>NC_090924.1:976473326-977085201 GCF_040938575.1 Ambystoma mexicanum
CGATCAGGGGAGGACTAACACGTTCAGCTCTTGCAAGGGACACTGTTGCAGTGTAATTCACAACTCAAACCATTAACTAGTACGGGAGCACCCAACCACTTGCTGGAAACAAATACCCGGGACTCGGAAGAATAGGCCCATTAGCACTTATGCTCTAGCATTAGGAATGGACTGGCTTGGTTTCACCATCAATGTACTACGCTCTTAAATCAGTTGAAGAATCTGGCCAAAAAGATCCTGCAAATGACAACAATGTGCTCTCTTTTGTTATCAATACCCAAACCATAAACTAGACCTGGAACACTAACTTTCGCTGCACGTAATGCCGCCAGTCATGCGCAACACCAACAACACGGCTTGCTTTGATGCTGAACCTTCAGGTTCACTGAATAGCAGTCCTCTGGGATACAATCTTAATTTCCGACAGAAAAATCTGAATACAACCGCACATCAGTAAGTTATTAACAAATAAGCGTTTGCAGACTCAATTAGACACAGGGATGACCATAGACCTTCAATCACTTGGCCCAGGAAAGGTTTGGAATCGGGCAACTCAATACCGCTGAAACTGTTAACCCAGGAAAGATAAGGCCAAGCTTGGTAAACAGAACTAACGTCACACTAGAACGAGAATGTTTCCAGGAGAACTAAAGCTCTGAAACTCTGAAATAGGGACACATACTTATCTCGGCAGCACTGGAAGTTAATAAAGGGACAGTTATACAGATACTCACACATACCAAACCAATATGCAGACACTTTCCTTTGCACCAACAAACAATAGAATGCAGCCATACCCCTCATTTAATATGGCCTAGCTGCACACATAATAATACACCACCACGAACACCTGAACAATCTTTAGAATGCAGCTATCCCCCATTAATAAAATCGGCCTAGCTGCACAAATAATCTCATGTACAAGCACAACCTTCGCCAGAATGCAGCTACACCCAAGTGAATTGGGACCATGGAAGCACCGGCATTGTTAATAACGGCGCTGGTGCTTCCGTGAAACTCTGCGGGCAGGTGCCGTTCTGCCCTCCAGGTCTGACTCTGGCGGGCGGGACGGCACCCGCTCGCAGACTCGTAGTGTGCTGGTGCGGTAACCGGACCGGCACACTTGTAATGAGGCTCTATGTGTGTCTTTTTAAAATAAAAATGGAGAAAAGGGTCATGGGGATATCAAGCGTGCAAGATCCAGGAAGTGTTGGGAGGGAGGGACATCTCTTTTGAAATGCACTGTATTATCAAGAGAGAAACGCATGAGGAACATGTCTTTTCTAGCCCAGCCTCAACGACCAATGCCAGCAGTCCTGAGACTGACATTTCCTATTTTAATATAACAAGGGATTTCTTGGTGCCAACATGAGGCGGATAAATAGCAAAGACCATGTTTAAAACTTGCGAAAAAGAGAGGAAGAGGTGTGCATAGATAGAGACTGAAGGGGTAAGACAAGAGGAAGTGCATCCACCAAAGCAGGAAAAATTACAGCGAGATTGGAAGAGTGAAGAGAGATGAGCATGAGGGGAGATAGAGTTCCAATTTAGACATTAGAAAATTGGGACTAGAGTGGTTAAGAACGTATAAAAACATACAGAGGGTTATCTATGGAACGCTTACTTGATGGATAGCCAATACAACTTGGCAAGCAGTAGGGAAGCATGATCAGAGTGTCCAAAAACTAGCAGAGTCTAAATTCCAGAAAACTAAAGATGGTGGAGGCTCCTAGCTGGAAGTTCTGGGTGGTGGAAAATAGCATAGTCCAAGCAAGACTAAATGAGAAGAGTGGCAGCATGGATAAAGGGCTGATAAAATAAGAAGGGATATTAACCTAAAAGTAATGTTGTTTCTAGTCTTCGTCTCCCTCAGATATCCGGCTCCTGATTCTGATCTACCACAAGTGTTGTTAGAAATGGGATTTGAACAACTTGATGCAAGGTTGGGCCCATGTCAGTGAAACGTATTACCCCAACACTAGTCTTCCCGAACAGGCTACTCCCCAGTCCATTGGGTTTAACCTGGATAGCCTTACTAAAGTCAAAATCCCCAGCCAATGAAGGAGACTAATCTCTAAAGGCCAAGTTCTCTCCCAACCCCAAGGCAGCCACATAGGTTTACCCTCTTAGTCAGGGCTGGAAACACTGCTTAGATGTAGCAGCCACAGTCATAAACTCAGACTACCGCAGAGAGGTTAAAGTTCAACTACACAATGCTGGGCCTCATAAATACAGTAAAATGTGGAGAACCCAAAACCTTACCGGATCTAGCCTTTGCCCAAAGGAACTACCAGAATCTGGTGGAAGCATTTGAAGGGGATATCCCTGGAGAAAAGGTCCTGCGACAAAGTAGACAAAGTAGACCCTTCTTCATCACAAAAAGAGGCTTACTTTTATGAGGATCTTTTGCGACAGATGGAATCCATAGGAAAAAAATGGGTCATCCCTCTGAGTCAACGAAAAATAGTCATGGAATGGGCCCATTCCCACTTAACAGAGAGGATTTGGAAAAACACAAGACCAAGTCCTTAGAAAACTTTACTGGCCCAGCTTATACACGGATGTCAAGACCTGTGAAATTTGGCAGAAGACCTTAATCAACACATTACCCTGAGATCCCTTAGAATTCTCCCTGTCATTGAGGTCCCTTTTTCTTGGTTAGGCATGGACAGGGTGGGACCACTTGAGCTCTCCAAACCAGGTAACAAATATATTCTTGTCATCTTGTATCACGCTACCCGGTAAGCTTCTCCCCTATGGAATAGCGCAACACAACACATTCTGAAACATCTAATCCCCTTCCTTTTCCAAGTAGGGATTCTGAAAGAAATATTGATAGTTCAGGGTACGATACTAAACATCAAACCCTATGGACATATGTATACCATCCCCAAACGGATGGCCTAGTAGAATGCTTTAACCAAAATCTAAAGCGTATATTAAGGAAACGATTGGAAACAAACAGGAAGTATTTAGACCAAATGATACTGTGGGCGCTTTTCGCCCAATCGTCATTTGGTTAGCCCCCCTTTATTATATAGCAGGGAACCAAAGAATGTGCTTGATATGTTGAAAGAAACTTAGGAATAGAGGAGGCTCTGCTACCTATACCTCAAGCAACGGCTAAGTTAAAGTCCCACAGGAAGGCAGTGGCAGTGAGAGAGATTGTTAACAACTACCTCAATTACCTCAAGAACGGGCGGCGCTAGATAGCCTGCAGCCAAGATGAACATGTTTCTCTAGGATCCATTAGAGCCCTATCGTAAAGGGAGGCTGCCGCAGCACCCATCGGGAGTGTCAGCTTATCCTGAGGAAGAGCAAACGCTCCTGAAAGGGTCATCAGCCTTTGGACTGAGTTTGGACTGCAGAGACGCCCTGGTGGTGCCTGCCGGCGTCTGAGGATCTGCGGGGCGAGTGCGGCCTAAGAGAGCTGGCCGTTGCTGAGTGAGGGACGATACGCTGGTTTTGGACTGCGGCTCCCGGGGCAGAGTGCAGTGGAATCCGCCGACTGTGGAGGCAATAATCTTGTGGCGTGGCCGGACCCCCGTGGTTGCTGATCCTGCAGGAGCATGCAGGAGGAGGAGAACCCCTGGCTTGATGTGGGGGGTGGCCCGGAGTGCATCGCGACGGGCGCGTGTCGGCGGAATCCCCAAGCACATGCGGGGAACCAAAAGTGCTGCAAGCCTTCTGGAGAGGTAAAGTGCACAGGCAGTGGCAGGCAACCCGGGGTGCGAGTCGATCCCTTCCTCGGCTTCATTGTGGGATTGAGGCAGCGCCCCCCATGCCTATGGGCAGTCAATGAGAGAGGCTGGTGTGGGAGAACTGGGCAGGCCCCATCTGGGGCTGCAGTGTCTGCCGGAGGTGATCAGAGGAGTCTTTAAACGCCTGCAGGATCCATTTGACTTTGACAGGCATCCAACCTGGCTCTGGGCTGCGCTGGGGCTGGGGAGCTCAAGGACAAGTAAGTGCCCACCCCAAATCCTTGCAGAGGACGGCCTACTCCGCAACGGGACCGGTCTGGATATTCTCTGCAGCACAGCGGGGGCTGCTGGGTCCTATGTGACGACCGCGGCCTCATTTGACGAGACAATGCCATTACCCTTGATCCTCACAAGAAAGGGCAATTAGGAGACAAGCGGTCCTCTTGGCTGGCAGCGCTGCAGGGGAAGGGGGGATCCCCTGGGGGACACACAGCCGAACACCAAGGCGCCCAATCAATCTGTTGACAAGACTGAAGCCCGCACACGGCAAAAGGCAACCACCTCCCGCCAGAATAGGCTAGAACTGGATGGAACTTCTGGTGTGGGGGAGTGTAACCCCATTTAGACGGAGTCAGGAGTGCAGCTATTTGTACTGAACACGGCAAGAAGTAGAGGGGAGCTCCGGCTGCACATCTATAGCAGCTGGGCATGCATCCCAAAACATAGGCACCCAGGCCCCGCTCCTGGGGCCCCGGCCTCACTGGGGTGACACCGGCCTTCAGGACTCCTACTCGGATGCACGCCTTGAGGCAACGGCCTCCTCCCGAGCACATAATCTACAAAGGGGGTGAGCTGAGCCTACCATGTGGCTGGAGTTTGGGAGCTTAACTCAGGGTGAGGGCTCCCCTGGCTGGAATATGGGGGCATTGTACCTCCACTGGTGGGGCACCGCAAGGTAACACAAAGGGAGACATATGGCTACAGGAAGCAAGCGGCAATCCCGATTGACTTTCTTCTCCCAGAAGGAAGGACTGAGCAAAGCGAACGAGAAGATGCTAGCACCTCGAGATACCCTTGATAGGTCATTCCTCCCAGGCCAGGATGTGTCACCTGCAAGAACAAATGGGAATGTCCCATTGTCAGAGCTGGGCCTGGTGTTGGCTGAGATGAGGTCAGGCTTTGCGTCCATTAATAACAAACTCAACGGGATGGCATACAAGGTTGATAGCAAGCAGGAGCATATTGAGAAGGAGAGCGGCCAGATATCTGAAGTGGAGCACAGAGCGGGGTGGCTGGAAGATACCAGTGGCGAAGTGGCGCAGGCGCTCCACTCGTTGCAGAGGGAAGTCAAGACGATCAAGGATAAAATTGAGGACCCAGAGGCGAGACCACAAAGGAACAACATCCGGGTGGTGGGAGTCCCAGAATCTATCCTGCAGCAGAACATGGAGGTCTTTATGGAAAACTTTATTAAGGAAGTCCTCCAGGGGCCCCCACTGTCCAGCCAAATCCTAGTCGAGAGGGCGCATCAGGTGTCACAGACTACTCCTAGCACGGGCCGAAGCCCTCGCCCGATTATTGTGCACCTGTTAAATTATAGAGACCGCAACACCATACTACGCAGGGCCAGAGAGCTAGGGGACCTCATTTATGAGAATGCCAGAGTATCCTTTTACCCAGACTTCACCCGTCCGTCCAGAAGGCACGCCTCTCCTTCCTAGCAGCAAAAAGGGCACTACGGGATCGCAGGATGCCATGCTGTATCCGTCCAAACTATGAGTCCAGCATGGAGGTCAAGCACAATTTTTCACGGATGCGGACTGAGTCGGGTCAACCCCAGGTTAAACTTGTCTAACACACAAGTTCTCCCTGATGGGTATTTCACATGAATGCTTAATAATGTAACAAATCAGTCCTGATGCATAACACAGTTATGATTGGAAAGGCCTCCCTTCGGGGTCTAGAGTGGTGACAGGTCAATTGGGTAGGGGAGTCCTGAGTCCCTGGGCTGTGACCCATGGTAGCACACTTGTTGAAAGTAGGAGGGTGGGGCTTACAAATCACTAAGTTGGGGGCGGGCAGTGTGGGAGGGGGTGGGTATGTTTGGGGATTGTTGGAGAGGAGGGCCGGTGGGGAGGGGAGAAGGTGTGGGGAAAGTTAGACTCTGTTTGATCAAAATTATTCACGTCTCTTGGGAGCAGTCAGTAGTAGGAGTACGGTCCAAATGAGCATGTGGGCACAGCTGGAACATTTAAACAGTCTTAGGGCTAACAGAGGCTTATAGAGTCATCAGTTGGAACATGCGTGGACTCAACAACCCACGCAAGGCCCACAAAGTAATCAAATATTGCGAAAGGCATAGCAGGGTTATTCTCTTGCAAGAAACTCATTTGGTTGGCAAGGGGAAAGAGGGGGTTGCCAGGGCATGGGGGGACTGCAAGCACTACACCTCCTATTCTTCATACTCAGACGGGGTTATGACATTGATGCAAAAATCCCTTCGCTTCCGCACCACGTACACTGTGATAGACCCTAATGGGAGGTTTGTGATCATTTCGGCATGCTGGGGCCCTTCAATGGTTACATTTGTCAACATATATGGGCCCAATGTGAACAACCCCGTTTATTTTTGAGTCCCTACTGAGTAGGTGCCACAAATTCCTATACACACTAGTATTGTATGGGCCGGGACCTCAATATCATACTGGACCCGAGTAGAGATAGATCGGTGGGGGTGAGCATACGTGCTCTAAGGCAGCAGAGGCGGTGCTGAATTACATGCAGGAGCTAGAGCTGGGTGATGCGTGGAGGCTACTCCGACCGGAAGGGATGGAGTACTCATTCCACTCGACAGGGATGGGAACTCCTCGCATTTAGATGTTATTCTGGCGAGCCACGCCATCTGGTACATAGACCAGCTGATTGTGTGCTTCTGCCTAGAACATTATCTGACCGTTCACACGTTCTCTGGTCGTTGAGCCCAGAACGGGAGGGTACCTCTCACCCCTTTTGGAGATTTAAATCCACAGCACTATCGACATAGTATTCAAGGGCGAAGTGCATAGCTGGTCAAGTTATATTTTTGTGAGAACTTGAGTTCAGTAACTAAATTAGTTCTGTATGGGAAGCCTGTCCCTGGAATTGGGAGTGTTGAAACTGATCCGTAGGCAGCTAAATGAAACAGAACTGGAAATGAAGGCCATGAGAGGATGTAGACAAGGGGGGGGGGGGGGGGGGGTGGGACTGACTCCATGGCCCAACTGAGGGAAGCACTGGGCAGCTTTAATGACCTTGCTGAGTGTGATGTCAAATACCTGGTGCGCCCGGCAGTGACCGCAGGTACGGCAAGGAGGGCAGGCCGGGCAAACTGCTGGCAGCAATGATCAGGCGCGAAAGGGGTAGTACGGATATGGCTGCGGTGCGGATGGCGGAGAGTGCAGTGGCTGTGAGGCCAGAGGCTACAGTGGACGCCTTTTGCCAGAATTATGATAATCTGTATGCATCAAGACGGTCGCTGCCTATGGCAGAACTAGGGGAATATATAAAGGAGGCATCCCTCCTGGTGTTGAGTGGAGCAGCGGTAGAAGCGCTTGCCATGCCCATTGCACTTGACGAGATCATCCTCGCTGAGCGCGCTCTGTCCTCCTCCAAGGCACCATAGGTCGACCGCATTAAACCTGTGCAGATTGTTTGCGATCGTGGCCCAGATGGACCCAGAGGTGCAGGCCACGGCAGCTCTGCTCAACATGGAGAAAGCATTTGATTCTGTCGAGTGGAGTTACCTATTCGAGTTGCTGCTTCAGATGGGGGCCCCAGAGTATTATCTATCGGCGGTGCGGCTGCTATATGCCCGGGCGGACGCCCGAATTGGGATTGGGGGCATACGATCACAGGCCTTTGATCTGGACCGGGAGACCAGGCAGGGCTGCCCGTTGTCGCCCTTGCTCTTCGCAGTAGTGTTCGAGGTGAAGGCGGCTTGGCTGTGAACGTTTCACAGGGCCAGGGGCCTAGCTCTGGGTTGCACTGGGGAACTGGTGTCATTGTACGCGGACAATGCAATTCTATATTTCTAAGTCCCTGCGACCAATCTGGGACCGCTGTCCGTGCAGGTTGCAAGATTCGGGAAGGCCATCGTGCCTCAGGATAAACTGGTCTAAATCCATTTTATTTGGACTGAATGAGGCTACGGTTAAAGCTTCAAATACCAAAGGATACAGATGGGAGCAGACATCGGTTACGTATCAAGGGGTGCGGGTTAGCATGGATGCCCGAGTGCTCTTGAGGCCCAGAAGGCGAAAGTGGAGAGGTGGTGCAGGATTCCCCTTTCAATGCTGGGCAGGATTGCGGTGGCCAAGATGGTAGTGGTCCCCAAAATGATATATATTTTCCAGAATGTCCCGGTATGGCTGGGGGTTGAAGGCCCAGCTGATTAAGCTTGCTTGGCACACACGAGACCATGAATTAGTTGGGATACACTGGTTCTCCTCTGGGAAAGAGGGGGCATCGGGGCTCCAGACGTGGAGTTATATTTCCTAACACCCCAGCTGTACTTTGCGTCCCTTTGGATGCCGGGGGCTCCAACATATCCTCACGTTCGCATAGAAAAATGCTCAGTGTGCCCGGTCTCTTTGCAGGGGGTCTTGATCTCCAGAAGGGTGTCAGATAAATGTAAATTTGATCCTGTGTCGTGCACGGAACAGAGTCACGAAGCGGCTGCGGATAGATGCCCCTTTTGATCCTGGCATACTGCTGTGGAACATAGAGCCTCTGACACCAACATGCGGCGAAGCCATAATTCAGGAATGGCGGGGTGCAGGGATTAACCACATGGAGGACCTGTACCTCAACTGGACATTTGTTACCCAGGGGATATTTGTTGAAAAGATGGGAGAGGGTTTTCAACGCAGGTTGCAGTATTTAAGGATGCCAGCAGCTTTTAGAGAGTGGTCCCCTTAGTTCCCGGAGATGCCGCTGGCCACTCCTCTGATGAAGTTTATAGTGGGCTCATCGGCGAGCAGAGGCGTGGTCTCCGCACTGTATAGGCTAGTTAAACCTGACACCCCTCTGGAAGTTCTAAAGTGTAAACAGAAATGCGAGGCGGATGTGGGGCTTCCTTTATGGATAAGCAGTGGGCAATACTCTGTGAGCGTACAGACAGTGGGGCGTTCAGTACCCGATTACAGCTGATTCAGCTCAAAACGGTGCTTAGAGTGTATTTGTCTCCTGCCCGTATGCACTTGTATGATAAAACTAGGGCGGCTAGCTGCCCCAAGTGTAACTCCGAATCTGCTGACTTACTCCACATGATGTGGGCTTACACTAGGCTGAGAACCTTCTGTGAGGGGGTGGCAGAGGGAATCTCTGAAATGCTGGGGCACACCATTCCCTGTGAATTGCTGTGTTGCATGTTTGGCTGGCTCCCTAACGTTTCAAAACAGTACCAGAAATTGCTCACAACATGTATGATTGTTGCTAGGCGATGCATACTGATGAAATGGACTAGCTCATCTCCCCTGGCGATAAGTACCTGGCTCCGAGACTTGGTGTGGCTTAGTGACACTGACAAAGAATATGGCCGTCTGTGTGGACTGCAGAACAGACTGCAAAATATATGTATTCCCTTTACGGCCTACTTACTATCTCTTGGCCCCGAACCGGACAAGTAGGATGCGAGGTCCGAGCGGTGAACAGAAGCACAGCTTCTACTCCAGAGCATGGACTGACCCGCTCCTTCAAAGTGTGTTCCTACGAATCCGCCTCATTGTTGACTTATGCACACTCAGAAATAATCTGCTGGTTGCCTGTTTGTACACTGTATAAACTTTATGATTGCTGCTGTACTTCATCTTCATAATGCATGGTGAAATGTCTTGAGATGTGAATCAACCAATAAAGAAAGTAAAAAAAAAAGAAAAATACCCCAAGAACACCAGAAAGAAAACTATGATCAAGAGACAGTGGCTAGGTACTTTGCAGTGGGCAACCTGTTGTTAGTCTTACTTGCCAAATAAGAGAATAAGATGATATCAAAGTGGTATGAACCTGAGTGCAAATGTTCTGTTAACTAGCTCGTCTCCCATTACGATAGAAAACAAAAGACCAAAAACGACCACGTAAACATGCTAGAACTTTGGCGAAAAGATCCCATAGGGCAAAGTACAGTTGTTATGGTAACGCTCGTAGTTGGGGGTGAAGACAAATCCAGCGTAATCCCTGATAACCTTAGTCAGAACCAACAGAGGGACCTTCAGGATTTGCTGCTGCAATTCCCTGAAGTCTTCTCAGAAGAATCAGGGAGGGTTAAAAACATTCTCCTATTTGAACAGAACACTTCCTTGGCAATTGGTTAACTTAAAGCCCTATCGAATCCTAAGGTTTGATGGAAAATTACAACAGAGGAAATTGAGAAAATGTTTAAACTAGGGATGCTAGAACCGTCTGAAAGCTCCTGCCACCCCCCCCCCATCAACCTAGACACAAAACCTGACTGTTCTTGAAGACATAGGATAGCCTCCCTTAGCTCAAGATCACAATATCTTTGTTGACTTTATGGGAGTTAAACTGTATGATAACTTGACAATTCCTGTGAGAATGGCTGGCATGGTTTCTGACCCTCTGTACTCACTGTCATCGCCTGGAAAGAGAGAAGTGGATAATCCCACCCCCCAGCAGAGGGAGAGATAAAGAGCCAATCACAACTGAAAAGGCAGAGAAGAGAAACCTGCAGAGCTGTTCAAGCCTGGAAAGCTCCTTTTGGGAGGTATGGCAGGGAAAAGGGAGTGTACGTCAGGCGTGGCAGATGCAGCCGAGCCTGTAGAACGTTCACAGATCTTACTGGGCCAGGAAAAGCGACAGGCCCAGAAGAATATCGAGGAGCGAAAGCCGCCCTAGAATCGAACAGCCAGCGTACCAAGAAGAGGGTGCCGAAGTCTGGGCATTAGCCAGCAGGAAGAAAGGGCAAGCTCTGCCCAACACGGAACTCTGTGGAGAAGTTGAAGATGCAGTGCTCTGGGGCCGATCTCACCAACTCTCCCCAGGAGCACCTGCTGGAGAACAGATTTATGCGTTGCATCCGGGGAATCGGGAGGAGGGTGGCCAGGCCCAACAAGACTCCAAAGCGGATTGAGAGAAACCAGACCCCATGGCAGGGTGAGAGAAACCAGACCCCAAGTAAAGTGTGAGAGAAACTAGACACCAAGGGGGAGTGAGAGAAATGAGACCCGAAACTCCAAGGTGGGGTGCGACGTACAAGACCCCAAGGTGGAGTGAGAGAAACAAAACGCCTAGGCTGGGAAAAGAGCAGCAACTGTCCAGGTGTAGAGAATGCCAGAGAATGTCTTGGTAGAGAACACAAGAACACCACTCAAGGTGGGGCTAGGAGCCAGGGGTCCCGAAGTGAGAGAGAGGAAAAGAGACATTTTTTGTACTTGCTTAAACTGTGCTGAGGATAGAAGGATTGAAGAGACATTCATGTACACACCCAAACTGTTTATAAATCTGGGCTCCTGGTGAGGAACCTATTCTGCCCAGGAGGGCTACTTATCAGACTAATATACACTTGAATATGTCAAGAAAAATCACTTTTTGCACTCTCCTTTAGTCCTATGCTCACAATGAATGTACACAACACTCCATGTGTGGTACCCAGTATGGGTAACTTCTTGATTTTTTATAATTTGACAGGTTGCATTTAGTCAAATGTTTTCATAACAATCATACAGGGTGATAGAACACCACAACATAAACACTGATTAGTCCAATTAATTGTGTATCAGAACATGAAATTAATCAATCACCTTGCACACAAGACCACAAGCATCCCCAAACATGTTTCGGCCTCAGTGGGCGTCATCAGTGAAGAGTAGCTTAGGTCGCTAGGCCCAGCAGGCACGGGACCCACATCTTGGCATATTAGTCGTACTCGGGGTGACAGAGCCATCACCTCTGTTGTTTTGCTGTAGTCACCCGAGTGGGATGGGTATGCCCAGAAGTGGGTCCCGTGCCTGCAAGGCCTAGAGAGCCAAGCTACTCCTCAATTATGAGGCTGAAACATGTTTGGGGATGCTTTTGATCTAGTGCAGAAGGGATGCGACCAAGCAGTTCGGACTGGACTGCCCTTTTTGGGGTAGGACAAACGCTCATTTGCATATGGCCTTTCCCCTTTTATAATGGCTTGGAGGGTGATGAATGGTGGTCTGGAGGGTTGCCCAGAGTAATGCCAGAGGTTACCATTCATTCTAAAAAAGGCCATCAGCACCAGTCCGATTGCCCTCAGCTCAAATAGGTTTATGTGTATTGATTATGATGGGGACCAATGTCCACTGACCGTCAGATCGCTCATGTGAGCTCCTCATCATATCGTGAGGGAAGCATCTGTGACTACAGTTATCTCTGGCCAAGGTTGCCAAAAAGGTTCCCCTATTATCAGATTCTCTTCGCATGCCCACCATAGGAGATCCTGTGTGGCCTTGCTCAGGACCTGAAGAAGTCTGTCATCCTGCCAGAGAATTGAGACCATTGGTAACTGTGGGCCCACTTGAGGGACCTCATTGTTAGGGGGGCTTCTTGCACCAAGAAAATACAGGATGTCACGAGACCCAGCAAACTCAGAAAATCGAATGCCAGTAGATGTTTGGCATTCTGAAATCTCATTATCATCTGCAAGATAGGTTGAGCCTTCAAATCGGGAGGCAAAGCGTTCCATGAGGTACAGCCATTGACCGCTCCAATGAATTGAAGAGTTTGCGAAGGTTTCATCTGGGACATCTTGAAGTTGAAGGAGAACTCCAGTTTTTGGAGAGTTACAGGTTCTGTTGAGATGTTCCAGAGCCTGGTCGGGAGAGCAAGCTCTGATCAGCCAATCGTCTCGATAAGGAAAGCTGTGAATCCTTCCCCTCCCTTAGACTTGCTGCCACTACCGCCATCAACATGGTGAAGACCTTCGGGCGGGGGTGAGCCCGAAGGCATTACTTGAAATTGATAGTGAGAAGTGCCAATGGCAAACCTCAGGTACTTTCTGTGCTTGGGGTGTACATCCACATGAAAGCAAGCATGCTGAAGATCGAGTGACACCATCCAGTCCTGGATCTGAAGGATCTGTGAAAGAGTAATCATTTTGAATTTGTCTTTCCTCAGAAACTTGTTCAAGCACCTCATGTTCAGGATGGTTCACAGACCTTCGTCTTTCTTGGGAACCAGGAAATAGGTGGAGTACCACCTATTTCAAACGAGTATTGTTCCACTACAGGTACTTTCTCCACTGAACCTCTCTCCAGCAGGGAACGAATCTCCTGTAGAAGAAGCAGATCTGGTTCCTGAAGAGATTGATCGCTCGTGGGACAATTTGGGGGTCTCTGTAGAAATGGGAGACAGTACCCTTGGGCCACTGTCGGTAGTGTACATACATCTTAACTAATAAGATGCCATTCCTGCAAATGCTGGATTAAGCTGCCTCCCACTGGGGTTCTGTGAGCAAAGTGCTCAGAGAGGTTTTGGAGCTGGGGCTGTGACTGAGGGCAACGATGAGGTTGCTGCCTGAGCACTCATAACTCCACAACCTCTAAGGGCACGTGAAAACCTTCTTTGTACTTGCTTTTGTGTATCTTGACCTTTTTCTCTTTGACCTTAGGAGGAGCAATACGAAAGGACCGCCCTCTCCAAGCCTGTGAGGTTGAGGATGATGTTGTTGGTGGATGGCTGCTCCAAAGGATTTTTCAGCCGCCTTTAAAGCCTGTAATTTTTCCAGGCTGTCCTCCGCCTTAGGACCAAATAGGTTGGACCCAGCAAAGGGTATATCTAGAAGCCATGATCAGCGGCAAATCCAGATTTGCAGAGTTTTGCAAATCTCCTGATCAATGTGCTAGCCCCCATGCCTCTGTCCACCCAGTCTGACACGTCTAGGCCTGACTGCAGAGAATGACAGGCAGCCTCTTTACCATCATTAATGATGTTCTCAAATCCTTCTCCCATTTCACCTGCAAACCACTTGCATCTTTCAAACATGAAGCCATATCTTGTAGGCGCAATTGATCTGAGATCAATTCTTCAGGAATATTAGGAGTGCCAAAAGTTTCATACCCAAAGAGAATGGCATCATCCTCCTCTTCCTCCTCCTCAAAAATGGACCCAAAGAATTTCAAGAAATCCTAATTTGATTGTGTTTTGTATTCAGAGGTCGACATCGATGTTGACAGTCCCTCTGACTTCAACTCCTTCAAGGAGGAAATCACTGAAG
This sequence comes from Ambystoma mexicanum, assembly GCF_040938575.1. NCBI lineage: Eukaryota > Metazoa > Chordata > Amphibia > Caudata > Ambystomatidae > Ambystoma > Ambystoma mexicanum. The sequence continues at coordinate 976,487,262 of NC_090924.1, forward strand.
CTTTTGGCTTCGATGCTATCTCAGCAGTCGACGTTGTCAACACCACTCTATTAGACATCTTGAAGGTCTTAAGACTCTGGCTTTTGGGCATGCGGGTCAAAACCTTACTTGACTCCCTGCCAATCTTGGAGGATGCAGTGGGGTCAATAGCTCTTTTGAGGGACCAGGAGGGGCTGCCTTTGAAAACACTTCTATCGTTCTGTCACAAAGGCTTTCCCATTCGGCCAGTGAGGCACTATTTTTGGGGAAACATACCTAACACTTGCTGGGTGTGGAATCCAACGACGATGAACCTTAATCTCTTCAAATGTTTGGAGCATTTTGGGCCTTTCTGGAGACTTGTCTCCGGTGGAACTCCAACCTCTGGAAGATTTCCTCTTCAAAGGTGTGGGAGTTGGAGATTTAGAAACCAACTGACCTAGTGTGAGCCTCAACCTTCTCTCCTTCAAGGCCTTACTGGACATCGATTGGCAGCAGCCACATTTGACGGATTGAAGCTCTTTGACAAGGCAACAGAGACAAATCCTGTGCGGATCTGTGATCAACATCTTCGAATCACAGTCCGCACATCTCTTGAAGCCTGTTTTCAGCATAGCCATTGTGAAAAATCAACCAGACGTTAGTTGAAGAGAATCACTGAGGCGAGTTGAACCCTTCTGAGAGGGTGCTGTGCCGGCAGAAAAACAGAACCGAGGCAACCGGCACAGTGCATGTTATTTATACTATCATCGACGTCACGTCCAGATGCAGGAATGGTAACAGTTGAGGGATATCGACTCGATGCCACACAATATCCTGTGCTGTCTGACAAATTTCTGAGACTGCAAAGAAGAATACCAATATATCAAAGATGAGGAATCCATAGGAGGAAATAATCCATTAGAAACAGCCAGTCTAGCGAGAACATACATGGCCTGTCCATAGCTGGCTCTGGCTCAAAGTGTTGACACATATATTATACAGATCATATGTGGATTTAATAATTATGTGATTTACCAGCCACTATACCCCAACTCCGGTATAGCTTATGTTTGAAGATTAAACTGCCACCAGGATGGTAGTTACTTGTAACTATGTGGGTTTGGAACACAGGTGCAGATTTTAAAAGCAGTATTTGTGCTGAAGTGACGTTGATGTCACCCCAATTGTCAGACTGGGCTCCTGTGGTCGCTGAGCCTGCTCCCTTCCACTGGAGAGCAGGCAATACAGATCTGGATACTGATGCAGCAGGGTACATGTGTATGCTATACATTTGGATTGGAGTTTGATGGAAAGGGGGTTTGGTTAGCAAACCACCCTTTCTGAGATGAAATTACTTGCATCATTTTAAATATTAATAAAAATCAAAAAAGGCCAGAGCTTTTACAAACTTGACAAGTGGCAACCCTTCACAGGCATAGGGAAACCGGGATTTTAAGCTTTTCAATCAATGCTGGCAAATAAAATAAAATGTCTGATCTTTCGCCCTCCCACTATTCTGCATTCCTACCTATATATGATGGCAATACCCATCAAATGGTGCAAGCACTGGGGAAATTGATGACAATACCTGGCAAGTAAAGGGAGCAGGTGGGCATGTCAAGTCAAGTCAGCTTTATTGCGTTGTAAGCCAAAATGCAGCAAATAATACAACAATGGCATTCTTAAAAGGGATTACATTACATAGCTAAAAATAGTTCAAATGCAGGAACATGATCAAAGAAAAAATAAATAATTGTGCAAATCTGCAAAGACTAGGTGTTATAGAGTTTCACAGTAAAATATATGTTCAGCATTTGCAGACACTACCAGGTCAAGGACCAATTAAGGAAGGGTCATTACATCACCTATTTCACCTCGCTTTAACCATGCCCTGCGGATATATTTCGATACAAAGTATAAAGTTGTCATGTTGCTGGTGTCCTTGTAATAGTTTAGGGCGACCTCAATATGGCGAATACCAACTAATCTAAAGAGTGGTAGCAGATATTTCTCAAGATAGCCTTCATAGTCTTTGCAAAAGAACAGAGAATGGACAATAGATTCTTCTGTTTCTCCACAGACCAGGCATGCTTTACCCAATGGCCCTTGCCAGTTCTTCTTAAAAGATGCCACCTTGAGAATATTGATGCAAAACTGCATTTATTAGCACCCAGCTAATCGTGGGCCAATCACTTCCAGATAGGAGTCAAACGCAAAATTGGGTTTACACAGTAGATAGGGCAGGCTCGAACTGAGTGTGGTACATTCCTCTAAAGCCTACTATGAGAACAGATGCCACCTACAGATCTAATCTGTCGCCTTGTGGCACTTGTCATCAATTTGGGCCTCGCCCAGTACTGATCCATGTTCAATTTGGACATTTCTGTTTTTACAAATGTGAACCATGGAAGGGATTTGGACCCCACTAATGACAGGACGTGCAACACTGCATCTTTGTAAATAACCAAATCTGGTGAGGTCCATATCCTTATCCAGTACGAGAGGCTTTAGTCTGGCTTGGTCATTGACCGGTAGAAAGTCACATTACAGAAAGAAACTGGCGCTTGGTGTAGAGCTAGGTAGCATTTTGAAAAATGCCTCAGCTATAGCCAGTGATTTCACTCCTGTATGGCCCCATAGCTCGGCACCATATAGTGACGCAGCAACTGCCTGCATCTGATGTAATATTAGGACTGGGCTAATGGCACCACTATAATGGGAACGATGGAAGCGCCCTATTCCACCACAATTATTTAAGTGTTCCTGATAATTTAATGACCTGCTGGGTCCATATGGTATTCTCCGAAAACCTAACTCCAAGGTAATTGTAGGATGAAACCTGTTCCAAAATGGTGCCACTCATCTGAATGTCTACCGTTAAAGATTGGGCTAAGCGGGATCTGAAGACTAGTGTTTTCGTTTTTTCTTTATTTAATTCGAGGCTCACAGCTGTAGATTTCCCTACAAACTTTGCCAGGGTGGATTTATGACCCCATAGGGAACATGGCCAGCAGAAAGGCATCATCCGCAAATAAAAGAGCAGGAAACCTGATGCTCCCCAATTTTGGCGGGTCAAATCTGCGTGCCTCCAGCTCCTCAACAGCCTCATTAATATAAATGCTAAGGAGGAGCGGGGCCAGCATACAGCCTTGCCTTCGCCTCTCAAATGAAGGGAGCACGTGGGCGTACCATTTGAACACCAGGCAAATAATGTGGGTACCTAGGGATATGATGCCAATACCAAGAAACGGCGCTCGTAACATGGGAATACTGTATGATGGCAACAGTTTTCAAATGGTTTTTGAACCTGGGCATATGATCACAATATCTGGCAAACCGTACAAGTGAGTTCTTTCATGATGGCAACATCTGGAATATGGTGCGAGTACCTGGGATTGTAATGGAAATAACTGGCAAATGGGAGTAGTTTACAGTATGAGGAATGTAAATAACTGACCATTTGAAGACAATACCAAGCAAATAGCTTGATTATTGGTGCAATAAGTACCATCACACGGCATGTGGTGGCTATGCTTGGCATGTGAAGTGAGAACCAAGGCCTACATTTGTAATACTGTACATTTAAATTGTTATTTTGGTGTTTGTGATGTGTTTGAAAATTGCACCCACAGGCATCGTGAAATTGTTGAAGGTCATATGGAATGTATATTTTGATTACAGAAGAAAAATGGGTTGTAATATTTATTTAGTCTTGAAACCCCAAGCTTTGAATTTTCATCAAAAAAGAAGATGGTCTTGTGTGTTCCTCATTGGAATCAATAACTAATTCATTTTGCTTGATGCTAATACAGAGAAGAGTTTTCCAGCCAAATTTGCTTTCCTCTATATGGAAACAACTAGGATGTTTGTAGCATGATCTAGGGTGTTTTGTTGGAAGATGGCACTGCTGATGGCGATATCTGGGCATTTTGTGACCAACCCTTGTATGTGTTACTCATTTTAAGCCCTATTCTTTGAGTTCCAGGACATACTACAGCCTCATATTGAAAAAAGTGGATCATTGACATATGATGGCAATACCTGCCATATTATGACAAGAGCTGACAAACGATGAGGAGCGTTGGACTTTGACAGCAAAACCTAGCACATTGTGTGTACCTAGACATATGATACCAGTATCTGGAAGATTGTGTAAGTACTACTTCATATCATAGCAGTATTGAGCATGTGATACTAGTACCTGGGCATACATTGGCAATGCCTGGCACATGGAATGCGGGTACCTGTGCAAACAATAATAACTGCCTCTTTCTAAATCTACCTGCTTCTACTCTCCGCCCTCTACAACTTATCCAGAACAGGACTGCGAGACTTGTCCTTGGCCTCAAGCCCTGGGATTGTATCTCTCCAGCTTTGAAATCTCTCCATTGGCTCCCAGTGGATGCAAGGATTAAATTCAAAACCCTCTGCATTGTCCACAAGGCTTTCTGGGGCATGGGTCCAAAATACCTTCAGCTATCCCTCCGCAAATACCTCCCCTCTCGAGCTCTTCGCTCCTCTAACTCCCTCAGGGTCCGTCGTTTGTCAAAGAAACAAGCTGGGGGTATCTCTATCTTCGGCTGGGGCCTCCCTCTGGAACAGCCTCCCTGCCACTCTAAAACTTGAAGAGAACCATCTCTGGTTCCGGAAGCACCTCAAAACCTTCCTCTTTGCTTCTGCCTTCGCTCCCCTTTTCCCCTGCTGATCTGCTCTCTTGGCAATGTGCACCTGGCCACCCTCTGTCCCCTGGGCCCAGATACCTGTTCACCCTGCCACCTTCCTGCACGCCTCCTGGCCACCCCTTGCACTGGGGACTGTATCTGTACCCATACAACTCCACCCCCATTTTTCTTCTTCTTCTGCACTTATTCAGACTTACCCAGTCTGCTGCCTTAAACACAGCACTTGCCACTTGCTGGCTGCACTACCACAGTTTGCCTCAATTTTTTATTTATTTTATTTATCTGCGCTCCTCAGCTTCAGCACTTTCCACTCTCCCCCTTCCATGCACTTTTTCCCTTTTCCCTTTCCCATGCACTTGCGCATTCTCAATGTCACTGGGCCTAGTAAGATCGTTTTTATGTTGTGCTGTGTTCTCCCTTGTTCCCCTCCCTTGCCTAGTCGCGCTCTGAAACACTTGTGTACGAGCGTGATACAAATAAAATATATCATATCATATATCATAATGTGAGAACCTGGGCATTTTAAAGCAATAACCGTTTTACAGTAATACCTGGCGATATGGTGCACACACAAGGACATACCATGGAAATTACATGGCAAATAACTTAAGTATCTGGACACATTATGCAATATACGTTGTGTGAGGCAGGCATGCTATCACAAGTCGGACACAGACACAATGATTCAAGTTTCAACACCTTTATTTAAGTTCTGAAGGGGGGTTGAAGACCTCTTAGCTAGCCCTGGCTCTATAATGGAGTCAATACCAGTTATTCAAAATAAAGAGAATTCTGTGTCAGAAACCTATGCTTGCCCTTACGCTTTGACAATAATTAAGTGTAGGGAAATGTATCAAAACAAAATGAGCATCAAAAGAAAGTCTGAATGGCAATGGAGCTGAACTACAACTCCCTTCCCCAAGTCGAATCACTGGGGTTTTCAAAAGTTCCTTTTGGCTGACCAGTTCACACAGTTCCAAGAGATCAAATAAGACTTTCAGGCTTCCCTCGTCTGATTTACCATCAGTTCAACATAAGACAGTTTCCTCAAGCTTCCCTTGCCTGCTTTATTTTCAACATAACATATCACAGGTCTTGTACAACTGGCTTTCAGGGTAAATCTTTCACCATAGGACCCTGAGGCTTCCCTCACCAGAGTCTGGACGTTCACTTTAGACAGATTTATAACAGCTTCAACAATAGGCCTCTCAGGCCTCTCAGGCTTCCCTCTCAGGCCTCTCTGGCTTCCCTCACCCGAGTCTGGGCCTCAACTTTCTTTCAATTCGTTTTCCACAAAATAGGCCTCTCAGGCTTCCCTCACCCGAGTCTGGGCCTCAACTTCTTTCAATTTGTTTTCCAACATTAAGGTTCCCTTCCCCAACCTTCTTGGTTGTCGTTTCACTTTCACATCTAAGACTTTCACAACTGCATGGATTTACTCTGGCCCATGCATGACCACTTTGACACAATGCATCTTGGTTATCGTAGTTTCCAATCATACCAGTCACTTGTGCCCTCTTAGAACTTTGATTTCATACAGGCTCTCTTTTCACTTTCTCATCAACGAGCCCTTTCGGCATCACAGCTAATTCCTTGTCAGCCTCCCTGTCCGACTTGCTTTTCAAAAACAGTTCCCAAAGCGACATTCTGCTCCCTTTCGGCTGAGAGAGTGTTTTACAGTTCACAGAGACTTTCGATAATGTGACTTACCTTTTCCAGAAGGCCACTCTGTTACTTTGTTCTTCTGAACAATTGAATGTTTCTCACCATGCATCTGACATCATACGCGATGCCTTGCTCGCAACATTGTTATCACTCGCGTATTCACCAACTGGGCTCTCCCTTCATTCATTCACCAGCTGTGACTGTATTCAACGCCTTTCACTGTTATCACGTCCGAGGCCACTGTCTCTTCCTTTTACCACTCAGACCTTTACGGATGCTCTCGCTGCTCTGGGGGAACTAGCAACCTTCAGGCACATCAAAGTAAAGATTCCTCACGCTTTTTGGCTTTCCTCTCGGAACCTCTTCGGCTGCTTAGAGATATAATTCCCTCGCCTTGCTTTCTCTCACTGGCAGTCGGTAAGCATCTCAGCTTTCCGCTCTTCAGCCAGATTACGGTCGCCTTTGCTCAACTGTTCCTTCTCATACCCGGTCTTGTTTTCCGTGTGCTTCTGTGCTCCACTTTTTATGCTCCATTTGATTGTCAATGTGTTTCAGGTGTGTGTGGCGGTAACTAAGTGCCTGACCCTACCTGGCTTCATTAGTGGGACAGAGCCATTGCAGATCACTACCGGTAATCTTCCTAGTCTCAAGTCTTTCTGTTCCTCATCTCAGTAGGCGGGTTGAAAAAGAGAGGAGGGGAATTATGGCAGTTACATTATCCCCTAAAGGTAGAGGGAATGTGGGGTAAATAGCTGTCAGAAAATGGGGGATAACATGTCTCACCTTCAGGTGTCTCCTCCCCACTCCCTGAGGACTCCCTACCCAGGTGATCCTCCCTCGCTAGTCCACCCCTACGGTTGGGATCCAATAGTGATTGCCCTTCCCTGGCCACCTAAATAAGGGATCCCCGGGGACTGAGTCGTGAAACACCCTCAAGTTTTTCACAGTTGGCATTTGATTGCAAAATCTGCCATTTGGTGCTTGTACCTGGGAATAAGATGGCAATACCTGGCACGTGAGCCTGGCAAATAATGGCAGTACGAAGCCCTAAATTATTAATAAATGCCAAAATTTATGAGCACACAGAATATGATACAAATACCTGGCGAATGAAAGAAGTAAATTGGCACAGGATGGCAATGCTTGGTAACACAGAAATCATTTTCACTATATATGAAAGCCAGCACTGTTGGCTTTGCCAAGACTTGTGTATGGAAGAGGCAACCACTTGAGTATGCTTTCACCAAAGTAGTGGTCTTGCCGGTATTTGTGGATGAGTTAGCCAGCAGGCTGGGTTTGAAGACCTAAAGCATGATATTTTATGAGGATTGTATAGTCAACACTGTGGGTTACTGGGAACCAGAACAGGTCTTCTGAAAGTAAGATCAGCTATTATAGGGTCTTGCGTTTCCTCAGCAGATTAACAGTGACATCGAATTTTGCTCATGCAATGTTTGGGTATTTAGTAAACTAACACCGGCATAGTGATTGTACTGGTGGGTGTTTCCTTTGGTTGAAAGGGAATAGAAGGGCCACTTCTGTTGTGTGTTGTTTTTATGGTTGAGTACATTAGCACGATTACATTGCCGTCAAAGACAAAGCTGATATTTTTTCTGTGGCGACTGTGCTGACATAGGCTCAGCCCAACATTTTGGAGTACTTACACTACCATAACTTTGGTACAGGAAGAGCCACACAATTATGTTAATTCAAACATGAAAGTAGTTTATGCGGTTAAAGTGCCATACTACAGTTCTAAAACTTGTATCCATTTGCAATGCAATTTCCAATACAATTTCCATCATTAAAGCCGTTTCAAGACTATCTTCAATGACTTGATGGTACTTTCTGCCGATACTCCTCCTGTGTAGTGCACTTTCTTGTCAAGGCCCTAATGTATTTGTACAGAGAGGAATTCGGTTGTATCTAGCATTGTGTATTCAATCCATATCGTAAAGTGCTTTTACGACACTGAAACAAGAGTGCAACCTTCTTTAGCACCCTACTCCCAGTCAAAGGGAAAGATGAGAGGGTGAAAGAAAAAAAGAAATCACAGAGAGGAGCACGCAAGATAAGTGCAGAAGAGAGGGCGCATAGAACTCTTCGACGAATAGTTGCAGCGATGAAGAGAAGAGAAAGAAAGTTCATGATTACACCCCTGTCTCTTGTACAGTTTTGTTGATGAAGTGTTGCATGGGCAGTAATCTAATTATCAACATATTGGTTTAAGCAAGTTTAAAAATTAGAAAATGATTTTTGGTTAAGCTCTATTAGCACATGAGATCATTATTGAGCTCCTCTCAACCAATCAGAACTCACAGAGCACAGGCATACCTACAGGGAATGACTAAAATATGAACATTCTGATTTCTAAACAGGACAGGAAAACCACAATGCAATTTCCAGACAAGGTGTCTTTCAACTTGACTTTTACCCTCTTTGAGAGGACTTTTTTTTACGGTAGCACCCTATTTAACACATTATAGAAATAGCTAAAACATGGGAATATGCTTTACTTTCTTATAAACCATTTACTTTTACATGAGGCCTAATGCATGCTCATGTTTGACTCAGTCCTGTTTCAATACTTAATGTACGAGGACAACCTTGTTATTTAAACTATACAAAATCAACCATATTTAACTTACTAAACCAAGTTTGTCAATTTACTTTACTCACTATTAAAGTACAATTTTTACTTCACCACCAAAACTCCCAAACATGCATCGCTACTACTAATGCTACTACCATAATCTGCTAATAGCCTTATAGACCTCAGAAGGGGTCATTATCGCTTAGGATAATGACCCTTTCACAACTTATGGCCCTCGGCTTCGACTCGGGCCATAACTTTGTGTCGGGTCATTATCTCATAAAAAGGACCCCTCCTGAGGTCTGTAAGGGTATGGTAACAGTGCTTACTACTTACACAAAACCATATGCAAAAATTATGTACCCAGACTCTAAATTGTAAGGGTATTAAAAGTCAATAAAGAGTTCTGTTCCATATAAACACAACATTTTTTAGTGGTTAATCTAAATAATTATCAAACACTAAACAATAAAATAAAAGTATTTTCTGTTGTGATTAACTAAAATATTGAATGAAGTTCTTGGGGAGGTTTTATGTGAAGCATCATTATACATTGTGTGACAAGGCCTGTCGGGGAGGGAAGCAGCATGGGAGGGAGTCCACCCCAAACAACCTGTGGTGCATACGCGAGTGTGGGCCGGACCCCTCCGCTCCGCACTTTACCTGTGATGACGGCATCCCTGCCGCAAGAGAAAACCAACGAGAAGAAGCCGCAAAGGGGAGCAGCAGGAGGAAGGCGCCAGAGGAAGCAACAGTGGTATGCACTTTGCCGTGGGATGCAGCGAGAGGCATAACACCGGCCACAAGTGAAAGGGACGCCGCGGAGACTCTACGAGTCTATGCAGTGTCCAGAAACAGAGTCTGCGCCACTAACCCACCAGGGATTATTGTTAATGGCCTTATAATGAAATCCCCACTAGCGCACCAGGGAAATTAACATTAAAAGGCCCACCAGAAGGCCTCATCAAACGGGGACTCCTTTCCCGCAGAAAGTCTTTTACTTTCTTTGCAAGGGATGCTGCAAAGATACCTGGGAAAGGGGGTGGGGCTTACAAGCCATTTCTGAAGGCTACCTAAGCGCTTCCCCTGTCACATCCCCTGGAGCCAGTTAAAAGATTGGACAGGGTGTGTATCCAATCCTGGGAGGGGTGGGGATTTTAAGGAGGTGCATATCAGTTGTTCAGTGTGGGTTAGTTGGGTGAGGACAGGAGGTGGAGGAGGATGTCCAAGAGACCAGAGGAAGTAAATGCAAAAGGAGTATGGAGGCTATTGGAGAAGAGGGTTTCTGTGGAGTGTTTGTGTGTGAAAGTAAGGAGTTTGCCAAATAGTGATAGAGGAGATGGTAGTTCTAGTTAAGAAGTGATAAATGGTAGTAGTAGATGGTAGTGAGTGGTAGCAACAGTATTGTAAGTGACAGTAGTGGGAGAGAGTGGTAATAGTAGTAGGAACAGCGGAAAGGTAGTTGTGGTAGCGTGGAAGAAGTGGTAACAGTATAGTGGACGTAGAAGGGGGAGTAGTAGTGTGGCAAAGGATGGAGATAGTAACAGAGGTATTGGTAGTAGAGTGGTGGTTGGAGGCAAAGGAATAAGGAGAGTGGCAACATCTAAGGGTGGAGGTAGCAAGGTAGAGTTTGAGAGTTGAAGGAACATCCTGGGGCACAGTGCAGAGAATGGTCAGGAGAGACCATGTGTGCAAAGAAAACAAATGGAACTTGGTGGAAGGAAGCACCAACTCATATCTCCCATAGTACTAAGCGGGTCTAGGTCAGGGACAAGTAGAAGATCCCTATGGAGGTAGCTAGCCACCATCTTAGGGATAACCCTTTTAGCTGTAGGAAGAAAGACAGACAGTAGGGGTCACTGTGTGATTTAACTAAAACCCTGTTATGGATGCCTGGGCTATCGAGGAGGAAAAGGCTGGATTAGAGGCATTAGAGGTGGACTGCCCTAGCTCCAAATATCCCAAGAACTCAGTAGGTCCGAACAGCCCGTTTGAATGTTGGAATAGCTACAATAAACGTCCTTGGAACATATTCCCATCTCTGGAGTGGTTCTTTGTGGCAGGCACCCCGTCACAATTGTTACCAAATTCCAACTCTAGTGAGAAGTGGGGCCAGGCCTCTAGTGAGGAGAAGGGAACATATTCAGGAGGAGGAGCAGAAACGGTTGTCTGTGGACAAGTGGGTATGGTATTCGGCTAAGGAGCAGGGCTGGGATTTGGTATGGACCCATCTCTGGTGTGGACTGGGTTTTGCGTTTCAGTTGAGGAGAGCGGGCTGTTCCTAAGATGAGGCGTGGGGATGAGCCTAAGAATAATGTTTGGTAAGGTTAACCTTTGGTTGGGGAGTGCAGTGAAACAATACCTCTCATGAATGGTGCAGTGATTTCAGAGCAGTGGGGGCTGTTGAATTTTTCAATGGGAGGGGCGTAAACGTATGCACGTAACAGGCGGAAGTGACCAAGTTCAGCCCAAACCAAACAAGGCGAGTTTGGGGGTTCTTCCCCCTTAAACATTTTTAAAATAATAGGTTAAGTGGTGCATTTTACATCACTTTCTGTGCAAAAAATTGTGTAAAAAGCCAGTTTGCAATCAATTTTTTATGGTAGCACATGAAAATGTCCAGTGTCCAGTTAAAGGATCGAATGTAAAAGGATCGAATGTAAAAGGATCGACGCAATAGGGCGAAAACAAAAGGATCACATTTTTTTTATTATATATATTTTTTTTGGTTTTCCAATAGTTAAAAAAGTGTTTTTTACCACAAAAACTGAGGTTGGGAGGGGGACCCCCCCCCCCAAAAAAAAATAAAAAGTACAAAAAAAAAAAGTACAAAAAAAATAAAAGTGATCCTTTTCTTTTCGATCCTTTTCAATCCATCCATTTACCATTAGATCCTTTTTTTTCCGATCCTTTGACCTACAACCAAAAGCCCAATACATTCAAGTCACCAACAGTGCACAGGACCAATGCTTTTTCACAACAAATGTGAGTTTATGAAACATTTTCATGCTTGCCCTGCCCTACATGTCCATGCATGCTGCACCAATATATGCCAGTATGACCAAATAAGGACACCCAGCCAGTAAAAAAAATGCCATGTAACAGATGAACAAATTACTTACCTCTCTGTAATGTTCTTTCTGATGGATGCTCCTCCCACAGATTCCTCATCTATAATATCCCTATCTCAGCGCAGCTGTTCTCTGAAAACATTTCAGCCACCAGGGGGTGCAGCACATGCGTTGGCTCAGTCAGTCGCCTCTACGCACTGTGCTGGACTTGACGTCAAGGTCAGTATATATAACGGTGCTGCGCCCTGTGACCTAAGTTGCACCATTTATCCCTAGTCGAGGAACCGTATAACCGATGGTGTACTAGCTTCCAGTAAAGAGGGGCAGGTAGAGAGGGCGACAAGGAATCCAGGGGAAGAACATCCATCAGAAAGAACTTTATGGAGAGGTAAGAAATGTGTTATTTTAATGGATTCTTTCCTCCCATAGAGTCGTCATCTACGATAGACTGAAAAAGCAGTATGGAAACCTAGATGAGGGAGGAAGAAAGAACACCACCTAAACCAGAAAACTCTGGAGGACTGCCCTACCAAAACAGGCATCTTGGGACGCAAGTAAATCCAAACAGTAATGCTTAGCAAACATGTGCAAGTATGGCCACATTGTCGCCAAGCAAAATATCCGGGACTGGGACTCCTCACTGTAGGGCAGAGGTGGGAGCCATTCTGCTGGTATAATGAGCTCCGAGACCCTCGGGTACATTCTTTCAAGCCAGATCATAGCATTCTGAGTTCCAGAGAATGATCCACACGGATAGTGTTTGTTTGGTCACAGCACTGTTAACATGAGCACAAGCGTAACAACCAAAAAGCTGGTCATCTATCCTAGCCTCTCCAGTACGAGAGACGTAGAACTTAAAAGCTTGTACCGGGTCCAGCCGATGGCATTGTTCCTCCACCTTGGGAGGGGTGAGTTGGAATGAATCATTTACATGAAGAAGACGAATCTGAGAGAGATGGAAATCTAAGAGCACCTTAGGCAGAAAAGAGGGCCTCACTCTCAACGTTACCTTCTCTTTGGAAAAAAACAAATAGGGAGGTAAAACAGACAATGACTGAAGCTCACTCAGCCATCTCACGGAAGTGATGGCAACCAGGAAAATCACCTTAAGGGTGTGCAATTTAATAGAACAGGAATGAAAGGGCTCAAGCACAGCACCCATAAGAAACATTACGATTAAATTCAAATCCCACCCCGGAACCACAAACTGGTGGGGAGGAAACTGCTTACACAAACCCAGTGGGGATTGTGAAAAACAAGCCCTGTTCTGGGGACCTCTTGAATACTGAAATAGTTGCAAGGTAAACCTTTACATCTGCAGGCCCACCTGTGCCAAATATAGCAGAAAATCAAACACAGTGTGAGAATACCCACTTACCATTTATGACAAGAGTTGACAGTCTTCTGCAATATGAAGAAAAAATTATCAAGGTGAACTGATCGTCTCCAACAAATTCAAGAAACAGCAATGGGGGCGAAGTATGCCTCTTCATATGCACATTTGTTTATGGGACACTTTGAAATAGAACACACCTGTGTGCACCCAGCTTTCACAAATACAGAAGCCAATGTAGTATTTTGGGGACGCTACATAGACAACATCATCATAGTATGGGATGGAGATCATCAATCAAGTCATGAATATGTCGAATATCTGAACGCCAACATCATCAAACTAAGAATGAATGACAGTATTGAAAAAAATAGCTTTCTGGACTTGGAACTATATGTTAACAACAACACTATACAAACTAAACTATACAAAAAGCCCACTGCTGGTAACAATACACTGCATGCCCGTAGCAATCACCCCAAGCATATCATAAATAATATTCCATATGAGGAACTGTTACGCATAAAGAGAAACTGCAGTGAGGAAACAGAATTTGAATTTCACAAACAAAATAAACCGAGAGACCTTAGAGAAAGAGGATATGACAACAAAATCCTTAAAGCAGAATTCAGAACATTGTCTAAAAACAGAATGGGACTTCTAAAAAATAAAGATAAAAAAATAACTAATAAGCAAATCACCAAACAAGGTGAGATTCATTACAATTTACAATACAAATATGCATATACTGACCAAAATACAACACAAGCATTGGAACATACTGCAGCTTGACTACGAATTGAACAAACATATAGAATCAAAACCATCAATCACCTATAGCAAAGCATCAACAATCAAAAATCAGGGGACACTCTTGAGCAGCCGGCGTATGCAGACTTGAGTTTCTGCAGCTACGCCGGGCCTGCTGCAAATCCTTAAGAAAATCCTGGCTGCAGCTCAAATCCCTCAGTAATTCTAACGTGGACAGTGAGGAAAGTCTTCAGGTAGCATACTGCGTAAATCTGGAGAAAATCAGTGCCGGGAAGGCTTAAAAATAAGCACTTGCTGAAACATATGCAGAGCCCGCTCACCACCACCCCGTGCTCTAGGAGGAGGCGGGACGCAGACCACAGCTACTGAGACCCGAACCAGAGGGAGCTGCCCAGCTGACAACAGTGAGTCCTTGCCGGCCCCTACCTCAGAGTGCGGGAGACAACCAATGCCCACACGTAAAGGGCTGGACCCGTCTTGGTGACAGAGGGAGACAGAGCACCCGATGCCCGAAGGCGGGATAAACGCTGGCAGCGTGGGTCAGTTAGCACTCCGGTCCCTGCCCGGCTCCTGCTAGTGAAGGGGAGACATGGCGAGAGCTGCGTGGGGAGAAAGAGAAGCAGGCCACGTCAAAGCACATTTAGAAGCCCGGCGGGCGAAAGTGGGACAGGCGCTGATGAGCTGCCAGACAGTGATTTGTATCTGCCCCCCTCTGCAAGAGGAACCAGACCCCGCCTGGAAAGGCAAGCATAATCCTGGAACGGGAGGGCAGTTGGGACCCTGCCTGGCCCCTCACCCCCAACCCTGCAACTTAGGACAACGCTGCTCTAAGGACCACTGCAGAACCTACTCGGTGTCCTGGGGCTGCCCTGGGAGACAGCAATACTACGGAAGCAGTAACAGACTGGAACACCTTGCAGATATTGCAGGACAAATCGGACCCTAGGAGGTGAGCGCAGAGCACAAACGTCAGGAGTGCTTTTTTGGCCCTTGCCTCCCCTCATTACCCACGTGGCATAAAAACTGATCACTGGGCCACACTGTTGCGGGGCTGCCTCTGGTGCTGGCGGTGGGATGGCACAGACTGGGGGAGATGGAGTGAACCCCACACAGGCCTGTGGTATCAGAATATCCATAAGCATCGGTGGTGACATGCAAAACGACAAACAGATTCTTCTTGGCACCTCTGGGGGCATCCAATTGACCGCAGGGACCCTGGTGGCACCAAACCCTCCTTGCCCCCTGGCCTCAAGGGAGGGCTTAACACTCTATCCCTGGACCTGAGGGCCCCTCTCCCACCTGTCCCCCACACCCTCCTTTCTGTGTGGTCGGCACTGGGGACAGAGGTCAATAATTCAGTGGAGGAAATTTCAACAACTGCATACCAGAGGGGCGGCAATGGTGAAAGACATGCCCCGCAAAGGGTCTGGGCAGAACAAGATGGAACGATACACAAACAAGTGTGTCGGCAACAGCCTCCTTGGCATGGGAAAAACCAATGGATGAAGGGAAAATGCAGAGACGTGCCAAACGATATCGCTCACCGACATCATGGCCGCCATTGGGGGACTCCAGATCATCAGTCGAAAACAGAATTGATGGCATGGCCTCTGAAGTCTCCTTCCTGAGACAGGATTTGCAGAATTTGACCTCACGTGTGGGAGAAACTGAACAGTGCATATTGGACAGCGAATACATGATACAAAAGATGGAAGAAGGACTGGAGAAGATGTCTCAAAAACAAACTACCCTAGAGAACCAAGCAGAAGACAGCGAAGGCAGAGCCCGCCGTAATAACCTTCACATATTCGGTCTCCCAGAGAAAGAGGAAGGACCCTCCATGGAACTATTTCTGGAGCGATGGCTCTCGGACCTCATGGCACCCCGAAAAAGCTTTCAAACTTCTTCTCTATTGAGGGGACACACAGAGTTCTAACAGGCAGACCGATACCTAGATACCTAGGGCCCCCCATGCACAGTGATTGCCCTGCTCATGAATTATAGAAACCGAGACACACTAATACATACGGAGAGGGCGACCGGCCTGATCACTTATTATGGCAACCAAATTGATCTCCTCCCGGACTACACGAGGGAAGTACAGAAATCATGACAGTCCTTTGACTCTGTGAAGAAAAAGCTTGCATCCCTCAACATGAAATATGCACTCTTCTTCCTTGGCACACTCAAGCTGTACTACAACAGTACGGTCCATGTGTTCCATAGCCCCAAGGGAATCTGGGACTGGTTGGAGACACATGTCCTCTCCGACCCACGCCCGGGAACACCAAAGGACCGGACAGCAAGGGGTGACACTATGGGAACGATCCTGGCCCGACCGGAGGCATCAAGACCACACAGCGAGGAGGAGGATGGCGGATCGCCGGGAAAGGGGAAAGTGGACTGACAGATAAAGGAACAATGCAGAGTTCGAGCATGGACCTGGGGATGTCATTAGGCTGGTCTTTTGAGATTCTACTCAGCTACCTTTTCTGAATCCTTCAGGCAGCGGCCTCCTGGCCCATAGACATTGAAAGGGCCACCCCAAACATGTTTTCAAACTGTTTAGTTTGTACATGTCTGGGCGACAGGTACCGGCGTGGGGAGTGTTTTCTGGTTACAGTTCTGGGATGGAGGGATGGCATACTCTGCACTGAAGCTCATTGAGGGAGACCTCGAAGTTCGAGTCGATTTAAATAAATTGCCGACTGAGAAGGGGACACAGGATGGGGAGACTGGGGTTGCTTTTTCTTGTTTAGTTCTGTTAGTCGCATTGCTTAAGTGGGAAGTGAGGCAAGAGGCGGGGAGGATACATTATGCTCCAAATAGTGGACGGGCTTGGGAAGACCCGGAGCCTATGGAATAGCGAGGAATACAATGACATACTGGGTGAGCTGTCACTGCTGGTCAGGAGAGATTGTGAATCAAGAGACGGGCCCTAAGCCTCGCAACAAACCTTAGGGGTAATAATGACATGTGACAGGGAACTATCGCTGTTGACGTGGAATGACAATGGACTAGGCTCCAGCATTAAGAGGAGATCGTACTCCAATTCCTCAATTACCACTCACCCGATATGGCTCTCCTGACAGAAACGCACCTTGTCAGAACGGAGTGCAAATTCTTTAAGAGATCCAACTATACGCTAGCATGTCATGCAGGATTCTCAAGAGGGGCAAGTGGTACGCTGATCCTCATACATAAGGAAGTGCAGGCCGGCCTGCGAGTAGGATTTGTTGTGACTGGGGAAATATGGGGAAGACAGCTGGGGCATCATGGCAGTGTATGCGCCCCCACCACTTGTGCTGGAATTCCTAAATGAGCTCCAAGCAATAATACTTACTCAACCGGCAGAATCGTGGATCCTGGGGGGAAACTTCATTGAGGTCATGGAGGTGGGCAGAGACAGATCTCATAGGGCAATAGGAACCCGGACACTCCAACAAAATTACACTCTTTTGCAACCGCATTGGGGCTGGCAGACACATGAGGGTGTTGCATGAGACGGAATCTGGTTTCTCATTCTATTCCAATGCATACAGGATAGACTACTTTTTCGTCCCTCAGGGCACGGCACGGCACATAGGCTGGTGTCTGGGATGTTTCTAGCCAGGGGCATTTCGGATCACTCCCCCCTACTGATCGCCTTGAAGAGTGGCCGAGTAAAACCCAGCACAACCTGGCGCCTGAACACACATTACCTGGGAATGCCTGAGATAACAGAGGGCTTACGCAAAAAAAAACGCAGAGTATTTCACACTGAATGAAGGATCAGTGGAGGGCCCAACTACGCTTTGGGAGGCCTATAAGGCAGTACTCTGAGGAGAGGCTATCTCTCTGGTGTCAGCTCACTGGCGACAACACTCCCGGGAAATTGTAGAAGCAGAGGAGCAGGTGGCAAAAAAAGAGCAACAGTTCCTCGATTCGAGATCTCAGGACTCACAGCAGGCTTTAATCACAGCACAAGAGGTTTTAAGAAACGTTGCGCTAGAAAATGCAAGGGTCGCTCACTGGTCAGTACGGAGCCAAATATATGAGACGGGGGGGATAAGGCTGGCAAGACCCTGGCCTGGTTGGAAAGGCGGGATAGAAACAAGGGGCATGTTCGGGCCATTCAAGTGGATGGGAGGGAAACGCTGACAGAGGACTTAGATATTGCAGAGGCATTCGCTGCCTTCTATGAAAAACTCTACTCCCCCCAGGAGAAGACAATTGAGATGAGGGGCTCATGCTTCCTAGACTTGATCAAACTCCCCAGTCTTTCAGAGCAGCAGGCGAAGGAGCTTGGGACCGAGATTACAAAGGAAGAGGTTACAGCCGCACTCTCTCAGTTGCAATCAGGTAAGACCCCGGGACCCAACGGCTTTCTGGTGGAAACCTGGAAAACGACTGGGGGAGACGGTGACGGGATACATGCATTGTATGGTCTTACAGAGCAAAGAGAGGGAACAGAGAGGGAACAAGTCCCCCCAGATCTTAGAAAGACATATATTGTAGTCATTCCCAAACCTGGAACGCCTCCAGAACTCTGTGCCTCTTACAGGCCGATATCACTAATCAATGGGGAATCTATGGTCCTTGCACAAGTCCTTTCCAACAGACTACTGGGAGGGATAGACTCCCTGGTCCACCCAGACCAATGTGGGTTGATGCCCCTCAGATCCACTCGGATGAACCTATGCAGGGTACAGTTAGCTATCGACCAGGATCCAGCAATATCGGATCCACTGGCGCTCTTGGCTGTGGATTTTGAAAAAGCTGTTGATTCAGTTGAATGGGACGCTCTGTGGGACATAATGGGCTGGATGGGATTCGGGGGCTGTTTTATGTCCTCGGTTAAACTGCTATATTATTCTCCAGAGGCAGTGGTGCGGATGAACGGGGTGTTTCCAACGCATTCACACTGGGACGTGGGACCAGACAGGGCTGTCCCTTCTCCCCCCAACTACTTACCCTAGCCATCGAGCCACTAGTGATAAAACTTAGGACGAGTGGAGACTGGACTGGATTTGCATGGCCATGGGGTGGGGAGGACCGTGTTTCACTGTACGTAGATGACCTTCTCATATATCTTAGCAACCCCTTAACCTACTACCCAGTGGTGTCTCGTATCCTTACTGAATACCAAAACCTTTGAGAACTCAGTGTGAACAAACAGACAATGGTCTTCTTCCCACTCCAGAGGGGGGACGCTGCAATTCCGAGACAGTGTGCATACTCTGTCTCGATTTCGGGCTTTGATTACCTTGGCATTCAGATCAACCCAGACCTGGACAACTTCTTACAGCTCAACATGCAACCAGTAATAAACAGATTTTCTGCAGATGTGGCCCACTGGCAGTCCCTCCCTCTAACGTTAATGGGCAAAGCAGCCCTATTAAAAAGGCTGACACTCCCGAGATTCTTATACATCCTCCAGAACGCCCGCTCCCCATCCCTAACACGATCTTCATATCCATAGACAATATCCTATGAGGGTTGCTGTGGGGAGGGAAACAACCCTGTATAGCCCTTAGACCACTGAAGTGCTCGGTGTGGGAGGGTGGTATTGATCTGCCATGTCTCCGTACCTACTACTGGGCAACACAGATGGGGGTAGTGAACGAATGGCTTCATGAGAATGTTGGGCTCCCACATATTGGGGCTGAGATAAGACAAATGGGACCAAACACACCCCTTCAG
This sequence comes from Ambystoma mexicanum, assembly GCF_040938575.1. NCBI lineage: Eukaryota > Metazoa > Chordata > Amphibia > Caudata > Ambystomatidae > Ambystoma > Ambystoma mexicanum. The sequence goes on from NC_090924.1 coordinate 976,507,020, forward strand.
ATACTCTATAGGGACGACAAAGGGATAGCTGACATACCAAGGAACACATTACATTTCTGCCAAGCCTGGAAAGAGGCCCACCAATACATTGGGTGGGGTGGGAGACCAACACTAAATCAACCTCTATGGAACAACAGGCACATCCAAGAGGTCCTGAAAATGGGTCACTTCACAACATGGGAGCGACAGAGGATACATAGCTTCTGGATGTAGTACAAGAGGGACGCCTACCTCCAGCTAACGCATTCTCTCGGGGCTCAGTTTCCGGCCCAAGAAGGGAACCCGAAATCCAACACTCTCCCAGAACAAATTCCAGTCAAGGTCACCTCTACACTGTACCAGGTTCTCACAGCATTCGGAGCCCAGGAACTGTCCAGACTAAAAGAAAAATGGGAAAGAGACTTGGGCTCAGTAGAATCAGAAGAATGGGTAGAAGCACTAAATGTTCCCATGGACATAGGAATAGACGCCAAGCTGCGATTAATCCAACAAGATACTTCACTGGGCATATTACTCCGGCGCAATGATGGCACGATGGGGGGGAGGGGACAGATAATGGAGAATTCTTGCATTACAAAAGGATGGAGGTCACCTTTTTCCATATGGAATGGAGCTGCGAGGTAATACAAAACATCTGGAGAAAATGTATCCGTAAGATCTCGGAAGTGTTGGTGTCCTCAGTTCCACAAAACCCGAGGCTGGTTTTCCTGGGTATATGGGGAGAGGTGGAATACACCAAACACAAGAAGGCATTTTTAGCTGAACACTGACAAACTAAGCCTAGGCCGCTGGGCCAACGAGGTGGACAGGTGTGCGTCCCTAGAACGGTGAATCTACAATGCCAAGGGATTGGGAGAAATGCAAAGAGGCTAGGTAAACACTACAGAAGAAAGTGACATTTTTGCACCCGCAAGAACTGTTTTTTTCTTTCTTTTTGGAAACTGTACATTGTACCATAAGTATGCAACCTTTTGTTGGTCGGTTGACCTGTATTTTATTTCTTTAAAACAATAAACTGAGTTATAAAAAAAAAACAATCATTAAATCAAGTAAGCCCGCGCTATATGAGACCAAACATAGAAGTCAGTACTTTGGAACAAACATGGCACTTAACCACAGAACGAGGGAACAACAAATGTGAATGCTGCAAGATATGCCCACATATGATGAATGGGCTCCAAAGTATCGATTTCCCAAATGGAACCAAAATAGAAACAAGACAACTAATTAACTGAAACACCCACTAGGTAGTATAAGGAAATGAATGCCTATGCTACAAATGGTACATAGCTGGCACAATTCGGAAAATGAAGATTAGAATACTGGAGCATTTAAGAAGTGTGAAAAATAGAGACATTAGCCAACCACTGGGGGATCATTTCAATCCTGAAAACCCTAATGGAAAGTTGGATGAACTAAAATGTGTAGGACTGGAACAAACTCATTGCATGCCCAGGGGTGGGAACAGAGAATTACTTCTGTGTCAGACAGAGGCAGAATGGATACTCAATATGGATACATGCTTCTTAGGTTTAAACCAGGAAAATGAACTGAACAACTTTTTGTAACTTTTGACAAATATTAGTTATCTTTGAAATTGACAACCCGCACTTGGACAAATAATTGTGATTTTCTGAAATGAGGAAAACCTTTTCACAAAAACCTAATTATCAAAGAACGCATACTTATCTGTAACTTTTTGCTCTTTTACAGCCACTTTTGCAAACATTTCTCTGAATTATCTGTAATATCTACTATATATGTTTGAAATGTTGATTAACTGTCAAGCAGTACATTATTCGTAATAAGTTTGTTCGCATAGGATTTACTCTCAACTATTATAAGGGAATTTTCAAAGAATCCCCTAAAATGAGAGTAATACTTATCTAAAACATCTTACATTTTTTAAGGAAAGACTTTAGTACATAATGTTCTCAAACAATTGAACATCCTGCATTAATGATCCTAGACTGCCCATAGTCTTTTGACATGGTTGACAACAATCAACCCATTGCCAACCAAAAATGGCTGGCATGTTGCGCGGATCAGGATGATGTCATCGTGCAAATGACGCATGTGTGATGACATCATACGTGCATATAAAGTTGCAGCCATTTTGGTATAGGGGCATAGGCGTATTAACTTGAGCCTCTAAATAGTACAAACTCAGCAAACTATGCATATTATTATTCAAATTGATCTTTGTAGGGGCTCTTTTCACCAGACCAGGAAATCACACTTGGTTCAGGGGAAAGGAGCCAACCCCTGAATACAAGAATTGTCTTACTGGTGTTACCTATTCAAACTTTTACACTCTTTAATTTGTTGGTTTGGAACTAGAGACATTTACCTTGCACAGTTTTGTATAAATTAGTGTGAGGGCCAGATACAATTTGGACACAAGGTCCACTTGCTTTGGTTTTGGTTTCATAGATAGCGACATTCTCATTAGGATAGGGACAGATAGGCCTTTATCCCACCCTTTTTGTTTAATAAACATGGCTAATGTTGAGAACCCTTCAACTTTGTGTGCGTCTCATTTCTGACCCCTCATAGTACCTCTACCTATGCCCCTCAGGAAGCATCTGCCCTGCAGCTTCCTTGGGTAGCTCACCATAGTCTCTAGTGGGGAAAACCCCTACCTATGTATGGCAAGCTGTGTGGAGGGCTGCTGCACAGCGAGCCCCAAGGATTTAGCTGTGGCCATTGATGAATGAATCTTCAGAGGGCATGTCCGCCTTTCTAACGAAGAGGTTTCAGCCATCAAAAGGCATGTACAATAGCCTGGTCTGCACATCAGCTGCAAACCCGGACGTCCTCAACCAAAAGTGACACCCGACTAGCGTCCCTGTGTAAACACACTCTGCGGTGTCAAAGCCTGATCTCGTGGGAGGCCTCCCTGCTATTAGCTACCAGGGGCTGAAAACCAGCCTGCATGTCTCCCTCAGGGATGTGCTCAGCTGCGCCTGCCACAGCAAACCATAGGCCGAAAAAGAACTTGGCTAGAGTGCAAGAAGTGTTCACTGAACATAGTGCAAGACTGCCCAACGCAAACACCTTCTTGCCCCAAGCATCAAGTCTTTGCCCTTGTGTTCAGGTTCAAGGTCACCGCCTGAATCCCCTATCTTTCTGGGGAGGTATGGGAGGACAAAAGCTGGATCGGACTGTGCAGGACAGTGTTTCCTTGCCAGCTCCCTGTCAACCGCCGCAGCAGAGGCAGGTTTCTCCTACACTTCATCACAGGTGGCTTTACTGCCACACTGAAGGGCAGCAGCGTCTCCTTCTTTGGGGTATCATCCAGTATATCACAAAGCTCGTACTGGATCTTGGATCTGGCTAGAGCAAAAGCCCAAAAGTATCAGATAACTTGGCCATCACCACTGAAAAGTGGCCTGAGGCTCCACATTCTTCACCTTGTCGACGTAGGAGAAGAGTTTCACTGCTCTTTTCCAGAGGGCCTTCAAGTGCATGGACTGACACAACCTCAATCCTGGGCATTGTGACGATTGTGCAAGCAGTAAAGGCAAATCAGGTGCAGATTGGAAATTGACATCTGCCAGCTGCAATCCGCACACGGTTTGAAACCTGAGGTCTTCGAAAGAGTTGGCATGGTGCAGAGAAATATTTTCTAAGCAAACGTGTTCCGATCAGGGAACAGTGTGTGCAGAAAAAAGGAACTGAGGTCACAGTGCACAGTGCCTCAATATATACTGGTTCCGGCATCATGTCCGGCGTGGGGCATGTAGAGGTGTGTTGTGCCCTCCTCACAGCGGAAAGGTTTCAGACAACAGCTGTGCTGGAGATTATCATAGATGAGGAATCTGTGGGAGGAAAGAATCTATTAAAATAATGGCTTACATGAGAGCGCTAGTGGACATGATTGCCATGAAAAAGGCGGTCTTCAATGTAAGGAGCCTAACAGAGACACTACACAAAGACTCAAAAAAGCTGCCATCAGAAATGTCAGCATCCCAAGTCAGGATAAGGAATGGTGTAGGAGCACATTTATTGACAAGGCCCTTCAAAAACTGGCCAACCAGAGGACTGGAAAAGAAGAAACCTTGATCCGTTCTACTCTTGAAAAGAGATAGAGCAGCCAGATAACCCTTAACTATGCACTCTTGAAAGCCCGACTTGGTCAAGGCCAACAGAAACTCCCATCACAGTGGAGGTTGGACACGTCAGGGGGTCTCTCTCTTTCTCTTTACACCACATCACAAACATTCTCCATCTATAGGCATACAGCGACCATATGGAAGGTCTGCGTGCAGCCGGCAATGCCTCCAAAACCATCATTCGAGTCCCATTCCTCATACCTCTCAAGAGCCAGGCATGCAGGTTGAGAGGTTCTGGGTTCGGGTGAAGCACCCTGCCTTCTGACTGGGACAAGAGGTCTGGCCTCTAAGGGAGCCAGAGAAGTGGACCAACAGCCATCCTCCTGAGAACACAGGGGATGACAGGTATCAGCTGGAACGCATAGTAGAGGTCGAAGACCCACTGCAGTAGGAACACGTTCCTTAGTGCCCTCCCTCTGGGAAAATTCCCTCAAGTAGAACTGTCTGCATTCGCAATGTCCTTTGTCGCAAACTGGTCCATCACCTCGGTTCCCAAGGGGAGAATATCTCTGAGATGATCTACGGGCAAATCTTCGACTCATAAGACTCATAAGATACCATTCTCTGCCAGCTCAGAGTCACTGCCGACCCGTTCTCCACCCCTGCCAGAAAGACTGCAGGGCAGAGAGATTATTCTCCAGCAACAAGCACCATAGCTTCACGGGCCTCCCTGCACAGGGGCAGTGATAGTACACCTCCCTTCCTTATTGAGGCAACATATGGTCACTGTTTTTTCCGTTAACACCAGAACATGTTTCTCCTAGAGAACAGTGCTAGTCTGGCCGCTCGCAGCTCCAGCAGACTGACGTGACAGCGACTCTCCTTCTGGGACCAATGACCAGTCACCTGTTGGTCCCCACACTGGGCACTCCAGCCCCTTAAGGAGGCATCCGTGAACCCCTGCCCCTGGAGGTACGGCCATGGTACACAGAAAGGTACTTCTGCCAAGATGTTGGCTTTGCGGTTCCACGAGGATAGGTTGTCAGCAACCAACCCAGATACCTGGAGGACATCTGACATCTCGCCTGAGAACTGCAACCACTTACACCTGAGAAGCCTTTGCAGAGTTCTTATTCGAAGCCTGTCCTCTGGCACAAGGAAACGCAGGGTGCCATTAGGCCTAAGAGGCGGAGGAAGCCAGATGCGGGAAGACGGCTTGAGTTCTAGAATAGGTTCACCATCTGTGCAATGCTGAAGACTATTCTCAGGGAGGGAGGGCTCAAGGACTTCCCTGGCCGAGTATCCATGACTGCTCCAATAAACTGGGATCTGCGCCGGTGTAATGTGCGACTTCTGCTAATTCAAGGTGAAGCCCAGGTGGTGTAGCAATGAGCAAGAATCCTTGTGGTGCCCCGTAATCAGTTCTGTCGATCAATCTTGGAACAACCAGTCATCGAAGTACGGGAATACAAAGTTTTGGGATCTCCTGAGGTGCGCAGCTACTACTGCCATCAGCTTGTTAAAAACACTGGGCGTGGAGGTCAGGCCAAAAGGGAATACTTTGAACTACTGATGTCTCCCAATTGACAGACCTCAGGAAGCGCTTCGGGTGGATAGGCGTGCTGAAGGTCCAATAATACCAAACAGTTCTGGGATTTCAGAGCCTAGAGAATTTCTTTCAACGTCACCATCCTGAACCTATCCTTCCTTAGGAACTTGTTCAAGGTCCGGAGGACCAGGATGGGACCGAGTCATCTCCCTTTCTTGAGAACCAGGAAATAGAAATAGAGTACCAGCCCAAACCTCATTCCTTGGCTGGTACCTCATCAACCGCGCCCTTCAGCAGAAGAGACTGCAGTTGCTCTAAAGGTTTGGGTTCCATTTATCAAGGGAGGGGTGGTGGTCTGGCAAGGGGTCGTCTGAGAAAGGATTAATAGTACCTTAGATCCACCAACTGGCGGACCCAGGCGTCCGAGGTGAGCTCCTTTCAACTCTCAATGAACCCAGAGACTCTCAGCCCAACCAGTGGACCATGAGGGTAGAAGTCAAAGAGGTTTTGTGTTGTTGGTGCTCCCGAAGTCAAGGATGTGGCCGACTAGCCTTTCTACTCCTGTCAGAGCATGAGAATCTCCTTCAGCCCTGTTTGGCCTGTGGCAGCTGGGCTCTCCTTGCAAAGGAGGTATAGAGCCTGAACCCCCTTTACCTTGAGCCAAAGGAGAAAGTCTGCTTGGCTAGCTGTTGAACCACCAGACCCAACAACTTAGCTACTAGCTTGGAGTCCTTACACTTTTCCAAAGACTTGTCTGCTTTAAGCCCAACCAGGTGCTCTATGTCAACCGACCAGGAGTTTCACCTGAACATTCAGTGAAATCCTGATCCTCAGAGATATGTGCCACCTCGCAGTCCCCTTGCCGTCCTCGACTATATCCAAGAAACTGTCCCTGATCTCCTATTCGAAGAAATGGTTAGCTGCCTCTGAAACAGTCCTCCAAAGGAAATGCGAGTATATGGCAAATGCACAAGAGGTATTAATCCTCTTTAACGCCATGCTCCTGAGCACTTTCCTGGCCAGAGCGTCGATCTTCTTCGACTACTTGTCATTAGGGAGGGAGAAATTACTTACTGTAATGTTATTTCTATGGATTCTTCTCCCGCAGATTACTCATCAGATAGATATCCCTATCCAGATCTGCTGCTCAGAAAAACAGGGGGCGTAGTGGATCTCGACTCGGCCACTGATCGTCGATCCCTGCTGCTCGAACGTCTGCTCCGGATGTGACGTTGTATATATACTGTGTCACTATACCATGTACCTCAGTTCCCGCCCTCCCCCCGAGCCCCGCTGCTGCAGAGGAAAATAGCGAGAGAAGGCATCCAATAGCCAATGGAGGGTTAGCATCAAGGAACCCTGTAGGGTAAAGTAGAATTCATCAACAAAAGGTTTTGTGTGTGTTTTTGTTTTAAAAGAGAGAAAAACATATGGCTTGCTAGAAAGAAAGCAACCAACTCTAGGACCATCACCAAGTCTCCCCTCTCCCGAGAAAAGGCATACACCCACTGCTTACGCTTTCTGAGCTCGATGGATGTGAGGGGTGTTCAGGAATCTGCAAGAGAAGAATCGATAGAAAGAACAATACGTTAAGTCATTTCTCCTTCAATGGATTGTTCTTCTCCCACAGATTCCTCATTAGATAGACTCCCAAAGCAGTGGAACAATGGAGGCGGGCAGAATGCTCCAGCAAAATATTTTGTAGTACTGCCCTACCAAAGCGAGCTTCAGCCGCACGGGCGACATCTAGGCTATAGTGCCTCGTGAAAGTGTGCATCGCGGACCAGGTTGCTGCCCCGCAGATGTACCTAATTCTAACTCCCCTTTGCAGGGCTGTAGATACAGAGACCCCTCTGGTGGAGTGGGCACTGATACCGGGAGGTAACTCCTTAACCGCGGATTGATAGCATTCAGCAATACATGATATGATCCATCGCGAGAAAGTCTGACTGGTGACAGCCAGAACTTTTCCGGACAAGGAGTAGGCTACAAACAACTGGTCTGATTTCCTATATTCTGCCGCCCTTGACACATAGAAACTTAAGGCCCTTTTCGGGTCCAATCAGTGGAAGTGCTCCTCCTCTTTGGAGGGTTGTGGAGGTGGGTAAAAGAAAGGCAGATCTATCGACTGAGAAAGTGGGAACTCCACTACCTTTGGCAGGAACCCTAGTCTCACCTTGAGCAAAATCTTTTCACAAAAAAACCCAGTAAAAATGGGGGTTTACAGCAAAGGGACTGCAACTCACTGACCCGCCTGGCAGAAGTAATGGCAACCAAAAAAACTGTTTTCAGCGTAAGCAGTTGCAAAAAAACAAGAATGCAAGGGCTCAAAGGGAGCTGCCATAAGGTAGGTGAGAACCAGGATAAAATCCCAAACTGGCACAACAAAAGGGACAGGAGGAAACTTTTTCACAAGGACCTTCAGCAATTGGGCCATAACCAGGATTGTGAAAAAAGAACCTTGATCCAGAGACCTCTTAAACACAGACAAAACCGCCAAGAATCCTTTGACTGTGGTGACCTGAAGGCCTGCAGAGGACAGTGACAGAAGGAGCTTCATCAATGTAGTGGTGGGGCAAGAGATAGGGTCAATCTCGCGTTCCCTGTGCCACACCTCGAATCTTCTCCACCTGCACGCGTACAGAGATGTTGTAGATGGTGGTGTGCAGCCAGCAACACCCCGAGTACCTCCTCAGAGAGGTGCCCGTCATCATATCTCATCCTCTCAAGAGCCACTCATGTAGGTTGAGGGATTTCAGGTTCAGGTGGAGCACCCAACCTTCCAACTGGGTTAGGAGATCTGGGCGGCGAGGCAGCCAGAGAGGTGGGCAGATGGTCAGATCCAGAAGGTCCAAGAACCATATCCTTTCCGCTCAGTCCGGGGCGATCACGATCATGATTGCTTGACACCTCCTGAGAACCCATGGGATGATGGGAATTGGAGGGAAGGCGTAGTGGAGAGGACATGTCCAATCCACCAGAAATACATCCCTAGCATGCCGTTCGCTGGGAATGCTCTCGAGCAAAACTGCTTGCGCTTCTTGTCCGACTCTGTGGCAAACAGATCCACCATTGGGGTACCCCAGATAGAGAAGCCCACCTTCAGGACTTCCTAGCACACTTCCCACTCATTTGAGACAGTGCTCTGCCGCCTGCTCAGAGCATCCACCAAACTGTTCTCTGTCCACGCCAGATGAACTGCTGAGACTGAGATCTGATTCTCTAACAGCCAAAACCATAGATGCTTCACCTCTCTGCTGATGGGGATGGAGCGCAAACCACTGTGCTTGTTCAAGTAGTGCATGGTCACGACATGCTTTCCCTCCAGAGACTGGGCTAATGCCTCCAGGCCTAACCCGATGGCTCGCAACTCCAAACTGTTTATGTGTCACCTGCCTTCCATTCCTGACCAAAGGCTGTTCGGCTGCAAGTCCTCGCAGTGACCGCCCTAACTCTTCAGGGACACAACCGTGACTACTTGGGCCTGAGGCCACAGAGGCAAGAAGTGTTCTTCCGCCAGTAGACTGCTGTTGCTGGCCCACCAAGAAAGGCCATTGTGATGATCTAATTTGTAGCCTGGCTTCTGGCAATGAGACCTAAGAGGTGGAGAAAGGAAGCCGCCAAGAAAGTGGCGTGGTTCTGTAACAGCCTTATGATCTGCGCAATGCTGACTACTCTCTCTTAGAGCGGAAAAGCCTTCACTGTCTGAGTGTCTGGGACTGCAAGATGAACTGGAGCCTTTGGATCGGTGTTGTGTGGGACTTCTGCAAGTTCAGGGAGAAGCCCAGCCTGTGGAGTAGTGAACAGGTGTCCTCTAGGTGGGACAAGACCTGCTCCACTGACCTCTCTCGGATCAACCAGTCAGTCGTCCAGGTACAAGAATACATGGACTAAAGATCTCCTGAGGTGAGCCGTGACTACTGGCATGAGCTTGGTGAAGACCCTTGAAGCGAAGGTCAACCCAAAGGGAAGCACTCAGAGTGCTTGTCCGCTATAAGGAACCTCAGAAACTTCCTGTGCTTTTGATGTATCGGCATGTGGAAGTAAGCATCCTAAAGATCTATGTACACCAGCCAGTACTGAAGCTCGAGAGCATGGAGAATCTCTCTCAATGTCACCATCCTCAATTTGTCTTTCCTCAAGAACTTGTCAAAGGCCCTGAGGTCCAGGATGGGACAGAAACCTCCTTCCTTTTTGGGTACCAGGTAATACCGGGAATACCAGCCCAAACCTCTCTGCTCAGTCGGTACCTCTTCCATGGCATCCTTCAACAACAATGCTTGCAGTACTTCCTGGAGCTCCTGTTCAGGTTGACATGGAGGTGGCGAGGGTCTGCTCAGAGGCTTTCTTAAAAGGGGCAGACAATAACCTGACCGCACGAGCTCCAGGTCCAGGGCGTCAGAGGTAATCACCCACCATTGGGGCCAATGCACGGACAGCCGTCTTCTAAAGGGATGGGTTGTGGGAGGGGAAAATCAAAGCGGATTTGAGAATGGAGCCGGCCCGCAGCTGCTGCCCGTTAGTCTCTGGAAGCCCCCTGCCCCTTCCGGAGCACCAGAAATGCTTCTGCCTCTGCTTGGACATTTGGAGTTGCGCCTTGCTGCTGTAAAGGGCATACCTGTAGCCCCTGCCCCTAGAGGCAAAGCTGAAGGCAGGTTTGGCTAGTTGTGCAGCTAGGCCAAGCGATTTTGCGGAAAGCGAAGACTCATTGAACCTTTCCTGGGAGTCAACTGCCTTTGGCCTGAAAAAGAATTCCCCATCAGGGCATGTGCAGCAACCTATTATGGACATTAGGAGAAAACCCTGAGGAGTCCAGGTAGGCCTGTCTTCTAAGCACCCCGGCCGACTCCATTGATTGGCCAATGCAGTCCGCCACATACAGGCCCGTCTGCAGGGACTGCCTGGCCACCTCCTTCCCACCATCCACCAGCTGCATCAAGCCTTCCTGTAACTCCTCTTCGACGATGTACTGGGCAGCATGTTCAGCCGCCTTCCAAAGGAATACTTAGCAAATGCACACAAAACATTACTAGCCTTCAAGGCCATGCTCTCAGAGATCTTTTTTGCAACAGCATCCAATTTTTTGCCCTCACTGTCAGGAGGCAGATTTGAGGTGGATGAAGCTGCCCTGGTGTATAAAGTGGCTGCCTGAACAACTAGCCCCTCCGGGAAGAGTGAGAAGCCAGAAAAGATGGATCCCCTCTTGCCGGCCTGTACTCGCTGGTCAAAGCGGATTTGAGAGGGGGGATAGAGCAGGGCGGTTTCAACAAGGAGGCGACTCAATCAGCTATGGCCAGGTTCAGTGGCATGTTTCTCTCCATGGTGGGACCTTCGTCCAAGATATCAGCAAGCTCACATCCTTGTACTTGTGCTGCAGAAGTATTCAGCCCCAGGGTATCGACCACTCTGTCTACCAGTGATCTAAATTTGGCATGGGTATGAGGGTATGGCTGAGCCTGCTGCAGCTCCACATCCAGGGAGGTATCAAGCCCACTGACATCATGCAGGCCCTGTGCCAAGGCCAGGAGGTCTGCGTGGTCATCAAAGTAATCCACTCCACCAGCCCCTGAATATATAGGGTCAATGTCACCCTGATCGTCACAGCCACCGGTGCCGAAAATGCCTTTGAACCAGAAAAAAAAAAAGAATCAGACAGGGAAAGTGGAACAAATGATCGATCGTTGATGGTCGGCGTCAAGGGTTTATCCTTCGATGTCGGAAGGGTGACTGTCGACGCCAGACAAATCTTGGGTGCAGATGGTGCTTCGAGAAGGATCGGGCCCTGAGGCTCACGGGAAGGTCCCGACATCCAGGGATTGATCATCTTCTTCGTCGCCGAGCCCCATGGCTCTCCTGACGCCGATGGTGTTGGTATCAGTGCTACATTGGGGTTGGGATCACCGAGCTCTGCTGAAGCGATCGTCTGCTGTTTCAGGTGCACACCCGCACCCAGAGTCGCCTTCTAGAACATCGCAACCATCTGCGACTTGAAGTCCTCTCACTCTTGTCGAATTGTTGGCCCTGCTGACAACTTACCCCATTCCGATGTAGATTCAGAGTCGCATCAGTGTCGGTGCTGCCTCCTCTTTTTGTGAGAGGACGAGGAAGATGAGTGGCTCAGGGGTAGGCCCCACAGTTTCGGCCTCTGAAAACAGAATGGTCGACCGTGCCAGTGACTGATGGCGGTTGGCCCACCACGAGTTTGGCTGCCCGCTCAGTGTCGTGACCCGTGCTCAGGCATCACACATAGATGTCATATGGGCGCAGTCAGTCCAGCACTTGAACCCCGAAATCAGAGGCATGGACATGGTAGCTTGTGGAAGGAAAATCACACAAGATTTGATGAAAAGAAATCGCTGAGTGGATTCAGAGACTCGAGGAAAATTTGCTATATTCCTGAAGAGCGGTGTGCCAAAAAAAGCAACCAAAGTACAGGGTGTAGTGACGCAGTATATACAAGACGCCCAACGTCACTTCCGGAGCTGACAATCAAGCACCGAGCAAGATGGATCGATGGCCGAGTCGAGGTCCACTACGCCCCCTGTTGAAGTTTTTCCCGAGCAGCAGAGCTGTATGAGGATATAAAAATGAGGAATGTGCGGGAGAAAAGCAATCCATTGAAAGCATGCTAAGCATGCAGTAAAAATGAAATGACATCACATTTGGAGCAGTGGCGCAGTCGAGACGCGAAGGAATCGAGAGAGGACATTGAGCCGCACTATGTCTCCTGACGAAGGCATTAGTGATAGCTTTATTTTGAATTTGGAAGAACTACTGCTTCTGATATATAAAAACATGCAACAAACTTTTTTCATCGTCAAACCTTTTCATTACCTAAGATATCGGATGAAAACATTACTTACCTGATGATAACTATTTGCCCTTGTTGGGCCCTATTGAGAGCGACTGTGTGACCTAGTATTCTACTCGGTCTTTGGCTTCCGTTGCAATTTTGAGTCAGGGTGTCTCCCGACTTGTCGCAGCCTGCTCCATTGGAACTACAGTTTGAACTTTTTCAGTCTTTATTTTGAACATTGATTCTAAAGATTCATAAGAAAACTTACCTTGCGGTGCCCACTCACTTCTTCGATTGCTAAGAACCTTGGTGTCATATTCGACTCCACCCTCTCTTTCTCTCCTCACATCTCTGATGTTTCTAAGAAGTCACACTATCAGCTGCACATCCTCAGAGGTATTCTTCCTTTTCTCACTTTCCCCCAGATCCCTGGCCTTCCCTAGGCTGGACTACTGCAATAACCTCTTTCTAAATCTGCCTGCCTCTACTCTTCGACCTTTACAACTAATCCAGGACAGGACTGCAAGACTTATCCTTGGACTCAAGTCCAATACCATATCTCTCCAGCCCTGAAATCTCTAAATTGGCTCCCGGTGGGTGCAAGGATCAAGTTAAAAACCCTTTGTATCGTCCACAAGTCTTTCAGGGGGAGGGGCCCAGGCTAGACCCAGCTCACATTTCTTAAGCATCTTCGTTCTCGAGCTCTCTGCTCATCCACCTCCAACTCTCTGATGGTCAGACAGTTCTCCAGGCAGAGAGTGGGGGGTAGATCTCTATCCTTGGCTGGGGGCTCCCTCTGGAACACCCTCCCTGCATCTCTCAAACTTGAGCAGGACTAACTAAGGTTCCGGAAGCGACTCAAGACCTTCCTTTTTGCTTCTGCTTTATCGCTCCCTCTACCATGTCCCTGTCTGCTGCGCATACTGGTTACCTGGCCACCCACTGAACTTACAGGACTGGGCTCCTGCATGACCAGCTGCCCTTACACTGCCTTTGGGCCTCTCAACCAGGTTGGGACTGTCTCTGCAACCCTACGGTCCTCGACTCTCTGCACTCATGAGCCACCTCCCTGGCAGCACTTACGAGTTCCTTTGCACTTTCCCCTTCCCCTCGCCTCTCCCTGGCACTTCTCCCCTTCACCCCACCCCCACCCTTGCACAATCTGAATGACATCAGGCCTAATAAGATCTTTGTTTTTACCTCCTTCTGTCTTCTCTTCCTTGTCTTGTCGAGCCTAGAAACACTTGTGTACAAGCACATTATAAATGACTTGTATCATATCATAAGCATTCGATATTGCCACACACTACTTTTATTTTTGCTGTCACAGGTTTCCTTCAAACAGTTAGAGCAGACCATGTTATAACTCCAAAGGTCACTTTTTCAAAGGTAAGAATTGTACATCTCCAACTTAGAGATTCAGCCAGCAGTTCTAAGGATGTATCATGACAGCAGCTTGGCTGGACATAAGGGATTCAATGCTACTCTGGAAAACGATGCTCGCCATTTCTGGTAGCCACTAATTAAGACAGACATTCATGATTATGTCCTGTGTATGCAACATGTTTGCAATCCAAGACACCTCTTATCAAACCTTTAGGTAAACTATTACAGTATCCATGACCGAAATCTCTGTGGCAAACCATTTCCACCATTTTCACTGGGGAGTTACCTCAGTTACATGGACATATAGATATTATCATAACTGTTGACATTTTGACCAAGTTAGCCCATTTCACTTCATTGAATCAAGTTCCTTCAACCCAAGTTATGGCCATGTGTTTCTTACAACACATATTTCGTCTACACGGTCTGCCAAATTCCATCATTTCAGACAGGAGTACCGAGTATGTGTCCAGATTTGGTCCCCTGGTATCAAAAACACAATAGATGGGATTACATCCCAAAACCAATGGGCAGACCAAGCGATCAAACAAAACTCTTGAGCGAATATCTGCGTTGCTTCATTTCAGCATCCCAGGATAATTGGTTTGAACTCATTCCTGTGGCTGAGTACGCTTACAATAACATACTACACTAACTTCCATCAAAACCAGCCACTTCTACTGTACATGCATGTTTATTCCTCAAGTGTTCCCTATGAACAGACCCTCAGATACCTATGTTTCTTTTGTGCACAAACTTATTTCTGACATCCAAGACAGAGATAAACAGAACAAAACATGCATCCAAGACTCCCAAACCAATGCTCAAGGAATATGCACACAGAAAACAGACTCAAGAGCCACTTCTGAAGGTAGGAGGTATGGTTGTCTTTGTCTCGGGAAGATAGCTCAGCGGCAACGTGCTCGCCTTGGAAGCAGGATGACACTGAGCAATACAGGTTCGATCCCCGGGTCCGCGCTTAGAAACGTCTGGGTATTAAGCGCGTTATAAATAACCTATCATGTTAACTTCCCACTCGCCTAGTCCCTTCCAAGCAATCATTTAAATATTTAGGTCCTTTTTGGATAACACATTGTATCAATCCAATGGCCTTTGTCCTGCAGTTTCCTCCTTCCTGGTCACAAATAAACCCTGTGTTTCATGAGTTTCACGAGTTGATATTCAAGCCTCATGTACCTGACCGTTATCCTGGATATGCCAGGGGATAACCTATATCTGTGATGACACCTGACGGTCCAGACTATGAAGTCTCACACATTGGTGATTCCCAATACCATAGAGGACGATTGCAACACCTGGTTGAATGGAAAGGGTACATGTAACCCAATGCTGGGAAGGATGGATCCCAGTGAAGCGGATCAGGGGATCCTTTAAGACAAACACAAAGAATGTTGTTGAAGGTGCGAGCAGAGCATTGTTGTCAGTTGGTGCCCAAACATCACGATAGTGTTGAGCCAGCGCTTCATGCTCCGAGTCCTCACCACTGCTGCTTGGGTTACATGTGTGGCACTCCCTGACTGGGAGGGAAGTGGGCAAACTCAGCGCCTCTTCCCAGCGGCTCTCCACACTGATGTGGGCTCGCCCAAGCAGGGAGCAAAAAGTCATTGCTGCCCCTCATAGGCTGCAACTAGCAAACTTAGCGCTCCCAGTGAGTGAGAGGGGGTTGCAGACTGATTTGTGAAGGCACTGCCCCCTGCCAAGGCCTGCAATAATACCTTTTTTTGAGGAACCGCGTTAACCCACAATCTCCGACTTCCAATGCACTTGACTCTTGTAACAGGGTACCTGAAAGACAGCTCTGGTTCCTGCTGCCGAGGAAGGGGTGGAAGTCTGTTAGGCAGTCTTTTCATTAAGGGGTGACAATATCCCCACTGGACCATCTGAAGGACCCAGGCATCAGAAACCGAGGTGCTTTGAAACACAATTTACTTGATGTATAAGCGCCTTACAAATGCACAATAAATGAAAAAATAAAAAGTTATTTCCTTCCACCTATCCCAGTTCCTAGAGACCCTTCCTCCAACCTGAGAAACATGTGGGGAGAACTCAAAGAGGCTTCACAGGCGCTGCTGCCCCTGACTTCAAAGCCAATTCAGATTGGCCCTTCTATCCCTGCCAGGGTGTGAGAACCATCTCTGGCCCTGGTTGGCCTGGGGAAGTTGAGACTTCTGCACAAAAAGGGAATAGTGCCTGTAGCCTACTGCTTCTAGAGCCAAAACGAAAAGGTTCGGCATGCTGCTGAACTGGAAGGCCCAACGAGTTTGCGGCAAATTTTGACTTGTTGAAGCGTTCCAGAGACTTGTCTGCCTTCGCCCGGAAGAGGTGTCCACCGTTGAAGGCCAGATCCAGTATACTGGTGAGCCCTGGAGGAAGGACGCCTTCTGGAGTACTGTCAATGTTCCCATCAACCAGCGAACACAATCTGCAGCATTGAGACCTGCCTGGAGGGCTTGGCATACCACTTCCTTGCCATCATTGACTATGCCTACAAACCCATTCCTTACTTCGCCTGCTGGGAGATAGTCAGCCGCCTCCGAAATTGTTCTCCATATAATGTGAGAAGAATATTTAGGAAAAGCACAGAATACATTAATGGCCTTTAGCGCCATATTCCTAGAATCAAAAACTGCTTTCACAAGGGCATTTTTCTTTTTCGACTTCAAGTACGTTGGAAGGTTCAACATCGACATCAAAGGCCCCGTGTTTACGGTAGTGGCCTGGACCACCAATTCTTTGGGGGTTGAATGGGTCGTGGGAAAGGGCCATCAAAAAGGTCAAAACCAGATTAAGACACCAATTTGGGACAACAAAGGGGGTTGGCGGAAACCTGTTGAGTAGGCCCTTCAGGAACTGGGCAATGGTGAAAAATGAACCTTAGTCTGGGGATCTCCTGAGCACAGGCGGGCCGCCAAATACCCTTTCACTGTGGCAACCTGAAGGCAAAGAGGCCAGTGACAGAAGGAACTCCACACTGTGGTGGTAGGGCAAGAGATAATAGGGTCAGTCTTGCGCTCCCTGCACCACGCCTCAAATCTTCTCCACCTGCACACATACAGGGATCAAGTAGAAGGTTTGCGTGCAGCCAGCAATATCTCACGCACCTTCTCTGAGAGGTCCCAGTCATCATACCTCATCCTCTCAAGAGCCACGCATGTACGTTGAGGGAATCCGGGGTTGGGTGCAGCACCCGACCCTCAGACTGGGTGAAGAGATCTGGAAGCCAAGGCAACCGGTGAGACGGACAGATGGTCAGATCCAGGAGATCTGAGTACCATGTTCTCCTCAGCCAATATGAGGCAATCAGGATCATGGATGCTCGAAATCTCTTCAACCTCCTGAGAAACCAAGGAACGACGGGAATCGGAGGGAAGGCATAGTGGAGAGGGAAGGTCCAATCCACCAGAAACGGTTCCATAGTGCATATGTTCGCTGGGAATTCCCCTGAGCAAAATTATTTGCTCTTCCTATTGGAGTCCGTGGTGAACAGATCCACTGCAGGGGCACCCCAGAGAGTGAAGACCTTTAGGGTTTCTGGGCACACTTCCCACTCGTGTGAGACCATGCTCCGTCTGCTCAGAGCATCCGCCAGGGTGTTCTCTATCCCCGCCAGATGAACTGCCGAGACCGAGATCTGGTCCTCTCTCAACCAGAACCACAGCTGAATTGCCTCTGTGCATAGTGGGTGAGAGAGCACACCACCCTGCTTGTTGAGGTAGTGCATGGCCACTGTATTGTCTGTTAGGATGAGGACATGCTTCCCTCTGAGAGACGGGGCAAAGGACCTAAGGGCTAACCTGATGGCCCGCAACTCCAGCCTGTTGATAGGCCACTTGGCTTCTGATGGAGATCAGAGGCCGCTCACCTGCAAGTCCCTGCAGTGGGAACTCCACCCCTTCAGGGAAGCACCCATGACCACTCGTTCCTGGGGCCAAGGTGGCCAGAAGGGTTCCCCCGCCAACAGATTGCTGCGCGTGTTCCAACAGCCGAGTCCGTGGACTACCTGGCTGGACACTGAAAGGCAATCTGTGAGTGCTCCCAGTTACTGAGACCACTGGTCCCTCAGGAGCCATTGGAGGGATTGCATATGCAGCCTGGTCTCTGACACTGGAAAAATACACGAGGCCATGAGATCCAATTGGCAAAGGAAGGAAGCCAGTGGAAGAGTGGCGTGGTTCTGAAATAATTCTGGGCGATGTTGCTGACTCTCTCCTCGGGAGGAAAAGCCTTCTCTACCCGGGAGTCCAGGACCGCTCCGATGAAATGGAGCCGCGGGTCTGGCGTCATATGGGCCTTCTTAAAGTTGAGGGAGACACCGAGCCTGTGCAGTAGCAGACAGGTGTCTTCCAGATGAGATGAGACGTGCCCCGGCGACTTTCCTCGGATCAGCCAGTCGTCCAGGTACATAAATAAATGGACCCCGGATCTCCTGAGGTGAGCCGCAATTATTGCCATGAGTTTGGTGAAGACCCTTGAACATTATCAGTTCAAAGGAAACCACTTTGAACTGATAATGCTTGTCGCCAATGAGGAACCTTAGGAACTTTGATTGTTTTTGGTGCATCGACACATGGAAATAAGCGTCCTGTAGGTCTATCGACACCAGCCAGTCCTTGAAATCGAGAGCGTGGAGAATCTACTTCAACATCACCATCCTGAATGTGTCCTTCCTCAGGAACTTGTTCAAGGCTC
Source organism: Ambystoma mexicanum (assembly GCF_040938575.1). Taxonomy (NCBI): domain Eukaryota; kingdom Metazoa; phylum Chordata; class Amphibia; order Caudata; family Ambystomatidae; genus Ambystoma; species Ambystoma mexicanum. Next base: position 976,525,516 of record NC_090924.1, read on the forward strand.
TGAGGTGCAGGATGGGACGGAGACCCCCTCCCTTCTTGGGTACCAGGATGTAACGGGAATACCAACCCGTCCTTCTCTGATCGGGAGGGACCTCTTAAGGAAAGGCAGACAATAACCCCACTGAACCAACTGCACGGCCCAGGCATCAGAAGTTATTTCCTGCCACTGGGGCCAATGCCCTGCCAACCGTCAACCAACCGGTGCATCGTGGGAGGGGAAAATCAAAGCGGCTTAGATGGCGCGGGTGACCCTGCCACTGCTGTGGCTTGTTGGCCTCTAGAGGTCCCTCTGCACCTTCCAGGACGCGAGATGCGCCTCTGCCCTTGCCTGTTTTACAGGAGCTGCGCCTTCCTGCCATAGGGCATATAACGTCTATGGCCTCTGCCCCTGGAGGCAGAGCTGAAGAAAGGTTTGGCCGGCTGCGCTGCTAGGCCCTAAGATTTAGCAGCCAAAGTTGACTCCTTGAATTTCTCCAAAGATGCGTCTGCTTTCTGCCTGAAAAGCATGTCACCTTCAAAGGGCATGTCCAGTGCCTGTTTTGGACATTTGGGGAGAAGCCAGAAGTTTTAAAATAAGCTTGGCGTCTCATCACAACTGCTGAACCCATTTCCCTGCCAACACAGTCTGCCACGTCCAGGTTTGTCTGCAATGACTGTTTGGCTACCTCATCCCCCATCCTCCACCAGCTGTAAAACAAAATCCTGCATGGCACCCTCAGGGACCTACTCAGCAGCCTGTTCTACTGCTTTCCATAAGCCAAACGAATATTTGGCGAAACCACATGCCACGTTAGTGGCTTTGAGCGCCATGCTACCAGAAGTGAACACCTTTCTGGCCACAGCGTCACATTATTTCCCTTCTCTGTCCATAGGCACATTAGAGGTGGAAGCTGCGGGTCTGGTGGAAACAGTGGCAGCCTGAATTACCAACCCTTACGGGGAAGGATGTGTTGTGAAGAAAGAAGAATCTTCTCTTGCCGGTCCATACTTCCCTGTGAAATAGGCATGGTACAAGGGTGCTGCCATAAGGAGGCTAAAGGCTCTGCAATGGCTGGGTTGAAAGGCATATTGTTCTCGACTGTGGCACTCTCGTCCAAAATGTCAGTAAGATCATACCCCTGAAGAGGGACAGAGAACGCCTTCAACCCCATGATGTCCACTACCCTGTAAACCAGCTCCCTGAATTTCACACTAGTATGGGTATAGGGCTGTTTTTGATGAAACTCTAAGTCTGAAGAAGTATCCAGAGCACTGGCATCATGTAAACCCTGAGCCAAAGACAATAAATTGGCCTGTTCATCGAAATAGTCGACGTCGCTGGTTCCCATGTAAACAGGGTCAACCGTGTCCTCAGGGTTATCGTGTTCCTTGACTCCGAAGATGGAATGCATAGAATCGAAGAAACCTGATCTCGACATTATGCCTCCTGCCTTCCCGACTCTCGCCACCGAAGGGTTGAGGATAGACTTTGAAGCTGAAGCTATTGATGCAGAGGGTCCTTTCGGTGCTGAGCGACACTCCGGCAACCGAGAGACGTCGGGGGCCTCGGCCCTACAGAATTCTGTCGACTTATTGCTGACGGGAGTAACACCCGAAGAAGCTTTCGAGTGGCTGGCTTGGGATCGGCAACACTGAGCGCCACTTTAGCCACCAAAGCTTGCTGGTTGGGGGCCAGAGCAGCACCTATAGCCGTTTGCGTGCTAAACATTTACAACATAGAGGTCTTAAAACTCTCACACTCCTCTCGAGTGGTCGGCTTCGCCGAGGGCTTACCTCGTTCCGACGACGAGCTGGACTTGGGTCAATGGTGGTGGTGCCACTTCTTCCGCAAGGAAGACGACAAGGAATGGCTCCTGGAATGGGACCATTTCTTGGTCTTCTTACGATGTCAGTCTTTCCCCTTGACAGGGGTGGGCTCCTCCGCCTTGGCCTCGGAAGACCGGACAAGTGACGGCGACGGAGATGTCGTGACAGGTCGGCCCAAAGCCAGTTTCCTGGCACTCTCACGCAGGGTTTTCGGCAGCATCTTTGCACACGACACGCAGGCTTCCATGTCGTGACCAGCACCCAGACACCATAGACAGACATCACAGGGGTCAGTCATGGACATTTTGGCCTCGCAATCGTGGCATCACTTGAAGCGCGAAACCCTGTGGGACGATATCGTGTTAAGGTATCGGAGAAAAAAGCGTACAAAGTACAATAAGAATGTCGAGTAAATTCGAGTCATGCTCATGATGCAGCGTGCAAGCGCGCGGCAAAAGGAAATGGTTTGTGGGGAGTAGTGACGTGGTATATATATATGACGCCTGACATGTCCGGAGTCGATTATCGAGAGCCAGACAAGACAGATCGACGATCAACAGCCGACTTCAAGTCCACTACGCCCCCTGGCAAAAGTTTTCCGAACAGCAAAGCTGGAAAGTGATATATATCATGATGAGGAATCTGCGGGAGAAAAGCAATCCATTGAAGCATCATGCTGAGCACATAGAAAAAAAGGAAATGGGGCACAGCCAGCTTCATATACACTACCCATGACGACACATCCAGAGGCATAAAAGCCAATAACATGGAGTAGTAGTGTGCCCCCTGGTGGCTGAACATATTTCCAAAGCATCTGACTGACTCCTGAGGGATATTTCTAAGATGAGCAGTCTGAGGGAGTAAGACATCCATTAGAAAGCCCTATTAGCTTTCACACTAGCAGAAGCAATATTGATTAGGGAAAAGCCGAATTGCTTAATTAGCCGTTAACAATGCAGCAAATCTGAAATCTGGCGCTAAAAGCATTTGATCCATTTTAGCACAGTTACAACCATCAGATATGGCCCATTGTCTATATACTATTTTACGCCAGGCACCAAAGTTTTGTTTGAAAAGTGTTTTCGTTCAGATCACATTCACTAATGTTCAGCTGGAAGCCAGCAAGCTGACAGTTAAAAGCAGAAGCAAGTATGCTGTGCTATTAGTAATTCTAATTGAACATTCGACTTGCTCCCTAATGGAATATGTACCCGTGTTGCAAAGTGGCTTATTGCGAAGTGTCTCAACAAAGCCTCTGACTGGAAGCCTAAATGAGGCCGCCGAAAGGATAATGCACCTTTAATGACTGAAATAGTAAGGAAATTAAATCCAATCATGTTCCATTAAGCACACTCTAGCTCTCATTCTAACGAAATTATTTTATTATGATTTCCCTTCTGTCTATTGAAATAACCCTTTACAGCAATTTAATTCGTTGTCATAAACAAGCCTCACTTTTCAGAAAAAAAAATACTGATGACATTAGGACAGAGGGAGGGTCATCTTCCTCTGTCCCGTCCTGCAGCCGCCTTGGTAACCATTTAGATGAATATCTGCTTTCGGATTTGTGTCCAAGATCCTTGAAACATAATTAGCATTTTATTCGCTGACAACAAAGGTTCCCCTGTGGAGACGACATTTATCCAGCGAGCATCCTCTGCACCATATTTTTAATGGGGAAGGCAGGAGGCATTATCCCGGATTCATTCTCAGGAGAATTCATCATTAAACGAACTGCAGTAGGCAGCCATTCGTTCCATTCTTTCTGCACTTGAAAACATGAAATCTCGTGCAGGCCTAGAGGGTTTCCCGGCTCCTGCGTTATCGATCAAAACTAGGAGTCTGTTTGCTTGCAGCAGAGCGCTCTCCTGCTGCCACCCAGATGTGAATCCCGAAGACGGCGACGTGTGCTGAATGCAAATGTCTAGAGCCTATTTGATGCAGAAGCAACAGGTGTATGAGGCGATTTTTCAGAATGTCGGTCAGCGTGCAGCCAGAAGGTATGAGGCTCTGGCCTCTACAGTTTATGATAGAATATCCTTCTCAACGAATCTATATGTTGCACACCCTTCTTTTGTCACAGAAAGCCGAGCCACAACTTTAACAGAATAGTGCAAAACTAAGCAGTGTCTGCTTTTGTACTGACTGAGAAAGTACTTGGTGAGTGGCTTACCCTCTGCTCCTTTCCCCGAACCGGAGGCCCCACTGAATCCAGGTCTCTGTTTTTGGCACAGCATGTGCACATGTTAGCTTTTCGATTCTGCCTCATATGGCACAGTAACAGGTAAATAAGGTATGTGGATCCAAAAAAAGTATTTATTGCTCCTGCAACTTCAAGCTTTGAGACACTACACACAAATAGGTTTGCAACATGGATTGCGTCTCCACAGGCACTAAAATAGCTTCCAATCATTTTCAAAAGGAATTCCTACCTAATGATTAGTAGAAACACTGCCTTAGGCTTCTACGTGTTTTTAAAGACTTTCTTTTGAAAGTATGCAGTTTGGTCGACCTGAATTCAACTTTTGCATTTTGTAATGGGAGATCTCCTCCCAAGGGTCCTCCCTACCCCCACGCACCCACCTCCTTACTCCTATATACCCATATAAATGTATATGTATATTCAGTGAAAAAACTTGTTAAAGGGACATTATGATTACAAGTAAAACGGAAAACCCCTATAAATTCACCAGTTATGGTAAGCTAAGCAACCATAACTCGCACCACCACCATGCACTGCTAAGACTAACACCCAGGACATCAAAATTGACATCACAAATGTAATTGATGACATCACTGATGACATCAGATATGAAATACATTTTGATGAAAAGTCCCTACAATGGGTTGTGTTTACAATGTTGGTAGCAAGATGTCAGGGGTGATCGGGAGAACTTGAATGGTTGGAAGAAAACTTCCCAAAAGAAGAAATGAGTGATAACATCTCTAATGATAAACAATACATATTTCAATATAAACACATAATGTAATTTATACAGAGCTCAGTGAAATAATTTCTTCTTTTCTTATAGCACATGCTTTACATGAAGAAACAACACCCCAATTTAATTATTGAGAATCCCAAACACAATCCTTGTCCCCAACTGTACATAATAAAATCATGATCTGGTCTGCAAAATTGGATGAACTTAGTAATGACTTTAAGGAACAGTTAAATTATGTTAAAAATCATGTTATTAGAAATGTTGATTATCACTGTCCTTGTACCTGTCCCACTTGCCCCAGCAATCACCCCCCATCAAATTCCCAAAACATAAATTTAAGACACTTTGATGAAACTTCACTCCCCCCCCGATGATCATTGTATAGAAATGCCAAATTCTCCCATTTATATTTCCCATTCCGATATCCCATCCCTTTCATAAATACATTTATTTTTTATACTATAAATCCGTTGTATTGTTCTGTCCGAATTCTTTTTTTATTTTTAAACCCAACTAATAGTCCACGAACTATACAACTGTCCGGGGGTGTCCGTTTACAAAATGGGGTGTCCGCGGACATCACACCATGTCAAGACAGGTCCGTTTTTGCATGACACACTTTTAATTAGTCCGCAGACAGTGTGCCTGTTTGTGGACACCCATGAACATGTGTCCAGCGGTCTCCCGTCAGATGGTGTCCGCGAACGGCCATCAGCGCCTTGGATGTCCCCAGAAGTCATTGTGTAACTGCACCCGTGCGGCGTGACGACTTGTCTATGAACAGTGTCCGGCACCGCGGACAGTTTAAAACTGCATTTTTGGGGTGTTTCAAGTTGAAGGTTTACCCTTCCAGAGCTCCTAGACCCAATCTTAGTTTCAACTTTGGAGCTGTACCAAAGGCTTGGACAGCCAGGGTCAGATGCACTGAGTGCAGGGTCATACTCAATGGCAGAAAACCTGGCTTGCACTCCTACAGGACCACCTCCATGTGCCCCCAAACTAGATCCAACCACTCGGGTGCCCTGAGAAAGACTGTTCCTTTGTCAGGGAAGCAGGTTGACGGCTTCTACCCCATCTTTCTCGACCGCTCCTGCCACCACACAGGCTACTCCTGTGGGGCACAGGATCCCGGCGGCCGCCTTGCAGGCCATACGGAACGCTGTTGACCCTTAACATTCGAGTGTAACAGTACTATGTTTGTAGTGCAACAAACTGATCTGCAAAGGGGAGCAATTTCAAAGTGTTTTTGAGACCACGGTCAAGGAGCACAAGTGTGACCTACCTTAAATTTAAGGCTCGCCCAATATCTTCCTCTGTACACCTGCCCCTCCGTCTCTGTGGTTATGATATGAGAGGTTGTATAACGCGCTTAATACCTAGAGGTTTCTAAGCGCAGACACAGGGTTCAAACTTTTTCAATTTGTGGACAAAATAAATTCGAACGCACCCACATTTGTCTTTGAGCTATGCAAGAAAAAACAATCTTTCCACATGGAAATAGTCCATCAAACCTCCAAATGCATCGTTCATTGCAAACTGCAATGAAAATCCGGTGACATAGCTCAAACTATTGCCTCCACGGTGAACAACAATGATGTCCAGATGCTTGAAAGTAAGCATATTCTCACAAAACGGGAGCAAGTCCGCCCACTTCATTCCTCAAACTTCATACCATAAAATGTCAAAATCTTGAAATCCAAGATTTGTAGAAAATTCACACTGCTCACAATACACCTTTAACCAATGGACCCAAGAATCGCTCAAAATCCAGACAGTCTGCTTCCTCAAAGCCATAGCCTAAGCCATCTTCACTGCATACAACAAAGATAACTCTTGCTACCCAGTCGTCCTGCACACCACACCCACGAAACCTGATTGGCTCATCCCCGATGTCCGGGGAAATCCACGACTGTCCACAGTCTCCACAGTCCCATTTCCACACCTGGCATCCTCAAAAGACCCGGATGGCACATGCAGTGACTGCGGACACCGTAGCACAGGGGCAGCCCTTTTACCCTTTTTACTTTTATTTTTGTAACGCTCCCTCATTGGATGCTTTCAGTCATACATCCATCCACCAATCACATCCAAAAACTCTACATGTAATCCTGTCATCTCAGTTCAACACTTCAGATATACTCTTAAACTCACAGTACGTGTCTCCTGTTACTCACAGTCACCTGCATGAAAAATGAGTGTACAACTCAGCAAGATTTCTATTTGCACATAGAACATCTGCATCTAACAAGACATAGTGCAGGTATGCTTATATTTTTTTCAGTATTTTTTTCAACTGTTTTACAAGTGTATACATACAGGGTTGCTGACCACATACCCTGTCCTAAGCTTCTCAATAAGCATATTCTCTTTTTTTACCCACTCACCAAATGCCATGTATTGGAGCATTCAGCCCCTGCTCACATCAAGTGGCAGTTCCTTACAATGCTGTGCGTCTAAAAATGTTTCGTTTTAGGAGTATTTTCATGAACGTTTTTTAAAGCATATGTGCATTTATAGCAGCACTGTGTGTAATTTTTTTGTAAAAGACAGGAAAAGCAGATTGAAACGATGTGTACAACATTTTTAAACAGCACTTGCTATGTGGAAGTTTAATATGTTGGCAGTACATGCATACTGGCCAACATGACCCATTCCGATCTATAGGTGCTTATCAAGTCTTGGATTTTTTCTCTGCATTCTGTGACTTGTAATACCACTTCCCCCATTACACAACTCGGATTACAAGTGCCAGAATGGAACAAAAAATGTAAGATTCAAAAGTGTGAAATTTATATGGAATGAAAAATAGAAAAAAACATGTGCGTTTAAAAATGTTTTTAGGAGAATTTTCATTACATTTAATAAATGCATGTATACATTTATAACAGCACTGTGTGTAACTGCTTTGTAAAAAGGAAAAAGCAACTACAAACGATTTGTTCAGCATTTCTAAGTGCCACTTAGTGTGTGGAAGTTTAATAACTTAGCAGTACATGCATACTCGCTAACATGACCCATTCCAATCTGTACGTTTATATTCAGTCCTAGTTTTTTCTCTGCATTCTGGGATTTGTAAGCCTGTTTTCTAATGGAAAAACTGCAACTACAACTCCCAAAACACAAAGACAAACAAATCTTGATAAGCACCTACCTTTTGGAATGCATCATGTTGGCAAGTATACATGTACTGCCAACATATTAAACTTCCACACAACTGCCACTTAAAAAAGTACAAATCTTTTCCAGCTGCTTTTCCTTTCCAAAAAGGTTACACACAGTGCTGCTATACATGCACATATACATTTCATATTTGTCATGAAAATGCTCCTAAAAAGAAACATTTTTAAACATTCAGCATTTTCCATTCTTCATTCCATATAAATGTCACACTTTCCAATCTCACTCATTACGTCCCTTACACTGCCACCAATCTCCACCTGCTTACACATGTGTACACTGCCAAATCATCTATGTACAACACTTACCCTTACACATAAAGTACTCTCTCTTTCCCAACCTCTACTATAAGACACCAGACACTGCTACAACAACAATCCGCCCTTGCATTACCACTAGGCCAGTTTCCCGATTCTTTAAAAACACTGCAACACATTACAAATACATTGCACCACAAACACAGCACTTCTTTAATTAATATCAGCAGCACAAACATAACCTAGACATACACATTTTTCTCACACTCATGTTTGCCCTGTTCCCTCTAATGTCCCAAACAGCACTACTCATACTCCAATTGTTTTAACAACATAGTTAACATACTTTAGTACACCACCCATAACACAACTTTATATTAACTCCTTTCCCCCGCAAGAATTCCTCTTACCTTCATGAATAACAACCTCTCTTACTAAAAAGTACTTGACCATTTCCACATATACCCACAAACTTTCTTATACAGGAAAAAAAGAAGATTGCTGAAGACAGCTACCGAATAAAGGAACACTCTTCCCATCCTACAACATAAGTACATTCATATTGCATGTATATCTCTCTAATTGTAACAACGTACCTTCGCTGTATATTAGCCTACAGTATTATTTTTGAATCAACAACATTGATTTCACTCGTACACATTAAACTGCAACATTCACACTCTTGGTATTCCCATCTTAAAACCACCATTATAACACCCACTGTTTTCCTCAAAACATCATAATGTCCCTACTTATTCAATCACACCAGCACTCCCTTACTCACTAACCCGTGCCTATCACACCTTTACAGACTCTTACAACCTTCCCACCCACACTTATCATCCCACTACACAATCAAACAGCACTCTATTAATCTCTACAATCACACCCACATACCCATGCACAATATATGCATATGCATTCCACAACTTTCAATCCCAAGCTTCTTTTTTCCCAACAGACAGAACAGAATGCCTACTAAAAAGCAACTCTGTAGAAAACAAAGACAAAATAGAGCAGATAAGAATAAAAGCAAGTCATATATCCATCCACCTCTACAACAATGTATAGAAAATATTAAAACAAAACAGCCAGTAACCTCACTCAACAAAACTAAACCAGCCACCACTAAAATAAAAAGGCCCCTAAAAGTAAAATACATTGTACAAACAAAGCAGACTTTTTAATGAAGCTAACACTATATCTACCAATGTTCAGGTAGCCACAATAAAGCATTCCAAAAATTAATTTTACAAACAATATTCCACCGTAGAGTTCTTCACAATAAAGACAGCTGAAAAGTCACGATCTACCCTTAAAAACTACTGCAGAAGACTAATCCTCTAAGCTATAATTGACAGTGCATTTTTACAAAATAGGAAGTTTTTATATTGATTTTAAACAGAATGAATCCACTACCTAAATTAATCAAATTATAAATAATATTTCTAAACATGCGCAATGTCAATATAGATACCTTTCCAACACAAGCAGCACAGGACCATATTTTAATGAAAAGGCTTAAAAACAAGAAAGAAAAAAAAACAATTGCCATAGACAGTAATGGCCGAGGGTATGAAATGGTAGGAGACACCATTATGGCAACAAAAAAACCTTTATAGAAAAGACTTCCCCCAAAAAACGTTCAACCAAATGTTCCTTTCACCCAAACAGACCTTCCAGTGTACAAATGGACATGCAGCTCAATGTGTAGCATACGCCAACAATCCTTCAAATATTTATGACAATTCCTCAATCACTATGTGAAAGTAAAAGACTAAAGTAGAATCAAAGTTTTACAAATCATGGACTTCTGTCCAGTGCACAGGCACATTGGGCTGAGAGGACATTCATTAGCCTGCATTTCAAGAACTGCTTGCAAAAGCACTTTCGGCCACATCAAAATGTTAGCAACACACCATTCCACTATACAGAATCTTGTGCATAGACTATACTATGCAAAAAGTCCTGCTCTAGAATTGAAAAATTTCAATAACATTCTCCTACGTTGAACAGCCAAAGAAATCCTTCAAGAAATAGAGCACATCCAAAGTAAATATTTTGGAACTGAAGTTGACTTAGAAAATTCATCAACTTCAGAAAACATTAGCAAAAGCCTCACAAACACCAACTTCCTAACAAGCACATACAAAAAAGAAATAGCTAAGTTTCAAAACACATCTGCCGAAATACCACACCAAGTATGTCTCTGTTGTGGTAGAACGTTGTATGAAAAGAGCACAAAAATAGTAGATATGCCCTACAAAATAGAGGACAATGAGGAATCCCAATGGATCCAATTATCTTTATATCTAACAGCATAAAATAAATACAAAATAACTGACCCCTCAATAGTTTGCACATATTGCATTACAAAGCTTGACAATAACCAAATGCCATCACGTGCTGTCACTAATAACTAAAGGCTCTCCAACAACTTAACTTGTATAAGAGCATTATAATCCAAACAGTACACCCATTTCAAGCTATACTACACCTTCAACTGAAAACAGCTAAATTGCATCCATTTAAGTTATTAAAAGCATCTGTTGCAAAGTAGTATATTTGCCATTAGATCTTAATGAAAATGTAGAAACTCTAGGAGTGGTCTCCAAGATAGCCGTGGGCGTGTGAGGACGTACTTTCCAGTCCTCTACCTGGGCCTACTGCAGCAAGCCCTCGGGCTGTCAATTCAGAAGGGATCCTGTGGTAGTCGCATTAAAACAAATCAGCGAAGATGAAACCCCAGACAGCAGAGGGTGGAGAGGAGCTCCGGTGGCGAGCACAAAGTGGAGGCAAGTGGGGAAGCCCAACTGAAGCACCTGGGGGCACAAGCATAACGGAGAACAAGCCGAAACAAGTGGTGGCCCCTCCCTGACAGTGTGGCTGAACAACGAGGGAAGCATCCAAGCACCGAAAGCTCCGGCCAGACCAGAAAGGGCACACGGTCACTATAAGCACAAAAGTAGGATCTGGGAACCCAGGCCGTCAGAGAAACGCGGAGGAGGAGTGGATGAGGGTGTGGGCCCCCCAAGAAAGGCACAGTAAGTGGGGAGAGGTAGTGGGACCACCGAAAACACACATCCACACATGATCAACACTCCCACCTCTCCCCCAGCCCTTAATTACAGCTGTGAATGAGCTGACGGAACAGCGAAATACAAGCCCTTCCCCTCATAGAGGTGTTGGAAGTTGCGGATAACACGAGCGCTCATCCGGAACACCCGAGAGGGGAGTGACGCACCTCCCCATACAAACAGATCTGGTTGGATCAACCAGAACTCAGAGAGAAGAGCCAGGAGGTCGGAGAGTTGCAAGGACGGTTCGGTGGTGAGGGGAAGGAGGAGGAAGCTCCAGTATACACACAACACACACACACACAGAGGAGCCTGGACAACTGTGTGTTCCCCCCTCCCCATGAAAATTAGCACACCATACCTCAGAGGACAAACGGGCTGAGCAACTCCCCACATCCCCTTGAAAGAAAGGAGGGGACAAGCTGAAACATCTCCCAAAGCTGTATGGCTGTAATGAAAGGCCCAAAAACAAGACACTGACACAGGAATAAGCCCCAATAGAGGCCAGGGGTCGTACAACCAAATGTAATGAAGCACCCTCACTAGAGGTACCAGTCATAATCGAGCCAATAGAAAGACATCAAAAAGAGGCACCTGTATAGGGAGAAAGCGGGACACCCCAGCATTTGTGGACAACATACGAAGGAACTTCGGGGAGAACCCATCTGAAACTCTTAACCCTAGGTAGCCCTATAGCATCACTAAGAGGAGGGAAACGGCAGGGGACACCTCCGAAAGGAACGTACTGATGTCAAGAACCAAAGGGAAGATGGCGCCAGCTAAAAGCAAAAGGTCACTGGATCCACAGGAGGGTAAATAGAGAACTTCTGGCGACAGCGAACGGACACCACTCCGAAGACAAGATCTAAGAGCCCTGCACAAAGCGGAATTAGAGAAGCTGAACCCCCCATCATGGCGCTGAATAAAAAAGACCTTCAAGAGTGCCTCAAAAGTAATGCAAGACAGAATGGTAAGCTCCTCCCAATTGCAATTTGCCAAAATGAAAGAGGATCTCCAAAACTCCCCTCTTGGATGTAAAAGATAGTTTGGAACCATTAAGAGCTTGCTCTCCTAAAATAGGAGAAACAAAAATAGGTCACCTACTATATGCAGATGACCTTATAGTGATGGACAAAACCCAAATCGGTTACAGAGGAAAGTGGAAGCATTAAACGCTTATTTGAAAGAAATCAAACAAAAAATTAATCCAGAAAAATCAGTCATAATGATAATCGCAAAACCAGGTCCCAATGCTAAGCTTTCAAATGGCACATAGAGAATGAAGCAATAAAAATAGTGAAAGACACAAAATACTTGGGAGCAATCGTGAACGCGAATTGGAGTGAGCAACCTTGGATCGATCATCTACAGTGAAAAATGGATCAATTAACATCACAGGCACTAATATTGAAAAGAAAGTTCTGCAAATTCTCCATTCGCCCGATTGTAGAATTTTACAACGCTAAAGTAATACCTACAGTAATATACGCAGGAGAAACGGCTCTGAGGATTCCATGGGAAACGTGGGACAAACTTGAAGCCAGATTCTGGCGTAAATTGCTGAGAATTCCTATATGTGTCCCAATAAATATTATACGGCACGAGCTGGGATTGTACTCTATACATGCTCGAATAGTCTGGAAAACACTGGCCACCTATAGAAAAATCTTGCTGGAAGATTGTCCAAAACAATATCAAATACTAAAGAAGGAAGGAGGAATAATTTCCTTTTGGCCAATGGATGAATGGAAACTGAAATGCAAGGAATTACTGCAAAATATGAACGTATCAATGAGAGCCCTGTGTCAACATCCGAAGAGGGTAAAATTACTTCTGCTATCTATTGATTGGGCAGAAACAGAATGTGCGAGAGCGATTTCGAGTCATCATACCGTGTCTGAAAAGATAACTAGATGCCCACGGATATTGCCAGGATATCTAGAAAAAAGCGCCAATCAGAATCATAGAGATCTAATATTGCGATTCCGTTTGAACATTCTAAGAACAAGGACAAATCTGGTCAGATATGGCCTGGCAAAAGAAAAACTTTGTAGACTATGCAAACAAGATGATGAATCCACTCGACACCTAATCATGTTTTGCCCTGAACTTAGAACTGAAAGGGGATGCATATTACAACCAATATTGTCTCCAACATGTGATCTAGATTCCGACTTCTGGTGGTCAGCTTTATATGACAATCCAAATAGGAAAACTACCAAAGCTTTAGGAATCTTTCTTGAATCGATGTTAAAGAGACTTGAAATGGTCTAAAAACACAATGGACAAAATTTGTTTCTTGACACATAGCCAAACCTGGATCCACTCGGATGCAGAACTAAGAAAGAAGGAAAATAATGGGTTTGGCTTATGTATGTGGATGAGGGAAAAATGTGTATATAAGCAAAAGTTTGTATTTTTTTACGCTAAATGCTTTAAATAAACATTTTTTTTAAAAAACTCCCTACAAGAAGCAAGAAAAGAAATTAATGCCTTGGGTTCCAGAGTGTATATTACAGAAAGATGTCTCTCGGAAACAGCTGAAGAACTAAAAAAGAACAGCAAGCTTCTAGAGCAAGTGGCAAGAGCCACACACAACTTAGAATTGCAAGCTGAAGACTTTGAAAATCGCTTGCGCAGGTCGAACAAATATGGTTAAAGAGCTGAGCGAAAGCCCATCAGACGCTGATCTAAAGGAAACCATTCAACAATGCTTCGGAAAGCCTACTGACGGGAACGCCCCCCCCCCAGGAAGAAGTGGGAATAGACCGGATCCATAGAGTGGGACCCAGAAGACAGGACCCTGGATCAAGGCCAAGAGATGTTCTAATTGCCCTAACGTCATACAATATGAAGGAAAATATACTGCAAGCAGCCCGGGCACACCCAGGAGTGACCATCAATGGCACCCAAATCCATTTATACCAGGATCTAGCGCTCACTACATTCCAAAAGAGGAGGGCAATGATCCCTGTAACTAGAGTGTTAGTAGACAAGAATATCCCCTACAAATGGACATTCCCATTCGGGCTTCTCTTCACATGGGAAGGGAGACAGCAACGGGTCACAACATGCGAGGAAGGACTATCCATAATGAATTTGGAAACCGAAGAAGAAAATCAAACACAGAGAAACAACCCTACAACCCTGAGAGACGCTGGCAGATCCTGAAAATGGTCCGGAACCAGAAGAAGGAGAGGCAACAGAGACATTCAACCAAGAAGCCCCCCAAATAAGTCAGAAAGCACGTGCCCCAAGGCCGGTCAATGATAGAGAAGACTAATCAAACTGGCAGCACTACAAAACGTCCATAACTCGGCACCAAGAAAGAAAGGAATACAAACAAATACGAACAACAAGGCCAGGGGATAGGTAGCTGGTTTGAGGGGCAAGTAGTTATCGGTGGAGATTTTAATTGTGTGATGGATCCCAGACTAGACAAAACACTCCCCCCCCCCCCCAAACCCACAGATAAAAGAAATCAACAGGCTCTGGGGAAACTATTTAGAGAACTTGGAGTAATAGAAACCTGGAGATGTTTTCATGACATGGAAAGGGATTACACTAACTATTCGACGGTCCACAAAGGGTACTCGAGAATAGACATGCTCTTAATCTCAGCAACTCCGATCCCCCAAGTACTGAAGATAGACATACGAACCAAGTCCCTTACAGACCATGCTCCAGTGATACCACAATTAGAGATAACAGAGGGACAATATGAAGCCCAGAGAACCTGAAGATTAAACAAAATGATTCTACGGGATATCTCCCTCAGAGCCCACATGGAGAATGACATTTCCAACTACTTTAACAAAAATGACAGTGGGGAAACAGACTGGCGGTGGTCTGGGATGCAGGGAAGGGAGTGATCTGTGGTGAATTCATATCTCAAGCTGCAGCATACTTTAGAGGAAGGGGAATTTTGCGGGAAAATTGGAAAGGGAACTCAAAAATGCCAAAACACAACATAAAAAACAACAAACACAGAAAACACTATGAACACTCAGGCAGATAAGAGCAAAATTTGAAGCGACAGAGGCCGATCGCTCTGCACAACCTTGATAAACACCAAGCCAAACTACGAAAACAAAAAGCCTGAAACTATATTGGCTAACTTAGGGATGAAGAAGGCACTCTACACGCAGGGAGATAAACTAATAATCATGGAATCCTTTCATGCAGGTCTTCTTAAACGGGAAGGACTAGACACAGAACTACTAATAGGCTATATGAAGGGGCTATATCTCCCCCAGATAACTAACGAGGAAAAAGTAAACTTAGAGAAACCAATCACGGTGCAAGAAATTAGCGATGCAATATCGGCCCTACCCGGAAACAAAACACCGGGACCGTACGGTTTTGGAAATGGGTATTATAAAACCTTCAGACTGCAATTACTCAAACCCCTAACACTACTTTTCAATGAGATTAGAAACCAGGGAATAGTAACAAAAGATATGGGGAGATCTACCATGGGACTAATCCTTAAGCCAGGGAAAGACCCCACAGAATGTGCTAATTACAGTCCTATATCGTTATTGAACAGTGATGCAAAACTATGTGCTTAGGTCCTGGCCATGCGCTTAACGACTATCTTGCCAGGAATTATCCATGAGGACCAGGCTGGATTTATTACTGGGAGGCACATACAAGATAATATAAGGAGAGCAATTGTCATAGACCTGGGAGGCAGAACGGAACACAAATTCTCTATAGCCACGCTCGACGCGCGCAGGGCATTTGATTGGGAGTATTTGCAGATAGTCCTAGAAGCATTTGGGCTCGGCCCAGAATTCACGAGAATGATACACGCAAACCTCCAGTTACCCACAACGAGATTCCTAATTAATGGGCAACATACGGCACAAGTCAAAATTCGAAGAGGTACGAGAGAAAGCTGCCCCCCATCTTCCCTGATATTCGCAATGGCTATGGAACCGCTGGCAATTAATATTAGGCAGAATAAGGGGATCAAGGGAGTCAAAAGTGGAAAGGAATCACACAAAATAGCATTATACGCAGATGACATACTGTTGTTTTTAAAGAATACAGAAACTACACTGTCCAGGGTAATGGAGAACTTACAAAAATGTGCAGCGGTCTCTGGGTTCACTATAAACTACGTGAAATCAAAAGCCCTCAATATATATGAAGATCAGGGGGAGATAACAAAAATTGCACAGGCATACCCACTGATCTGGCAAGATAAGAATATCTGGGGATAAACCTTACAAAATGGTATGGGAGTCTATCTGGGGCAAACCTAACGCCCCTATTAAAAAACCTGATGGAAGATCTACGCAGGTGGGATAAACAAGAACTCTCATGGTACTCCAGAATTGCAGCAGTCAAAATGACAACACTATGCCGTCTGCTGTATGTAGTGTGTTCCCTACCAATAGAGATACCAGTGCGTATGATCAAAAGACTGCAAACCGAAATAATATCCTTTATTTGGAATAAGAAAAAACCAAGAATACACAGATCAGTATTAACGTAAGGTGGGAGGACTGGGAGTCTCAGATGTTAAAAGAGATATAATGGCGGCACAAATAGCATCCATGCTACATTGGGCCATAAGTGCGAACAGTAGAGGCTGTTGCCAAATCGAACAAAGCGCCACACACATTCTTCTAGGAATAATGTTGGCTATTAAAAACGAAACTCGTAAAGTGGAATGTCAGATACTAGAGGCAACCAAGATATCATTGAGGGGCTGGGATAAGGCACTCGGATGGAAGCAAATCTCCGCGGGATTGGGGCCCTACACGCCCATGGCCTATAATGCAGACTTTACCCGCGAGTGGGGAAAGAAATTCTGGGAAGCATGGGGATCTCAGGAACCCCCGACACTGGGTGAATTTTTCCGAAATGGGAACCCCCTGACATTTGAGGAGTGTAAGCAGAAATTTGGAGTGGAGGAAAGAGAATGGCACAGATACATACTGTAACGCTCACCTGATTCTCGCAGAGGCGCCGGTCTTGACTGGGCGACTACCGTATCTTCAAAGGTGATGTGTAGCACCCGGTTGGCTCTTTGGGCTGGACCTCTGTGCACTGTATGCCTGACGTGTAGAGTAAGATGTCTGCAGATAGAAAATATGGGGTTAATGAACTGGGGTTATTGGGGTGTCCCTATCTCTTTCCTCTTCTCCTCTCCTGTAGACCCCCAAAGGTTAACGCTCTCACCTTAGGTAAGTGAATGCCGAGCTCTCCATCTGCCTCGGGGCAGGGTGCTGTAACCAGTTTCTTCACTGGATAAGGGGAGCAGGCCTCTTGACTTCAGAGGACTGCTGTCCGTCGTTTACTGCACGAACGGTAAGTTTCGAGTCATTCAAATGTCTTTAAAGTCTTTAGTAATGATGTCTCTTGTTTTGCAGGGTCCCGGCGATGGCGGATGACGGGCTGAAGTGAGTTGAAGATGGAGCCCGTGTGATGAATAGAAGCGCCTGGAAGCACGTAAGTAAGCGCTTGTTGCCTGCTTCACTATGCGCTCTAACTGTCTTTTTATTTTGCAGGTACGAGTTCGGAGCGGCTGCAGGGTGCCGGAATACCCACTGGATTAGATGTGGAAAGGAGTAATGGCACGTGAGTATTAAAGTTCCCCAATGTCTTTAAACGCACCTTGTTTTGTCTTTCAGATGCGGGATGCAGTGCCGAAGGGTTGGTAAACTTTTGTCTTTCAGATGCCGGAATGCTAACCTGTTCTTTCTTGTCTTTATAGGTGTTGCTGAAGACTGGATTCAGGATGGTAAGCCTTTGCCTTTCAGATGCCGGAATGCTAACCTGTTCTTTCTTGTCTTTATAGGTGTTGCTGAAGACTGGATTCAGGATGGTAAGCCTTTTTCCTTAGGCCCAGGACCGGATGCAGAAGACACGATGAGCGTTCTGCTGCAGAGGTTGCAGAATAACGCAAAGCAAGATTCATCCACCGGGTGTGGTTTAAATAGCCTCCTGTAGTGCTTAGTTGTCTCCTTCCACAGCCACGCCTAAGTAAGAAAAGAGTTCCTGGTAAGAAAAGAGTTCCTGCCTTCCAGAAGAGTTCCAGTGTTCTGAATCTAGGGAGTGGCTCCAGCCCCACCCAACAGGAAAAGTAGTTCCAAACAGAAGAGGATCAGAGGCTCAACTGGCAGGCAAGTAAGCAGCATGGTCTGCTGAAGGTAAGTCCACCCAAGCATTATGAGCCCGGCGCTTCCAGCGCTGGGACTGGGCATATTTATGAGCCTGGTGCCACTGGCGCCAGGACTGGGTCCAAAAGGTCCCAATTGGGACTGGTTGGCACTCGGAACCTGGGTTATGGATCTGCTTCCAAGGGAGTTGGGAAAACCCTGATCTTTTGGAAGCAGAGATCATGACACATACAAATAGACACTGGATCTCCCAAAAATCGATAAAGGAAGCTGGGAATAGAACACCAATAGGACTGGAATTAACTCTCAAAGAAGGCCAAACACTGAAGGGCATCTCAAAAATATACAAGCTACTAGTCAGGACACAACCAGGAGACAAACTCCCATATATGGCTGGTTTCGGGAAAGGACTGTGGAACTACTATAACAGAGGAAGAATGGGGCCAAATTTGGGATCGGGCACATAAAACTTTGACATGCAATGAAAAAAAGGAAACCACATAGAAGATCTGCTATAGGTGGTCTCTCACGCAGCAGCGCTTGCATGGGATGAACGCCAACTATTCAGCCCTATGCTGGAGACAATGTGGGAAGATAGGAGACCTACTTCACATGTGGTGGACATGCCCCAAAGCCAAACTCTTCTGGAAGGCAGTCCTGAGCCACATAAAAGGGATCACGGAAAGACAACTACCAAACTCACCAACCACAATCCTGTTAGGGGCGCCAGTGGAAGGAATATACACAGCAAGCAGGGCCACCGCCACCCTCATCACACATCTAGTTATGGCGGAACGAATGACGTTAGCATAGGGATGGAAGACGGTAGAAGGACCAATGATAGCTTGCTGATGGGTCAAAATATGGGGGGTACTTGCCATGGAAAAGGTGTGTGCACTGAAAACGGGGAAATACCAGACATTTTTGTCAGCCTGGCTGCCCTTCCACGAATATGTCAAGGATAGAGAACATCACTTCTATAGACCATCTCTACTCCGAGAATTCCAGGTGACATGAATGTGGAAGGGACTAGATAAGGAGGCTACCCCGGAAACGCAAAGAATTAAAGGCCGAAAACTGTGCTAGAACCACACATGTCGGGGGTTTGAGGGGAGGGGAGACTAGTTAAGACTGTTTATTTAAACTATATTAAAATCTGAAGGCCACAGGGAACACACCTACGGAACGAGTACAACACCGCTCTGAATGTTATGATAGTTGATAATGACTCAAAAGTGTTGGAAAAAAGTTGTATAACTGTATCTTGTGGAATTGCAAAATAAATAAACCTTTAAAAAAAAGAAACTTCAAGAGCAAATCAGCCGATAGATCAATCTTTGTTTGTACTAGTTAATGGTGTACCAACAAAACACAGCAAAATGTGGCAACAACTAGTCGACTTAGACAAAGTTAGAAAAGCCCTAAAATATCTGAAGGAAAACAATGAATAATACAGATGTAAACAGAGGAAAATGTAAGAGAAACCACCCAAATAATTCAAGGTCCACCAGCAACTGGCCAATTTGAATGTTTAGATCCTGTTACTGCAGTCAACATTTTAGACCAGTATACAATCACCCACTACACTTCAAAGACACCATTGAAGATGCATTGAGAAGGAGCATTTTAAAAGTGCTGGTGTCACTCTGTTGTACACTGTTGTACACTGCAAATTTGCACAGGTTTAAGGCAGCACTGCGAGCCACCTGCTCTTGCTGCTTATGTTGCTACGAGGACGGAAGGCGGACCTCCCGATCATGTGACCGCTGCACATGACCTCGCAAGGAGGTTCTTAACGAGCACACAGCCACCCTTGTGGCGTTAAGCCCTGGAGACTGTAAGGGCCGGAGACGCGTTTTGCTGTTTGGCTGTGACCTGTGTTCCTGTTTTACGGGTCACCCTACGGACGTGAGTACGTGGCATATACTCTTGTACATTTCATCCAACGAAGTTGAGTCGAGGCGAGACTGTGGGGAGCACGAACATTGAATTTTGATGGCAGTGTATCCTCCCTTGAGTACCCTAGCAGCTTCCTCTTACGACGTGAGGCTATACAGTGATCTAGGCAAGTTATCTTGGCTGAATAAGGAGTCCACTTGCTTCTCACCGCTCATTGTATCTCCAGGACCAGGGGGGAGAGACTGACTCTAGCGGCTCCCTAAGCTGTCGGGCGTTCCCCGGCTCAGAGAGATTTTGGCGTTGGAGTGGCTGTATAACGCCATCTCTGTTCACGTGGCGCACAGTGCATCGTATTTTTCGTTAAGCCCCACGGAGTTCAGGGTGTGAAGACACTGTTTGGGCTGCTTGGGACGGACGGGTGTTTTATGTGAATCTCACCTTAAATCTTATGGTATACTACGAAGAGGAAGTGCCCAAGTTGTTCTTGGGAAAGTCGTAGTAATTTCATAAGAGCAAACCACATAGCGGTAATTGTGGCCAAGAAGGACCAGTATTTACATATCGGTATCAAGTGGTTTTAGTATTTACTTCAATCACTGATTGACTCTCTCTTATTGAACCCATCTCACTGAGCGCTTCTAGGTCCAGTGGATTGTGGGGTGCGTCGGGGGGCCTCACCCTTTTTGACCCGGAGCCTATTGGGAGTGTTGGTATCTGTATAATCTCAATGAGATCAGGCTTGCACAGTGGGGTTGGCCTGCTGACGCCTGCCCAGGAGCATATGGTGGCACCAAGTGAAGTAAGACGTCCCCAGCGAGTTGATGACACAACAGTTCCACTGAACATGAGAAGTCCATCTATGTTGGTGAATGTATCCCTTTTACCTGAAACAGGGGTTAAATTTGCTGTTGATGAAGAGGTAAACGTATTCGAATTACAAGAAACGTCTTAAACTGGTGCCAAGAGCACACCTCTTCGCCTTGAACCAGCGGTGACAATCAGTAATGGGATGAAGGAGGTAGAGGATAGGGTGTAAAGTTTTTCTATCTTGAACAAAACACCACAAGTCCAAAAGAAGGGGAGCCGGGGGGCATCTATTCATTCATTAGCACCTCATTAGTGAGTCTAACCTCACTTTGTCCTCGAGGCCAATTTCTGGCCAAAAGATTATGGACCATTACTTTGTCAAATCTGACACGAGTACAGAGATTAAATCTCTGCCAGCACTGAAGGGGACAGAAATGCTTGACCACTCAGTGATGGCGTCTCAGCCCAATTTTGGGGGGCTAAAAGACCTGACCGATATCAGCATCATTGAATTAGCTGACCAAGCAGAAGCCGACCTGGAGGCTTTATACATTGATCCTTCTAAACTTCAGCCTCCAATTCCAAGTGATGCCCCTACGTTTGACTCTCCAACTCCCTTGGTGGATATTATAAACAAAGACTCTCCCCACCCCTTTCAAGAAGAGTGACAATCCTCCTTCCAAATACGAGATGCTGTAGGAGCTTATGAAGGTTCCTCCGAATTACATCATACTTTGAGGGAGGTGGATGAGCGTATTCGCCTGTCTCACCCCACTGTGTCAGCCTTAAATATGGTGTTAAGTTCTTTCATTGCCCTATACAATAACATAATGGTGGAGTTGAAATCTACTAATATTATCCCGGCCGATGTTACTTTAAAACCTGAAGAACTTCAGGTGGCAGGTGGCACCTAGGGACAGGCATCAGTTGAGGGTAAATCTCGATAATTGCCTAGAATCTGTCATTGAAATCTCAGACGATTTAGGATCAAATGAGCAGCTGACTCCCTTGGTAGGGAGTCCCAGACAAAATGAAATTGATCCTCAAATTGATAACCAAGCCCGTGCTATTACTGATATTGATGCTAGTATTATTGACATCACTAATGACCAACCCACTGTTGGGGAGGATGTAAAAGTGGTTGGCGAAAGTGAAGGGGGTTCACCCAAAGTGCAAGCCAGTTCCCAGATTCTTACAAAATCTATAATAGCTCCGAAGGACAAAGCATCGAAGCAAAGAGCGGAGGCCAGGAAAAATAGAATTCTATCTCTAAGAATGGCCCACCACACACTGTTTCGCGCCAGACTGTCTCCTGTTCCGGAACAAGTGATTCCAACCTCTGAACCTGTGTCAATAGCTCAAATAATATCAGAGAATGTGCCAATTGTACTTGATAGGCAGGATGGCATATGCACTCCTTCAATTTCAATTAATGAGCCATTGATAAAGAACGTGGAATTTTCCGAGGGTAGTGGGACCCTTGATATGAGTCTTGGCTTGAAGTGGAAAGGCTTTCCCGCCATCCCGCTCTCTTTTCCCTAGCCTTTTGGGATGTGGGGTGAACAGGGAGGGGGTTCTCATAGATTTGGCCCATTTACCAACCAATTTCAGTCTATTTGGGGCCCATTGGAGGGAGCAAGTACTTCAATGCAACCATTAGGGAATAGTGTGGCTGGAAAATGTGTGCCTAGCTGTACACCAATTAATCCTTTGGTTGAATCAAATGAGGCAATTACCAAGGGCCCTAGAGTCGTAAATGATTCACTTCTCCCCATGTCGGCCAAAGAGGGCACTTCTAACATATAATTGTTAACCCCATGTTCTAATCCTCTTTTGACCCTGGAACAGGTGGTGGTAGGCTCTGGATTGGGGAAATCAATATTTTTTGGAGAGGTGGCTGATCTCCCCCACGAGTCCAACTACCCCAGAGTTTCTGGATTGGGAAAATCAACATTCCTTAAAGAAGTGGCTGATCTCCCCCATGAATCCAACTATCCCAGAGTTTCTGCTGGGATGAAGGATTTATTGCAGTGTCTCCACTACCCTTCATGCTCTGGTGTGAGAGAATTTATGAGAGCACCTGTTAGGAGTGGTGACTCTCGGCAGGACCCTATAAATGTCCCATTAAATACAAATTCTTATTCGGATGCCCTCAAAGGGAAATCTGCGATACATACTGAGAAGGGCGGGGGACGTAAAATTCACCAAATTAAGATCCACTGTACCTTGGGCTCAGATTATCGGATTTGCATGAATCGGCCAAACATCTTAGCCATTTTTGCGGTTATCCCAAGTTTGGCTTTGGTGTCATCGGCTGACATTGGGAGAGTTTCCTTCCCAGTTAGAGAGGATATGAGAACTAGTATTATGTCTCTATCCTCTCCGCTGGTAAGAGAACTTATTTTTACTCAAAGTGAAGCATTCGCAGATTTGGGTTTTGTAATATCTCAGATATACGAACCAAGTTTGGGTATCCATCAGAATGGTGTGGCTCAACCCCGTGTAAAGGTACCTTTGGCTACTGTTATCCCTGATAAACTGGCCCAGAGTGGAGTGCCGAATGACATGGACTGGGCATCTATCATCTCCTCCTTATAGCAAAAATTGGTCCCATAAAAATGACATCTCCTTGGGTGATCATTGGAAGAGTATTCCATTATGTCTGAAATCTTGGAACACCCGAGGCAATGCCCACCTTTTTACTAACATTGTATTTATGAAAATATTGAGAATGGCCAATTGTATTTGCCTGCAGGAGACGTGGCTAATTTCAGTACCAACTCTGGATGGATACTGTGTTTTCATACAGCCTGTGAGGGATGGGACGGGGGGACGACGGGACCCTCGGGTGGTCTCCTGACTGCGGTAGATGTTTCTTTGGGTCTCAGCGGGGAGGCAATTGTAGGCCTGCCTTTCGGTGCATTGGGCTTTGAATGTAGGTCAGAGGACGGTTCGATGAATCTCCTATTACTCAAAATTTATTGGCATTGGTGCATCGAACTGGCTGACTCTTTAGTAGATGGGATCTGTCGGGTAGTGGATGAGTGGATGACAACTAACGCAGAGGGTAGGGTGGCCATTATGGGTGATCTGAATGCGGATTGTGCTTACTCCAAGAAACTATGGGAATTGGAAGAGATTTGTGGGGGTACCGCAGAGATGCAATCTGTGGGACAGAAGTTGAGAATAGGTCTTGGCAGCAGGGGGTTGTTCCCCCTGGTGGGGAAAATAAGCGAACCACAGAACACCAATGATTGGCATACTTGGCACAGAGGGGATAGCTCATCCTTGATTGACTAGATCTTCATAGACACTTTTCTAATTAATTCTTGCCTGTCATTTCAAATTTTTAAGAACGATTGGAGTGACCATTGTATTGTTACGGCACAATTTAATTGGGTTCTGAACATCAGGAAATGTAGGCACAAATTACAACTAACCACTAAGGTGGGCCGCAATGCTGTTAGATGGACGGAACCGAACATTGGTTGTTTAAATTTTAACATATACCATGCATTGAATTGCTCCACCTATGACTGGAAACTCCAGAACTTTAATGCAATTAAGTTCCAGTCATTTGTGGGTCAGATGACAGATAAGATCGCCCCAAGGAAGAGAGCTATTAGTTCGGGCCAAGTTAGGCATGCCCAATGTTACAACGCCAATGTGATATCTGCAAAAAAGATCTTACGGAGATCAGTGAAGCAGATCCAGAACGCTGTTCAGGATGAAGTTATCCGTAGACAGCTAGTTGGGAAGCTCAAGCAATCGTATAAAAACTACTGTAAATCAGTTGAATATGCAATGTTTCAGAACGATGCAGAATAGATGTTTGGGATCGTAATAGCAGCCAATGTAAGTGCATTTTGGTATTTGGTGAATGGACAGGACCTAAACTATCCCACCTGCCAGTCTAATTCAATATCAGAAAAAGACTGGATCGAGTTTTTGGGTGAAAGATTTGGGAAGGCCTCTGTAGATCCTCCATTGATCTTGGATTTAACTAGAGAGGACAGGTGGAATCCCCAAGTAGATCTTGAAACCATTTTAAAATTGATCTCAAGATGTAAGCGATCGAGGGCCCCTGGGCCAAACGGCCTTACCAATAATACTTTCAAGGACAACCCAAACCTATAAACCCAGTTGTTGTGCCTGGAGTTCAATGACATACTGTTTTCGGGAGTGTGCCCTATATCTTGGAACACAGCGCATGTTGTCCCGTTCTTCAAGTGTGGTAGCAGGTCTGATCCGGCGAATTATCGCCCGATCTCTGTAATGGTTGCGGACTGTAAGATCTTCTCATCTTTCCTGCTATCTCACTTGGAGGAGTGGGCACACAGGTGTCACACGCTGGATAAATTCCAGATGGGTTTTAGAAGGGGTAATTCGACTAATATTAATGGGCTTGCCCTGAAGTGCGTGCAAGAGGCGGCGTGGCTGACATCAGGGGGTTGCACTTATATGGCCTCGATCGACCCGACGGCTGCCTTTGATCGAGTTGATCGAGGCAGATTATGGCAAAAACTAGCCAGTTGGGGTCTGCCCTTGGGGTTATTGAGGCTAATCAGCGGGGTTTATGGAAACTGTGGGCTCCAGTTTCGCTTGATTCAAGAAGGTGATCTGTTGAGTAGAATTAGATCATTCAAGGGGGTTAGACAGGGTTGCACATTGGCTCCCTGGCTATTTAACCAATACTTTTCCGATGTAGCCGTTTCACTAATTAAAGAAGGACTCCTAGCCCCCAAGATCGGCAAGGATAAAATAATTTGGCTCGCACATGCCGACGACCTATTGATTTTTGATAACACCAAGGTGGGGCTTCAACGGTCTCTTAACAGGTTTGAAGCATATGCTAAAAGCAATGGGTTAACAATTAATCCTTTAAAAACTCAGATTTTGTCCTTCAGGAAAGCGAGAGTAAAAACTTCTGGCTACATCGGCAAGTTGAGTGAGATCCCCCTGAAATTGGCTAAGACAGTGCGATACTTGGGGTTCCATTTTTCAGGATATCCAGGCTCTAAGGTATTATTTGAGTCAATTTCACATAAGGCGAAATTGCTCGAAGCACAGGTGGTCAGGATTGACCGAACGTTTCGGTAGGTTTTCACTGAAACCTGCTTTGATCTTTTATGAGAGTAAAATAGTGCCTAAATTAATCTATGGCCTGGAATTGCAACCCGAGAAAGTTAGTGTGATTTTGAACCGTATAGAGGGTCGCATTTGGAGAAGAATGCTGGGTGTGCCGAATGCGATCCCTATTTCCGCAATCAGGTTCGAACTGGGTATTGTCTCAATGTGAGCACGGGTTCAGTGGGCCTGTGTATCTTTGTACTCCAAAATTAAAACTTTAGTGCCAAATACACTGTACAATTTGATGTGTAAAAATCTGGGCTTCTCGTACACACTGATTTCTCTAAGGGGTAGGTCTGAGGCGATCCTTGAGGAGATTGGAATGTCTATAGAAAGCCTGATCTCTAACCCTATGTCTGTAAAACGTGTCCTATTCCAACTTGACTGGTGTCAAACGGTTGACAAATTTCACTCCTACCCCTCCTTATTTCATCTGAATCATGAACATAGAGCCAGAGGCTCGCCCACCAGGGTCATTTTACAATTTCCAGATAGACTGTACAGAGGCATCATATTGAGGGCTAGATGGAATATCTTGCCCACCAGAGACATTCTGGTGAGAAGAATGTTGATAGGTTCTGCTTGTCAAATGAGGAGTCTTTAAAGCATCTGGTTATGGATTGCGTCCCATTACACCCGCTTAGGGTCAAATATTTGGAGCCTCTCAATGTCAATTCCATCACATATGATGAAGAATGGCCATGTAAACGATGTCTGAGTATTCAAACCATCCACGAGGGCTTAGCCTTATTTGGATTTATTAAAAGCCTAACTCTAACATTGATAAACAATTTTTCTCCTTGTGTTTTATATCATATACTCTGAAAGTTATATGGTGTTGACTTGATGGCTCAAGTTATAAGATTTGAATATCTTTTGAGTGTAAAGTTTGATTATATGGATTATTGTATTGATTATTTTTCTTTCTCTTTTTTGTACTCTCTTCATTGTTGACGGTATTAATGGAATAGATGATTTGGAATTAGTATTTTATTTTGTGAATTTTTAAGCATTTTGTTTGTTTTTGATTTTTTGTAAAGGTTTGTATAAACCGAACACAAATAAAATAAAAAAATAAAAAATTGAAGATGCATTAGAAGCATATCAAATGTGTCAAGGCAAAGGATCCCCAATGAGCATAGGGGGAAAAAGTGTAGAAGCACATTCTTTTCCTCTACTATGTCCTACACGAAAAGGAGGAAGATATGATTAAAGATCCACACAAATTACTGCATCAGTATATCGCTCTTTACAAATGTATTCTGAAGACCCCAGATTCAGACAAAATGTAGAATACATTTTCCACCTCTTGTAGGAAAGTGAACTAGCAACTCTATGTTATAGCGTTGCACACACATTAAAAACAGGCTCTAATTTTTTAAACATGTCCGCTACCCAACTGCTTCAAAAGATAAAAAGACAAAGATTAAGCTTTGCAGTCAAGTATCACAAATCTCTTGGCAAACATGCGTGGTACAAAAGAACACTGGTTCCAACGTCACGCTGATGTGCGTTGTATGCTAGGGAACCTAGGCCCACCAACATGGTTTGTTACTTTAAGCTGTGCAGAATACGCATGGGATGACTTACACAACATCTTACACACTGCAAACCAAAATAAAGAGGGAATAGATATAAAAACACCAGGAGAACTCTGCTCTCTTGACCCAGTCAACGTATCAAGGTACTTTCCCCATCGCTTTATTGACATGCTGTACTTCATCTGCAATAAAACTACCCCTGTGCTCAGAGAAATGTAACACTTCTTTTGGAGAAAAGAACATCAATATAGAGGAGCACCACAAAGACACATGCTTTTGTGGAAAAAACGATGCTCCCAAATTGGGCTATGACAGTGGTGCCACTGTTTTACAGTTTATTGAAAAATACATTACCTGCAATATACCTTCAGAAACCACATATAGTGACCTACATACACACATTTTATGCTTCTAAAAACATAAGTGTGGCAAATACTGCCAGCGTACATATAAAACCAAAGGTAAACACTATATCAAATGTGGCTTTACCCTCCTGAGACCAGTTTGCAAAAAAGGACAAGTAAATAGCTTGATGTCTTCTGTTAAGACACAGTGTAAAAGGCCAATCCCCTAAAAACACCCCCTAAAAACACATACAACATTAAAAGGGAAGAAGCATCCAAGTAGATCAACGATTACAATGCAATCATTGCCCTCTTGTGGAATGCAAATATAGACGTACAAAACATTGCAGACAATTCCACTGCAGTTCCAAGATATGTCACAGCTGAGAAAACAGAGCTAAAAGACCTTGGGGATGACATATAATCTGACAAAACACTGTCACAAAAATTGTACAGCTTTGGTATAAACATGCTCTCACATAGAGAATGTGGGTGCTGCAAAGCTGTAGACCGTTTAACAGGTGCAGCCTTATATAGCAAATCTGAACAAATTGTCTGGCTAAACCTTGATCCAGCTTCATCCCGAAAAAGATTACGAAAATCCTACCAAAACAATAGCCACAATTCACCCAACAGCCAGGACATTTAAAAAAAAAAATGTAATTGATGCATACTACTCAAACAGAAGAACTAGTTACTTACCAACTAGTAATGTTCTTTCGATTGGATGTTCCTCCAAAGTATTTCACATCTTTGACATGTAATGTCCACAGCTGTGTACTTCGGAAACTTTCTCAGCAGAGAGCGTCCTGCATCGATGGCATCAGGTCGATGTCCCTCGAAGGCCTCCGTCGGGGGCGACGTCACTGGATGTTATAAATAGGACGCACAGCGCCCGTAGCCTCAGTTTATGTTTTTTCCTCCATAACGTGTGACCTGCACATAACCAATGCCTGCTTGACTGCAGATAGCCTTGCGGAAACGTAAGCTGCAATTACATAGGAAATTCTCAGGAGGGGCAGGCTGGGAGGGCGATGTGGAATACCGTTGGAGGAACATCCAATTGAAAGAAGGTTACCAGTTAGTAAGTAACTTGTTCTTCGAATGGATTGTGTCCTCCAATGTATTCCACATCTTTGACAGACTCCCAAAGCAGTACCAGAAAAATGGAGGAGGGAAACAAATTTAGAGTACCCAATCAGACGGCAGAATAAAGACCCTTCTTACCAAAGGCCATATCTTAGCCATGGAGTGTTTCCAGGGAGTAATGTTTAACAAAGGTGTGGATAGAAGCCCATGTGGCTGCATCACAAATATTCAGAATAGGAACTCGCCTCTGCAGAGCTGTGGAAGTAGTCAAGCCCCTAGTGGAATGAGCTCACAACCCTTCCGGAGGGTCTTTGCCCGCCAAACGATAACATTCAGTAATGGTGAGGATAATCCACCTCGACAAGGTCTGTTTTGTAACAGCCTGGCCCAATCGATGACCAGCATACCCCACAAAGAGTTGATCGTCCACTCTGACCCTGGCGATCCTAGAAATATAAAAGCTGAGAGCTCTCCTAGGATCCAACCTATGGAGTCTCTCCTCTTCCTTACCAGGATGAGGAGGCGGATAGAAAGACTGAAGAACCACTTTCTGGCTTAAAAGAAAATCAGACACTACCTTAGGTAGGAAGGAAGGACGCACCTTCAGTACAACCCTATCCTTGTGGAACACAGTAAAGGGTTGCTTAGATGAAAGTGCCTGCAATTCACTCACTCTGCGAGCGGAAGTAACTGCAATCAAGAACACCATCTTGAAAGACAACAATCTCAAAGGACAAGAGTGCAAAGGTTCAAACGGAGCACCCATCAGGAATTTTAACACCAAATTCATATCCCAAACTGGCACCTGGAAAGGGGACAGCGGGAACACATTAGTGAACCCTTTCAGAAATTGGGAAATCAAAGGAATCTTAAAGTAAGAACATTCTTCAGACGAGCGCCTGAAGATGGACAGCGCTGCCAGGTAACCTTTAATGGTACCCACTTGAAGGCACATCTGGACCAAAGAAAGCAAGAAAGACAAAACCATGGGAATGGGACATTGAAAAGGATCAACATTTTGTTCTCTGCACCAATCGCAAAACTTACGCCAATGGTACAGAGATTTTGTTGCTGGCCGCCTGACCGAAAGCAACACCTCCATCACATTAGCCGGGAGGTCCCAATCCTTCTACCTCAACCTTTCAGATACCAAGCGTGAAGGTTGATAGACCCGACCTCTGGATGGAGAACCTGACCACCCCTTGCGGGGGGCAGATCCTCTCGGTAGGGAAGACAGCGTGGAGAGCAGATGGACATCTCTAGAAGGTCCGGGGTACCACGCTCTCCTGGCCCAAACAAAAGCAATGAGGATCATGTGGGACCCGAACTTCTGTAACCTCCTTAACACTTGAGAAATGACAGGCACTGGAGGAAACACGTACAGCAGTGGGAATTACCAATCCACTAAGAAAGCGTCTCCTAGGGCTCCTCCCGGAGGAAATTCCCTTGAGCAGAATCTCTCGCACTTCTGGTTGGCACTGGTGGCGAACAGATCCACTTGCGGGGTTCCCCAAAGGGCGAAGATCTCCAGAAGGACTTCCTGAGCCAACTCCCACTCGTGAGAGATCATGCCCAGCCTGCTCAGAGCGCCCAACGCTACATTGTCCTCTGGGGCCAGATGAACTGCTGAGAGCAAAATCCCCTGCTGAATTGCCCAGAACCAGAGCTGCATTGCTTCTCTGCACAACGGGAGTGACCCTACCCTCCCTTTGTTGTTGAGGTAATGCATGGCCACTGTGTTGTCCGTCATGATTAGGGCACTCTTCCCCCGCACAGACGGCAGAAAAGCCTTCAGGGCCAGCCTGATGGCCCTCAGCTCTAACAGATTGATGTGGAGTTTGGACTCTGACGGAGACAAACGACCATTGGCAGTCAAGTCTTCGGCATGAGCTCCCCATCCTGTCAGGGACGCATCCGTCACTACAATCACCACTGGCCAAAACGGCTCCCCCTTCAGGTTCCTCTTGTCGGCCCACCACAGAAGATCCTGAGAGACGGAGATTGGAATCTGAACGGGATCCGACATCTTGCGTGAGAACTGCGACAACTGCATCTTGAGGACCCATTGCAGTTATCTCATCCTCAGCCTGGCCTGTGGCACCAGAAAAATACAGGATGCCATGAGGCCAAGCAACCTTAAGAATTCGAAAGCCGGGAGACTCTCGGCATGTTGAAACTTGTCCACCATCTGCACAATGTGATGAGCCCTCACGTTGGAAGGGGTGCACTTCCCCAAGGACGTGTCCAACACAGCCCTGATGTACTGGAGCTGTTGGGAAGGTATTTGTGTTGTATTTATTTAGATTTATATAGCACTTTAAGCCAAAGCGCTTTACATGAGGAACACGCAATTACAACAAGCAACACATAACATTGAATCAAACCAGAAAACAGTACAGGGAACAATTTACATTATAGGTGAGGTTAAGTGCATATGGAGGGGGACTGAAGTGAGAGAGGAGGGTTAGAAGGTGAAGGAGGAGGAGGATTCAATGGAGAAAGAGGAAGCTGAAAGATGCTAGGGGGGTGAATGAAAGTGGTAGGATTTTAGAGAGGTGCGAAATGAGGGGTAGGAGGTAGTAGAGCGGACTGGGAGGGGAAGGCGGTTCCAATGGAAAGGAGCAAGAAGTTGGAAGGAGCGTAAGCAGGAAGGGGCACAGGGTGGAGGAGG
The DNA here is from genome assembly GCF_040938575.1 of Ambystoma mexicanum. Classification (NCBI taxonomy): domain Eukaryota; kingdom Metazoa; phylum Chordata; class Amphibia; order Caudata; family Ambystomatidae; genus Ambystoma; species Ambystoma mexicanum. The sequence continues at coordinate 976,557,391 of NC_090924.1, forward strand.
AGGAGGAGAAAGTAGGAAGAGATCTGCAGAACAAAGAAAACGAGAAGGGGTGTAGAAAGTGAGAAGGGAGGATAGATAGGGAGGGGCAAGACAATAGAGGGCTTTGAAGACTAGACAGAGGAAGTTACATTTAAACTGGGAGTGAAAAGGGAGCCATCCTAGTGAGACAAGGGCAGAGGAGATGGATTTGTGAGGTGAGAGGGAGCAGATAGCGGAGTGGTAGATAGATTTGAGGGGCGAGAAGTGTGAGGAGGGGAGTCCAAAGAAGAGAGTGGAGCAGTAGAAAAGTCTGGAGAAGATGAGGGAGGAGATTAGGAGTTTAGTAGCATGGAAGGTTAGGAGAGGACACATTTTACGGATATTGTAGATGGGAAGGTGTCAGATGCGACTTATTGAAATTGAGAGAGAAGCCCAGCTTGTGGAGGGAGCGGCAGGTGAGACCGAGGTGATGCAATGCTTGCTCGGGAGAATGCGCACGGATCAGCCAGTCGTCCTGGCGGCTCCTCTCATTCTACCAAAGGAGGAGTAGTAATGAAAAGAAGCTCCCTTCCACTGCTGCCCCCTAGGACGAAAAGGCAGAGGTTGACAAACAGCTGCGCTCAAAGATTTAGCAGCAGCTTTGGAGGTCTGCAACCTCTCAAGGCTCTCGCCGGCTTGCTGCTAAACAAATGCGCGCCATCAAAGGACATGTTCAAAAGATGGGCTTGCATATCCGGAGCAAAACACGACTTTTGCAACCACGCAAATCTGCGTATCACGCTGCTCGCAGCCATGGACCGGCTAACACTGTCAGCCATGTCCAAACCCGACTGAAGGGACTTGCACATGGCATCCTAGCCATCTTGCATGAGAGCAAGGAACCCATCCCTTTCTTCCCCTTCGGGAATATGCTCAGCCACTAGAGACACACAATTCCACAGCATGTGAAAATCTTGCCAAGGCACAAGTGGAGTTGGCTGACTTCAATGGCATACTCTCCGCAGAAAACACCTTGCATGCCCTACCGTCAAAGCGTTTGTCGTTCTTATCAGGAGGGATGGTAGGGTACGCCCCCTGCCTCGAGGTGACCGCAGCCACCTGAACCAACAAACTCTCGAGAGTGGGCTGAGATGAAAGGTAGCTTGGTCGCTACCGGAAGTGCAGTATTTTTTGGTTAACAATTTGTTAACTATCGGAAGAGATTCTGGTGACTGCCAAGCAGCCGCCACCCTTTTCTGCAAAGTCAGATGAAATGGTAACACTGGGTCAATGGACGGACCTAGATCTAAAATGGCAGTTAGATCATCCTGTACAAAAGCCTCAGGAGGACTGGGCCAGCCCAGATACCTCATGACCCAAGCCATGAGCCTCCTGTAGGACGACTCAGCATGAGTCCCAGGCTCAGGCCTTCCAAATTCCACTTCCGGAGAAGTGTCCAAACCACTGGCATCATGAAGAGTTTGCCTCAACTCTTCCAATTGACTGTCTCCAGAAAAGACAGAAGCCACATCAGGCTCAACAGGGTCCATATCGAAGTCAGACCTCTCCCCCTCCTCATAAATGTCATCCAGAGGGAGGTAAAAGCCCTGCCTCGGGACAGAAGAGGGTCTGGAGTCCACCACAGACCTCACAGACTTGGAAGAAGCCTTCCTTGGAGGATCCACAGTATCAGGGACCTCCATCGGTACATTTTGGGCAAACAGCCCCAAAGGAGACGAGGGCGCCGAGGGCTTCAGCGCGAGAGCGTGGAGAGCGCCGACAGCTTCGGCATCGATGTCGACAACAGTGCCCAGGGCTGGTACAAAGGCAAAGCTTTGACGTCAGTATCCGACGGACACGGCGCCGATGGAGTTGACGCCGACCTCGAGCCCTTACCAGGTTTCTGCGGTCTAACTGGAGACGAGGACCGAGACCTGGAAGCACGTCTCTTGTGACTATCCTGAGACTTGTCCGAATGGAACCTCGAAGGTTCTTGATGAGTAGCACTGAAGACACAAGCCCGAAGGCGTGTGAGCCACAGTACGAGACTGTTCCTTGCCGGCTTCATCAGAAGGCGCGGACGGAACTGTGCCCTGCGATTGAAAAATCGCTAACATCTGCTCCCTGAAGGCAGCCCATTCCTCCGGAGTCGAGGACTTAGTTGGACAAGCCACTTTCCTCGCGGCTCCATCCTCCGAGGAGGACGGCGAAGGCGCCAACCGCGCTTCCTAGAATGCTGAGACGTGGAGGACGAATGGCGGGAACCACTCCGGGACCGAGATTCCCAGGACACCTGCCGACACGGAGCGTCGCACCTCGAATCGTTGGTCGACATCCCCTTGGATTTCTTAGATTTACGGGACTTACTGGGTTTAGAACCCCTACCTACCTGAAGCTTCCCCTTACGCTCCTGCAATGCCTTAGCAGTCAGCGACTGGCATTTGGAACAGTCGTCCGTGTCGTGAATTTCGCCCAAGCACCACAAACAAATGCGATGCAGGTCGGTAATCGACATTTTCAACTTGCAGTCCCGGCAAGTCTTGAAGCCAGACCATGGAATCGAAGAAGAAGACATATTCACGAGGAATACACGAGGAACGCCGAGTCTCCGAAGCAAACAATTTTGCGGAAAAAACGGAACTGAGGCTACGGGCACCGTGCGTCCTATTTATAACATCCGGTGACGTCGCCCTCGACAGAGGCCTTCGAGGGACATCGATCCGACGCAGGAAGCCCTCTGACGAAAAAGTTTCCGAAGTACACAGCTGTGGACATTAAATGTCAAAGATGTGGAATACGTTAGAGGACACAATCCATTCGAAGTACTGCTTTGGAAAACATGTGCCTGTATGACATAGCCCACAACTACTCATACAAAAAAAAAATTACACCAGATGAGACAACTTGCAAATATTCAGTCTCAACCTGTAAAGGAAGCCTAGTGAAAATGATCAAACTGAACCAAATTAATCATATAATGTTATCATGTAAATTTCTGCAACATAGACAAATGTATTATATGGCACTACTGCAACTTTTTAAACCATGGAGAAAAGAAGAAGAATTATTAGGTGACTATGACACATTTGAAGTTGCATTCAAAGCAAATGTAAGCAGTATAACAAATGTCAATTTCAAACAATACAAAGACATTTTGGACAATGAACGCCAACAAGATGAAGAAATTGAAGCTCTACCAGATAAAGATACTCCTAAGGGCAGTCAACCATCCCTTATAGGAAGCCAAGAACTACTCATTCTAAATGAAGCAGAAATAGCCATGATGAGGTAGAAAATACCATGTATCAATCGAAACAATCTGAAGACTTGTCAGTGCTCAAATCACAACTAAACGATAAACCACTTACTATTCATCTATAAGTCACTGGAGAAAATATACATGGTTTTAAACTTTAAACTAAAACGTGCAGCTGTAAAAATGATAAACCTCTACTCCTGTATGTCAATGGTGAAGCTGGTTCTAGCAAAACATTCTTAATTAAAATAATCAGCACATTTCTACAAGACTTAAACAACAACCTTTCAGCTGTTCTAACAGCCCCCACAGATTTAGCTGCCTACAACATAGGAGGTGTAACTTTACATGACTACTTCTCCTCCCAGTAGAACAGTAAAACAAATTGGAATACTACAAATTATCAGCAGAAGCTGCTACTGATGTGCACAGAGTTCCGAAACAAATGAAAGAGCTCCTTATAGATGAACTAAGCATGGTTTCCAATCTCATGGTGGCTTTAATTCATCTCAGAATGCAGGAACTCCTAAAAACCGACTTTAAAGAACTGTTTGGAGGAAAATACATTATTGTTTAACACCAGTAAAAGGTCAACCCATTTTCAAAACATTAGAACTGATCTGCTTACTAAAGATGCAAAATCCATCTTAAATACTAGACCAATCCATGAGCTATATAGGCAAAACACATCTGCTGATGGCATGGAGCAATTAACTCAACAAAATATAAAATTAATGTACTTAATGCATACCCTTGCAAGCTGTAGCCAATTCAACGATACAATGTTGAAAAAGGAAATGCAACCCATACTGCATATCAGCCCCACATACAAACTAGAAGTGCATGGAATGCCACTCCCTACGTGTCGACAAACAACAGCACGACTAAATAGCTTGGAAAAATGTATCTCCAACACAACTGGATTAGAAAAAGTAATAACTCTGTGTCTAAACTGCAGAGTTATTCTAAAATGTAACCTTGACGTAGAACACGGTTTAATCAATGGAGCAATTGGTACAGCTGTTGGCTTACAAACATATCCACATGACAACAACATCCAGTTTGTCAGCATCCACTTTGACAAACTTGCAGGAGTTAAAAAATGAGGCTGCACAATAGCAGGTTTCCTTCTTTTCAAAGACATGTACGTACACAGAGAACAATTTTCTCTATCTATTGCATATGCACTATTCACAAATCACAAGGTCTAACCCAAGATCATGCGTTGATTGACTTAGCACTTTTGCATCTGCGACATTCAATAGTCTATTCCTAGTTAACTTTGATGCAAACAAAGTCAACGCTGACATTTCTTGCATCCTAGAATACAACAGGCTACGCGCACTGTACACCCCATCTAGATATAAACCCTTTACCTAAAAAAAGAAAACCTTTAAAAAGAAAACTAATAAAAACAGAACCTATAACAGATCTCCCAACAAAACCGCTAAAGAAACAAAGACCAACTGCTGCTCCATCAAATAATATAATCACAAAACTGTCTAACACAAAATCAACTGCACGTCCATCAGAATACAAAGAGGCAAATGTCTCTTCTCAAACAACAACTGCAGGCCCATCAAAAGATGCAGAGGCACAACTCTCTGGTACATTTCAATTTAGCAACACAACTTGAGTAAATTGCTATGCAAATGTAGCAATGAATCTTCTCCTCCAATTGCCAACAATTGTTCAGAACATTTACTTAAACGGCTCGGACCAGTTGTGTTTGCAAATGCTCATCCTTCATAGAAATGCCACAAATAATCCTGACAGCACTTACAATGTCTCAAGTATAAGGAAAGAATTGGACTACTGTACAGGAATGGGAAATTTCACCATAAACACACACGAAGATCCACAAGAATTCCTAATGTACTTACTACAAATACTGGAAACCAAAAACATCTCTATAAATTAATTCTTCCAGTTTCATACACTTGGAAACATACACACACTCTCTGCAACCATGTTTCACAAGAGCACATCCCTAATGAACTATTTGTGTATGTATCCATACCAAATACTGAATCCATCTCCACAATGTAAATCATAGCATATTATGCCCTTTTTCTAATTCAGGCAATCAGTCTAACATACAAATAAACTCACATGGCTAATATGTGATACTAATGCTTCTAAGGTGCTTACTAGCTTCACACATGGCCATGTAGCTCTTGGCAAGAAAACCTTCACAACAGTGGGCATAATCTACCACACTGGTGCTACAACTACTTCAGGCCACTACACTGCATATGTCCAAAAAAGAAAGTGGTTTCAATGTAACAACACCTCCATTACTCCAAAACATAGGTTACCAGCAAATCTAACAAATGCCTACTTGATATTCCTTCAACCCAAATTTAGTCACTAAACTGTAGCACAATAAACAGTTAGAATAAACAACAGGTATCTTAACTACTTCTAAAATACCCTTCATTGCATTACATTTCAAATATGCCATCACAGTTCTTGTTATTACAATACTTTGTGTAAAATCCAATATAATTACAATACGCCAACATTACCACCAAATGCCTACTTATTCACTTATAAAAACAGCTCTATATCCACTTTATTCCACTCCCCCATCCTTTCCAGGCCCTCTTTCGGCCACCAAATAACCCCAAATGTGTTTTCCAGACTTTTTGCTCACCGCTCCCTATTCGCGGCAGCTGTCAGCGGATTCAAGATGGTGATCGTTAATAGATATCTAAGGCTACTCACGTTTTTTCACCATCCAAATCGCGGGCGCATATGATGTCCGTGAACATCACGTTGCTCCCTGATTGATCCAGGAGTGTCTGCAGACTCTGAATCAGGAAATGAGTCCACGGACCGGACCCAGATATCACATATTTTGTTTGACCTACATTTTGCCAATTTCTTTTTTAAAACGACTGGCCAGATTTACACCAAATTTACAAAAGCATGTTTTCGGGACCAAGCCGACTCCTTGGTAAAAATTTGGCAAACATCCGTCCATATGTTTGGGCTGTAGGTGCAAGCAAAATTCTTTTTCCATTGCTCCATGAGAATTTCCACACATTTTGGGACCTCCCTATAACTATCCTCCTCAGGACATAACCGCACCAAACTTCACAAAGCCTTTCTGATGGGGACATTTAGGTGTTTTGCAAAGTTTAGTGAGAATTTGTTGAGAGGGGCAAAGTTATAAGCTGCCCTAAAAGTGCTCTTTCTATGAGTTGAGCAACTTAACCATAATTACAGGGCCGCTACTGCAGGCCCTGTAATGTATTTTGTTGGATTTACCAAGTGTTCGACCAAACTGCAGACTTAAAAAAATAAAGTATTTTAAACAACAGGTTTGCATCAGAAATAATGGTAAAGTTACCCTTCACATACATTTGTGTTAAGTGTCAGGGAATTGTCCATTGCTTTTTCCCCCCTTTTTACATTTCTTGTTATATGAGGCCAAACAATTGAACTCCACCCTTTTTTAGGTCTTGCTAGAGAAAGCCTGCTCCCTGTCAGTAATTTTGCAGGCTCTATCTTGCAAGACCTAAAAAAGGGTGGAGTTCAATTGTTGTGCCAATTGATTTCGGAGGCTAAAGCTGCCTTCTTAATCATGATGAGTGCATCCAGCTGTGGTGGACTTTAATCCGACGGATTCCTCAACTTTGATATCTATCACCCAGTACAGCAGCTCTTCAGAAACTTTTTTGCCACCAGGGGGAGCAGCTCACCTCCACCCAAAGTCCCTACGCGCCAGACAAGACATTGGGCCAGTATAGAGGTGCCGCACCCTGCGATCCACCCTTTTCCCCTATTAGTCTGATGCAGAGGGACCGCACTACCAAGGTGTACTTGCTATCTGCCAAGACGGTCAGGTATGAGGCGATTAAGAATCCGTGGAAGGAACGTCCATCAGAAAGAATATTACTGAGGGGCAAGTCATTTGTTCTTGTAATGTACACTTTCCTCCCATAGGTTCCTCATGTTTGATAGACTCCCAAAGTAGTACAATGACCTGGAGGAGGGAGGTGTGAGGAGTCAGAAATGAAAGTCGGACACAAAGTTGCAATGTTTCTGGTTAAAGACATTTATGAACAGAAATGGGTTGGGAAAATGCCTCTCTGTTTACATCCGACGGCATCACGTTCACGCCGTTCGACGTCATTCAATTAACTTTGGACGTGCTTACGAGTTACAGCTTCTTCTCCTCGAGACAACAGCTGAACCCGGTAGCCACCCGCATGCGAGTATCCTTCAGGTATTCTTAGAACTTATAAGTTTTAGTCTTGAATCCGGGCTTGATGTTATCGAGTTCACGTACTAAATTACGCATAGATAGAAGTGACATACTCCTCTATGTTCACGCAGGATTGTCACCATACGGGCCATCATTAGTCAAAGTAAACCTCGATCCTGACTATGGGCTTCATATCACTTAATTGTTTTCACACAGGCTATCAGTAGTCACTTTAAACCCTGATCCTGACCAAATTGACACTCACAAGAAATATAATGGTTAATATGACTAGGGGCCTCACACCATTAAATAGGGACTCTGTGGAGCATTCTACGACAACGTTTTCCAGGTTTAATTATACCATGTGTATCATGTGTAATACCACTAAGTAAGGTGCTAGTATAGGTCCTTACTCTGCTTCTTTACACTTGAACAGTAATTCTGAAGTGATTCTAGACCAACAGGATAGACTTGACACTCTGTCACCGAGCTCTTCTGTCAATTCTACTGAAGACCTAGTATACACTCAGGCATCTGAATTTATGACACTACCCACGCATGAAGTGGCTTCCTTCTGAGAGGTAAGCGGTTGGCTGTAAGAAAGTTGTGTAAAATGAATCACCACCCACAAGCAGTAACGATATTCGAGTCTAAGTTGAACCATGTTCCCTTACAGTGGAAGTGTACGTGGAGGAGACAATCAGTCTAGACATCAATACGCCAGTACAAAGTGCTATAAGCGCCACGAGGCGGCTCTGCAGTTGACCTTTCCTATATTCTGTGGTAGCTCCAGATACCCTGAATTGTGTATTGATTAATGTCTTTAGGTACACAGAACAATCCCTGAACCTCTCCAGCCACGGATGATGGGCTCTTGTTCAACATAGACACAAGCAGATATACACTGGGGCACCTATGAGAGGTAGGGCATCTCTCTTAAAAGTGATGACAACTTAAGTTCACTATTGACTAGATGAAGACTGATACACTCATTTTTTTATAACACACAGATACCTGAAATGGAAGTGCAACATTTTTTTTAACACATCTACGAATAACCACTCCTGACGAAGGAAATTGTCTTTCTGAAATGCGTTGATTTTTTAATATGAACAACTTCTGATGGTCATTAAGACCTACTGATGTATCATTTTATCAATATGCAAGTAATATTGTAACTCTGTTTGCATTTTTTGAAGGTTGGTTTCTCCACCTCTTTGAGCCAAATTAAATACTTTATTGATAATCATAATTTTATTGTACTAAAGTGATTACCTTTAATGACTGAAAATGAATGTAGCCTGAAGACATTAATTAAGTTTATATCTAGCGGGGTCCATTCTTGGACTCTTAATAGTAAACATCCTTCTTTGAACAATAGTTATTACCTTATTGGATTGGCTTCCAATCCAACAATAACCCATTGAATTTGACTTATTTATTGCTTGTTACCATACAATCTCTAGAGTGTGCAGGGGACGCGAGTGTTCCACTGACTGTGGACACTTCCTTTCTTGTTGTACTTTGTTCATCGCAATCCAGTGCCAGGGTTGCGCCACTCTCCTCTGCACCTCACTAACTTAGTTAAAAACATAGAATTCATAATAAATATAGGTGTGCACCCGCATACACTTTCTTGTTCTATGAAAATGCCTCTCTGATCCTGCTCTAAGAGGAATTTCTCTACCTAAAACCAAATACTAAGGATCTGTCCATGTCAGGATGTCAAAATCAAAACTGTCCTTGTGTCCAAACGTTCTATACTGACCCTCTCACTACAAACCAGAACTTAAGGTATAAATGGAAATGTCTTTAACCTGGTGATTACAAAAAGAGTTCCTAAAGGAAAAAGAACCGCTCCAATGGACAAATGACCTTACCGTAATGTCCCTTCTATGGATTCATCTCCCGCAGATTCCTCATCTTGATATATATCCCTTCTCAGCTATACTGCTAGGAATCTTTTTCCACAGGGGGCGTAGTGGACCTCGACTCGGCCGTCAATCATCGATCCGTCTTGCGCAGTGATCGATCAGCGGCTCCGGAAGTGACATCAGGCGCCATACAGATACCACGTCAGTACGCCCCATACCTCAGTTCTTCCCTAATTTTCCCAGCTCAAACACTGTATAGGGAAAGGGAAGGAGGCTAACCAGCCTTAAATTTGGCAACTAATGAAAAGAAACCAGAGGTTAAAAACATTCCAATTAGAAAAACATCTCTTTTTTTTGTTGTTGATGTTGATTTGAGCAACTGATATGAGCACCCCAAAACCATCGCCATCGTACTACATGGAATCAGAAGCAAAGGGCCACAGCACTTTCTGAGCGGGGACGGCCTGCGAGGTGATAAGGAATCTGCTGGAGAAGAATCCATAAAAAGAACATTACAATAAGGTAATTTCTCCTTCAATATATTGCTTTTTCCTCACCCGCAGATTTCTCATCTTGATAGACTCCCCAAGCAGTAAGGCAAAGGAGGAGGGCAGAAAGGATCGCACAAGCAGGTTCTGCAGAACCGCTCTGCCAAAACTTGCATCAACCCCACATGCAACATCCGGAGCATAAGGCTTCATGAAAGTATGTAAAGAGAACCATGTGGCAGCAAAGCAAATGTCCCGAATAGGGACCCCACTCTGAAGGGCAATGGAATCAGAGACTCCCCTGGTGTAATGGGCCTCGATACCCGGCGGGACTTCTTTTCACACCGACTGATAGCACTCAGTGATGCATAAAATGATCCAGCGCAGGATGCCTGTTTGGTAATCGCAAGAACTTTGCGTGAAAGAGAATGGGCGACAAGCAACTGGTTCGTCTGCCTGAACTCTGCTGTGCGGGCAAAATGAAAGCTGATGGCTCTCTTAGGATCGAGACGGTGAAACCATTCTTCCTTAGAAGGGTGGGGAGGTGGGAAGAACACTGGCAAGTGAATAGACTGCGAAAGATGAAATTCCAAAACAACCTTCGGAAGAAACCCTGGTCGGTCCTCAAGAGAAACCTCTCTGAAGAAACACAAAACGGGGGGGTTTGCAGCATAAGGCCTGCAACTCACTAACTCTCCTGGCTGATGTGATGGCAAGCAAAAATGCTGTCTAAGGGACAGCAACCTAAGTTGACAAGAATGCATAAGCTCAAATGGAGCCGCCATCAGAAAGCGAGAACCAGGTTAAGGTACCAATCTGGAACAACAAAGGGAGTTGGCGTCAATTTGTTGAGCAGACCTTTCATGAATTGGGCCATGACCGGTATGGTAAAAGAAAGGAACCTTGATACGGGGACCTTTTAAAAACAGAAAGGGATGCCAAAAACCCATTGACTGTTGCAACCTGAAGGCCTGAAGAGGCTAGTGACAGCAGGAACTCCATCACTGTTGTGGTAGGGCAAGAGATGGGGTCAACCTCGCGGTCCCTGCACGTGCCTCTAATCATCTACACCTGCACGCATACAGAGATCTCATAGACGGCCTGCGTGCAGCCAACAAACCCTCAAGAACTTCCTCGGGGAGGTCCCAGTCATCATACCCCATCTGCTCAAGAGCCACGCATGTGGGTTGATGGAATCCAGGGGTCGGGTGTAGTATCCAACCCTCTGACAGGGTGAGGAGATCCGCCCGCCGAGGTAACCATTGAGGCTGACAGATGGATAGATCCAAGAGGTCTGAGTACCACGTCCTCCTCGCCCAATCTGGGGCGATCAAGATCATGGTCGCTCAAAACCTCTTCAACCTCCTGAGAATCCACGGAATGACGGGTATCGGAGAGAACGCGTAATGGAGAGGGAAGGTCCAATGCACCAGAAACATGTCCCCCAGTGCACCATTTGCTGGGAATTCCCTCTAATAAAATTGTTTGCACTTCCTGTTGGGCTCTGTGGCAAACAGATCCACTGCTCGGGTACCCCAGAGAGCGAAGACCTCCTCCAGGACTTCCTGGCAGACATCCCATTCATGTGAGACCGAGCTCTGCCTGCTCAGAGCATTCGCCATACTGTTCTCGGTCCCCGCCAGATGAACTGCCGAAACCGAGATTTGATTATCTAGCAACCAGAACCACAGTTGCATCGCTTCTGTGCAGAGGGGACGGGAATGCACTCCTCCTTGCTTATTTAAGTAATGCATGGCCACCATGCTGTCCGTCAGAATCGGCACATGCTTCCCCTTGAGCGATGGGGCGAAAGCCTTCAGGGCTAGCCTGATGGCTTGCAACTCCAGCCTGTTGATATGCCACCTGGCTTCCGATGCAGTCCAGAGGCCGCTCACCTGCAATTCGTCGCAGTGAGTGCCACAAACATTCAAGGACGCATCTGTGACCACTCACAGATGTTTAGAGCCCTGAGGTCCAGAATGGGACAGAGACCTCCTCCTTTTTTGGTCCAGGGAATACCAGACCGACCCTCTATGATCGGGAGGCACCTCTTCCATGGCACCTTTCGACAATAGGACCCTCAGTTCTTCCTGGAGGTCCTGTCCCGGTTGGATAGGTGAAGACGGGGGTCTGTCTGGAGGTTTTCTCAAAAAGGGGAGACAATAACCCCACCAAATTAACTGTAGGACCCCGGCATCATAGGTTATCTCCTGCCACTGGGAACAAACGCCCTGCCAAACATCCACCAACCGGTATGTCATGGAAGGGGAAAATCAAAACGGCTTTGAAGGTGCGTCGCCCCGGCGGCAGCTGCTGTCCCTTAGAAGTTCTCTGCCCCATCCGGGACGCAAGAAACGACTCTGACCCTGCCTGGCTTGTGGGGGCTGTGCTTTCCTGCGGTAGGGCACATAGCCCCTATAGCCTCTGGAGGCAAAGCTGAAAGCAGGCTTAGCCTGCTGCGCAGCTAGACCCAGCAACTTAGCAGAAATTTTAGACTCCTTGAATTTATCCAGAGTCATCCGCCTTCTGTCTGGAAAGCCTCTCCCCCTCAAAAGGCATGTCAAGAAGGGGGTTTTGTACATTGGGGAGAAGTCAGATGTTTTCACATAGGCCTGCCTTCACATAACTACTACCGACTCCATGGAGCGGAGGCCTGCTGGTCGGGGATGGGAGCCACGCCGAAAGCCGCATGTTGAAGAAACACGTCAAGCATTTATTTTTTAAACAAATACAATTGTTCCCGAGTGGACGGTCCCATAGAGGGCTTACCTCGCTCCGAGGAAGAATCTGATTCCCGCAAATGGTGGCGTTGCTTCTTCTCCCGTGCGGAAGAGGAATGGCTTCTGGAGTGGGACTTCTTGTTTCTTTTCTTGTGGTGCCGGCTCTTGTCGGGACGAGTGGGCTCCTCAGTCTCGGCCTCAGCCGATCGGACGAGAGACTGCGTTGACGACCTCAGCGACGGTCGGCCCAGCTTACCGGCTCTGTCTCGCAGGGACTTGCGTTGCATCTTGGTGCACGACACACAGATTTCTGTCGTGAGTGGAACTCAGACACCACAAACAGACGTCGTGTGTGTCTGTCACTGACATTTTGGCCTCGCAATCCGAGCACCTCTTGAAACCCGAGATCTGGTGCCAAGCATCGTCGAGGTAAATAAAAAAAAAAATGACTGAAAAGCGTCAAGCGAAACTCGAGCAAGTTCCTGATGCAGCATGTGAATGCGCGGAAAAAAGGAATTGAGACATGGGGCGTAGTGACGTGGTATCAGTATGACGCATAATGTCACTTCTGGAGCCGACGATCGACCACCGTGTAAGACAGATCGGAAGGCCAAGTCGAGGTCCACTAGGCCCCCTGTGTAAAACATTTCCGAGCAGCAGAGCTGAGGAGAGATATCTATCAAGATGAGGAATCTGCGGGAGAAAAACAATCCATTGAAATAAATGTTCTCCAGGGTAAAAGAACCTCCAGAGGGTGATTCCCTTCCCCTGGATTCACAAACACCATGCCAATGATGCTTGGTTTAACAGTTCTTTGTGTCTTTCTTGGCGCACAACAATCCTTTCATTTTTTTTACAAAGTTCCTAAGCCTTGTAGTTCCCCTTCCTCCAAAAGGTTCCTTCTTTCAAAAGTTCCTTCTTTGATTTAACAAACACAGTCCTTTCTTGGGACTTCCTGTAGATATGCAACTGCCTGGTTTACTCTCCTGCCAGGCTTTTTCCTATTCAAAGGTAAACAGTTCCTCTTCTAATTCCACAACTGCATATATCTTCTTTGGTTCTGTAAATCTGGTTGTTTCAACATTCGCTCTTGGTTTCCCCCAAATCTGCATTCCATACTCTCATATAAGGCTGGTGCTCAAATTTGCAATAACCCTTTTTGGTTTGCAAACAACCTCTTCACGGTCTCTGTGGCTTTAAAGTGCACACATTGGGTTCTGCGCGGTCTCTGAAACACCCCAGCGTCCCTGCTTTGCTTGGGTTGAGCCACCGGCTCTGTGTGCGTCTTCAGTCCTGTTTGTGCTTACGCAGCAAAGCTTTTTCACCCACCTGGCCCTCTGAACTGCTTTCACATCGTTCCAGTTCCTCTTGTGGCTTCACGTTAGCATACCTGCCTTCCTTCAGGCCCCAGTAAGTGAAGTGTTGCTTTCTCTCACTGCCGAACACCCAAGAATCTTCCCTCTGTTCCTGGCGTGTCTGCAGCACCGTCGGTTCATGCAACGTTTCTCTGCCTCCTGGCTGGCGAGACCCTTGGTTCTGCCACAACCGTCTGTGCTCAAAGGCACACGCGCCTCGCAGAGAGGTACAACGACTTCTTCCAAACAGCAGCAGCCTCTTGCAATTGGTTTTCGATTTAAAATGTCCTGCGCACAGGTGCATTGTGAAAACAACTAGCATACTCATTGAGCCTGAGGTTTTTTCCACTCTGTACTACTCCCTTCTTCCTCCTCGTCCCAGTATCAAGGTAATTGTGTTGACTGATACAAATTACTTGAAAAATCACATGAAATATTTCCAAATAATGAGCCAGTTCTACATGGATGATAATTAGAACTAGAAAAGACAGTCTTGGAGCTTTTACACTTTTGCCCAGGGATGGAAGTTTGGTTAAAATGGCTTTGGGAAAAGGTTTTTCTAATTTCCCTAAAAGGGGGATAGATGCATGGCAATAGGCCATTAAGGTATTGAGTACCAAGGGGTTTTTTCCGTGGGAGAATGGGGATAGCAAGTCTCACCCAATGGAGCTATGACATCTCCTCAGAGGCTGTCTCCCCCCATGTGATCTTCCCTCATATAGCCGCCCCCAGGATCAGGTAGCATCTGCCGGGCCCTGACAACATGGGAGAAGGTTACAGCCGGGGAATCCATGATGACTACATTGGATTCATCAGAGGATAGCAAGGACACCACCTAACCAGAAAGAAGAACAGCCCTACCAAAACGAGCTTCCTGACCAGACAGACTCCAAGCAATAATGCATAGAAAACATGTGTAAAGGAGCCAAGGTAGCTGCTTGGCAAATATCCAGAACAGGGATTCCTCATTGCAGAGCTGAGGTGGCGGCCAACCCTTGCTGTGAGACCTTCAGGGAACACTGTGCCAGCCAGATCATAGTATTCCACGATGCAGAGAATGATCTAACAGGACAGGGTATGTTTGATCATATCCCTGCCAGCTCTGGCACCAGCGAAACCAATGAAATGTTGGTCATCTGTTCTGTTCTCCCTAGTCCAAGAGACATAGAACTTGAGGGCCTGCACCGTATCCAGCTGTTGGAAACGCTCCTCTACCTTGGAAGGTAGAGGCGGAGGAAAAAAGACAGGAAGATTGATCTTTTGAGAGAGATGAAAGTCTGTGACCACATTCGTAAGGTAGGAGGGCCTAACTCTCAAAGTCACCTTTTACTTGGAGAAAACCAAGTAGGGAGGCTCAACTGACAACGCCTGGAGCTCACTCACCAGTCTAGAAGAAGTGGTGGCAGCCAGGAAAACCAAAGAATGAGCAACCGTAATGAACAAGAATGAAGGCGCTCAAATGGAGCACCCATTAAAAACTTCAACACTAAATTTAAATCCCACGCCGGGACAACATACTTGTGTGAGAGAAACATATCAGAAAGACCCTTCAGGAATTACATCAATGAGAAAAAGTAGCCCTGCTGGTAGACCAAAAGGGCCACAAGATACCCCTTCACTGTACCAACCTGCAGGCCTGTCTGGGCCAAAGATAGAGGAAACTCCAACACAGAGGATGTCGAGGAAGTAAAAGGATTCAAATCCCTCTCCCGACACAAAGCCGAAAACCTGCACCACATTCAGGTATATATGGATTTGGCAGAGGGTCTTTGAGCAGAGAATGTAATCCAGAACATCCTCCAACAAATCTCACTCCTTATACCTTAGCTTTTCAGCATGAAGGCATGAAGGTTCAGGCTGTGGAGGTGCGGGTGTAGGACCCTTCCGTCCGATAGGGAAGGGAGGTCCATCCAATGGGGTAGACGTTAGGGAGGACAGATGACAATGTCCAGCAACTCTGGATACCATGTTCTATGGGCCCACTACGGAGTGATCAAGATCCTTGTGGACCCAAACATATACAGTTTCATGAGAACCAGTGGCATGACGGGGATCGGCAGGAACACATGCAGCAGGTCCAAGTCCCACTCAACCGTCAAGATATCCCCCCCAGAGCTGCCGGACTAGGGAATTCCCTGGAGCAGGACCACTTCACTTCCTATTCACACTGGAAGCAAAGAGATCCACTGGATCAGTACCCCAATGTGAGAAAATCTCCTCCAGAACTTCTTGGCAGAGCTTCCACTCATTGGAGGTGGAATCCTGTCTGCTCAGAGCATCCGCCATCGCATTCTCCTTGCCGGCTAGGTGGGCTGCAGACAAGCTGTTCTCCAGAGCCCAGAACCACAATCCTATCGCTTCTCTGCACAGAGGAAAGAAAGTTCACACCACCCTCTTGCTGATGTAATGCACAGCTACAGTGTTGTCCATCAGGACCAACACTGCCTTGCCTTTCACTGAGGGGAGGAAAGTGACATGGGTGAGCCTGATCGTCTCAGTTCCAGCAGATTGATGTGCTCCCTGCACTCTGAAGGGGACCACAATCTGCTCACCATAAGGTATTGGAAGTGAGGGCCCAGGCCTTTCACGCACGTAATACAAACCCAACTGACTCTAAAAGAGCACTAAAGTGGCAGCGGTTTTGAAATTTAAAAGTAAACTGCGTTTAATGTTAGCAAGGATTCCCAGCCGGACAATGGGCAGTAATCAAACAGCATGTGAATTTACGAAAGATCCAATGCTGGGGAAAAAGAAGGTTTCAGCTCTTTTGAAATTGCAGAACCCCACAAATCTTTATGAATTACAAAGTCTCTTAGGATTGAGTTAAGTGCAGTCGTAAATTCATATAGAATTACGCAGAGATCACTCAACACGTGGTCCATGTTTTGAAGGTAGGGGCGGAGACTCTGAGGCTCTGAAACAACAAAAACATATTTTTTATACCAAGCCCAATGCTTGGCTTATCCACATAAAAAAAATACAGACTTTTTCCTGGAAACAGGATTTTCTGATGTCTGTTTACCCGCAGTCTTATATCAGAAACATGACTAGGTTAATAAAGTGACCCCTTCTTCTATCCACACGTTCTCCAAGCATCATTTCCTGGACACCTAAGTCAGTCAAGATGCCTGATTTGGCAGAGTTGTCTTACAAGAGGCTTTGCACGGGTGTTGGGACGGGAGTGGTTCTCTATTTTTCCCTCCTCCTCGAAGGGACAAATAGTTTTTTGAGAGTCCTACTAAGTTGAGGAATCCATTGGAGGACACTATTCATTTGAAAAACACATTTCTTAACTCTGTTAATAGTCTTTCTGATGAATGTTCCTCCCACTGATTCCTCATCATTCTCCCAACCTGCTTGACAAATTAGAGAGTTAATTGGCTTTGTTTTAAGCCTCTCTTTCTCTGCTGTGAGGTACGAGATAGTTCGCAAGCCATACGGCTTCTTTGAGGAGTTTGAGATGCAAGTGAAGATTAAACATACATCACACTTGGATAGAATTATGAAGTTTAACAATGCGTCACATTTAGAATTGAGAAGATTAACCATGCGTATCACTAGATAGAACTGTGGAGATAAGTCATGTGTCACACCAGATAGGACTGTCTAAATTAGCCACATAGAAGCACTTAGTGAGTAGCAAAAGCACTAACCACCTTGCTTCTACTTCCTCAAAGACACCACCCAAAACTATACATGCCCACTGGGCTAGCAAACATATACCGTACACACACCCAACACAAGTAACACACACTTACAACAAACATACCCGGACACTTGACCTTACCCGTACGAACACAACAAGCCAGGGCGCGCAACCTTAAACACCTGCCAATGTACACATAAAACACACAGACACACCCCAACATACAGTTACATAGAAACATCCCATGCATTGCACCTTATCCGTACTGATACAACAAGGCAGTGCGCACAACCTTAAATACAAGCAATCTACACATAAAGCACACAGACGCACCCCAACATAACAGCCACACAGAAAACATCCCAGGCATTGGACCTTACCCGTACGGATACAAGCCAGTGCACGCAACCTACCATCTGCACGCCAACACAGACACACGCAGACACCAGTTTCTCCTGGTCCTATCATTCTTCCCTCACTAACTAACCCTGTCCTCTTTCTTGCAGAGCCACGTGAGTGCCTGGGGATTTCCCTTGTGTGGTATTGGTGCGCTGTATAAATCAACATAAGATAACTGAGCAATATGGGAAAACAAAACGAGGCAATGGGGCACATGTTGCCTATTTATAGCGACATTAATAACAATTCCTAAACCGATGTAGCTGATGCTGCACGATACCCCTGGTGGTAAAAAAAGAAATCTGAAGTTGTGCTGCTGTTGCAGAATACATCCAAGATGAGGAATCCCTGGGAGGAACATCCATCAGAAAGAACATTACAGGAGGTAAGTAATTTGTTCTTTTCACTCAACATTTGTTTTTTAAACAATTCTTATTTTTCCCAACATGGTCAACAATGTACAGACATTAATAACAAAATCATCTTTGGGTGGAATGTCCTCAAAGGCCCAATGTCTCAAGTATTATCTTTTAGGTGTACAGGTAACCTGCATCACGCAGGTGCACCCTCGTTATGGTAGTAAAAGACGGAAACCATGAATAAAGGCTATATTTTTCTGGTGGCCCTCTCACTTAAACTTGAAATCATTTCCACTGGTCTTTCACTCTAAGCACTGAGCCATCTGCCTCACACTTGAAATGAGCAGAACAGTTCTCAGCTTTTCGGAATTAGTTTGCTTTAAGGAAATAGTGTTGGGTTCCATTTATTCCATTGGTCCCCAACCAGGGTAATTTCTTCTTGGTAATAAAAAAAGTATTCCTTGGCATAGGGTCTATATCCGCCCTACAGAGGAGATCACCCCTGCAATATCATCTTTTTCCATGTTTGATTCATTGGATAAGGATACTCAGTTTCCCACCCTTTTTCCTTCATTCGGGTATTTGGTTGACACCCTTTTTTCAGGCCCCCTCCATCCACTCTTCCATCTGGGAGGCTGGAAGGAACACTTGGTTATTTAACCAATAGAGAGGGGTAGAAAGACTGGTTTAGAATGACAATTATAGAATTGAGCGTAAACCTAGTTTTGAGAAGCAATGGAACGCTTTACAGAGGTATACAACATAACAGAGCGCTTTTCAGAGGAAACAACAGAACAAACATACAGCAGAGGTAGCATACAGAGGAGCAAAGAGGAGGGGTACAGGGTGGCAGGGAGAGAGGGCGGATGGCATCTATAGTGGCACTTGGTGCGGGGGGGCAACATGAGGGGCTAGGTGTTGAGGAGGAGAGACTCCTTGAAGAGGTAGGTCTTGGGTTCTTTCTGAATTGCAGGAGCGATGGGGGCAAGTCTGATGCTGATGGGGAGGAGGTTCCATAACATTGGGGCGTAGGTAGCGAAGGCTTGTTTTCTGATCCTTTCCTTTTTGCAGAGGCGCTTTTATGATCTGCACATGTCCTGGATTCTGGTGGTGCGCTGTCTGCTGGAAATGCTGAGTTTGTCTTTGAGGTAGCAAGGTGACTGCCTTATAGATGATGCAGCAAAACTGTAAAGGTGATTTGTGGGAGCCAGAAAAGGTCGATGAGGCCAGGGTGATCTGGTGGTCGTATCTGAATAGACCTTTGATGAGGTGTGCGGCTGCGCGTAGGACACTTCTCAGGGGTACAAGGGAGGATAACGGGAGGCCTTCGAGAAGGGCATTGCCACCATCCATGTGAGATAGGACCAGTGCATGAACGGTGGATCTAAAGCTGTCAGGAGGCAGGAAGGGCTTGACTTTCCGCAGGAAGGAAAGCAGATACCAAGCTGTCTGAATTTTCTTAGCTATGTGTGTCTTGAAGGAGAGGTGTGTGTCCATGTGGAACCCGAGGGACTTGGCGTAGTGGATTTTTCGATGGAGTGTGGAATGGCAGGGTTGGGTATTGGGTTGACGTAGTGCTTGACCGCTTTGAAGAGGGCTCTGCATTTGTTGTCGGCTTTTGCTATGGTGTTCTGGAAGTAGGAGGGCTTGGTTGTGTTGATTAGCTGTCGGCGAGTTGCTCGGAGTTCCTAGAGTAGCGCTAGGTTGGATGCGGTCCTGGAGCAGTGCCAGGCTTTCTCTTGTTTCCTGATTACTCTTTTGCTGAGGTTGAGTTCTTGCATGCACCAGGTTGCTGACTGTTTCAGTTTGCAGGTGCGTTGTTTCAGAGACACATGTTGGTCGATAGAGGCTGAGAGGGTGGCAATGAGTTCTTCCAGTAGACAGTTGCAGTTCATTTGGGGGTATTCGGTCCATGTGAGGGGGAGGTTGGTGGTGTCTTCCATGGGGGCTTCTTGAAGGATCTGAAGGTTTGTCTGATGGGTTTCTGCTGCGAGTGCTTAACTGGGGTGGTGTCCAGCATGTTGAAAGGCACGGTCAGGTGGTCAGACCAGTCAAGTGGGAGACGAGAGCTGTAGCGGAGGGAAGGCAGTGCGGTGATGATTAGGTCAAGGATGCTACCTTTCTCCTGCATTAAGTCTTTCATGTTCTGTGTGAGGCACAGGGAGTCAAGAAGGCAGAGGACAGCTTCCTTCATTGGTTTGGTGGCCTTGTTGCATGGGAGGCTGAAGTCGCCTACGAAGATGTTGTTGGTGTGCGTGAGGGACATGGTGGTGATCAGGTAGTCTCTGATGAAGGCAGTGTTGGGTTTGGGTCGTCTGTAGATGAGATGCAAGGTGATTGTCAGAGAAAGCAGAAAGTGGCAGGAGAGGAATTCGAAGGAGCCAATGTTGTCGATGTCAAGTCTGGTGCAGGGCCACAGGGTCTTGTGGATGACTGCGAGGCATCTGTCTGTCTTGTTCGGCCTGTCTCTGTGTTGGATGCTGTAGCTGTCAGGGACAAGGACGTTTAGGATGTGAGTAGAGGTGGGTGTCAGCCAAGTCTCGGTGATGAAGATGGTGTCAAGGTCGTGTCTAGTGATGATGTTGACTAGGTCTGCTGCATGGGTGATAGCTCAGCGGACGTTGGCGAGCATCGACTTCTGTGTTGTGGACAGTTTGGGTATGCTGATGGGCTTGAGGCTGATGTGGGTGAGGTTGCTGTATTGCGTAGTCCGTGTCTCAGAGGAGGGGCAATGTCGTTGGCGTTGCCTGTGATTGGTACAGCAGGGGTATTCACCCTTGCAATTTCCCTTATATAGCACCAACAATGGACAAAGACATTTTGCCTACTTGGGACAAAGATGGCCTTCTGCTAATAGGGCATATGTTCCCTGACTGAATGTTTGTCTCCCTTGTGGATTTCAAGCATAAACTGGGCAATAGTTCAACATTATTACAATATTATCGGATGAGAGCAGCATTCAGGCAGAAATGGCCGTTGTTCCTTCATGAGCCTGTGACACATCCATGTGTTGAGATGGTCACTCTGAATACAGCAGACCAGAGGAGACTGGTTTCTAGAATACTATAACCTAGTACAACAAAACAAATGTCACAACCCGCAGTGGGAATTGGACCCTGGATATGCTATCCTGGATGAATTGTAGAGGAAATGTCTTCTAACTAAAGACGTGTCAATGAACGCCAGGCACTGACTAATTCAATTCAAGATTCTAAAAAGATTACACTATATCCCTGCTAAGATTGCTACATTTGCTCCTGGGTCAGGCAACAGATGTCTTAAATGTGGTAAATCACATGCTGATTGTATTCTCCTGTTTTGAGTGTGTCCATATGTTATTGAGTTTTGGTCGGACACAGGAGAAACAATTGCTGATATTACTGATATACCACCTAACTTGGTACCGATTACATACTTGTTAGGTGATGTAGGTAAGACCTCCATTACTACTCTGAGATGTTTTAATGTAACATGTTTTATTGCTAAGAAGCATATACTACGGCCCTGGAAGTCCAGTAAAGCTCCTACACATTCTGAGTGGTTGAAAGACCTGGTTTATACTAATGATAAAGAGACACACTTCTGAAGCTTAGCATCCACCTATGTACTGAAAGACATATTGAGTCAATTTCGCCCCTATATGGTTGATACCAGGGAAACTGAGGAAAATGTTACGGAGTAATTCCCACTGTAGATTTTCTTGGTTTATAACGGGCATGTATCACGATTGTTATGCGTGATGCCTTCTTAAAATTGAATCCATGGCTGCTAACTTGTTATACTTTCTGCCGAAGTTTCAATAAAGTTTACAAAAAAAGAAAAGTTCAACTTTCACCGTCGCAGTGGCAAAGAAGGATTACAAGAAAGGCGCAAGAGCGGGTGTGTAGTTTGACAGAAAGCACAGACGCTGTCCAGTATCACCTCTTGCTGCCTTCCTGCGCTACTTAATAAAGCAAAGCAGCAACTGACTGCAGCCAGCCAGTGTAGGAGGCATGCGCTTCCTCAAAGGTGAGGCCATGTGGGCAAGCCTCCCCCTTGCTCCCTGGGCCCATCACTGCCATTTCGATCAGTAGCGAGTCAATCTAAAAGCAGTTCACCAAGCCACGCAATGTTGCAATCATGTCTGAAGGGAAATAATGGACAGCGGCACTACTGTTCATTCATTTCTCATGTACTCGTATTTTAGCCATAAAAAAAGCTAAGGTTCTCTAGAAGGATTTTAAAACTTTTGAGGTGAGTCTCTCCTGTTACCCATGCCTAGAGGACGTCAATGGGACATGTCTATGAAACTAAACACTGTACAGTGCACATAAAACACACTCAGAGGTGAAGGTACAGGATGACATGCTACGAACTTGTTTAAGGAAGCATTAATCTCAATCTGTTAATTATTATGTTGGCTATATGTTAGGCAAGAGTGTATGCAGTACCCTTTGGGTGCATTACAACAACTCTGACCTCCTGGCAATAGAAAAAGTCTGCACTACACAGGTTGGTAGCGTGTGGAGCAGCCAGGCTCATCTCAGGAGGGTTCAATGTGAGCTGTAGGGGAGTTACACAGAGATTCACAGTGACAAGTATTCAAATAAACTCTTACACATACTGTTCCTTGATAAAAACAATTATTAATTTATTTATCAGTCAGAATAAGCCTTCTTCAGAAGGGAGCACTATAAAACACCACACAAATATACTTAAAAAATACACACTCTTAGTTATCTAAATCAGCAAATACCCATTCGGGATTACATACAGGCACTACCTACACCCTCAGGTGACTTCAATAGCTATGATGCCGTTGACATTAATATATCACTGTTGCAGTTAGAATATTCTTGGGAGTAGTGTTAAAGAGAAGAGAGTTCAGAATAAAACAAGTAAACAAGTATTCACACAGTTATTCTCAAGTAGGTAAGTACTTTCAATACAATGCCTCAATGCAAAGTCAGTTAACCCTTTCCTGGAAGGAAGGCAAAACACAAACAGAAGAGAGAAGAGTCATTCAGGGAGCTTAGGCCGGCCAATGTTAAGTTAGCAAAAGTCAAGGTGAACTGAAGCACTTCTTGCAGGTAAGTAGAAAGTCTTTTC
Organism: Ambystoma mexicanum; assembly: GCF_040938575.1. NCBI lineage: Eukaryota > Metazoa > Chordata > Amphibia > Caudata > Ambystomatidae > Ambystoma > Ambystoma mexicanum. The sequence goes on from NC_090924.1 coordinate 976,580,747, forward strand.
CAGTGTTTAAAACGTCTTGGTAGAATAGAAGAAAATCAGAGTAGGGCCACAAGCTGATTAGGCTTGTGAAGTAAAGAAGCTGGCAGCAACTCTAAACATGCAACCAAGCAAGTCCAACGAGGACAAGTGGCTACACAACAAGAAATGAGTTCTCTTAGACTCTAGGTTGAAGAAAAAGCGCAGCAGATGACTTCTGTTCCTGTGCAGCTCTGCATATCTCGCTGTTCCTGGGCCTCAGTCGTGGGGACCAGAGGGAGGACTTCTGGGGACTTCTGCACTGCAATGGGACAGTTACTGCTCGCCACCGGCTAACGCAAACAAGTGGCTGTTCGGTGTTTCAGCTCCTTGCATCTACTGCAAATAGCAACACTGGAGTCCTTGGCTGTCAAGATGGACTTTCCTTGCTTCCGGCCCTCTGTTGAGGGGGCTCAGGCTCGATCAGTCCTGCTTCCTGGGAGTCCGGAGGATCTTCCTGGAGCTCTTGGCCAGCTTAAAAGCAACGCACACAAACTGGTTTAACTCTCTCTGGCTATCCGGTTCCAGCAGCGACTGACTGCAGTGGATACTCATCCAGCTTTGAGTCTGTCCAGGTGGCTTACTTTGGAGTTGATTGGTCCCACCAACTCAAAGAGAGAAGTCGTCCTTGCAGGAGCTTCTCTGTTGATACGAATTTGGAGTTTCAGCACAGCAGCAGGGCTTCACCGGTAAAACCAACGGTCCAGGAGTTGCAGCAGGCATTCCCTTTCTATTCCTTTAGTCGCCCAGTGGTCGACTCTGCCTTCCAAGCCAAAAAGCCTCGCCTTTTATGCAGCTTGCTCCCATTCATTCCAACCCATCTGTCAGTCACCCAACAGTGTGGCTGTCCTTGCCGGACAGCCAGCCGGCCAATCACCTAGGAGTGCATTCCTGTCTCCTAGGTGACTAAGCATAAGGAGTTTCGGGCACCTCCCTCGCTTCCTGCCCCCGCCAGACACCCCGGAGCCAGAGGCAGATTTCACTCATGAAGCCCACCTAAGACAAAATGAACAAAGGGACCAAACCTGGTTTGGCGTGCAGAGTAAATCTCAAGAAGGACCTTTCCACAAAGAAATGGCAAAAAAAGAAGACCGGCCCATTTTGACAAGTATGGCACCCATGGGTGCTTTACCGTGGCTGCGAATGCAGCCCGCGGTAAAATCCCATAATGGTAGTAAAAAGTAAAGCACTGCAACCAGCCATTCATTGAGGAAACGGTAACATCAAAATGTTACATGAGAAGCTAGACAAAGAGGATACTAAGTAACCCCTCCAATACCTTATTGTAAGATAGTGTGTGCTGGGTCTTGAAAGTTACAAATGTAAGTAAAGTCAATTTTACTTTACTGCTCTGGGAAACAGTAGTTTATCCCAGAGAAGGTATTCAAACCTTGGGGAAATCTGAAATACTTCCCTGTGTCACTGTACTGAAGGTGCTGTGTGACGCCAATGTAAAAGATGATGCCTATGGAGTTTGTCAGACTCAACAACCAAAAGAGAAACAGAGTACAAAATCACTTTAAAACACATGAGAGAGTGGGAAAAAGGGTCTCACTCTCTCCAGGTTAAAAAAATCAAGTCCCCAAATAATGCCAAGTTGCTGGGGGTCTCTAAGGCAGAGGGGATTAGCACATTTCTGAGAATTCTCCCTAACACAATACATTCTTTGTTTTGATTCAGGTTTAAACTCGTTAATGGAATGTAACAAAGCACAAAAGCAGAACCACTATGGCCATGCGTTTGAAGTATATCACAGAATGTCTGCCTAAGAAATATTTTATTTCCTGCGCCGCACAGCAGTTCTGGCGGACCATAAGTTATTGAAAACATTTTCCTGAGAGAATCAACAATAATGGGTCCTAACCTTGAACAGAGCCTGGAGGCATGAAAGGAACCAACACCATAGTCTATTAATTATGTATGGGAACTCCATCCATCATTATCTTCTTTAATTCATTGTATAATGTAATAAAGTAGAACTGCACTGAAGACTCAATTATGGCTCTATGCTGTAGTGCACTGTTATTGAAAGTTTGACACTAAAAATAAATTAGAGTCGCACATCAGCTGAACTAATGTCTTATTTAAATTAAGTTGGAGTGCTCTCTGATAAGCTGAGAGGGTGCTGGCAGCCTACTAAGATGTAGAAAGAACACTTAATTTCTAATCAATAAAAAATAACTATTTTTGTTTAATCACTTAAGCCTCCCCAAAGCTCCCGTGCTTGCAGGTAGATCTTTGGACAGAGGCAAAACCAAAACTATTTTGTTCAGATGGCAAACAACTCAACACAACGACCTGAGGTACAACGGACCAAGGACTTTGCCACATCACCAACTTCGAAAACATTTTCCATTTGCCCTTGTTGGCTAATTATGGGTCAACTTTCTCACCTCCGGAACATCCTCAGAGAAGTCTAAATCTGACACCTCACATTCACAATAGCCTGGCATGGAGGTTCAGGTTGCACACACTCAGATGGAGGGCCCTCCTACAAGCCAACGACATGCAACTGCCCTGTAGATGGAAGATGCATGGTAGATAGATCAAAAGTTTCAAAGATCCTGGGTCAACGCATCCTTCTCACCCATACCAGAGTCGCAAGAATTACTGGTCATGCCCAATGCACAGGCATGACATAATGAACAATTCCCAACCAAAGCATCTGCGGAGCACCCTGTATGGAATCTCACCCATGAAGAACAGACAACACCTTTTGTTCCTGCTTGAGGTAGACAGTTAGACCAGAGGAGCTTCCCAGGTCACAAATAGCACCCACCATTCCCCCCCCCCCGGTGTAGAACCAACTACTGGGTCATCCCCTCCTATGCGCTGAGAGGATTTGGGGTTGAATGACCGAGATAAAAATGTCTGAGGGAGAAATGACCGAAGGTTCTTTGTTCAAAATGGCCTTTGGTCGTTTCTCCCCTGAACATTTCATACTTGGCCAAACCCCTGCCCACACCACCAACACACCCCCACCCCCCTACTTACCTTTCATTCAAATGCGCTGTGTCCCTGCGACGCCTGTTCCCTTTCACTTTCGTGATCGGGAACAGGCGCTGCAGGGTCCTTTCCTTTTTTACCCTTCTTTTCCCATGACTGCGGAACAGCTGCCGAGGATACCCCCGCTCAACGTATAGTGAATGGGGGTTGCGGGGGACAAACCTGCAGCCTTTTTTTTTTTTTTACATTTTTCTGTTGGGACCCCTGCAACCCCTGCTCACAATATAGTGATCAAGAGCGCAGGGGACACCCTCACAGCCCCCAGCACCAAATACGTGATCTGGTCGAACTTTTCAGCCGTTCGGAATTTTCGAACGGCTGAACATCAGGCAAATCACGCATTTGGATATTTTTTTGCGAACATTTTGGCCTAAACGGCTGTGAGCACCCACAATTATGTTCTCCTTCACTGTCAAATGATTCTACAGGATGAGAAAATCTTGAAAATAAAAATATATAAAGTGCAAATGTTTTAAGAAGGAATTCCAGTCTTAAATTATAGTTATCTAACATTGGATCTTTCACAGAGTCACATGCTGTTTGAGTATTGCCAGACGGCAGGCTGGGAATCCTCGGTAACATTAAGACAGTTTACATTTAAATATGAAACTACTATCACTTTAGTGTTCTCTTGGAGTCGGTTTGGGTTATATTGCCCCACAGCCAACACGCAGACACTCGCTTAGCTCCACCCATTGAGGCCATCTTCAGATTTTTTACTGCACATTCAAGGGTTGGGAATCCACTCAACGTTCTCTTCTTCTTTCACCAATCTACACAAGTATTGCTGCGATTTTCATCATTATATTGATTTTTTTTAAATACTTGAGTGCTTTCATATTTTGGTGTTTGGGAGTGTTTTTCATCCGTTGTGCTTACCTGCTGGCCAAACCTTTGTGTTCTTAAAGTTGAGGCCCATTGAAGGTCCCTCTTCACCCCACCATGGCTGAGCCGAAGGTAAAGAAAGTCTCTTCAAGGTATGCCCCACCTGCTACTTGAAGGAACAGCATGTAAAGTGTATAAACTGCTGTACCCAGACCACAACATTTATTTGCCATTCCTTCTCCAACAAGCCTCTCCGGGACCGGCACAGAAGGTTGGTGACTTGATGAGGGTACGGCAGCCTCTTACTCTGCTTTAATTTGGAGCCAAGCTTTGTTCTGCCATGACAGACCCTAGGAGCGTATTCCCTCTTTTAAGAGGTCGAACTTCCACAATAAGGCTTCCTGTGGTAAGATTGTGAGGAAGGCACATTCCACCCATGCTCAGTCTACCAAGATTAAGCCTCCACGAAAGAAGCCAGAGTCCGTGAATAATGCTGTGGCGGGTTCATTGATTGCTGTTCTGATGTCATGTTCTGCATTTAAGGAACATTCGTTGAATAAGACAAAGTTTAGGTTGACACCCTACTTGTCGACAGCAACAAAGCGCAGCAAGTCTGCTTCCATACTGTCCATGTCCACCACTCCGCTGGAAATCCCATCAGTGACTCCGCCAACGGCGGCTTCGTCCATGGTACTGTCGACGACAAAGACATCCACCTCGTTGACAACAAAAAGCCTCCATCGATGACAGTTCTCACTTCGCCGATCACACACACTTCTGCCGGCTCTCCTTATCGAAAACATCCTTTGTTTTGCGCTCTCTCCTTATGTTCCTCCTGCTGTTCTGGGCCCTTCGCAGGTATGCCAAGGAATGCCTCTATGACAGACAAGGTACACAATTGTTCCAGGGAGGATGGCGGAGAGACCCAGCCAAACCCCACAGTGGGGCGAGAGACCAGAGAGCCATAGGCAGGGTGAAAGCCAAGCAACTCCAGGGATGGGAGAGAGATACACAAACCCATTATCCGGTGAAGAAACCCCACGACGGAGTGAAAGACCTGAGAATCAAAGGTGGGAAGAAAGCCCATAGATGAAATACCCCACAGAGGGGCGAGAGTATCTGGATCCCAAGTCGGGGTGGAAGAAACAGAACCCCAAGCTGGCGTGCGAGAAACAAAAACCCAAGACCAGGTGAGAGAAGCAGTACCCCAAGGCGAGGGGAGATATACAACCCCAAGGTCACTTGGAAGAAACTATACTCCAGGACGGAGTGATCATGGTTCGATTGTAAAGGTCAAAGACTGTTATACCAGAAGGCCAGGAAGAATAAAGCCAGCATTTCATAGGTTGAGATGAAACACCTTTAAAGACCTGTTATGGTCAAAGTTATGTTAATCCTTTTTATTAGTGCTAGGGTCAGAACTTAGGGTAGATTAGGCTTTGCGAAAGAAGTTTGTGTTAGGTTTGTAAGACTAACTGATGAGACCCCTTTATTCCTTTCTTTAGATAGGGCCAAGATCCAACATTAGAGGTAGGGAAAGAATAGGCCATCTTCTCTTTGTTTTAATAAAACTCAAATTGTGACATGACTTCTCGTCCGCCTCCTGAGTCTGTCCAACAGTCACAAGAGGTGTCACTGTGGGATCGTTTATGTCCCGACACAAAGGCCACTCACAAGGTGAGATCAGTGTTATGCACCTTTCTCTAGGGAAAAGACGGACGGCCGTTAAGAAGCAAAGGAGTCCTGGGCCACAGCTGCTATTGAGCACAATAACAGGGAAGACTGGGAACTAGAAATGGGGCTAGCGTTTCCCCAGCCTAGGGACTCCAACCACTGAGCCAGTTGAGTGCTGGAGGTCAGCTAGGTCAGAAGGAACTATTATTGAGACGGGGGACCCTGAGGAGCATGCAGCCCTGGCAGAGGATCCTAAACACAAGCTGTTGGAATGGATTAGGGAGGTCTTGGAACACACAAAGGCAGTGGGAGTGGACTCCAAGCTATTCCAAGCACTCCGTGACAAAGAGGATGAAGAGGTAGAGGTCCCATTCGAGCAGCACAAGGAACTGGTATGGGCCCAGATCCCTAGAATGACAGAACCTTCCCCAGCAGCCATGCAATCAGCCACCAACATCAGGAGACCTTGAGGGGGCCATTCGTGGTTCCCTAGCGGAGAGACCAAGGCACCCTTTAGTACTACCAATGGTGCTATTAAAGGTGAGGTTTGGAGACGACCCGGCAACCTTCATTTTAAGCTTGGTGAGGGCAGCCAAGATAGCCAGATGGCACAGAGATTGCTGTGTTCACTATTTAGCACCTCTTCCTACAGGCAAAGTTCACTAAGCTTTCCAGGCCCAGAACACCCAGAAAAATACCCAACCTGACAAAAAAGGGTATACTAGAAAGAATGGGGGATGTCCATAGAGGATTTTACAAGACCCCTGAATTACCATTTTGACCTTCTTACGCCTCTTCCCAAGTGCTTCTGTATACGGTAGTTTCTACCCTCGGGCAATCGCCAAGAGTTTCCTGCATGAACACCCACGTGGTGCCGCACTCCTCTGTTGCTGGTTTTCCCCCTATTTTGTCAATTGTATCTTTAACCTTCTCATAAATTGAAATTAACTGTTGGCTATTTATCGTTCCACACAGTTTGGTCTCTTATCTGCTCTTCTCTCGACTCACCGGCTGTGATGAACTGCTTGGCTTTCTTCTCCTTCAAATCATGGTTAGTACTATACAGACTTGCGTCCCTCCCAGGCTTGGTTATCAGTGGAGGAGGGTCTCATGTACCGTAGACATCTGCTGCAACACACGCTGGCTATTGTTCACTGACTTATAATTCCCTCTTTGTATGTTTCACTGGCCTTGGTCGGAAAGGTCAAGGTCGCTTCTCTCCTTATCACCCTCTCGGTCTGCGCCATCTTTCTCCTCCTCTTGAACTGCCGTGCTAAGTTACCTCTCACGTCATGCGGTCTCCTTTGCTCATCCTGTGCTCTCGTGCTCCACCTTTTATCCCTGTGGGGAAGGGAAAGGGCTGTCAGGTGTGTGTGTGATTTTGGTCAATTGCCTGACTATGCCTGACACTTGTATTGGGACATGTCAGGTAAACGGCTCTGGTGTTAGTCTGTTCTCTTTCGTGTTGTGTGAAAGTGTTTGTGCAGGAAAAGGGGGAGGGGCAGTGTTTCGGAATACCCTACGTGGTAGGGTGGGGAAAAGGTGTCAAAGGAAGGGGGATACCGCGTCTCACCCATCGGTGTCCCACTCCCCAAGGACCCCCATCCAGGTAATCCTCCTTCACTGGTCCATCCCCAGGAACTGGATTCAATAGCAAAGGCTGTGTCCTGACCACCTGTATGACAGAACAGAGGACCAGACAGGGAGACATGGTCAGGTTTCTCACACCGGACATGATGTTGATTCAGATACAAATAGCCCACTTAGAGCCCCTTGACTTCAGTTGTAATTTTTTCCCCTTGCACAGAGCCATTTGTTCATCATATTGCAGGCTCAGTTGGGCAGTTGTGTAGGTGCCTCCCCGGGCTTAGTTGCAGGTTCCCCAGTATAGGTTGAGATGAAACACCTTTAAAGACCTGTTATGGTCAAAGTTATGTTAATCCTTTTTATTAGTGCTAGGGTCAGAACTTAGGGTAGATTAGGCTTTGCGACAGAAGTTTGTGTTAGGTTTGTAAGACTAACTGATGAGACCCCTTTATTCCTTTCTTTAGATAGGGCCAAGATCCAACATTAGAGGTAGGGAAAGAATAGGCCATCTTCTCTTTGTTTTAATAAAACTCAAATTGTGACATGACTTCTTGTCCGCCTCCTGAGTCTGTCCAACAGTCACAAGAGGTGTCACTTTGGGATCGTTTATGTCCCGACACAAAGGCCACTCACAAGGTGAGATCAGTGTTATGCAACTTTCTCTAGGGAAAAGACGGACGGCCGTTAAGAAGCAAAGGAGTCCTGGGCCAGGTCAGGTTTCTCACACCGGACATGACGTTGATTCAGATACAAATAGCCCACTTAGAGCCCCTTGACTTCAGTTGTCATTTTTTCCCCTTGCACAGCCACGTTGGGATTAGAGACAAGGATAACTGTTCAAGCGTCAAAGGAGAGTCATTGTATAATGGTATTAGAGAGCTCCTTAAACGTGGGATAGGCTGCATGGGCGATAAGGCATCCGTGGGAGGCACATCCAGTAGAAAGAACATTACCTGGCATAAGTAATTTGTTCTTCTAATGGATTGTGTCCTCCCATGGATTACTTATTTTAGATGACTCCCATAGCAGTAACACCATTACAAAGGAGGGAAGGAGCAGACTGCATGGTAATTATGTCACCTCTTGTTGGAGAACAGCCCTGCCAAAACGAGACTCATTTGCGCATACTGTGTCCAGGTTGAAGTGTTCTGCGAATGTATGTATAGAGGACCACGTTGCGGCCTGACAGATATCCTTTACAGGTACTCCTCTTTAGAGAGCAGAGGTAGCTGCCACACCCCTAGTGGAATGTGCCCTGAAACCTTCAGGGATCTCCTTACCCGCTATGGTGTAGTATTCAGACACACACTATCCATCTAGAGATGGTTTGCTTTGCTATTCCTTTGCCGTTTTCGGGCAAGTATATCCAATGAATATCTGATCTTCCAGCCTAAATTGTCTTATTCTGCTGATGTAAAAATTCAAAGCCCTCTTGGGGTCGAGCCTATGTACCCTTTCTTCCTCCTTGGATGGATGAGGAGGTGGCTAAAAGGCTGGCAAACAAATTGTCTGCGACAGGTGGAACTCTGATACAGCCTTCAGTAGGAACGAAGGGCGCACCCTAAGAGTCACCTTGTCGTTAGAAAAGATCGTAAAAGGTGGCTTAAAGGACATGGACTGCAATTTGCTCGCTCTCCAGTCTGAGAAAATGGCGACCAATAAGGCAGTCTTCCAAAATAGTAGCCTCAGAGGACACGAGGGAGATCTTGTTGTGTTATGCCCAGAACTAGAGCTGCATCGCCTCTCTGCACAAGGGGAGTGACACTACACCACCTCTCTTGTCATCTCTGGTCACGGTTGCCAAAATGGTTCTTCTGCCATCACATTCTCTGTGCAAGTCCACCACACTAAACGACTTTGCTTAGGGCTCAAATCAAGTTGTCATATTGCCAGAGAACTGCAACCATTGAGATCTGAGGGCCCTTTGGAGCAATCTCATTCGTGAGCATCTGCAGGATATGTAGAACCATCTCCATGGTAGGGGGGCGTGGCTTAGAGGCCATTGAATAAGTCATGTTTCACCAGACCTTCTGCGGATCCTGCATGATCCTACGCTGCACGCATGCTGAAACTGGTGCATTGGGAACAGAAATGACAACTGAAGGATAAACACGTACGGATTCAAACGTGAGCAGCGGCGTTAAGGACTTTGTTGTGGAAACTGAAGTACTGGGTGTTAGGGATAATTCTCATAAATGGCTGATTTCCCTTACCTAATGAATCCCTCAGCAGCTTTGCTGGATTTCTAGGGTTTATTTTTTTCACCTGTAAGAGTGTGAGCCTTTTTCCCACTCTTACATGTGTTTTGCTGTGTGTGTGTTTTCACTTTTGTGTGATCTTGGGCACTGGAGCCTCACCTACTCCATGAACACCAATTTTTATGCGTGTTACACAGCACCTTCAGTGCAGTGACACAGGGCTGTCTTTGAGACTTCCCACCTACTCCATTTTTCTGGGGCCAACTACTGTCCCCCAGAAACAGGTAAAGTTGCCATTAACTTTATAAAGTCACTTTAAACCACAGACCCAGTACACCCCATCTTACATGGAGTATTAACTCTTATCCCTTTTTGTCTGTGCCTCTTGGAGCCTTGTTTCGCTCCCTTAACATTAAGACTTGGCTGGTGGCAGCGGTATCTACCCTAACATTTCTACCGCAATTGTATTATACAAAAGTGGTATTGTTTATGCTATTATATTAGCCTCGAGCAGAAACCCGCTTGACCAAATACATTTTATTTTGGTTCCGGCTGGGTTTATTCGCCATTTCTTTTTGTTAAAGTCTTTCTCGTGTTTCTCTCTGTGCGCCAAACCGGGGATGACTCCTTTGTTCGCTGTCTTTTCGCGGGCTTCTGCACAGAAGCCCTCCTAAAGGCGCTTGATAGTATAGGTAGGCAGATGTGAGTGAGGGATCTTCGGACCCCTGCCATGGGTTCCCTTGGCAACCCAAGTCGCACTCTTGTCTGATTGGCTAAAGGGACTGGCCTTGCCAGGCCAGCCACCCTGCTGTGTGATTGACAGCCAGGCTGTATGAATGGGGGAAAACTGCATAAAAAGCAGGTCTCTGGGACTGGAAAGGCAGAGTCACCACTGGAATGAAAGAACCAACGAGGAACTGGAAGAAGAGGACCCCTACCATGACTGAACCACCCGGTGAAGCCCTGCTGCAGGTCTGAATCGCCAGAATCCGACGACAGAGAAGATCCTCCAAGAAGATTCTTCCCTCGAGCTGGTGGGACCAACCAGTTTGCCCAAACTACAAGCCAGGACCGCTCCTCTGGTCGAATTCGCTGTACAGAGCTACAGTGGGCCGGATAGCCAGGAAGGTCGGACCCTGCTTGGGGTTTAAGGAACACACCTTTTATGTTTTGCTCTGCTGCTGGTTTCTTCCCTGGGTGGCGCAGGACCCTCCAGTCTTCCTCCTTCGTGCCAATCCGACAGTCGCTTCAGGAACCGTGAGCCTGCCGGAACCACCAGGCACATCTGCCTCAGCTACAGCTCTCTCTCCGTTTTAAGGTACTGTGCAAATCCAGTTGTCCATTTCGTTCAGCTGCAGTGAAAGTGTTTGAAAACTTTCTCCAATCTGAGGGCGTGTCTTTCTCTTCTCTTTGAACTAACTTTTCTGCCAACCAACCTCGTCCGGAATCTGTGCCACCAACTTTACCGCAAACTACCCTGAACTGTGTGATCTTGAGCAAAAGACTTTTGACCCATTGACTTTGGCCGTAAGCCTTTTCTAGCTGATCTCCTCACTGTATGTCTCTCTTGTTCAATTGCCCTGAGTACTTACCTGTTGGTTTTGCCTAATTTCTAATAACTTTGTCTTTCCCTCCCTTTTAAATTGCTGGAGTGCCATTTTGCTCCCACTTCATTTTGTGAGCTTAACTTGTCTGGAATTTAAGGGAAGTGGTGTGGTGTATTTATGATTGTGATTTTTAACTTGCTTAGAATAGTGAAATGTTATACAACTGTTGAGTAAATAAATATATTTTTTTTAACTTAGAAACCTTGAGTCAGTGTTTGCCTGAATCATAGTAATTGCTGTCCTTTGTGTAACTATTTGTACTGCTCAGTTACTCTTGAGATAAGTCTGGCTGCTCCGCTACTGCTACTACTATAACTGTGTAGTACAGGCTTGTACCAAAGGTGAAATTGTAGTCTTAATTGTGTGTAGTGTTCCCAAGGGTACTGCATATAATTCTGCCTAACACTGGGGGAAGCCTGGCAGAGAAATCTCAAGGTTCCATAAACAAGATGGCCACCAAACTAGAACAATAGGATAGGTCCGCGAGCCAGAGGGAGGACTGAGGGGACCGGACCGAGCGAATTTCGAGCTAACCTGGAATACTGCGGGACAAAAGAGAACACAGGGAACACACTTTCTCCCAGAACTGTGACTGGTGAAGCTGTCAGCGAATTAGTGTTGAAGAAGCATATGGCTCCCCACTGGGGAAAGAGTATGGGGCTGGACTGCAGTTCTACCCCCAAAGAATAGCAGTGCCCATCTGTACCCAGCAGCTGCTCAAGGGAAAACTCTGAGGAAGCGTCCAGACATGCTGCGACATGAGCGGCAAGAACTGAACGTTCGGAGACGCACAGCAAGAAACGGACGGAAGAAGTGCCCTCAAATAGCAGGATCAGAGCGAGGAGAGACACTGTATCAACCCGCACCGAAGACAAACTGCCGGTGAATTACATCAAGGGTGCGCATAGCCGCCAGTGAAAAGCATGCAAAACGGAGACTGGAGTGGCCAGTTTTAAGGTGGGGACTGTCCTGTCGCACTGTACCCACACAACCGAGCGCAGCCTGTGCCCCGCACACGTTCGAGGCTGACCGAACTGTTGTTCGCCTGAGCACATGAGGGAGCTACTCAGCCCTGATGCAAAGTAAAAGCGGGGAAGGTACATGGTGAATGCCAGAGCCCCTGAATGCACGGACATCCTTGTGCACAGGGGGGGAGGCAGCTATTGAGCAAAGGCACTCGCTCTGAATAATACACTAGACTGAACAAAGGACAGAGGGGGGTCACTTGCAGCGAATGGTGGATTGGAATGGATACCTTGTTACCGGTGCATCGGCAGGCAGTGTTGGAACGGATGACGGCGCAACCTCTGCATGGAAAGTAAGCATTTCATGGTGTGCAGTCCAAAGCCAATGACTAACGGTGAACACGAGATGCGACTCCATTAGGAATGTTGCCTCATGCATACTTGATACTGGGCAGGGATACAGTATCAAGCACAAACACAGAGTAGTCAGAACATTGCAAGCCTGTGTAACTGACTGAGAAGTGGGATACACATTGGAAGCACAGTTGGTTCACAATACCGGCTACAAGAGCTGTATGCAAGAAGAGCCTAGAAGAAATAAATATGTATGGAATGCAGGTCTAGAGGAACGGCCACCTGAGAGCAATAGTGGGTCTGGGCTGCAGAGACAAGGACTGAGGATCTGAAGCCATCTGATGCCAGGTGACTGAGCAGCACCAGCAAGATACAAAGCAGGCAGAGCTGGAAGTCCCCATGCAGACCTAAGCACCGGTTGCGCCAGCGCATGCAATAGTGTCGGAAAGCCAGATCCCAGCCATCTTGAACTGAGGAACACAGCGACACCGAGATGGCGTCCAAGCTGCCCAAGACAAAAGGGAAGCAACCCACAATGGAGGAATATGCAAGGACAACGCAGCCAAAGGAGGGGGCTAGAAGTAAGGAAAGGAACCTACAAATGGACACAACCTCAACACGCAATGATCAGCAGATCCTAGAGGCGATTGCGGACCTGAAAGCAACGTGGGAAACTGAATTAGAGGCAGCCATGGCCGAACTCAAAGCAACATTGAAACTTAAAGTTGGCGCAGTACAGGTGGATGTGAATCTACTTAGACAAGACGTACGAGCAATAGCGGAACGCACAGGCAAACTGGAGAAAGAAGTGACCTCAAACACAGCTGCATGCACATCTCATGTCTCAGAGATTCACATACTGAAGCAACAAGTAAGCAATCTAGAAAATGGAAGAGGAAGCTGAAGGGCGCGCCCGGAGGAATAACATACGCATTGTGGGGCTTCCGGAGGGAGAGGAGGGACCTAACCCAACGGACTATGTCGAGACTATGTTGCTGCAAGAAAAAGGAGGAGGGGCGCTCACCCAAGGGTTCGCAGTGGAGAGAGCACACTGAGCCTTGACAAAGAAACCACCGCCAGGGGCCCTCCCCCAAAACCAATAATTGCCAAAATACTGAATTACCGAGACAGGGAGAAAATCATGCAACACTTCCAGAAAGGCGGCACAATACAAACGCCATCCGTGTCTATTACGGCGTCCCCAGACTATACACTTCTGGTGCAGGGACGGCTATTGAACTATGGGACGGTAGAGAAGAGACTGCGGGAGGCGGGCTATAGATACATGCTGATGTACCCAGCGAAACTGAAAGTGTTACACAAGAACAGGGCCCTATTCTTCGAGACTCCTGAGGATGCAACGGAGTGGTTGGATGCCCAGAATTGCCTGTCGGGAACAGACAGCCAGAAAGAGGGCGGAACGGATAAGTGAGGCAGCGATTCCAGAAGCGGAGGTGCTGTATAAACTGTGACATTGGGACTTGAAGTTAAGATGGGGCAATGTTGGTTGGAAAAAATAAGCTATGTGTAGCGCATGTAGATTTGAGCAGTCATAGCGTAATGGTGCATAATTGCAGGAGACACAATGGACTCACTCTTATACCCCATATAGATAGTTTAGCTGGGTTACCGGTAGTGTGGTGACCCCCTGTTGTGTTCCTAGTACCGGCACCGCCGAGAAAGGACTAAATGCGGGATAGCCTGAGATCCAGGGATGGAGCTGGGCAACAGTTGGGAATGGGAAGTGAGGGGTGGGGAGGAGGGGAGTTGGAGAGTGTGCAATGATTTTAGTTAGGGAACGTGCTTACGTCCACGCGCCGCAGCGCAAGATACAGAAGACAAATGGGGACAGTGGCAGGACTGGGTATGGATGAATGATGGGAGACCTTAAGATAGTTACCTGGAATGTCAGGGGGCTAAATAGCTACCTGAAGAGAAATAAGATCATGATGTACCTGAGGAGGCAGAAGATTGCTCTACTATAAGAAACCCATCTTACAAAGGAAAAACAAGAGGTGATAAGGAAGAAATGGAAGGGAACCACCGTGGGGGCAACATATTCGGCATATGCCAGAGGGGTAATCACCTGGGTAGCACCGCATGTCCCCTTTCAGTTTTTACAATCTGCGGTAGAGTCGGATGGGAGGATGGTAGTGGTACGGGGACTGATAGAAAACAGAGAAGTGTGTATTATTAATACCTATGCCCCGAACCAAGATACTGTGGCCTACTTCAAGACCGTATATAGTCAAATAAGCCCATACCTGGGGGGTGCGGTCATATGGGGAGGCAACTTCAACTGTACGCTAGATCCCAGGGTTGACAGGTCAGATGGGGAAATTAGACAAACCCACCCCTGCAGCCAAAACATAGAAGATCCTGTTGAGAGACTTTAAGCTAGAAGACATGTGGAGGCTACACCACCCATATGATAGACATTACTCGGCCCCACATAATTTGTACACACGGTTAGATTATAGCTTTGCCTCCCCGGAGATGATGGGAGAGATAGTGTGGACTGAATATAAAGCGAGAGTCCTTTCAGACCACCCACCACTGATCCTAACATGGCAGTTTCAAGCCCCTAGAGCTAGGATTCCAACGTGGCGGCTGAGAGCCGAAGCATTGAAAGACACAGTGTTTAGAGGGACCTGAGGAGGGAAATTGTAGAATATTTCGAAAACAATACTGGAAGCGTAAAATCGGCCGGCACCCTATGGGAGGCATTTAAAGTGGTGGTGAGGGGATCAGCAATAGCAAAATCCAAAGGGCTGCAAGGAGGCATATTGCAAGAGCCGCAGAAGCTAGAGGAGGAACTAGAGGCAGTCATGCGCAGAGGAGACGACTCCCTGGAAGAGGCTGACACTATAAACCAACTACGGCAAGTATGCGAAGAGCACTGGGAGAGGCTATATAACTTCAATTACAAGAAATACATAGAGAGGCAGGACGCTGGTGGGGACAAACCGGGAGGTTGTTAGCATGGTTGTATAAAAGCGAGACACCACGACCAACGATTAAAGCAATATAAGGGGAAGGAGGACAGATACTTGATACTGGGGAGGGAGTGAACGAAGGGTTCCTAGAGTTCTACAAACAATTGTATGGCGATACAGATGGAGGTGAATGGGGCAAGATAGGGGGGAAACACTAGGGGACATTGGCCTACCCAAATTGAGTGCTGAAGAGAGAGAGAACTTAGATGCCCCAATAACACTGAGCAGTGATCAAAGAATTACCCACTTGCAAGGCCCCGGGGCGGACGGACTCCCTAGCGAGTTCTTTAAAACATATAAGACGGAAGTGCTTCCCTCGCTACTGGCTATGCTAAACGAAGTTCTCGAAACAGGAACATTGCCAGAATCCCAAAGGAAGGCGATAATCATTCCGATTCTTAAACCTAATAAGCCGAGCATGGATCGCAGAACGTATATACCGCTATCGATGCTGAACCAGGACAGCAAGATACACAAGGCTGTGTTGGCGGGGAGTCTGAGACAAGTCATTAGCAAGCTGTCATGATCTCTGCTTCCAAAAGATCAGGACTTGCCCGACTCCCTTGGAAGCAGACCCATAACCCCGGTTCCGAGTGCCAGCCAGTCCCAATTGGGACCTTTTGGACCCTGTCCTGGCGCCAGTGGCACCAGGCTCATAAAGATGCCCAGTCCCAGCGCTGGAAGCGCCGGGCTCATAATGCTTGGGTGAACTTACCTGCAGCAGACCATGCTGCTTACTTACCTGCCAGTTGAACCTCTGATCCTCTTCTGTTTGGGACTACTTTTCCTGTTGGGTGGGGCAGGAGCCACTCCCTAGGTTCAGAATACTGGAACTCTTCTGGAAAGCAGGAACTCTTTTCTTACCTAGGCGTGGCTGTGGAAGGAGACACCTAAGCACTACAGGAGGCTATTTAAACCACACCCGATGGATGAATCTTGCTTTGTGTTATTCTGCATTCTCTGCAGCAGAACGCTCATCGTGTCTTCTGCTTCTGATCCTGGGCCTAAGGGAACAAAGGCTTACCATCCTGGAATCCAGTCTTCAGCAGCACCTGTAAAGACAAAGAAAGAACAGGTTAGCACTACGGTCTTCAGTGGCAGCGCATCTCTTACCTGGTCCATCGGCTGTCACCAACGCCTCGCGCTGCATTCCGGCATCTGAAAGACAAAGGCTTACCTACTCTTCGCATGCTCCGGAGGTCTTCGCACTGCATTCCGGCATCTGAAAGACAAAAGCTTACCAGCTCTTCGCACGCTCCGGAGGCCTTCGGCGCTGCATTCCGCATCTGAAAGACAAAAGAAGGTGCGTTTAAAGACATTGGGCAACTTTATTACTCACGTGCCATTACTCCTTCCCACGCCGAATCCAGTGGGTATTCCAGCACCCTTCAGCTTCTCT
This sequence comes from Ambystoma mexicanum, assembly GCF_040938575.1. Lineage (NCBI taxonomy): Eukaryota > Metazoa > Chordata > Amphibia > Caudata > Ambystomatidae > Ambystoma > Ambystoma mexicanum. The sequence continues at coordinate 976,597,373 of NC_090924.1, forward strand.
AAAGCTCCGAACTTGTACCTGCAAGATAAAAGGGACAGTTAGTGCGCATCGTGAAGCAGGCTACAAGCGCTTACTTACGTGCTTCCAGGCGCTTCTATTCCTCACGCGGGTTCGATCCTCAACTCTCATCAGCCCGCCATCCGCCATCCGCCATCGCCGGAACCCTGCAAAACAAGAGATATCATTACAAAAGACTTTTAAGACATTTGAAGTGCCCAGAACTTACCGTTCGTGCAGTTAACGACGGACAGCAGTCCTCTGAGGTCAAGAGGCCTGCACCCTTATCCAGTGAAGAAACTGGTTACGGCACCCTGCCCCGAGGCAGATGGAGAGCTCGGCGTTCACTTACCTAAGGTGAGGGCGTTAACCTTTGGGGTCCTACAGGAGAAGAGAAAGGGAAGAGGAGAGAGGCACCCAATAACCCCAGTTCATTAATCCCATATTTTCTATCTGCAGACATCTTACTCTTCGAGTCAGACATACAGTGCACAGAGGTCCAGCCCAAAGAGCCAACCGTGTGTTACACATCACCTTTGAAGATACGGCATTCACCCAGTCAAGACCGGCGCCTCTGCGGGAATCAGGTGAGCGTTACACAAACTTATACATCCTGATCAGACTGGATACGTCCCGCACAGAAGAATACCCGACAACCTTAGGAGGCTTCACCGGGTCATAGAGCAGACAGAAGGAGATGCGCAAGAAGTTGCAATTGTTTCATTGGATGCGGTGAAGGCCTTCGATTCTGTTAAATGGCCGTGGCTGATAGCAGCTTTACAGGAATATGGAATAGGGCCCGAGTATCTGAAGTGGGTAAAACTATTGTATAGCTCACCACTAGCCAGAGTTAAGACGGGAGCGGTTATTTCAGAAAGATGGCAACTTAGCAGAGGTACCAGACAGGGCTGCCCTTGGTCCGCGATGCTATATATTCTTGCACTGGAATCCCTAGCGATATACCTAAGACAACAGTACGGAGAGGTGTGGCATTTCACAAAAGGAGGGCCACACCTAATATCATTGTATGTGGATATGTTGCTATACTTGAGATACCCGGAGGAAAACCTGCAATACATCCAAGAAGTAACAGAGCGATTTGCGTCGTTCTCGGGCATTGCAGTCAACCCCAAAAAGTTGTGTATATTCCCCCTGGGAAGATATAAGGGGATTCCGCGGGAGCACCTACCCATTCTACAAATACCCTGGGAGACAAAAACCTTTAGATACCTGGGGATAGATTAACACAAAAATAACAGAGAGAAGGCAATAGCAAACATTGAGAACAGCATGAGATTCTGGGCTAAGCTCCTTTTGCCATGGTAGGGAGAGCGGCTTTGTTGAAAATCGTTGTTTTTACGAGGCTAATACACTTGTTTGGAAATATACCATACATGATACCCAAGCGATTCTTTGTCAAACTCCAGAGCATATGTAGAGGCTTCATCTGGCACAACACCAGGAATAGAATAGCCCTGTGGAAACTACAGAATACATATTATAAAGGAGGTATAAAACGTCCCAATTTTGAGATCTATCACTGGGCCAGCCAGCTACAATATGTGGCCAGGTGGCTATCGGAAGACGAAACAGCTGAGTCCAGACTGCTGAGGTCAGAATGTACTCCATTTTTCTTGAAAGAATGGATATGGCTGCCTAAATCAGAGCTAAAAGGGTGTCAGAGAATGCTGGAATTGGGATGGCAAATGTGGCGAAAGGCTTGCCAGGTCATGGAGAACCTGACTCTATGCTCCCCGCAAGTACCGCTAGTAGCACTGACCAAAGGGGATGTGCAATTGAGGAAGACGATACGCAAGCACTGGGAACCGGTGGGTATTGCAACAATAGGAGACACATGGCAAGATGGGAAGATACTGGAAGTTCACGCACTGGTAGAGGAAACAGGCCTACATCTAGGGCAATATATTACATACACCAGACTGGTGCGACGGGTGAAAGAAACATGGTCTGATATAGTGCTGGAAGACCAACCAGATACAGCCATAGAAACAGAGGGAGGGCACAAGGTTTCCCGAATCTACAAACTGTTGATGACCAGGGTGTGGAACTAAGTGACCCAGCTAAAACGGGATTGGGAAGAGGAAGTGGGTGAAAGCATGAATGATGGGCAGTGGGAGAGGGCTCAGAGGTACCATAAAAAGGTGCCAAGGAATGCAAGGTTCCAACAAATCCAGCTATATGTAACTCACAGAGCGTACATGACGCCCCAGAGGATAGCCCGATTAAAGAACGCAGAAATACAAACATGTCCCAAATGTAGAGAAGTGAATGCTGGGATGACACATATGTTCTGGGCATGCCCGGAAATTGGTAAATTTTGGAAAGAAGTGGCCCACCGCCTGACAGGGAAGGGGATCACGCTAGATGTGGAATCAGAGTGGGCATGTATGGTGGGGGGGTTCCCTAGACATTGCAAGCTAAAGCATGTGGGTAAACTTAAATACCTGGTTTACATACTGGCCAAGCGCAGAATTGCCATGGGCTGGAAAGCATGCAACAGACCAAAGGTAGAGGTTTGGTGGAATGATCTCAAGAAGTGGGCTGAAACGGAAATGGCGTTATGGACTGAAGCAGCCAATAGAGGGGGAGAGGAAGAGGCAGATACATTGACGGCCTGGAGGCACTTAGTGGCCACATTGTCTGGGTCCACCCAGGTATGCCCAAGCGGATATGATAACTCCCAAAAAACGGAAGAGGGAACATCCCTAGAGGATATAAAGGTGGAAGGCGAAATGGAGTAGGCTCAAGTTAAGGGGGGAGGGTTAAGGGTAAGCACCGGCTATGGTTTAATATGATACAAGGTATTTAAAAATGTATAACTTATACCGTAAGTTTGTTTTTATGTGTTGATTGCTTGCTGTAAAAGTTAATTAAAATGGTTTAAAAAAAATAATAACCATCTCCATGGTAGGGAAAGCCTTGCACAAGGGAGAATCCAGGAGCACTCTGATGAATTGAAGCGCATGCAAAGGTGTCAGTTGAGATTTCTTTAAATTGAGGGAGAAGACCATCTTGTGGAGGAGGTAGAAAGGTGCGAGTGAGATGATCCAGGGCTTGATCCAGAGACCGTGCCTTGATTAACCAATCATTCAGGTAGGGAAATACATGAATTCCTCCTTTCCTGAGACTGGCTGCCACTACTGCCAACAGCTTGGTGAAGACCCTCAGGCGGAGGTAAACCGGAAAGGCAGAACTCAAAACCGGTAGTGAGTGTTGCCTATAACTAATCTTAGGTACTTCATGTGCTTTGAATGGATCGGCACATGGAAGTAAGCGTCCTGTAGGTTGAGTGACACAATCCAATCCTGAATTTCTAGGGCCTGGAGGATCTGTAATAGTGTTACCATCTTGAATTTGTCCTCCCCGAGGAACCTTTTTTCAAGCCTCAGGTCCAAGATGGGTTGCAGACCTCTGCCCTTCTTTAGGACCAGAAAATAGTGGGAGTACCACCCCATGTTCCTTTCCTGTACAGGTACCAACTCAATAGCAGCCTTCTCCAGAATAGAGGAAACCTTGTGCAGGAGCAGTGAGTCTGAAAGAGGCGGTGGTCTGGTCAGAGGGGGGCAATCCAGAGGGTGCTTTAAAAATGGAACGCAGTAATGCTGGAAGACTACCTGAAGCACCCATCGTCCGAAGTAATGGCACACCATTCTTGTGAATGGTGTGACAAATTCCTCCCCCCTACCAGTGTAGTGTCGCAGAAGTCCTTAAAGAGGTTTTACCGCAGGAGCCACACTGGAGGGGACAGACACGGAGGTGGTGGTGGTCTGTGTGTTACGTCCTCTACCTCTGGAAGGTCAAGAGAAGCGTCTCTGACCTTGACAGGCAGCGGGCTGCTTACCTTTTTGTCCAGAATTCTAGTAACTAAAAGTTTTTCCCTTCCATTGAGTGGCAGGTTGAGCAGACTGTCTTATGGCTGCACCTAAAGACTTTGCTGCAGCCTTTGGCGCCTGCAATTTTTCAAGGCTGTCATCTGCCTTTTGACCAAAAGGCATTTCAAGCAGTTTTCCTTAGACGTCTTGCGCAAACCCCGATTTCCTGAGCACGGCAAATCTTTGCATGAAAGAACTCACTGTCATAGATCTCCTGACACAATCGGCTGTGAGTCGAGTCCTGACTGCAAGTATTGGAACATGGCTTCTTTTTCATCATCCACTATGTTAAGGAAACCTTTCCTCATTTCACCCTCAGGGATGTGATCAGCTGCCTCAGCTTTATTAGACCATAAGCACATGAAACTTTTTTTTTTTAAACTTTCTTTATTGGTTTTTTCCAACAAAACAAACAAACCATGAGACCGAACGTCGGTCGTACTGTGAAAACTGCACCCTTCCCACCCTCCTCCCCCATCGCCCATCATGTTGAAAAAGAGTCATTGTGCTAGAGGTTATCAACTAGGTGGCGCCATTGCTGGGGCACCGGCATTGTGTGTCGGGCTGGTATTTGAGTCCTGCGGTGGTTCCGATTGTTGAGAGTCAGCAGCGTCGGTCGTTGAAAGTAGGTATGTGATGTACGGCCCCCATATGTCCGCAGGGCGTGCGTGTAATGGCATAGTCTTGATAAAGTCCGTTTCCACATCTTGACAAAAAGTTACGTCTTTCAGCCAGTGCTGTACGTTTGAAGGGGTCCTCTACCCCACGTGTAGGCGATTCTCCTTCGTGCCAGGACCAGCAGTAGATCTGTCAGCCTTCTAACTGAGCTCGGTAGCGATTGAGTCAGGCCTAGTAGTGCTGTTTTTGGCTCGGGGACAAGCTCTGTTTCGATTATTGCTGAGATTTTGTCGAGTACTGCTCTCCAGAAGGTAGCTACTGGAGGACAGGACCACGCCAAGTGAAGGAAGTCAGCTGTGGGTGTCCCACATCGGTTGCAGTCTGCTGAGATGGAGTCCCTTTGGGAGTGCAGTTTCGCCGGTGTGTGGTATGTTTGGTGGAGAAAGTTAAAGTGGATCAGTTTGAATCTCGCATTGATCGCTACTCTATGGGTGAGTTTTAGGATGTAGGTCCATTCTTCGTCTGAAATCGCGCTGTCTAGTGTCTTTTCCCATCTCTTTTTGGCTTTTGCTCCGGGTAGGATTGCTCCATCGAAGAGGCCTTTGTGGATGTTAGTTACCAGGTACCCTTCTCCCTGGGCTTGGATTGTGTAGTGGAGTAGTGGCCAGATTGGTGGTTGCTGAGGAAAACTCGGGATTATTGCCTGTAATCTATGAACGTGTCGAGGGCGTTGTCGCCTCCTCTTTCTTGGGCTTGTTGGGCTTTCATGAAAGTCCCTTCCGGAAAGAGGTCGTCCATGGAGTGCACCTGTAGCTTTTCTGTCCAGAGCAGGAAGACTTTTTCAGTCGTAACGGGGATACCAGGAATATGCTTTACTGGCAGGAGAGGAGATTATCTGGCCGAGATATCGTTTACCTTAGCAATTTTCTTCCAGATTGAATATGTGGTGGCGACAGGATTCATTCCGGACTGAGTGACTGGGAACTGCCCAAAGATTATGGCTCGAAGGAGGTGCGGTGTCGCCAATGCTCTCTCTATCTGGACATGTGGTCGTATGAACTGTGTTGCATACCATTGGCTGAGGTATTGGGCTTGGGCCACCCAATAGTAACGTTCTAGGTCCGGAAAGGGCCAATCCGCCATGCCGTACCGGTAGGGTTAGTGTGGAGTAGGCGATTCTTGCTACCTTGCCGGCCCAGATGAGATCTAGGACCATACTCTTTATGCGCTGGATACGTTTCTGTGTGAGGAGTAGAGGGATGTTTGAGAAGAGGTACAGCAGTTTTGATAAGATGATCATCTTTACAATTGATACCCTGCCCCAGAGGTTGAGTGGTAGGGACTTCCATCTTTCGATCTTGGCTTGGAGGATGTCTATAGTGGTTTCATAGTTATCATGAATGATCTCCTCTCTCAAACGGGACATGTAGATGCCGAGATACCTTACGTGTGTATATTGCCACTGGAAGCCAAAGTCGTCAGTAAATTCAGTGGTGGCGGCGGTGAGCGGGAAGATGACTGATTTGCTGTTATTGATTTTCAGCCCAGAGAAGCGGCCAAACTGTATTACCGCTCCAATTGCTGGGTTTAGGTTTTCATCTGCGTTCTGTAGAAACAGGGCTATGTCATCTGCGTAAAGCGAGATGACCATTTTGTGTGGGCTGAAAGAGAGGCCTCTGTGAAGGTGTCGCATACGCATGTCGGAGGCTAGGGGCTCCATTACTAAAGCGAACAAAGTGCCGAGAGTGGACATCCTTGTCTTGTTCCTCTTCTCAAGTGGATATCAGCAGAATAGTGGCCGCCTAGCGTGATGTTGGAGACTGTTTTTTTGTAGAGTAGGGAAATCATTTGCAAGAAACGCTTGCCCAGCCCCATCCTTTCCAGGACAGTGAACAGAAAGGGCCATTCGACCGAGTCGAAAGCCTTCTCGGCATCTAATAGTACTGCCACGGCCTGACAGTCCGGTTCTAAGGCATCAATTGCTCCGAACATCCTCCTTATCCTGTATAAAGTGTTCCTCCCAGGGATGAAGCCCGCCTGGTCAGCCAGCACCATGGCGGGCATGAGGGGCATCAGCCTCCTGGTTAGGACTTTTGCAAAGATTTTGTTGTCCAAATTTATTAGCGAGATTGGCCTGTATGAGCCGCAATCCATAGGATCTTTGCCGAGCTTGTGCAAGAGGATTATGTTGGCCCTGTATAGTGTTGGTGGTAGCTGGTCATTGGTCAGGGCCTCGTCATAGACCTGGAGGAGTAGCGGGGCAAGGAGGTTTGCAAAGTGTTTATAGAATTCGCCGGACAGGCCATCTGGACCTGGTGCTTTAGAGTTGGGTAATTCCTTGATGACTTCAAGGATCTCCTCAATGGTAATGGGGGCGTTTAATGGTTCTCTGAGCTCTGGGTCGACCCAGTAAAGTTATATTTCATCGAGGTATCGTGTCAGCTCTGTTTGGTCGGCGGACTAGTTGGAGTCGTACAGTTCCTGGTGGAATCTGCGAAACTTTTTAACAATGTTGATCGTCAAGTGGACGGTATTGCCTGTTGGGTCCCTTACTGACTCAATCGCTGTGGGTTTTCTGTCGGCAGCTATGAGCCTCGCAAGGAGAGCTCCAGGTTGCTGCCCTTCACCGTACTGCTGAATTTTGCGGTGTCTGCCCAGAAATTTTATTTCCCTTTCAGCTACGTCGCGGAACACTTCTAATTCTTTCTTGATTGCTGCTAGTGATTGTGGAGTTTTGTTTATCAGGAGAGCGCCTTCAAGGTTTTTGAGTTTTGCTTCGCTGGTGTTCAACTCCCTTTGCAAAAGTTTTAATATTCCGCATTCCTTCGTCATGCAGACCCCTCTGGTGAAACATTTTAGAGTCTCCCACAGAGTCCCGGCTGAGGGCCCTGTACCTGTGTTAGAGTCGAGGAAATGTTCTAGTTCACTTCAGAGTTCTTCCGCAAAGACTGTCTTGCAGCGCTCGTGGCTTGAATCTCCAATGAAGTCGGGGTTTGGTTGTTTGTGCGGTGTTGCAGGCAAGAGACACCATGGAGTGGTCTGACAGGGTTCTCGGTAGGATATGGCAGTCGTTCCATTGTAGGCGGTTGTGGCAGGACACAAGGATATAGTCTATTCTCGAACTGGTTCCGTGTACCCAGGAGTGGAAGGTGAAGTCGCTGTTGTTTGGGTTCTGGTGTCTCCAGATGTCAATGAGGTTGTAGGCTTTGCAAATTTCAGTAATTTGTAGGGACGCCTTGGATGGGGTCACTGTTTGGTTATGCTATTTATCTTTGGCTGGGTTCAGGGTTGTGTTGAGGTCACCACCCCATATGATCGTGGACCGACTGACCGTGCTCAGTTGGGTCATTACCCAGTTGAAGTTATTGGGACCATCCGTGTTCGGGCCATATGAATTCACAAAGGTGATTTCTTCTCCGTCAATCGTTCCTTGTACCATGAGCGACCTGCCTTCTGTGTCCTTTTTTTGAGCGATTAGTTTGAAATTGATTGCCTTATTGATTATTATGGCCACTCCTCTGGCATATGACGAGAAAGAGGCAAAGTAGCGGTGACATCCCCAGTGTTTGGCCCAGGGGTGTTCGGACGTTTGGCTTAGGTGTGTTTCTTGGATAAACGCTATGTCGATTTTGTGCCGGCGCAGGTATTGAGTCATTTTCCTCACTTTCGCTGGTTGATTCCCACCTTTAATGTTCCATGTGGCTACGGTGAAGGCGCCGTGTTTTCAATTCTTTGCACGTGCGGATCGTGGCATTTAACTACTAACGGGCGGGGATGGTTGGCCCTGTTGGGCTGGTTTTGTTTGTGGTGTGGACTTCTCTTGAGTGGAGCATGTGGGGTGTCTTGGGTGCTGTACAACTTGTTAACCCCCAACTTGTGTGCTTCTCTCTCCCATTTCTCGCGAGCAACCCCCAACTGGCTCGTCGTGGATCCCCCTTCTTTTAACTTGTAATTTGAAAACTTGAACATTGCTGTGCTAGGGGCGCTTGGATCATCCCAAGTTGCGCGGCCTTAAGGTTGTTTAACCATCTATTTTGCATTCCGGCAGCGCTGATTGTTGCTGTGTGTCGTGTTCTTTTGCTTCAGTCCGTTTATGGAGTGTTCCTCTGGGCCCTTTCTCTTTGAGCTTGTTCCTGGTTATTCTCTGGTGGTCGACAGCTCGCCCGGTCTAGGTACATATTTGCCTCTTCAGGTGTTTGGAAAAACTGTGTTTTTCCCTGGTGTTGTATTCTCCATCGGGCTGGGAACAGTATTGAGTATGGTATCTGGTTTGTGCGTAGTCTCCGTTTAGTGTTTGTGAAAGACCTCCTTTGTGCCTGGACGGCTGGGGAGAAGTCCGGATAAAAGTGGACGGTATCGCCATCGTGCTGTAGCTCGCCGAAGTATCGAATCTCTGTCCTTATAATTGAGTAATTTTGGGCGAGAGGGGGCTCCAGGAGCGGGTCTTAGCGTCAGTATTCTGTGGGCTCTTTCGACGACGAACAGGGGCGAGAGAGTTTCCGGACCGAAGAGCGATTTGCACATTTCTTCAAAGTGGTCTTCCATTTTGCCTTGTAGTTGTTTCTCTCTTACTCCCACTATCCGGATGTTGTTCCTTCTGGAGCGCCCTTCGAGGTCTTCGTTTTTGGCGTTGATTATTTTCATTTGGGCCTCGAGAGACAGACCTTGGTATTCAAAGACGATACCCCATCTTCCAAAGTAGATATAAGTTGCTCTGCCTCATCCAACCGTTCATTGTGGGTGTCCAGCCGGTGTTGGACTTGATCAACCTTGGACGCAAGGCCGTCCAGCTTACTATCTAGGTTACTGATACCGGATTTCAGTTCCAGGAGCAGTGCTCTGATGTCGAGGGACTGGGTATCGTCGTTCTCTTGGTGTAGTATGTGTGGCGGGGACTCCGATTCGTTGCTGTGTCTTGGGGTTTTTGCCGAGGTTCCAGCGTCAAAGTTCAGTTTGCGCTGTTGTTTGACGGTTTTCCCCATTGCGGGTACGGATGGACAGCGCCGTTGGTTGCCTGGTCGTAGAGTTCGTGTGGCGGCCGAGGCGGGTGTTTCCTGTGCCCTTATACAGTGTTTTGTGAGATGTTTTGCTCGACCGCAGGGACGGCCTGTGCCGGACACTCAGCCCGCCATATGCGTCCTGGTTGGTGTCGGGTACGGTGGATTATCGGGTCTCAGGATAGTTGGTTCAGTTCAGAGTTCTATGGTCCCTGCGGTGCGTCACTGTGCTGCCGGAGTGGGGCCTCTTGCTAGATAGCGCAGAGTGGTTCGTTGGGCACATCCACGCCGACTTCCCCCAGCGTGCGCCGTACCTGGTGAGGCCTCGCCCGTGTTCCGCTCCTTCGATTTGGCTGCCGCTTCGTCGTGATGCAACTGTGTAGCTCGCCAGCGGGGGGCTGTGGCGCCACGAGGTTCTGCCGGGATGCTGCTTCTCAGCTGCCGGGGCGGTGCGGGATCTGTAGCGCCGGCGTCTTGGGCAGCGGGCTACTCCTTTCTCCCACTTTTCAGCGCGGCCTCGCCTGGGCCACGCTGCGGCCGCCGAAGCTCTCTCTCGTGGCCTTCAAGGTGCCCCAGCCATCCAGGGACGTCGCGAAGCAGGATCTAGACGGTCAGGGTCTCTGGATTCTGCTTCTGCACGGCTGGTTTTCTTCCCTGTACACTGGCTGACGTGATGATAGTTGTTTTAGGGGGTTATACTGCCGGAATAAACAAGATTAATAAGGATTTTAAAAGGCCGCGCGGGAGCTCACAAGGGAGCGGCCATCTTGGTCGGGTCTCTAGCGCCCTCGCACATGAAACATTAACTGATTTTAGTGCCATACTGCCAGAAACCATTTTTGCTAGAGCCTTATAACACTTGTCATCCCTGTCAGGGGGTAAAGATGGATAAGTGCTAGCCTTGCTACCCACAGGCGCAGCCTGTACTACCAGACTATCATGTGCTGGATGTCTGGTAAGATATTATGGATCAGATAAGGCTTGTCTGCACCTCTTGGCAAAAAGCTTGTGGACTGCTGGCCCCGAGTAGGGGGGAGTCCATTGCTCAGTTAGGTCGCATTCCGTTATGTCATCAGGCCGGGGAACCCAACTTAAGGCATCAGTTACCTTAGCCATCATCCTCCTACATACCACATTAGCGTGTACTCTAGGATCTCCCTGTTTGAATTCCACCTCAGGAGAGGTGTCCAAGCCACTTGCATTGTGTAGGACAGAGGTTAAATCAGAAAGACCTTATTCTTCTTCCTGTAACTCTTCAGGATGTCGAGGAAGATCCATGGGTTCAAATCCGAAGTGAATACTCATCCAAAATGTCCTGAAAAGAGGACATGAAATCCCTCCTAGATTTTGGAGTAAACTTACTTGAGGGATCTTCGACTAAGCATTTTTTGGCACGATGGAGCAGATGGAATGTTGAACGCATTAGCCGCCGATGATGTCTGTGGTGTCGACAGTCCTCGAATCAAGGATTTCAGCGGCCTCTGGCTCTTTGGGGCACAAAGTGGTTGGTGAGTCCAGTGCCTGCCAGCCTCATCGGGCGTGGTGGGCTTGATGGTCTTCTTCCCAGAGGGGACGAGGGAAAGGGCAGACCTGCTTTCGCGAAGACCTGTATCATTCTGATGCCAAACTCTTCCCACTTCTCCACTGAGGTGGATTTAGACGGGAAACATAGCTGTCTCTCTGGGGACAAATGCTTCCTCCTTCTCTTCTTCCTTGATGATGAAGAAGTATAATGATGGGAGTCACTGCTTGAGTGAGACCTTTTACAGTGTTTTTTCAACAGTTTTTTTCTCCTTCTCGGGCGATTTATCAGCCGCAATGCCCTTTTCATTGGGTCGAATCTTCGAAGGTGTCGTAATTTGGGACTTTGAAGACGAGTGACGTAGTGACAAATTGAACGCTCTCTCCTTTAAGGCTTTAGGTGTCATAACCTGACATGAGCCGCAATCCGCCACAACGCAGTTGGTACTGAGGCACAAAAAACTGTGTGATGATCGGTGAGCAACGTTTTTGCGCCACAATCACAGCACTTTTTGAAACAGGAGGGTTTTGGAGTAGACAAATTGAAGTAATCTACTAGAATTGGAAAATTATTTTTGAAAGAAATAACTGCGTCAGAGGATTTCTCTGAGGGAAGTTCCGACCACGCGGTGCCGGGTGCGCTATTTGTACCCGCAGCTACATTACGTCCGATCACGAAGATGACTCGATAAGTATCGATGCCAGTGCGCATGCCACCCCCTGTTGGTCAAACGTTTGTCGAGTACTGCAAAGCAGCAGAATAAATATCTAAGATGAGTGATCCGTGGAAGGACATCCATTAGAAATACTGGGACTGAAAGTACCAAAATGGCACTAGGCTCAACAGACAAGACCCAGCATGGAACAGGAGTTACAGCTGGTTACCCAAATGGGAATTAACTGGGCTTTCTCTTTCAGAAGCTGAACTGGAGACTAAACACCCATCCTACAAACCCCAGACAAGGTAAAGGGGGCAGTGGGAGTATAAATGGAACTGGCAAGGTAATGCATAGGAGCAGAAGGGCTCGGGTACATTCCCAAATTCTATTTAAACAGTGACTCACCAAAAAAACATAGAACCAGAGTGCAAACAACCACTGTGACTGCATGCCTGCTGGAGGAAAAAGGATACTGAGAAGGATGTGGGTTTAAAGGGATTTATGTCCCGGCCCTCAAGGGAATAGCTCAGCCAGAATTTGCCCAGGGGAGCAGCTGACTCAGGTAACCAATGGGAGCCAAGGGGAGCATCTAGGCAGGAAGGTTTAAGTTACTTACCTGTAACTATTTCTCCAGCATGGGTCTGGCATGGATTCACATGCTCATGAATGATGATTACACAGCAGTACATATACACAACCACAGGAGGTGGCAAGGCTCAACAGAAGCAATAAACACTCACCCCTGGAGCAGACTCAAGTGAATAGGTTGCGTAGCACCGCTTTGCTGACCCAGGACTCTTCCCTGGAATCCCTGTCATCGCAGTAGAACTTTGTGAAGGTGAGTGTGGACCTACATGTGGCAGCCCTGCAGATTTCAAGAAGGGGCACACTAGAGAGAAACAGCATTGTTGCTGCGATGGCTCTGGTGAATGGGCTATCGGCCGGCCTAGAAAGGGTCTGTTGGCCAGCCGGTGACAGAGTATGATGCAACCGGAGAGCCACATGGAGATGGAAGCCTTCAACAAGGCCTTCCCATGATTCACAGGACCAAAATTGACAAACAATTGAGAAGTCTTACAAAACCCATTTGTGCATGCCACGCAGAACTTCAAGGCATGAGCAACGTCCAACGAATGCAAGGGCCTGTCCGCCGGCGACGACAGATTCAGGAAGAAGGCAACACCAAAGGCTTGTTGAGGTCGAACTCCGACGGCACCTTCGGCATAAAGGTGGGGTGTGTACACAGTACCACCCTTGAAGCGTGGAAGGACAAGTACGGCTGCTTGCAAGACAGGGCATGAATCTCCCCGACCGAGATGATCGCCACATGGAAAGCCGTATTCCACGAGAGAAACTTGAGTGGGGCTTGATGCATCGGCTCAGAGGGCACCCCCTTGAGTCTAGTCAAGACCACATTAGGTTCCCAAGCTGGGGCAGGGGCCTTCACTGCCGGAAAACTCCTGAAGACGAGTCTGTGCGACCTCAGGGAAGGCCTGCCCATGGTCCTGGTGTAACGGGATATGGCGGCCAGGTGCACCTTGATAGAGGCTTGAGCCAGTCCGGCCTTGGCCAAGGAAAGCAGGTAAGGAAGGAACTATGGGGCTCTGACACGCAGAGAAACACTCTTCTGAACCCGACACCACACAGAGAAATGCATCCACTTATGGCCGTAGCACATCAACGTTGAAGAGGCTCTGGCTTTGGCCAGGATGACCTTACACTTGGCAGGAAAAGAATAATGTCCAAATACTAGGGCTGCAGGAGCCAGGCCCTGAGGTTCAACGATGCTGGGTCGTGGTGCAGAATTGCCCCTCGCTCTCTGGAGAGAAAATCGGGAAGTAGAGGCATCCTGATGGACGAAGCTACTGACAGACATAGCAGGTCTGGAAACCAGATTTGTAGCGGCCATGCCGGAGCGACACGTGTCATCCTGCAGTGACATCGTCTGAGTATGTCGATCACTCATAGCAGGATTACTCGTAGCAGGAGTGGGTACAGAGGAAAAGCGTAAAGGAAAAGTCCCTCCCACAGGAAGGAGACTGTATCCCTCATGGTCCTCGGCTGCGGGAACCTGCTGACGAACTTCTGATACTTGGAATTTGTCACTGTCGCAAAAAGGTCAATCTGGGGTTGACCCCATTCGTGGAATAGAAGATCCACTTGGTCTCGGCACAGTTCCCACTCGCGGAAAGAACGCAGCTCCCTGCTGAGCCAGTCTGCAATTGTGTTCTTGGTGCCCGCCAGATAAAAACGGATGAGAAACATGTCCTGATGAATGGCCCAGTGCTACAGATCCTGGGCCTCCCTGGAGAGAGCCCAAGAGTGTGCCCCACCCTGCTTCCGGATGTAGAACAACATGGTGGTGTTGTCCATGAAGATCCTCACCACGTTGCCCCTCAGAGACGGCAGGAAGGACTTGAGGACCCAAAAGACGGCCCAAAAGCTCCAGGACGTTGATGTAAAGGGTCTTTTCTTCCGGCAGCCAGAGGGCTCTGGCGTGCAACTGTCCGGTGTGGGCTCCCCAACCTTCCAGAGAAGCATCCGTGGTGACTGTCTCTTGGTAAGGAGGGACTTGGAATGGAACCCCTTGTGTGAGATAAGGGCGGACGCCCCACCACTGCATCATGTGTTGGAACTCCTCGTTAAGGGCACTTTTGTCCATCCACGACCCGGAAACTTGTAGCCACCACGCATCCAGAAACTCCTGGAGAGGCCTCATCTGAAGTCTGAAAAGGCGGACGAGGTTGATGCAATAGGACATCATGCCCAGCAGTGACTTGACAGCTTGCACCGTAGCCGACCGCGCCGATGACAGGTGCTACACCTGTCCTAGGAGGGTTCCTACCCTCTCTTCCGAAGGAGATGGCAGACAAGAGACTATGTTGAGTCAGGCACCCTAAAACTGAGCGTTCTGAGATGGCTCCAAGCAGGAATTTGGATAAATTATTGAAAATCCCTGTTCCGTCAGCAGACGCATGGCCCTCACTGTGTGCTGGCTCGCTAGCGTGTGGGAGCGGGATCACAGAAGCCAATCGTCCAGGTAAGGGTAGACGTGGATTCACTCGAGACGAAGATGTGCCGCCACCGGAGCCAAGCACTTTGTAAAGACCCTCTGGGGCTGATTTCAGGCCAAAGGGGAGCGCCTTGAACTGGTAATATTGTCCCTGGACCACAAACCGCAGGAACTTGCAGTGGTTCCAGTGTACGGGGAAGTCGGCAACCTCCTGATCCAGCAACACAATGAAGTCGCCTTCCTCCAGTTGGCCAAGCATGTGCTGCAAAGTGACCATCTTGAACTTCTGAGATTTTTGGCACTTGTTGAGACGTCTTAGGTCCAGGATCGGCCTCCATCCTCCAGACTTCCTTCGGACTAGAAAGTATCTGGAGTACATTCCGGAGCCCCGGAGGTGCTAGGCGACGGGCTCTACTGCCCCCTTCCTTAACATGGAGTTAACCGCTTGCAGCAGCTACGCCCTGTGTTGTTCCTGGTCGAGCCACCAGGGGAATAGTAGGACACCTGTGTTGAACTCCAAGGTGTGCCCCTGTCAGAGAGTGTCCAGCACCTATCTGTTGGTGGTGATGGTATTCCACGCGCTGACTAACTTCGCCAGCCGGCCTCCCACTGGGGTGCAAGAGTGGGGTCACAAGTCCACGGCTGGTTAAAGCCTGTTTCAGGGTTGGGATCCTGCCCTGTAGGTGGCGCTGATGCTGCAGGATTCACTGGCTCCCAGCACCCAGGCTCTCTTCCATCAACTTCCTCTCTGTGGAAGCCCCTTTGTGCATAAACATTCCATCATTCACTCAATATGCTCTCATGAGGTCATACATTCACCATCAGGGCTCGCAGAATCTACTAATCTACTAGCCCACTCGCATAGGCGAGTAGATTTTATGAAGGGCAAGTAAAATAGGCATGGTACTCTACCTTGCTGGCAAGTATGGGGATGCTTGAAAATTGTACTTGACATTTCTGCAAACCAACTGCAGTGGCTGGCAAATAAAATGTTCACTGTGCATGGCTGGCCTTTTGGGTGGCAGCATTGCCAAATCTGAAGTGTGCTTATGGTGAGATGCTCCATTTTACAAAAAACACTGGTAAACATGTTGTCACCCATCACCCTGGGGAAAGTGCATTTCTCTTAGGTCGAGTATGTAAACTAAGGAATGTGCCCTGCAGGTCAAGTGGGATTTTTTACAAATTTGCAAGGCATAACCATGCATCCAGCAGCACAAAACCACCCAGACTTCCCCCTTTGAAAATAAATTATTTGTGAAGTCGGGGTTGCTCAACTAAAATCAACAGACAGTTGGAAAAGGCACCACACTAATACCACAATCTACTCCCAACAGGAAATCAAAACAGAACAAGCGGTCCTAAAATGATGGCCAGTCAAATTAGCTCAACCAGATATAAAGCAAGGTCCAAGTAAAAGATGGGTGTAAAAACCGTGTGCAATGGTTGTATTATAACATAAACACCAGATGGATAGATAGAAGGTACTCTCTAAAGCAGTAGGCCCAACTCCAGGAGACACTCGGACCAACCTAGACCATGGGGACGTTAAAAAAAGAATCTCCCTAGTTCCAAATGTTCCCGCCTGTACAGGCATGAGAAACAATCCTTCCTGCTGAAGCAAGTATGACAAAAACAAAATTCCTTTCAGGACGGGGCTATTGGTACTGCTAATAACACGTACACAAGTTGTATGGAAACTAACCACTACATTGAAAGATAGCCTTTAATTGTACCAACACCTTAATCTACAAAACATACTGTAACTACTCCAAGAGGTGCATAACACCCAGACAAATAATCATATGCTAGCCAGGAATCTGTTCAGTATTCGGCAAACTCTCCTACCTAATTCCTCAACATTCTTAGTGCGGGGCTAACAGTTTGAAATGTTACTAAAACAACTTGTTGGCAAACAATGTGTCTGACCCAGACCCACTGGGTAATTCCTCGTCTCATATACCAACAACGCTAGTTAAGTCCAAAACAATTGTACGTCACACACGTGACAAAACTTCAACTCATACACACCTGTAGGTTGAGGGAATCCGGGGTCAGGCGGAGCACTCAAACCACCGACTGTGTTAGGAGATCCAGATGCCAAGGCAACCGGTGAGGTAAACAGGTGGTCAGATCCAGGAGATCAGAGTACCACATCCTCCTCGCCCAATCCAGAGCGATCAAGATCATGGTCGCTCAAAATCTCTTCAACCACCTGAGAAACCAAGGGATGCCGGGAATCGGGGGGAAGGCGTGGTGGAGTGGGAAGAACCAATCCACCAGAAACACATCCCCCAGTGCACCGTTCACTGGGAATTCCCTTGAGCAAAACTGTTCGCACTTCCTATTGGACTGCATGGCAAACAGATGCACTGCTGGGGTACGCCAGAGAGCAAAGACCTCCTCTAGGACTTCACACCTGGCACACTTCCCACTCATGTGAGACTGTGCTCTGCCTGCACCGAGCATCCGCCAAGGTGTTCTCCGCCCCTGCCAGATGAACTGCAATGAATGATATTTGGTTCTCTCGCAACCAGAACCACAGCTGAATTGCCTCTTGTCAGAGTGGGTGGGAGTGCAAACCACCCTGCTTGTTGAGGTAGAGCATGGCCACCGTTATTGTACAACAGGACAAGGATATGCTTCCCTCTGAGAGATGGGGCAAAAGCCCTCAGGCCTAACGGGATGGCCCACAACTCCAGCCTGTTGAGGTACCACATAGCTTCTGAAGGAGACCAGAGGCCGCTCACCAGCAAATCCTTGCAGTGGGTGCCCCAACTCTTCAGAGACGCTTCTGTGACCACTTTGGCCTGGGGCCAAGGAGGCCAGAAGGGTTCCCCCGCAAATAGATTGCTGCACGGGTTCCACCAAGTTCGCAGACTACCTGGCTGGACACTGAAAGGCGATCCATGCATGCTCCCAGATACTGAGACCACTTGTCCCTCAGGAGCCACTGGAGGGATCTCATATGCAGCCTGGCCTCTGGCACTAGAAAAATACAGGAGGCCATGAGACCCAAGAGGCGGAGGAAGGAAGCTGCTGGAATGGTAGCATGGTTCTGAAACAAATGCACCATCTGCGCTATGTTGCTGACTCTTCTCGGGAAGAAAAGCCTTCCCAACCCAGGTGTCTAGGACTGCTCTGATGAACTGGAACCGCTGGTGTCAAATGGGACTTCGTCAAGTAGAGGGAGAAGCCCATACTGTGCAGTAGGAGGCAGGTGTCCTCTAGATGAGCCAAAACCTGCTCTGCAGACTTCCCTCGGATCACCCAGTCATCCAGGTAAGAAATGCATGGACCCTAGATCTTCTGAGGCGAACCACAGCTACCGCCATGAGATTGGTGAAGACCCTTGGCGTGGTGGTCAACCCAAAGGGAAGCACTTTGAACCGATAGTGCTTGTCTCCTATGAGGAACCTTAAGAAGTTCCTGTGCTTTTGGTGTATCGGCAGATGGAAACAAGCATCCTGTAGGTCTATTGACACTAGCCAGTCCTGAAGTTCGAGAGTGTGGAGAATTTCTCTCAACGTTACCATTGTGAATTAGTCTTTCCTCCAGAACTTGTCTGAGGTCCAGGATGAGACGGAGACCTCCTCCCTTCTTGGGCACCATAAAATACCAAGAATACCAACCCAACCCTCTCTGATCGGGAGGTACCTCTTCCATGGCACCCTTCGATAACAGGGCTCTCAGTTCATCCTGGAGCTCCTGTCCTGGTTGGATTGGGAGACGTGGGGGTCTGTCTGGAGGCCTCTTTAGAAAAGTTAAACAATAACTCCACCGAATCAATTGCAGCCCAGTCATCAGAGGTTTTATCCTGCCACTGAGGCCAATGCACTACCAACCATCCACCAACGAACGTGGGAGGGGAATATCAAAGCAGTTTAGAGGGCGCGGGAGTCTCTGCTGCTGTTGCTGCTTGTTGGCCTCTAGAGGCCCCTTTGCCCCTTCTGGGACGCGAGAAGCGCCTTTGGCCTTGCCTGGCTTGTAGGAGCTGCACCTTCCTGCCATAGGTACGTAACGTCTGTAGCCTCTACCACTGGAGGCAAAGCTGAAGGCAGGCTTGGCCGGCTTTGTTGCTAGGTCCAATTATTTAGCAGCCAACTTGGATTTCTACAAGGATGTGTGCCCTTTCTGACCGAAAAGCATGTCTCCCTCAAAGGGCATGTTCAGCAGCCTGTTCAGAACATTCAGAGAGAAGCCAGTAGTTTTCAGGTAGGCTTGGCGTCTCATTACTACTGCTGAACCCATTGCTCTGCCAACGCAGTCCGCTACATCCAGTCCCGTCTGCAATGACTGCTTGGCTACCTCCTTCCATCCCTCCACCAGCTGTAAAAAAACTTCTTGCATGGCACTCTCAGGGACGTATTCCGAAACATGTTCCACAGCCTTCTATACGCCAAACGAGTACTTGGCTTATGCACAGGCTATGTTAGTGGCTTTGAGCGCCATGCTGACAGATGTGAACACCTTTCTGGCCAATGGGTCCGATTTCTTTCCCTCTCTGTCCATAGGCAGATTGGAAGTGGATGCCGCTGCTCTGGTGGAAATAGTGGCAGCCTGTATGACTAACCCTTCTGGGGAAGAGGGGGCGAGGCAAGAAGGGTCTCCTCTTGCCGGCCTATACTTCCCTGTAGAATTGGCCTTCACAAGGGGAATAGTACAAGGGTGCTGCCATAAGGAGGCTAAAGGGTCAGCAATGGCAGGGTTGAATGGCATGTTATGCACAACTGTGGCACCCTAGCCCAAAATGTCAGTGAGCTCATACCCTTGAAGAGGTGTGGTGGACGTCTTCACCCAGCAAAGACCGAAACCATGAGGACTTTACTCAAAAAAGGTGTGGTTGAAATAATGCCAGAAAGAGTTCATAGCCTTCAAGCGACACCTCAATGGGGCACCCACTCTATAAGTGTTTGACACTTGAGGTGCATGAAAGTGAGAAAGGGACTGTAGGAGTCTTGACAAAATCAAAGAGGCAAACAGGTGACTCTTGTGCTCTAAAAGGACCAGAGATTAGCTATGCACTAGAGGTTTATAGGAATCTTAAACATTTCACACACATTGCCAATTGTAATATGTACCAACCCCAAACATCTGCTGCACATACTCTCCACCAAGAGATTTCCAATGGAATCACCATGAATTCGGCCGTTGGATGGTGTAGGTTATAGAGTACAATATGGGGATTGAGTAGGTCTCGGGAAAAATAATGGTCACAGATTGCCTTTACAGGCAGAATAAGGGTTCACTGGAGAGACCAGAGATTAATGGATTCTTGTAACCATCAACCCTGCAAAAAACAGGGAGGAGTGAATGGAGTGCAGTTGTGGAGATGCGTAAACTAACCACATTTGCAAGGACTACGGGAAGGATGGGGAAAGGTTATCCCACCAAAAATAAAAGGAGACTGAAATATCTAGTGCCTGAAGGCGGAGGCAGACAAAAGATGCCTATGGAAGGAATACTGATGGATGGGGATGTGGGAGGGGAGGCAGTATGTAATTACAGTCTTTCTATGCTTAGTTACCTATCTAAACAGCCCAGATACCAACCGCTGATACCCTTACATAGACCCAACAAGGTTTGGCAAAGAGTAGCAATGCATATGCAGGGCATTCCAAAGTTGTGGGGAAAAGCAAAGTGCATGTCATCACCCTCACCCCTATGTGGGTGGGCACACTATGGATTGGATACTCTCTCACTGCTTATTGATCTCTAATATATCTGTTTCTTCCTGCCTGTGGACAGATCACCATCTAGTAACCTCTCATGTTTAGCATCATCCAGTTCCTCCTTGGAGAGTCAACACTGTTCCCAGACCCATGAAGAAGTCAAGAAATCTAAAAATGTTACTCCACATAAATTATCTACTTCCCTCAAACGGAGACTAAATTTCTTGGATAAATTTAACAATGCTACTGACTTAGCTATACATCCTACGGCCACTCTAAATAAAGCCATTGACATCTTAGCTCCATCTAAAATAGATCTAGTAAACCAGATTCTAATAAGAATACTTGGTTTAGTGATGCCATCCTTGCTCTTAGACACATCAAAGGACAGCTGAAAGAGAATGGCGTAAACATCCATCTCCATTATATCACTCTCGGTGAGGAATTTTAAAGCAGCTATTGTTGACCTCTCTCTAACAAAGACCTCTCATTTCAACAATAGGACTGTTCAGGCCAAATCTAGTTTCAGAGAGCTTTTGGCGATCCTTAGTGAATTTGAAGGCCAGTATTTACAGGGCCAGTCCCCAATAAAGATTCAGCCTGGTGTCAAGGGATTCTCCTTCTGGACCTTTCAGCGGCTTTTGATTTGGCGGACCATGCATACTGTGTGACCACCTATCATCAGCAGCTCACTTCTCCAGTTCTGCAGTTTCCTTGATCCAATCTTTCCTTACAAACAGAACAATGCGCGTGTTCTCACCCTCGGCAGCTGCTGATCCCATTCCCATCACCTGCGGAGTCCCCCAAGGATCATGTGTCTCGGCCACTTTGTATAACATTTTTACAAAGCCACTATTTGACAAACTGGACCGTCTGGGTGTCACCTACACAAATTATGCGGATGACACCCAGATACTCCTACCCCCATCAGGAACTTATGATATAGATGTCGCACGGATTAACGAAGTCTACACCATCATTCAGGCATGGATGGCCACACATGGCCTCTGCCTGAATGATAAGACAGAGCTATTCCTAGTTGGCTCACCTAACAACCTGCTCAAACTTAGTCCTCGCTATACAAGTATCCTCATTGATGGGAACAATATACCCGTAGCCAAACATGTAAAAACTTTAGGTTTTTACCTCGATGCACAATCTAACCTAACTAAACAGATAAACATGACCTCATCTGCCACTGCCTACACTGGCAAACTGATTAGAGCGTCCAGACCTTTTCTCTCCCCCACTAGCTGCCTGACACTGGTGAGAGCGCTCATACAATCTAAATTGGATTACTGTAACAGTCTCTACCTTGGTGCCAATAAAGGCATTCTATATAAACTGCAGATCATGCAAAATAACACGCTCAGAGAGGCGTTAAATATTCCTAAAAGAGAGCACATATCAGAAACTAGAAAGCAACACAAGTGGCTCTCTATACATGATAAAATCGACTTAAAAACTATTTGCCTCACTCACAAAGCGCTTAACCACCAAGCCCCCCCCCCCTATCTCACAGACAAGTTCATATGGAAAGTGCCCAACAGAACTACTAGATCATCCAACAGACCTTGTCTGGTGGTGCCCAGATTTAATTTAAAAAGAGCCGGTGGCATTAGCTTTCCGGTATTAGCCGCCCAGCTATGGAACACCCTACCTCAGAATATTCAAATGATTCAAGCATTTAACAAATTCAGAAGCCATGTTATTACTTGGCTACTCAACAAAATATAATCGCCACAGCCATACCATAAATACCAGTGACCTTTTTTGGACTGCACATTTTGCTTATACTTTGCCCTGTACTTTTGCCATGACCTTTAACGTTTGATTGTGTAATATGTATAATATGTATATATCTTACTGTTGTAATCTTACCTTGACTGCTCTTTGTAACCATTAATGTCCTAATAGCGCCCAATTACCTCTGGGTCAGGTGCGCTTTATAAATAAAATAAACAAACAAACAAACAATGATGAGTTTAAGTCCTAAATTGCAAAACATTAGCAATCCATTCTTGAACATGACCCCATTGGGCACTTAATCCCCCCCTCCTTTGATTCCCTCTAAGACTACTAACGCACCAAACAGAATAAAATGTCACTTTGCCCCATGTACTGAGGCAGAAATCCGTACGATCATAACCACCATGAAATCCAGCAAGTGTCGGGTGATAATTGTCCTGCCTGGACATCCTAGTGCCATGGGTGACAAAATTAGTAAACCTCTCTGTTGCTGAAGGCCATGTTCCTCAGCTCCTAAAAGAAGCATGGATTACCCCCTCCTGAAAAAGAACAACCTCGACCCATTCCTGGCAAAGAACTATTGCCCCACTACCAATGTGCCTTTTCTTCTAAACATTCTTGACCGCGTGGACTATCTTGAACTACAGAGATTCATTGAGGAGAATAACATTCTTGGTCCACGACAGTCAGGTTTTAGAACCAGAAATGGCACTGAAACAGCCTTACTGCATTTAAAATCCAACCTTTCCAGTATTGTGGATAAAAGTCCCCCAGCTCTTTTGATGCTGCTCGACCTCTCTGCAGCTTCTGACCTGGTCAACCATTCACTTTTGGTGGCCAGGTTAAGGAACTTGGTGGGCTGTTCAGGAGTTGCTACCCAGTGGGTCGTATCCTTTCTGGGTCCTCGCAACGCAAGGGTTGCAGTTGATGATGCAGAATCCACTCCAGTGGTCATCTGATTGGGCGCTTTGAAACACAATTTATTTGATTTATAAGAGCCTTACAAATGCACAATAAATAAATACAGGGGTCCTGCACCTCACTGTTCCTTTTTAACATCAATGTCCTGCCATTCCTGATGCTCCTTGACAGCTTGGGTGTCCAATACACCATCAATGCCATTTATGGTTCAAATCAGGCTTGGATGGCAGCAGACTCCCTTGCTCTGAATAGCGACAAGACCAAGCTCCTGATCGTTGCCTCAGGACCCAGGCAAAAAAAACTTGATACGGAATATCAGAGCTTCATCATTGCAGATACTGTTATCACTGTGGCTAAAAATGTAAAGACCCTTGGCGTCACATTGGACGCTGAGTTCACCATGAAGCATCATGTCACACAAATCAGGGCCTCTTGTGACTATAATAACAAACTACATAGCCACATTTGCCTGTTCATTTCATCTAGGAACATCTCTCTGCTGGCCTCTGCCTTGGTGAACTCATGCCTGGATTAATGCAACAGTCTGCTGCTTGGTACTTCTCAAGCAAACATGACAGCTTTGCAGGTGATTCAGAATGGGGCCGTGCATGAAATTCATGGTCTTACAGAACGCAATCATATCACCAATGCCAGGAGGGAGCTTCATTGGCTTCCTATGAAACATTGTATTACTCATAAAGGCTTAACCCTGAGTCACAATAGTTGGAATCATGAGGCGCCTGTTTACCTCACTGACCGCACAAATGTGTACCAACCCAGTCACCTTCTCAGGTCTCATGATCAGGCGAGACTCTGTCACCCATATTCAAGCTGGCCAGATTCAGGGGCTCCTCTAGCCAGGAACACTCTACCCCCGACCTAAGAAAGATCAAAATTCTGAGTGAGTTTAAAAAGAGGATTAAGACCCTTCTCTTTTTACCAAATTCTCCAAATTCGATGATTTTGACACTGCCTCATCCCTGCTCTCTGATCCTTTTGCTGTCCTTCCTGTTATGTTCTCTGTGTGCCCTGAGACCTACGGGTGTGCGGCACGATATAATAATTAAAATAAATACTTCCAAATGGGTGGAGTGGTCAATGTGAGAATCCTAAATGGAGTTGTGACCAAATTCCTAAAGAGTTTTTTTTCGAGGAGAGGATATAACGGTGAGATCACAGATAATCTGTCCAATTTAGGTCCACTGAAATGCGGAAATTCCTCATGGAACCCAATGTGGTGCATGGCCCTCACACCTTTCCTTTTCGCACTGCAATCCGGTGAAAACGTTAGTTATAATGATGGGTGAGAAGTCAACGAGCAGCCCTAAACCATAATGGATGCAAAACAATGATAGCATTAGTGCTAGTATGCAATAGGTCCTGCAGAAAGTCAGGGCCAGCCAAAGAAAGCACAAAGAGTACCATGACCGCAGATATACAGAGAGGAAGGTTGACCGTGCATGTGGGGATGAGGTTAGAATAACGGAGCACAAGTATGTCCCCAAGGGGTGCTCCAAACACAGGCCGGCAAGAGGAGTGGTAGAGATGGGCAAGAGCAGTCTTTTACAAGATAATGGTGAGAAAAGGTCCATGCGTGATGTGGTAAAAGCCAGGAGACCACACAAAGATTCTCGGAGGTCGGTCACTGCAAATGTTTCCAGAGATAATTCTTGTCACATAGTCAACCTTAGAAACAAGACAGGCTAATAAGAAAGGCAAAATACACCGTTCATTCAGACTTTGTTTATTAGCTGCCTGTACAAAGTTCTTACTTTCCATGTTTTGCACATCCTAGGAACACGCCCCATCTGCCGAACCACAAGATGCCATACAATACAATTTCAGACAAGATAGATATTCCTTGTATTCAGCGACTGTTTATCCTCGGTGTGCAGGGGAAGACCAGCTTGAGGACATCGTGCCTTATATTAACTGGTTTATGGGAACCCTGCCTGTTTTTTACACTGCACTATTGTGGTATGTCATTCACGTAAAAGAATGGGAAGTGCCAGGTGATCCAAATGAGTTTTAATAAAATTATAATCTTAATAAAATATTCTTGAGCCACTGTGGTGATCCTCTTGTACAGTAGGCAAGAACATTTACATTTTCATTGTGCCCAAACATGAAGGTATGTGGGTCGCTGAAAAATAAGGCACTTCTATACATCTGCCTAGGAAGACACCAGGCGTTCCATTGTAGCCCTAAATCATCAAATATAGTCTCACTATAAAGGAGTAAGAGGATGGTGCCAAAATGGCCCTTGGCTGGGGTGGCATAAATTCATGCACCGACTCTGGCCATGTCAATTCTAAGGCAGATAGTTCAAAAAGGGAAATAGCAAAATTTCACAGCAGTTTCTCTGCAAATCCTTTGTTCTGAGGAACCTACAAAAAACTGTACAAAAATGTTTGAAGACAAAACTATTTGAACCGAAAGAAGCATGCCCATAGTCCACAAAGACATGCAGAGGGTTTTAAGTGAGCACAGAATCCAAAATCTGTCCTTAAACCGGGATTCCCTCAGTCCCCCGTGAGTAGCACTCGGCGTAATTGTGGTAAAGAGCCTGTGCGTGCACTGCAGACGCCATGAAGAAAATACGTCTGGACAAGTTGTTTGCTTGCTAAAGCAGGACAGCCAGAACCTGACTCCCAAATGAAGACTCTCTCTAAATGTGTATATATCACTCCTAGTTTACAGTTACTTTAGTGGTAGGGCGTTATCATAAATGAAATGAGATGAAAGGATATTGTGCATTATGTGCTCAGAAGGATTGCTGGCTTGAATCACTGTCACAGATATGTCACATATGAAATACTGTGCTCATTCTCATATGCCCGTCAGATAGCACAGCGAGCTGAGTGCTCGTTCAGACATCTGTGTGAAGCCTGCTGATACAGGTTGGAATCCCAGCAGGGCCCACTCAGCCTTTCACCCTTCCGAGGTCGATAAATTGAGTACCATGCGGTGGGATAGTGATATCAACCATTATCTAAGTGCTCAGATGCCCGCAGGTTTGTAGCGCTATATAAAACTAGATATTATAGTCAAATTCGATTTTTGATTTTATACAAAGCACCAAGTAGTTTACATTTGTGCCATTTGCCCTCTTTCCCTTTACCGCCGGTGCTCTCTTGGGTGATTTCTGGGCCGGCTGAAGAAGCCAGGGATAAGTTAATATCGTTCAGTATGTCTTTGGCCAACAAAAGCACATTTATAGTTTCAGGGCCTTTAGTTTGAGAAGACTGGTGACCCCCTTAAGAAATATGTGCATACTATCCACCCTTCCTTGAAGAGGGTTAATAGATACAGATTATCACAAATGAGAGCTGAAACCATAAACGAGCTCTTAAGTGCTATTCAACGGACTGGTCTGGGTTATTTATTTGCAGAATGAAGGTGATTTAATCGCCGATTCTGTTGCTTATATTCCGAGTCAGAAAGGGATTTATTTACAGGCCGCAGTTTAATTGCAAAATGAACCACAGGGAATTGAATTTACAGTATGAGATTGGATGCAAACAAGACCACCCAAGTCCCTGCTGGGCGTCCCAAAGTACGTTTGTAGTGCCTCGTGATGTATTATTTGTTTGGGGCCGGTAAACCTTGCCGAAGTCACCTGCCCCTCCTTTAGGCAACACACACCACAAGTTTACCACGCCACTTTCCAGAGCCCCTCCCCTCGATTGTGTATCCTACTTTAATCACTGGGTGTGCAACGGCTGGAAATTGCTTACGTGTTTTCATCTCTGCACGCAGTGGCTGATTTTATGCTCAAGAAGTAGCAGCCAAGACATTTAGGAAAAGGCATTGAAAACAGCACACATCGTTTCTAAAAACATCTGGCCGTTTCCATAAAGCCATTGAGTACCTCATGCTACATCAGAGACTCTGCGCTGAATAGAAAACGAATGTTATCAACATAGAAACAAAAGAGCAGTGTTCTTGCTCTGCCTAATTTGAATGAAGTGCAAGGACATGAATTTTAATCTAAGAGCTCATCAACATTGCCGCGCTATTTATAGACTCCATTGTAACCATATAATGGAAACATTAGTTGGGCAAGAGTGGAAGTTATGAGTTTATATATTCCCGATCCTAAACGGTCGTGTTTTTCATCCTGAACCCGTTGTAGGTAACCAAGGATGGTTCAATGATGAATATAAAACTGAGACGCCAACAGGAGAACGTGCCAAACTGGTGCAACAACAGCAAATGTTGTTCAAACGACGGGGAAGGGAGCAGCACCATGCCGTTTCATCTAGGCAGCAAACATTGTAATATCGGCCCTGTAGCCAGGCGAGCACTGGACTTCTGAGTTTGGATTTAGGAGGCAACCTTTCAGCTCCCTGAGCATCAGTAACATCAGCAAGTGGCATCTCTGGAGATCATTATTGGTGGGCTAAACCAGGTGACGAAAACTGGACTATGAGGTGGCTGGGGGGGACACACACATAAGGGTTGAGATCAAACGTGTTGAACTAAACATATAAGCTGTTTTTATTTATTAAGAAGGTGACATTATACAAGTTCTGGGTAGGTTTAAGATAATAAAAGGTTTACATTAAGTTAGTGGACACACTAAAAAGTAACATATCCAACAGTTTCAAAAAGGCCCTCAGAACAACTTCCAAAGACATTTGGTCTTACATGTTTTTTACTGTGTGATTTTCCTTGAACACATATCACAGTCCTTTGCAGCTGTAGCTTAAAATCAATTAATGAAAAAAATACATTAAAAAAGAAATAGTCTGATCACCTGCACTCTTGCCCCTCATCAGGTACCTTTAAGTCCAACGCAGAGCAACCTGAATTGCACATTGCCCACAATTACACACTTCAACTCCAACGAATAAATAAATTACCTGTCTGTAATATTCTTTCTGACAGATGCCAAAGATGAGAAATCTGTAGAAGTAACATACATCTCCGGTATGCAGCCTGCATACCAAGGCACCGTAAACCAGGGGCACAAAAGTTTGTGCATAAAAGCACGCTGTGCTGTCACCCGGGCTTCTGGCACGTAGTATGCAGAGCACATAAGCAGAGAAGCAGGGAGCCGGAGACCAGAGCCCACACCAATTAAGTGGGGGTGAGGGGGACAGGAGGAGGTGGACTGGGGCAGAGAGTGCTTCGTAGCATCCGCTGGTTCGGGGGCGGTCCGACAGGGACCGGGAATGCATCCTTTTGTGCTACAATCCGCGGGTGCAACCTTTTGTGCGTAACCCATGGACATAGATCCCCATATCCAAGCATAGCTGCTCTTCTTAAAACATTTCTGCCACTAGGGGGTGAAGTATGGCTCCGCCCAACGCCTCTATGTGCCGGACAAGACATTGGGGTCAGTATATATAGAGGCACTGCGCTCCGTGACCTTAGTTCCACCCTTTTTCCCAAGCACTCTGATGCTGAGGGACCGCAGAACCAAGTTCTAATAGCAATCTGCCAAATGAGGCAGGCTGGGAGGGCAATGAGGAATCCGTGGGAGGAACTGTTACGCTCACCTGGCTCCCACAGAGGCGTCGATCTGAAGTGGACAGCTGCAGTCTCCACCAAGGGGACACGTAGGGCCGAGATGACGGACTGGACTGGCCCACTTAGCTTCGTTTGTTTGGCCCGTAGGAATATTCTTCTGCAAATGGAGAAAGGGGATTAACCACCCGTGGAGTTGAGCGTAAATCCCCCCACCCCCGCTGTTCTCCCCACTGATCACCTTTGATATCCCCTCTTATAGTCTCACCTGATGGTTTGGAAAGATGAGCTCTCCATCCTGCATTGAGCGCAGGGGCGTGTAGATAACTGTTAGGGAGAATTCTCTGTTTAGGCTGAATTTCCTAACCTAGTGAGTCCCCCAGCAGCTTTGCTGGATTTTTGGGGTTTATTTTTTTCTCCTGCCAAGAGTGAGACTCTTTTACCCTCACTCTTGGACATGATTTGAGTTTGTTTCTTTGACTCTAGATGTGTTTAATGGGCTATGGGGTCTTTTACTCCATAGGGCTTCATGTGTTTTTGTGATGTGTGTTACACAGCACCCTCAGTGCAGTAACACAGGATTGTCATAGTGACTCCCCAGTATAGACTCCATACCCTGGGACTGACTACTGTCTTCCAGGGTCTGTAAAGTCACCATTGACGTTAGTAGTCTTAAATTCTGAACAGAACCAGTACAAACCATCATGTTGTGGACGTCCTGGCTGGGGCAATTCGATTGCCCCGGGGTCTGTTAGTCGAGGGGGCAAATCTCCGTCCCCCCTGATCGAGTTTTGGCTGGTGGCAGTGGATACTACTTTTTATATTCAACCGCGAATATTTCTCTGAGATTTTCCCATTGTTCGAGGCTACTATCTTTATTTATTTAATTACGATAGCCTCGAACATACCGCCGGTTTATTTAATTAATATTAATTCTCCGGTTGGTATTTTTTGCCAAAACTCGGTTCTAAAATGGCGTTTGTGTTCTCTTCGGTGACTCCAACCCAAGTCGAGCCCTTTGTTCCACTTTTTGGCGGGCTTCTCCACAGAAGCCCTCCAAAGTGGTGCCACTCTGTCTGGGGTACTTAGGAGGGGTGGAGGGGGATTTAGGCACCCTGGACTGAGTTGCCTAGGCAACTCAAGTCGCACTCCGTCCTGATTGGCCCAAGTGGTGAGCCGGCCGGCTCACCACTTAGCATGTTTAAGTGACAGCTAGGCTGAGTGAATGGGGGTTTTCTGCATAAAAGCAGGGCTTTGGGGACTGGAACTTCAGAAGTCGCCACAGGACCTAAGAATCCGACGAGGGAGAAGCTGAGCCGACCTGCCACAACGACACCACCGGTGGAGCCCTGCTGGACCGTCTCACCACTTTTCCCAACAACAGAGGAGATCTCCCGCCGGAGAGTCTTCTTCCTCTGACTGGTGGGGATAACCAGTTTCACCGTCTTTTCGCCTTCCCGACGCATCTCGTGGCCACCTTGCCTGTGCCAAGCACCCCGGCAACCGGAATACCACGTTTTACCACGACCGCGAAATAAAGGGTAATACCTTTAACCGGAAAACTCCGGGCTGGTTTCTTCCCTGGCAGTTCAACGACCTTCAGCTTTCCTCCAAGTCGAGATCTTCTCTTCCCCTGGACGACGCCGAGACTTGCACCCACTGCCAGGAACAACTGCCACCGCTGGAGGACCCTTCCCACTTAAGGTACCGTGTTCTGCCTGGCTTCCCTTGCCACCGACTGTACAGGGTAGATTTAGCCCCCAGCTTTCGAACCTGGGTTAGCCTGGGACACCCTGGCTAAACTTTTCTGAGCCTCTCTAAACTCTTTTCGAACTCTCTGCAAGACTTTCGACGCCTAGTGTAACTGTGTGATCTTGGGCGCATTTGTGCTCTGCTCTCTCTAAGAGTGGGCCCAGCCTATGGACTTTGGCTCACAAGTGACTTTTGCTCTTCTGCCTTGCTAATAGTGTTCCTAAAGCTTAGAGTGGTGTACCTTCCCATATTCTGTCTTTTTCCCTCCCTTCTTCATGAACGTGTTGGAGTGCCATCTATAGTTAAGCGCTCACCTCTGTATGAAAATAAGTGGTATTAACTAAGACTTATCGGATAAGGAATAAGGGTTTTATATATTATAATAGTAACTGTGCTTAGAGTGTTCTACGATAAGAGTGCTGGAGTGTTTCAAACAGTGTGTTTTTAAATAAATAATTATATACTTTGATACCAAAGCTCTGGTCAGTGTTTGCTTGTATTGTTGTATCTGAGTGCCTATTGTGTATACTTTGCATACTGCCTAACTCTTCTTGAGAGAAGTCTGACTGCTCAGCCACAGCTACCAGGTAAATCTGGGTGGTACAGACTGCTACCAAGTGGGTTTACTGCTAACACCTGTAGTCCTAAATCTTTTGCAGTGTTCCCAAAGGGAACTGCACAGGTTTCTGCCTAACAATAACCAGTTGCTTCACTGGCTCGAAGGAATTGGTGAGATCCAGAACAATATTTACTCCGAGATTCCCGGCAAGACGCCGTAAGTATGTAGTTCGTAAGAGTTCAAATGCCTGACTTTCACTCTTGTCCGATTCGTTGCAGGCTGCAGCTTGACCCTAGAGAAGAGTTCCTCGTGGCAACCGGTAATATTCTGGTAAGGACTTGTATTATCCAACAGTTCGATAAAATAATGTCAATATGTCACATGTTGCTTTCTCCCTGATTCAGGCGCTGAGAGAAGTCTTGGGAATAATGCCTCCGGCGGTAAAATCAGGTAAGTCTATTGTTTGTCCCCTTGTTTCACCTTGCTGTCCTTTTGTTTGCCCTTAGGGGCCGGGGTTCGGCGAAGATGCAGTGGAAGCTGCGCCGACCTGTGAAGAGGAATAGTACTCCCAGTGGTAAAATCAGGTAAGTCTATGAGGGGGTATCTAATATTTCTCTGTGTAGTCCCTTGGCTCACCCTGTTCTTGTCTTCTCCTTAGGTGCCGGAGTGCGGCGGGAACATGCAGGAGGATGCGGTGGAATGTGAAGATGCTGCAAAGGCCAGTGAGTTCAGCGCGGCGCTGCAGCAGGAGAGGCGCCGCGCATAAAATAACTTCTTTCTTCCGGCTCGAAGGCACGATGGATCAGGAATTCAGGTAAGGATCAAAGGTATTGCTCTTGTTCTAACCTTTTCTCCTTCTTTATCCCTTTTTCTAGGAGCTCCAAACTCGAGGCGGGCGTGTCAGAAGACTGGATGCAGACTTGCAGGCACAGTGAGCGTTACGCTGCTGGATGCAGAATAACGCGAAGCGTGTGCTGCTCTTCGGGCGTGGTTTAAATAGCCTCCAAAGTAGTCCCAGGTAAGTATTCCTCCCCAGCCCCACCCGAGTAAAAAAAATAGTCCCTAGGTAAAGTAGTCCCTTCCAAGCCTCTTTGGCTTGGAGCTCTTGCAGCATGGTCTGCATCAGGTAAGTTTGCAGCATGGTCTGCATCAGGTAGGTTTTAATCTATGAGCCTGGCGCCTATGCCGCCAGGACTGACTCTCCATATGAGCCTGGCGCCATAGACGCCAGGACTGCACCCAAATAGCCCCTAGCAGGGGTTGTTGGGCTTGCATGGGAAAACTTGATGCCTGCTTCCGGGGTCGCTGGACTTGGTCTGGGTCCCCGGGGGTAGGCATCATGACAGGAACATCCATCAGAAATAACATAATGAGAGCTAAGTAATTGGATCATCTAATGGATTCTTTCTTCCCAAGGAGTCCTCATCTTTGATAGACTCCTATAACAGTACAATGATATGGACGAGGGAGGAGAGATAGATGACACCACCTAAACTGAAAACAGTGAAGGGCCCTCTACCAAAACAAGGATCCTGTCCTAACAAAGAATCCAAAAGGTAAGGCTTTGTAAACTTGTGCAGAGTTGCCCACGTAGCTGCCTGGCAAATGTCCACATTGCAGAGCAGAGGTGACAGCCAGCACTCTGGTGGAATGAGCCCTGATACCTTCTGACATATCCTTACCAACCAGATCATAGCATTCTGAGATATAGAGGATGATCCACCTTGATAAATATGTGAAATAGTCTTTTGAAAAATGTGTCCGCTTTATGTAGAGTAAAGACACAGGGCCTGATTCATGGAAGTGTTTTATAATGGCGCAATCCCATAGGAAAACGTTGCATGAATCAGACACAGTGTCTTGCAAATTGTTTTCTTTGTAAAGCATTGGACCCTAAACGTCTTTATATATGTTGATTCATAAATATATGCATTTGAGTTGAGTGAACAATGGAATGAGGACATTGGCCCTCATTAGGACCTTGGCGGAGGACCATGGCGCTATTAGCACCATGGTCCATGGCGCTAAGTTGCCAACTCCGCCATGGTGGTTGGCGGACTTACCGCCCCATTCCGACCTTGGCGGGGCGGTAAGTCCCCAATCCCCATTTTACCCTTCCCCATTCCCATTTTTGCCCCATAGGGCATAATGGGAGTGGGGAAGGCGTTAATTACGCCACCGTAAATTACGGTGGCGTAATTAACAACAAGGTCCCTTAGCGCCATGGATTTTAACGCCTGCAAAAAGCAGGCGTTAAACTCACCATGGCGCAAAGGGAACTCGTACTCAGGCGGTAAGGGTCGGCGATGTTTACGCCGGCGTAAACCCCTTACCGCCTGGGTCGTAATGAGGGCCATTATCACTAATTACACAATAATACATATCCACCAGACCATAGGGGTTTAGAGTTACTAGAAAAAGTGTTCAGGTGAAAGCTGTCACTGCCTATGAAGTATCCAAGATTAGGAATCTGCGGGAGGATCCAATCCATTAAAATGACAGTTTATACCTTACTGCAAAACAGACAGGGACACTGACTTGCCATCAGAC
The DNA here is from genome assembly GCF_040938575.1 of Ambystoma mexicanum. NCBI lineage: Eukaryota > Metazoa > Chordata > Amphibia > Caudata > Ambystomatidae > Ambystoma > Ambystoma mexicanum. The sequence goes on from NC_090924.1 coordinate 976,630,746, forward strand.
TTCTAACACGCCCTGTATATGAGTGCCAGACACGCAAGCATAATCTATGAAACAAAGAACATGCAACAAAGGATATTTTTGAACAATTTATGGACACCAGTGAAAATCTATTAACTTAAACTGATGGACAATGTCAAATTCTGGCTGTGTCAAGGAACTGGAGTTGGTTGCAAACAAATATTCATTAATTGTCCCTCTGTGTTAAAGCTATGGTGGTGGTGTGGGGGAGTAGCATAGCGAATATAACTACTGCTGGGGCACGCTGTAGACGTTGACCCTATGATCTGTGGTGAACCAGAAGGAGTCAGAAGGTGTGATATGTTCAAGAATTGTATTCAAATATAAATAACGCCTAACTAGCCCTACCGCTATGAGGGATCTTCCCTACCTACCAAATTAAAACTAATAGGGCTCGTCAAATGTCCAAAATAAATAGTCCTTAGTCCAAACCCTATGTACTATCTGGCACTACCCTTTATCGTTGGGTTTTGTTTGGTCCTGCTACTCGGATCTCTTTGCAAGAGATGGTTTAAAAAGTTGTTCAATTTCTCAGAAGGTGGTCTTCCAGCCTCTCTGCAGGCGATAAACGGCCAGTCGTAAATGTTCCACCACAGGCCATGCCATGCAAGTGGATCTAGGTCACCTGGCCTAAGCGCCACCCACCTTTTAACTCTGCCTCTTCCTTTCTGCTCTCAACTCTTAGATCAAGGGCATCTCTTGCGCCTTCAGGCGTCCGAAGCGAAGGGCAGACAAAGAAAAGGGCAATTCCTGTTTGGACCCAGGGCCCGAACCCCTGCTCCGACAGCTGGTAAGCATGCGCCGACATGTGTTTTCTCCCTCTGTCCCCACAGGCCATCCCCACCATCATCAGGCAACGCCAACGTCAACTTCTCTGGTGCTGGGGTGAGGACAGGTGCTCCGTGGTACAGTAAGTTGTGCATTTGTAAAAGTTGTATTCTTGCTCCGCAGCACGTGTGTGCCCGCTCCCCCCTCCCTTTGACCCGGTTGCTTCCATGATGTTGGCCCAACCCCCTCCCTCCCACCACGCTCCCATTGGTTGGCAGGCCCTTTAAATCAGCCACTCAAGGCACCCCATGCCGTGGCAGTCCCCTCGGCCAAGTACCATAAGCTAAGGACAGCCCCAGTGGTGTCTGTCGGTGTACGCCATGGAAGCACCTAGCCTGCAGCCGTCGACCTGCTGCGACTGATCAGGTAAACCAAATCTGGGTGTGTTGTATTGTGCCGTGCTCGATAAATTAGCCTTTTTCCGCTTCTAGGAAAGACGAATCTGGGTGTGTTGTATTGTGCTGTGCTCAAATACTTAGCCCACAACTTGGCCTGCACAACTTGGCCGGGTGCGCTCCCTTGGTTCTCTATCCGCGTGAACTCCCTTGCACCGTAGGTCCCCCCTCCCGTGATTCCCTTCCTTCCTCTTGCATCTCAGCCCTTCCCTCTTCAGTCTATTGTGTACTATTCTGACACTGCCACATGCTGCACTGTTTTTCTGGCATTACTTTGCATTGCCTGCATTCTTCTTCTAGGTACCTGTTGTGTTCCGTGCCTTGTTGACTGTATTGACTTTGTGTTTGCTCTCTACGGTTCTTGATATTGTGTTGCTATACACGGTTTGTGGCATCACATAGCAATTCACTGCATTCTTCACTTCTAGGTTCCCTGCTGACCTCTATGTTTTGCTTTTGGTCCTGTATTGCATTTGCATTCTCTACTCCAGGTTCCCTGTTGTGCTCTTTTCGTTCTGATGGTTCTGTACTGCATCTGATTTGAAGGTCCATTCTTTGTTGTGCCCCCTCCCTTTTGTGTCCACCCGGTGCCTCCCTTCTGTCTGCCCCACCTCACTGCACCACCTCCCCTCCTCCCTGCTGCCCCCCACCCCCGTTCTTACATCCCTGCACCCCTATGGTGCTCTCTTTCTCACCTATCTTTTCTAACTGCTTTTCTATTGACTATCCTATCCCTCTCACTAAGTCTGACAGGACAAGAAGCTCAAAAGGGACATCCTGGTCTCCAACCCAAGCCTCCCTATCGCCAATACCTATACCTGTGTTTCCTCGAGACAGAACCTTAGCGACATACTCTTTGTCGTTCCCTCTCCAGGCCTATGGACCACCCATATGGTCTCTGTTCTCTCTCCTTTTCCTCTTCATTCATTAATGGTGGCTCCCGGTGGGAGGCCCTCATGGCCCCCTTCCGTACATCTAAGACCATCATTAATGTCTACTTAAATGGCAACGTCTTGGAGCAGGGCCCTCAGGCCAATCTCTTCCTCTTAAATAGATGCTTCCTGCACCCTTCTTTGGCTCCTCTGCCGCCTCCTTCCTCTGCCACCCCTTCGGCACCCCCTGCTGCTTCTCTGGCCACCCTGTTGCCTCCCTCTTCGGCCACCCCTCTGGCACTCTCTTCTCCCTCTCTTGACTACACTGTATTCTCTTCCTTACTCCTCTGCCCATCCCCGGGCACCTCCAACACTTCCACAATGTGTACCTCTGGCCTGTACACCCCTGCTTTAAACGTGGGAATCTGCTCCACATCGCTACTCTCAACTCTCGTTCTGCTGTCAAACACGACTCTGACATCTACAGTCTCCTGGAAGAGCTTAATTTGGATGTACTCGGTCTCACCGCAACTTGGTTCATGGCCAGCTCGGTCACAAGTTTAGATACTCTCCTTCCCGATGGCTACAAGGCATAACATAAGCAATGTCGCATAGCAATTTGCTATGCAATTCTTTAGGTTTGCTAATCAAATGGGCACTTGTGTAGCAAAGTTAGCTATTTAAGTTGCCCTCTTCAATTAAAGCACAGCTCGCCCTGCATTCCTGTCTTGTCCTCAGTGCTCTCTTCACCCTCTTTTCTCTGTTCACTTCAAGTGCTAATGGACAGAAAGTGCAGCAGTAATCACCTCCTCCACTCTTAAGTGTCAAAGGCATGGGTGGGAGCGCTAGGCAAGAATTTCTTTTTCAAATAATTGCAAACCAGAAGTAATTGGGATGATACTTTTATTACGCTTTCAATATACTGTCTGGCAAAGATCACTATGTGTCAACTTTAAATATTTTCTTAAAAGACAATCATACAATTCCATTACTAAAATTTAAGTTGTTACATAATGCATAATTACAGTATTGATACTGTAAAGCACTGCATCTCCATGCTTTACAGTTAGGTTTACGTTAGTGTGTCTAAATTTCATAGTGTTAAGTAGATTTCATTTTGTTGGGGAAGATGCATCATATTGACGAGTGAACACCTGACAATGTACATGATCAAATGCTTTTGATGGCAAACCTAGTTATGTAACTTACAGGTTGCATACATCTTGCAACTGGTGCGCCCATGAACGAACCCATACTCCTCGACAGTCTATAATATCACCCTGTTGCTTTGTACCATGTATCCTGAAAGTGAGATGACCACAAACTACAATATTCCACCTAGTTTGCCCAGTTCTCTGCCTGCTGTTAGGGAGAATTCTCTTTTTAGGCTGAATTTCCTAACCTAGTGAGTCCCCCAGCAGCTTGGCTGGATTTCTGGAATTTGTTTTTTTCTCCTGCCAAGAGTGAGACTCTTTTTCTCCCACTCTTGGACATGATTTATGGTGTTCCTTTGACTGTTTAATGTGTTTTATGGGTTATGGGGTCCTTTACTCCATAGGGTCTCATATGTTTTTACTATGTGTGTTACACAGCACCCTCCGTGCAGTGACACAGGGGTGTCATAGTGACACCCCACCATAGACTCCATACCCTGGGACTGACTACTGTCTCCCAGGGCATGTAAAGTCACCATTGGCTTTACTAGTCCCAAATTATGAACAGAAACCAGTACAAACCATCATATTGTGGACGTACTGGCCGGGGCAATTCGATTGCCCCAGGGTCTGTTAGTCGAGGGGGCACGTCTCCGTCCCCCCTGATCGAGTTTTGGCTGGTGGCAGTGGATACTACTTTTTATATTTGACCGCAAATATATCTCTGTGGGATTTTCCCATTGTTCGAGGCTACCAACTTAAATTATTAAATTCTCATAGCCTCGAACATACCGCTGGTTTATTTATTTAATATTAATTCGCCGGTTGGTATTTTTTGCCAGGACTCGATTCTAAAATGGCGTTTGTGTTCTCTTCTGTGACTCCAACCCAAGTCGAGCCCTTTGTTCCACTTTTGCCGGGCTTCTCCACAGAAGCCTCCATAAGTGGTGCCTCTCTGTCTGGGTACCACAGGGGGTGTGGGAGGGGGTTTAGGCACCCTGGACTGAGTTACCTTGGTAACTCAAGTCACACTCTTGTGTGATTGGCCCAAGTGGTGAGCCGGCCGGCTCACCACTTAGCATGTTTGATTGACAGCTAGGCTGAGTGAATGGGGGTGTGCTGCATAAAAGCAGGGCTTTGGGGACTGGAACTTCAGAAGTCACCAGAGGACCTGAGAATCCGACGAGGGAGAAGCTGAGCCGACCTGCTACGACGACACCACCGGTGGAGCCCTGCGGAACCGACTCACCACTTCCCGACGACAGAGAAGATCTCCCGGCTGGAGAGTCTTCTTCCCCTGACTGGTGGGCACAACCAGTTTACCTTCTTTTCCTCGCATCCCAGGATGTCTTGTGGTCGAATTGCCCGTGCCAAGCACCCCGGCAACCGGATAGCCACTTAACACTGGACCGCGAATAAAAGGACCACTCCTTTTAACTGAGAACTCCGCGGCTGGTTTCTTCCCTGGCAGTGCAACAGACTCCTGTCTACCTCCCCGACGAGATCCTCTCTTCCCTCGGACGAAGCACCGACTTGCATCCGCTGCCAGGAACAACTGCCCCCGCTGGAGTATTCTCACCACTTTAAGGTACTGTGTCCGCCAGGCCTCCCTTTTTAAAGATTGCTACAAGGTAATAATAATCCCTTAACCTTCTGGACTGGGCTGGCCGCCTTGACCATCTAACTGGTCCCTTTCTTTTGGTCCAACTCTTTCTGAACCTTTGAGACTTTTGTGCACTTTTCAACCGTGTGACCTTGGACACATTTCGTTCTGATCCTCAAAGTGGATCCGGCTTTCTGAACTCTAACTTCACGGTTTGATTCTGCCTTCCTCTCTTGCTGTGTTCTTGGGAAAGTGTTGGGATCTGTTTCAATGTATACTCTGCCTTTCTCTCCCTTTTAAACCAAATTATTAGAGTGCCATCTGCGTTAAGCGCTCACCGCTGTCTGAAAATAAGTGGGGCTTTACTTAAGACTTGTCTAATATACTTTTAAGGGAGTGTCTGTCTTTTAGTGACCGTGTTTTTGAACTGCTTAATATTAGTGCCTGTGTGTTTTATTAGATGTGGTTTTAAATAAATAATTATATATCTTTTACACCAAGCTCTGGTCAGTGTTTGCTTGTTCTACTGTGTTCTTTTGACCTATTGTGAATACTCTGTATACTGCCTAACTCTTCTTGAGGGAAGTCTGACTGCTCAGCCACAGCTACCAAGTGAATCTGTGTGGTACAGACTGCTAACAAGTGGGTTTACAGCCCAACACCTGTAGTCTTAAATCTTTTGCAGTGGTCCCAGAGGGAACTGCACAGGTTTCTGCCTAACACCTGCTATGCAATTCACTCTGCTTAGTCTCTTTCTTGTCTCTTACATAACTAATACACAAAGCGAATTAGATGCTTATGCAAAGTAGTGATCAATAGTTCCATCCAGTCTGTACAACTACTGCAATACCGAACACTGTAGTTCGCCCCCAGAGCTTGATTTGCTTCATGATTGTATTATATATTACCACCTGCAAGAGACAGCTGGCCAAACTGTTTTCAAAGCCTTTTTATCTTATATATTTGTGTCCATTCATGTAGCTAACCGTCTACATTTTACAGACACTCATCAATGGCTCGCAAAGTCTTTTCTCCCACTCGCAGAGTAGATTTTATGAAGGGCGAGTAGCATTTGTAAGAGATGTTTGAAACCTTTATATAAAATTTAAGTTGCATTAAAAGTCAAATACAAGATTTACTGTGCATGGCTGGCCCTGGGCTGCAGCAGTGTTCCAAACATAAAGTGGGTTTGTAGTGACATGCACCATTTTACAGAAATCACATTTTAAAGTTGTTGTCCTCCATTGCTATGTGTAGAGTGCATTTCTCCTTGGATGAACAGGTAAATTAAGTTACCCGACCTGCAGGTCTAGCTGAAGTTTAAAGAATTTGCAAGGCCTCTCGCTAATGTCTTATTTCAGGGGTACGAAAAACTGCTGTATTGTTGTTCATTTCATGTCTTGGGCACAAACAACTTCTGGTGACATTACCAAAATGAGTACACGATTGCTAATCAAATGGGTCAGTTTGCTAATCAAAAAAGATTTAATTAGCAAACTCTGCTAATCAATTTATGAAAACTAATTTATGCCTTGGGCTACAAGATCCTCTCCGAACCCAGAGCCTACCATCTTGGTGGGGGTATAGCCTTGAACTTCCCAGAATGGATCCCTGCTTCTACCATTCGAATGCAGCACTGCTCCTCCTTTAAATGCCTGGTCTGCAGGCTCTCCATTTCCCCTGACCTCTCTCTCATTGTGGCCACTATCTACAGGTCGCCTGGCCAGGTTGCCCTCTTCCTCTCTGAGTGGGCTGACCTCTCATCCTCTGTCCTTGCCTCTACCTCTCAACTTCTCCTCATCGGAGTGAACATCCACCTGGCTGCTACGAGCCCTTCTTCAGGACTCTTTTGCAACCTCTATGATTCTCTCTCTCTATTCTTCCCTCTGACTGACTCACTCTGCAGGGCACACTCTGGATGTTCTGATCTCCTTAGACCTCCCCTTCTCTAACCCTCTCACCACTCCTCTCTCTTGGAGTGATCACTTTCTCCTTTATTCCCACCTCTCTCTTCCCCGCAGGTCAAGCCGACTCCAGCACTGCCACCTACCTTCTCGGTCATGCGACCCATGAAGTGTGTGTCAGTTGAGGCTTTCACCGCTACTTTCTCTCCTCTTCCTGCACCTTTGGCTGACTCACACCATGACACAGCCCTCTCTAATCTTCATCTCTCTATCTCTACAACACTGGATGTTCTTGCCCCTGTCATGAGGATCCACATGAAACCCAAATCCAAGTGCAACTCTTGGTACGATTCCGACCTTGATGCCCTTAAACTCAAGTGTAGGGTGGCAGAGAGGAAGTAGAGGGCATCAGGCGCACCCCCTGCCAAACTGGCCTGCCACCTGCACCAAAGGCAGTACAGATTCTCTGTCCTCTCTAAGAAGAGAACTTGCATCCAAGTCTGTATCTCTGCGGCATCTAACAACTCAGTCGAACTATTCAAAATCTGCAAGGAGCTGGCAAATCTTGCTGCAGTCTCTACCTCTCCTGTTCCCTCCTAGGCACTTTGCACAGCCTTGGCCTCTCATTTCACTACTAAAACTCAGGACATCCTGTCCACCCTCTCTTCCTCCTCCTCCACCACTCCTGGCCCGTCTCCTCCTTTGCCCTGTTCACCCCAGACAATGTTTCTATACAAATCCGATCTATGAATGTCTTGTCAAAACGGGTTCTCCCCTGCTCATCCAGAACCATCAAGGACCACATCGACACGCTTGTTCCAGCCGTGGCCGTTTTCTGCAATCACTCCTTTACCACTGGAACTTCCCCCTCCCCGTTAAGCATTCTCTTGTGCAGTCCCTTCTAAAGAAGCCCTCGGCCGATCCTTCCTCTCTGGCTAACTATCGTCCGATCTCCATCACTCCTTTCCTGGGCAAACTCTTTGAAAAGCTGGCCATCTCAGCTTAATCTACATACCGAATCTGCTAGTTGACTCCATGACCACCAGTCTGGCTTCAGAGCTGCCAGAATCACGGAAACTGCTCGCCTGGACACCCATGAAGACTTGCTCTCCAATCTTGATTCTAATCTCCCTTCTGTCCTCATTCTCCACGATCTATCCTCTGCTTTTGACACGGTCAAACATGCCATCCTGCTCAATTGCCTCCAACAACCTTGGTATTACTGATCAGACCCTGGCCTGGTTGACCTCCTTTCTCACTGACCAACCCTCTCAGGTCCGACTGAAGTCTTTCCTCTTTTCTATCTCTCTACTTGTGGTGTTCCCCAGGGATCTAAGCTCTCTCCCTGGCTCTTCAACCTCTACATGGCACATCTTGCCCACTGCATCGCTACTTTCTGCTCCAACTTTCACTGCTATGCGGATGACACTCATCTCTCTTTCAGTCTCCCCTCAGCCACCTGGCTTGTTCTCTCATACCAGACTGTCTGGCCGTAATTCAGGAATGGTGTGCCGCCGCTAATCTTAACGCCATTAAGACTGAGATCCTCCTCATTGGGACACCCGCACCCTCATTTCCCCTCTCTCTCTGGCCGCCCACTCCGGGCCCTCTTCCTGCTCCTTCCTGGGAGGCTAAGACCCTTGTTTTCATCTTCGACTCCACCCTTTCCTTCTCTCCTCACATCTATGATGTCTCTAAGCAGTCAAACTATCAACTGCTCCTCCACAGAGGTATTCTTCCTTTTCTCACTTTACCCCAGAAGCCCAGTGTCTCCAGAGCTCTGGTCCTTTCTAGGCTGGACTATTGCAACAGCCTCTTACTAAATTTTCCTGCCTCTACTCTTCGACCTTTACAACTAATTCAGAACAGGACTGCAAGACTTGCCCTTGGTCTCAAGCCCAGGGATCATATCTCTCCACCTCTGGAATCTCTTCACGAGGCTGCAAGGATCAACTTCAAGACCCTCTGCATCGTTCACAAGGCTTTCTGGGGCCTGGGACCGCTCTACCTCCAACTTTCTTTTCCAAAACATCTTCCTTCGTGAGCTCTCTGCTCATCCACCTCCAACTCTCTGAGGGTCAGACGCTTCTCCAAGCAGAGAGTTTGGGGGCAGATCACTTTGCTCCGCTGGAGCCTCCCTCTGGAACAGCCTCCCTGCCTCTTCCAAACGTCAGCAGAACCACTTCTGGAAGCAACTAAAGACCTTCCTTTTCACTTCCTCTCCCCTGCTGATGCACCCAACTGCTCTGCCCACTGGCCATCCCCTGAACTCGGGGCGGCCAGGCTCCTGCATGTCCAGTTGCCCTCTCACCGACTCGGCGCTCCACAGCACTTAAGGGTCTACCTGAAACCATGCAGTCCCTTCTCTCTGCACGTATGAGCCACCCGCTGGCTGCCCTTGTGAGTAAATTGCACTCCCCCCTACCCTGGAACTTCTACCTTTCCCTCTTCACCGCACTTGCACGATCTGAATGATACATGGGCTAGTAAGATAGTTATTTTGTCCTCGCTTTGTTTCCCCCCTCCTTGTCTTGTTGCCCCTAGAAACACTTGTGTACAGGCACGTTACAAATGCCACATCATATCATAGCATATAATATCATGCCCTTCTTTGACTAGAAAAAAGGGTCTCTTTAATGCAATCCCACCATTTCTGACTTGGGGTTGGAATCTGTTCCTTTCTTTGGTTTGGGCACGTGGGACCCCCTGGTCCTCTGCCTTTCCAGTCTTTCTTTATATGCTGTATCTTTCCAGGGCACGCCAAAGTCCTTTGATCCTCAATCAGGCCTCCTTCAGCGGGGCCTCATTATGGCGTTTGCCTATTTGGGTTTCCTGGCTCCTGTAACAGTTTAGGCTTTCCCAGCCTTCGATAACAATGTTTCTCTTTACAAGGCTCCTCAAAGACCTTTGGTCCTCTGGTTAGCTTACTTTAGTGTGGCCTTGTTTTGGCATCTGCCTGTTCGGAATGTCGTGGCTCACATAACCTTTCAGGCTTTCCCAGCCTTCGATATTGTTTCTCTTTCCATGGCTCCCCAAAGCCCTTTGGTCCTCATTTAGGCCTGCTTCAGCAGGTTCTCATTTGGGCATTTATCCTTTAGGGTTTTCCTGGCTCCAGTAACCTTTTAGGCTTTCCCAGCCATGGACAGAACCATTTGTCCCTCTCAGCAGCATTATCTCTTCAGGAGCATTTCCCTTGCTCATGCTGCTCGGCAGCTAGTGTACTTCTCATGCGATGATCGGGGGATCTGACCACTCTGCTGCGGTTTGGTTTTGGCATCTGTTAACAGGCCCCAGGCCCACCACAGCTTGCATGTGATCGCACCACCAGGCGAAATGGTGTCTTCACTGTCTCTGTCTCTCCCTCTCTCCATTCCAAGTTCCTCACTGTTTTATGTAAGTCATCACAAACAAAAGGGATGTGCGGCTCCTCTTTGACTGTGGAGTTCGGGCGAGATCCAGCATTACCTGAAGCCAATGAGACTGAAGAAATGTCACTATTCGGAGAGTCCAAAACATAAGTAACAACAGTCTTTCCGATTCCCATGTAGGCAGACAATTTACTCTGGACAGGGAGTTCCTATTCACCGGCTCCGTCTCTCTCTCGACTTTGGCTTCATGGGCATCTGGGATGCCAGCCTTCTTTCGTCTGGCTAGCAATCAGCTCGCTCCTCACGTTATCGCTGGCTGCGCGGTTTAGCGTGGCTCCATCCCTCCAGGACGTCGTCCTATCAGAGGCTCGCCTCTGCATAGGTTCTCTCTCCATTCCACGTTCCTCGTTTTATGTACGACAATCATTGCAAACAAAAGGATTGTGTCGCTCCTCTTTGACTGTGGAGTTCAGGTGAGATCCAGCATTACCTGAAGCCAAAGAGATTTAAGAAATGTCACTATAGGAGAGTCCAAAAGGGAAGTAATAATCTTTCTGATTACCATGTAGGCAGACAATCTACTCTGAACAGGAATGGGAGTCCTTGTCCCCAAGAGGGGAATCCCTCCCAATGAGGTCCCACTTTCCCAGACCCCTAGGGAAGGTCTTGCTTAGCGAGCTCACCTCCATAGCCTCAAAGGGGGTGGCTCCCCTATAGGTAGAAGTGACAAATAGTCAGATTCGTCACAGATCACAATCTTCAACCACTTGTATACGTCAAACCTATCCAGTAATGATAGCCTGTGGCTCAAAAAAAGAGATCACGAAGTGAAAACTAGATGGCCGATCCTCTTTGAACCTGGAATGTTGGAAAGAGTGGGTGATGGAATGTGCAGAGAGATGGAAAGAATCGACTTCAAAATACAGAGAAATTAGGAGAATTTACACAAGATCACCTACCGTTTCCTGGATCTCTTTGTCTAATGGGGTAGTGTGGAGCTTGCATCTGGGGCGAGCCTGTGATTGTTCCAGCCTTTCTGTTGGAGGCCTAATACGGGCACCAGTGGGAGGGGGATTGATGATGAAGACAACTTGGTGAGCAGAATTTGTTTGCTCTCTGATGAGAACCTCTCAGTCGAATGACTGCAGGGTATAAATTGATATGTGCCTTTCCTTCTACTTCAGCAACTTCAGCCTGCCGGCGTGCTAATACTGCATATATGCACCATTTTTGAAAATAAAATGTTACTTCAGTTTGTTGGAGGTTGGCTTTTTGATGGGCTGGGAGCGTCTGCTTGTATAAAAGTTGATAGGCGACCTCATGTTAATGTCAAGAATTTTTGGGGGTCTGGAAACACACAAGAGGTTTGAGCATTGATAGATACTGGGGCGGAGGCCTCTTAGATTCATGGAAATCCGACAACAACTCTGGGGGAAAAGTAAATTGCAATCTTGACATTAACTAACAGTTCACTACTTATGCTGTTCCATATTAGTTAATTTGCATGCTTGCTATTTTTCACTCTGTTTAACATTTGGTACAAAAGAAAACCATATCTAAAGAGCTTTAAAAAGTAGGTCCGGGCAGGGTAGAGGGGGTGCTGTTGCGCTTGAACGGACATGGCGGCTTAATCACAAGCTCTGTGCTGGGAATATCCTGAAACCCAAGAAATCTGCCGAGGCATTGCAGCATGCACTGACGCTGGGCTAAATACAACACACTGGGTGTCCTCAGCCGCCGGCCGACTCCCAGCCTCAGAGAGGCCATATTTACAGAGTAACAGCCATCAAGAGATTCACCGCGGAAATCCCCTGGGACTGTCCGCGCAGCGGCTGTACCGAACTCCCCTCTGCTGGCAATCGAGGGCGGAGCGCTGCAGGCCTGTTGGGGGAGGGGCGCCGTGGGCCGTAGCACTTGCCGTGCGCGCGCCCTTCTTCCCCGAGGGGCAAAAGGACTGCCGACATTGGGTCCCCACCTGACACGGCCACCGGACACCTGGCATCCTCGCCCGCATCCCGCCATCGGCCCTGCGGATGTTCACCAGCTGCAGGCTGCTGGCGCTTGGCCCGGGGTGGATACGAACTCCCGGAGTGCCGCCCGCGGCTGGGACCACTGGATTGAGGTGGCTGGAGCCCGAGAGCGCAGGTGCTGGCCTGGCGTGAGGGCCCCTCATCCTTCCCCCTACCTTCCCCCTAAATCCTTTGGCCATGGGATCAAATAAGGTGGCAACATTTGGGATCTGTTCTATCACCTTTTATGAAGATCGATATGATTACTGCTTTTTGGGATAGTTTTTAAATGTGACAAGGTATTGAATATCAATGCAAACGGAGGTAGCCAGCTAGTTCTCTCACATTTGAAGAACTCGATAGGGACTAAATAAGGCCCTGCAGTCTTACTATTTGCCACCCCAGTTCAAGCTTTTTCTAACTCACTGGGAGTAAACACTAGAGAGTATTTTATATGCCTCAGAGTACCTAGTTTGCTTCTGGCCCTTAGTCATCTCCTCAAACTCAAATTCCTCATGCTGTGCATTATAAAGAGCTGCAAAGTGTTCTTCCCATCTAATTACATCTGCTAGGGCCAATGGCGTTATCACTCAAACCGGCTGCAACTACCATCGAGTAGGCATTTGGGTTGCTCAGTAGTGAAGCCTGCTCTAAGTTTAGCTTTCTCTCCCTAATTGACTTTTTATACCTTAATCTAGCTCTGGCTATTTCTGCTTGATTTCTGTTCTAAGCTTTTAGAGCTTTCGGGAGTAACTGCTTTTCTATTCCGCACCGGACATCTAACCACAACTTCCTTCTCCCAGTGTTCCTAGATAGGCAGTGTGTACTTCTGAATACTTGATTTGCTTTAGCCATTATGTTTCCCCATCCAAATAACCTTAGTTAATGGGTAATTGCAGCATCTAAGCAGTTATGAAATGCATAAACTCGGCTACTTTGAAATCATGTTCCCATGGTATGATCATATAGCCCCCAAAATCCCCCCTATTTACATTTCGTTTCCTTTCCACTCTTAACATGTTAATATCAAGGTATCATTGTCACTCTTGATGCTGGGGAGATTTTCAAAGTCAACTATCTGTAACTAGTTCCCTAAATCGATTAAAAAGTAATCAATGACTGACCGGTATCTGGCATTTAGAAAAGTATGTATATATTCCAGTCCAGGTATATTGGATGGAAATCTGTCATTGATGTATTGAAGCCCAAGTTCTATCAGACTATCAACTAGGGTTCTGCGTCTTTTGTTTGACCATGTGCCTTGTAAAACCAGGATAGGCATATTAAGAACAGCATCTTCTTCTCCAACAACATTCTCTCCCCCCTTCCAGTGACCCATTTTCAAGTTCAAATTGCCCCAATAAGAAACATCACATTTGATGGGCCACTAAAAGAATTTGTAGTGGCATACATTATGTCCAGCAACTCTACTAAAGGGTCTCCTAAGGCATTCCCCTGTAATGAATTGTAAATGTTTATAAGATGTGATGGGGATCCCTTGCTCCACTCTATAGCGACACAAAGTGTGGATGAGTAAAAATGGACACAAATCCTCTTGCATTTTATTCTTATAGATATACAAGTTCTTAACTTGATCGACGTTGCTAGAAGGGAGGGCTTGGGAATGGGTGTCCTTGTTTTGGATGCCACAAAGGCGTTCAATAGGGTGCGTTGGTCCTATCTGTGAGAGGTCTTGAGATCCTTTGGCTTCGGGATGGGTTTTCAACGCATTGTCCTGGCTTACTATCACTCTCCTTCAACTCGATTGCGTTCCAATTATTAGTCTTTGTGCTTACTGAGTTAATTGTTTCCTGTTTGGGTCATGATCTCTGGAGGTTATTGCCCCAGAGTATCTAATATCTTTTACTTTATTTTATAACATTTGTATAGCGCAGCCATGGACCCAAGGGTGTGAGGGCGCTACAAGACAAAAACGACACAAGAATATGAGAACATAAATCAGGGTATCGATAGGAGTATGGTGAGTCTCAGTAAGGAGAATTACAAGATAGCTAATTGAAAAGGTGGGTCTTCAACCTTTTTTTAAAGTTCTCTAGTGACTCAATGCTTCTCATCTCCAAAGGGAGGGCATTCCAGATCTTAGGCCCGGCGGCAAAGAAGGCTTAGTTGACCACCTTAGTGGTTCAGCACTTTGGAACAAGTAACAGGTGTTGATTGTTCGATCTTAAGACTCTGGTATTTGATTTCTTATGGAGGAGCTGTTGTAGATAGTCTGGCATTTTCCTGTGACCACATTTTTGAATTATTGTCAAAGTCCTAAACCTCCACAGGGAGCCAGTGAAGAGCATGTCTTGCCGGCGTAACATGTTCTCTGCGCTTGAGCTTCATAGCGATTCTGATTGCAGCATTTTGGAAAACTTGGAATTTGTTAGAATCCGTTTTGTCCAAGCCAATAAGCAGGCTTGAGCAATAATCAATTTTGGATCCTATTATTCCTCTGGCGATCGTTTCTGCATTTTGCTGAGATATGAAGGGTCTTAGGTGAGCTAATAACTTTATGAAGTAAGCACATGTGGTGACCAGGCTACTAACATGTTGTTTCATGGATAGTCGCTGGTCGAAGGTAACCCCGAACGTTTTTACTTTTTTTAGTGGAATGATAGTTTCTTCTCCCAACTGAAAACTATCATAGCTTGGGCCAAGTTTATTCAATACATGTGAGGAACCAATAACTAGATGTTCAGTTTTGGATTTGTTTAGGGCCAATTTGTTATGAACCATCCAGGTTTCAATAATAGTGAAGATCTTTTTGATGGCTAGTTCATCCAAGCTATGTGAGCCAGACAGCGATATCAGTTTTATCTAATTATGGCTTCATGGAATTCTGCAAATTTTTGGCCGGATTGGCGCAGACATTTTCTATCAGCTATCAAGTCATTGATTAAGCCCAGACCTTTCTCCAACAGGGATTCTTTCTTCTCTTAAGTAGATGACTGATATCTTTAGCTCCTTTACCAGCACCTATAGCCATAGGTCTTTCTGTAATGCTAAACCTGTGCTCGCATACAGACAACGTCTTGACAAAAACAACTGCCAGGAACTTAGTGACCCCTCAATGAAGTAAAAAAAAAAAAACTCTGGGAAAGAATCATCAAATCCGTGCAGAGCAGAACATAGGAGCACCTCCAACATCGGAAAACAAACAATCCAACTCATGGGATCTTAATTTGTTAGTCCCAAATCTGAGTTACTGCGGGTAAGTGAAGAACACACGAGTCACAAAACGAATATATAACAATAGTTTATTCTCACTTGAAGCGTGTCTCGGGTTCATCTAAATCCGGGAACAGCCGTAGAGAAACTGAGCATTCATATGGGGGACAGACAGTCTTCACTATACTTCAAATCGGATTTGGTTGCTGAAATAATACATAGTTTACGACCCACGTAACGCAGGCATTTATCATGGCAACATGTGGTACCTCGCTCTGCGTCACCTCTGTACACTTAACTGTCTCAAAGCACTAAGGTTCACCCTGTTCCCAACGCATAGAAACATTCCTGGCTACTCTTATCTGTGTTTTTACTCCTTCCAAGAAGGACACTTCGCATTCGGCTCGGTACTTCAATGAGCCCTACCAAGGATGTGCATGGTATGCCATGTTTCCTAAACATTGGTAACACAATTAGCTCCGGCAAGCCGGAGACAGGGAGAGACGAACTATTCTTTATCTCTCTCTCTCCGTACGTGTCTACGTGTTCAAGGATCAGAGCTGGTAAATTCCATTAGCTAAGCATTTTTTACAGAGATGCATTCAACCAGTCTTTCGGACTGCGATAATTTTTCTGCAGGTGACATGAAAACAGCTTAAGTGAGCCAAATGGATTCCGAGGACCACAGTTCAATGTGTGCGCCTAGGCTAACTCCAAATGACACAGAATGGATTCATTTTCACACCACAAGCCAGGGAATGTGGGCATCCCAATAATCTATGGAGTGAATACATTAACAACAGCCATATCTGGATATATTGAATCCATCCTAAAACCTCTGGTGATGGACAAAGAGTTTTGTGCATGACACAACACACTTCCTCACAAAGATTCCACAAATAGACAATGGATCAGCAACTTGCCACACTGCGCACATCCTTACTGCAGAAGAGTCACCACCCCAGACAAATTAACAGGTAATTCAACTGTGCATAGAACATACCCAGAGACAACCTGTTACAATACAGAGACAGCAGAGAGAAAGAACAAATTCCTTTGGTCACCTACCATCCAACACCGACACAACTGAAAAGGATTTTTAACCCAATATTCAGCAGGGATGATTAGCTGAGTGTTACACTCACCTGGTCTCTGCGGGGGCGTTGGGGCACGGTTGGAGCCCTCCCTGGACTTGGCTCCCCTGGACCAGCCTTTTTCCCCAGCTGCTGTAGTGTGGACTGTTCTGGTTGCTGGCGCTGCCCCTGAGAGAATATGAGAGGCAGTGAGAATGCTATGGTTGGATTGTGATTCCCCTCGAACCCTTCGTTCCAGAACGAGGTGAGCATGCGTTTACCCATATAGTCTCACCTGTTTTATTGTAAGGATGAGCTCTCTGTCCTGCTTCTCATTAGCCGGGGCGCCGTTGATGGACCCAGTTGCTTCACTGGTCCGTGTGCGTGGCGGCCCAGACCGGCTGTGACCGAACCACTTTGAAGGTAAGTGTTCGTAACAATGATTATTGTCTGTATCCTTTTGTAATGTCTTTTTCAATGATTATTGTCCGTAACCCTTGTATTGTCTTTTCTCTCCCCAATAGGTGTGAATATGGCCACACGGAGTCGCAGTGTTGAAGGCGAGTCCTAATGGTGCCAGAGGGGATTGCGAGGTTCCCACTTAGCAGGTAAGGCGAATTTCAAGGTTGTACGCAAGGCTTATGTGTTGCGCGACCAAGCGTAAAACATTTCATGCAGTCTCTAACCTTGTGTGTTCCTTTTCTCTTGCAGGGATGGCCTGGCGGCGTCAGATAGAGTGGCTTATCCGAAGACCTGCCGGTGATCGCTGGATGGATGGATCCGTGAGGATGCTGGGTGAAAAGAAGACTCCTGCGTAGCTAGACGTCCGGAACAGGTGAGGATGCGGCCTGACTCCGATGCCAATGGGAATCAGGTAAGATGCGATGCGCTGCAGGTGATGAGATTGTCCGGCGATGGAGTTGCTGGAGTCAGGTAAGATGCGCGTCAAGCAATGATGTTGCTGAAGGCAGGTAAGATGCGCACTGAAGATGCAGTGTTGGAATCAGGTAAGCGGTGCTTCAAGCGATGGTGTGGCTGGAGTCAGGTAGCTGCGCGCTGAAGAAGATGTTCTGGAACCTGATGAGGCGTGCCGAGATGGAAACAGGTAAGAGAGCTTCAGGCGGCGGTAAACGTTACGCTGCAAAAAGCAGACTAACGCCATGCGCTTGCATGCTGGTTGGGCTGATTTATATAGCCCGGCCCCAGCCACTCTCCATTACAGCCGGACGCCAAAGGTGCCAGAACTGGGTCCATTTGGACCCTTTGGATGATAAAGGACCTGGCCCTTGACCAGTGGCCATGACAGCACTCCCCCGCAAGGCTCCTCTCATGGGCGTTCCACTCCTTGGTCCTGGTTTGGTCGGATTGTCACGATGGAACTGTCTAATTAGTCGTGGAGCATGGACAAACTCAACGGGTTCCCATGTGTGATCTTGAGGTCTATAACCCTCCCAGTCAATCAAATAGTACAGTTTTGATCGCCCTATCTTGGAAACCAGAATGCCTTTGACTTCATATTCGGGTTCTCCTTCAATGATCTTGGGCTCCGGTGGTGTTCGGATCCGAGTATCTGGTTTCATTGGTTATAGGAGGTTATAGGAGGGAAACATGGAACACCGGATGGATTCGCATATTGGCTGGTAAATCCAATTTCATGGCGTCAGAGTTAATGATGGCTTTGATGGGATAAGGTCCAAGGTATCTTGGACGGAAGGCCCGAGGTCCCTTCAATGGGATATTCTTGGATGCCAACCATGCTTTATCTTCGACTTGGTAATGCGGGGCCTCTCTTCTATGTCTGGCTGCAAACTTTTTCTGTTGTTCTTTGGCTTTGATCAAGTTCTCGGTAGCTTCTTTAAGGGATTGAGTAATGGTCTTATGTAAGGAGGTAATTGCTGGCATTTCCAATTCGTCCAGCGGATCAAAAGAGGATGTCCGAGGATGTCGACCATTCATTGTGTAGAATGGGGTCTGTCCGGTGCTAGTGTGAATAGAATTATTTTAGGCAAATTCGGTCAACCAGAGAATGCTTTTCCAGGACCTTTCTGTCTGCTGTAACATACACCTCAGGTATTGCTCCAGAGTCTGATTGGTCCTTTCCATTTGACCATCGGTTTGGGGATGGTGACTCGTAGACAAATGAAGGTCGATTTGGGCTATCTTACAACATCTCCTCCAGAGAGCTGAGATGAATTGAGTTCCACAGTCAGAAATCAATACAGACAGGAAACTGTGTAATTTGACGATTTGCTCCAGAAATACTGTGGCCAAAGCAGCAGCAGTGAGAAGCCCCTTTAGCGGAATAAAATGTGCCATTTTGGAGAATAGGTCTACCACAAGGATTGTATTAAACCCGTCGCAGGGTGGTAGATCGGTAATAAAGTCCATAGACAGCGTAAGCCATGGTGCTGGTGGTACCATTAATGGACGCAACAATCCTGCGGGGCTTGACATCTGGGATTTGTGTTGTGCGCAAACACCGCAGGTTGCAATAAACTGGGCAACGTCTTTTCGCCAGGCAGGTCACCAATAGTTCTTTTGAATTTTGGCTTGAGTCTTCGCAATTCCAGGATGTCCTTCCACTAACGACTCGTGATAGTTGGCTATTATTTTGTTTTGTACTTATTTGTCCCGGATATATAGTCTTCCCTGAAAATACGGTAAGTTATCCTTGATGGAGTACTGGTCTCCCTTAATCAACCATTCCTGTTGGGCGGCCTGGTCCATTTGAGATTGGTGTTCGGTCTTGAAGTCTTCCCAGCAGGCAGTGGCAGCGATCTGGTTTTGAATCCGTTCTTCGGGAATAAAGGCCACTGGTTCAGATGGTGTGAAGGCGTCTCTGTCTTCTCCCATGCGTGATAGGGCGTCTGCTTTTCTGTTACGCACTCCTGGTCTGTAAGTAATAATGAAGTCATATTCGGCAAAGAAAAGAGCCCAGCAAAGCTGACGCGAAGATTGGGCTTTAGCAGTTTTCAAGTATTGCAGATTACGGTGATCTGTGATAACCGTGACTGTGTGCCTCGCCCCTAGAAGGAAGTGTCTCCAGGTTTTGAGGGCTCCTTTAATGGCTAGTAGCTCCTTGTCCGTGATTGCATAGTTAGTCTCTGGTGCAGAAAATGTACAGGACCAAAATGCTATGGGAGGTAGCTGCCCCGTCTTCGGGTCCTTTTGTGATAACACTGCCCCCATTGCCACACTGGAGGCGTCTGTTTCAACCACATAAGGCAGGTCAGGTCGAGGATGCCGAAGAACAGGTGCTGAGGTGGAGGCCTGTTTCAATTCCTGGAAAGTGTTTTCCGCCTCGGAAGACCAGAAGAATTTCTTATTCTTTCTCAGTAGAGAGGTGATTGGGTGGACGATCTGTGAAAATCTTGGGAAACCGTCTGTAGAAATTGGCAAATGAGAATGCATTACTTACCGTAAAAGCATTTCTGATGATTGTATCTGCTTAGATTCACATGCTGTGCATAGGTCCGACATCCAGTGGTCACTGCGGAGTATTGCATTTTGTTTTTCGTAGTCGAAAAGGGGACGTCGACAAGGCGTGTCTGTAACACTATCCCTATAGTGACGTGCATTGTACCCACAATCCCTCACGCGTCGAGGTCCCTCTGTTTGTATTTTTCTGCCCTGAGGGAGCCTTTTAGACGTGAGTGAGTACAGAAAAGAGAGAAATATAGAAAAAGATGTATATGTTCCTTCCATCCGAGCGGGGAGGATGGGTGGGCGCATGTGAATCTAAGCAGATACAATCATCAGAAATGCTTTTACGGTAAGTAATGCATTCTCTTCTGATGTTTATTAATCTGCTTAGAATCACATGCTGTGCATAGACTAGCGAGCAGTCCCCGGAGTTGGCGGTGGGTTACGAGAAGGAACAGTAGAGAAAAGATGTCTTAATACTGCCTGTCCCACCTGGGAGTCAGATATAGAGTGTGTATCTAGACAGTAGTGTTTTGTAAAGGTGTGCACAGAACTCCAGGTAGCCGCTTTGCAGATGGACTCAAGGGGAACATTTGCAATGAACGCTATGGAAGCCCCAGTGCCTCGAGTGGAATGTGCTCTTGGCTTGAAGGGTAGTTCTCTCTTAGCAAGAGTGTAACAGAGAGTGATGCATTGAACAATCCATCTAGATATAGTGGACTTTGAAACTGCATCTCCTTCTCTTCCTGCTGCCACAGAGACAAAGAACTGATTAGTCTTTCTCAGTGGTCTGGTTCTTTCCATGTAAAACATGACAGCTCTGCGTACATCTAGTGTATGCAGACTTTTTTCTCCCAAGCTGGAAGGGTTTTGAAAGAACGTTGGTAGTTCTATTGACTGGTTTACATGAAATTTCGAGATGAATTTTGGTGCAAACCTAGGGTGTGTGTGTAGAACCACCTTATCCTTGTGAACTGTTACGAAGGGGTCTAGTACAGAAAGAGCCTGTAGTTCACTTACTCTCCTAATGGAGGTGATAGCTATTAGGAAAGCAGTCTTAAGAGTGAGGTCTTTAAGAGTTGCCTTGTGCATGGGTTCGAAAGGAGGGCCCATGAGTCTAGAAAGTACCACATTTAAGTCCCATCCGGGAGCTGGGTTAGCTATCAGAGGGTGTATTCTCTTTACCCCCTCCATGAAGGCCTTGATAACTGGTATCTTCCACCACGACACTTTAAGTTGGGAAGTGGTGTATGCAGAAAGTGCCGCTAGGTGGACTTTAATGGAATTGAACACTAGACCTGAATCCAGTAAATGGGTCAATTACAGAACAATGTTAGTGGGAGAGCAGTCAACCGGGTTGATGCTCTTACCTTTACACCAGATGACAAATCTTTTCCACTTGCTAAAATAGCAGTGGCGAGTATTAGGTTTTCTGGCTTCCCTGAGGATGTCCATACATCTCTGTGGGAGTTGTAAATGTCCAAATTCTATGATCTCAGGAGCCAGGCTGCTAAGTTCATGGTCTGAGGGCATGGATGCAGTGTCCTGCCCTTGTCCTGTGACAGCATGTTGTACGGGCAGGGAAGTTTCACTGGGGGAGATAGGGACATCTCCATCAAGTGAGCGAACCATGGCTGCCGGGCCCACATTGGGGCCACTAGTATCATGGTAACCTGCTCCTGGTGCATCTTGTGCACCACTTTGTTGAGAAGAGGAGTCGGGGGAAAGGCGTAAACAAATTTCCCTGACCATTGAATCGACAGACCGTTCCCCTTGGACTGGTTCTGGGGGTACCTGGAGGCGTAACTTTGGCATTGCGAGTTCTCCAGAGTTGCAAACAGGTCTATTTCCGGGAATCCCCATTGCGTGAAGACGTCTAAGACGATGTCTTCGTGCAATTGCCATTCGTACTCTTCGGGCAGGGGGAAGTCTCTGCTGAGTTTGTCTGCTAGCAGATTGAGTTCCCCTGGTACATGTTGTGATAGTAGGAACATGTTGTGTTTGAGAGCCCACTTCCATATATTCTGGGACAGTTTGGACAGTCCTGTAGAGTGAGTGCCCCCTTGCTTGTTGAGGTAGTACATGGCTGTGGTGCTGTCTGTGAGGACCATCACTGTCTTTCCTTGTAAGTGTTCCTGAAAGGCTTTCAGTGCTTTGAACACCGCTAGTAGTTCCAGCAGGTTTATATGCTTGGATGCTAAGCTCGGGGTCCACACTCCGTGAGCAGTCTGATGGGATAGGTGAGCCCCCCATCCTGTAAGGGATGCGTCCGTGGTAAGAGTGGCTTCCACTGCGGGTGTGGCAAAAGTTTTCCCTAATAACAGGTTTTCTTTTGTCCACCACCGTAGCGAGAGAACCAAGGCCTGCGAGACCACCACTAGATCGTCCCATTGTCCGCTGGCCTGACACCACTGGCTGTAAAGCCACTCTTGCATTGGGCGCAAGCGCGCGTGAGGTACCAAATAAATACATGACGCCATCATCCCTAGCAAGCGCATTGCTTTGCGTACCGTCACCTCTCGACCTGCCACATGATAGGGGATCTGAAACAGCATGTTTTGGACCCTCTCGTTGGAGGGGAAGACGAGGCCGTCCTTTGTTCGATTAGAGCCCCTAGGAATTGTTTGATTTGGCTGGGGTCTAAGCTGGACTTCTTTTCGTTGATGGAGAAGCCCAGTTGGAACAAAAGGTCTACGGTCTTTTGGGTATTGGAGAAGCATGTTTCGTAAGAATCCCCTGTTATGAGCCAGTCGTCGAGGTAAGGGTATACCGGGATGGATAACCTGCGCAGGTGGGCCGCTGCCACTGCCAGTACTTTCGTGAATACCCTTGGTGCAGATGCTATCCCGAAGGGTAGTACTCTGAACTGGTAGTGTTTGTTCTCTATCTTGAACCTGAGGTATTTTCTGTGCGCTGGCAACATTAAAATATGAAAGTATGCATCTTTCATGTCTAGTGTTGTCATGTAATCCCCCTGTGATAACAGTGGGATTACTTCCTGCAAGGTCACCATACGAAACTTTTGGGGTTTGACAAACTTGTTCGCTGGGCGCAGATCTAATACAGGGCGCATGGTTAAATCCTTTTTGGGTACAAGGAAGTACACTGAATAAATACCTTCTGTTACCTGAGATAGGGGGACAGCCTCTATAGCTTCTTTTTTCAGTAGCTCTTCTACTTCTTGAAGAAGAATAGTGAGGTGTTCCGGTGTCATGCGTCGGTTCCGTGGGGGTCTGTACTTTGGGGAACCGTTGAATTCGATGCAGTATCCGTGGGCTATGGTGGATAATACCCAGCGGTCTGACGTTATTCCCTCCCATGCTGAAAGGAACGATGTTAGCCGGCCCCCGACCGGTGATGCATGGGAGAGGACCCGAATCTTCGGGTCATTTGTTGGTATTGGGCGTGGAACCTTTGGGGCTGGAGCCGCGGCCTCTTCCTTTGCCACGACGTTGGCCTCTTTGACTGAACTGGGTGCTTTGGTTAGAGGGCCAGTTGGTAACAGAGTAAAAAAGCTGTTGGCTTTGCTGCTGGCGTTGGCCACGAAAGGAGCGTCTATTGCCATAGCTGCGTCTGTTAGGTGGCCTAGAAATTTGGTCAAGAGTCTTGATGGTATCAAACTCTTTCTTCGCATGTTCTAGGGCCTCATCAACTGCTTTCCCAAACAGATGTGTTTGTTCTATGGGCTTATTTATCAGGGAAGCTTGGGTTTCCGGCTTAAATCCCGAATTGCGCAGCCAGACATGGCGTTTGAGAAGTATTCCCTGAACCAGGGAACGGCCAGCCGTCTCTGCGGCATCTAAGGAGTTCTTTACGATGCCCTGGTTTACAAGAGTTACCTCTGAGATTATAGCTAGCAGGCGTGAACGCTGGGGTTCTGGTGCGTCCTCTGCTTCGCTGCGCAGCTTGCTCCACTGTGCATCTGCGTAGCTAGCTAGTAGGGAATTGTTATTTGCAATCCTAGTTGAGAAGGCGGTGGAGGTCGTGATTCTCTTCCCAAGTGCATAGAGCTTCTTGCCCTCTTTGTCAGGTGGTGCCTCACTAGTGGATAGTGGTACCCCCGCTCTTTTTCTTGTATTAGTGACTACAAGGGAGTCCGGAATAGAATGTCCTCTGATGTACAAAGGGTCAGAGGACAAAGGGCTGAAGAGCTTTTCTATCTGAGGGTTGACCCCTCTGACTAAGGCCGGATTGGAAAGGGAAGGAGTTATTCTTCTCCTTATAGAAGCCAGGAGCGGAATAGACTGACTAACCGGGGCTTTTTCTTTAATAACTTTTTCTACAAAGTCTATGTCAGGAAGAGTCTCCCCTGTGTCTATTTCATAACGCGCTGATGCCTTGCGCAATAGTGCATTAAGTGAAGGTTGGTCATCTATGGGGGAGGTGTTTCCAATAGGTGAATCCTTGGGAGGAGAAGGGTGAAAGACATCAGGGTCTGAGTGCACTGATGGGGATTGCCAAGGCTGCACTGATGGGGATTGCCAGGGCTGTGAGGTAGCTGTATGTTCTTCAAAAGCTCCTGCACTAGTGTAAGGGTCTTCTTCAAACCCCTCTTCCTCATGTTCTTCCTCTCCACCCAAACACTCCTCATCTTCCTGGAGGTATTGCTCCTCTTCAGTGAGGTCATATGCGTCTGTAGAAGGGGGAAACAGCCTAGGAATCTTGACCCTAGGGTCATCCTGGGTCCATTCTCTTGGTCTTTTGGGTGTGGGTGGGTTTTGGCTGCCCAAACACCTTTCCATTTTCTCCATACAAGAGTGGAGTCTTTCAAGGGTCTCATGGGGGACCCCTGAATAGTCTAGAGGGGGGAAATCAGTGTTTTCACCTTCCAAACGCTTAGAACGCTCCCACAACGTCGAAGAAAGGTTTCCGTCGCCCTCAGAAAAGCCTTCCGGTAGTTCAGAAGTGCCCTTAGGTGAAGGGGGCAGTTCCTGGCTACTCTTGTGCTTTTTCGGCGTTTCTATAGCTTTTGGTGCGGTATTCGACGTCTGTTTCGTCGTCCGCTTACGTTTGTCTTCGGAAACAATTCTCGCCAGGCTCTCGACAACGAGTTTGTCAGTGGAGGGCTCTGGTGTCGACGTTGCCTGCGTTACGCGTTGTTTCTCGACGGCCGCTCTATGGAGCGTTACGTCGGATGTTTTTAAGGTAGCGCCGGTGTTTGATGAAAGCCTAATCGCTGGTCGCGGCTGCGTTTGCGGGTGGGGCTTGAGACCCTTACGGTCTGAGGTAGACACCGGAGTGCCCTGCGTCCCCTTCGGCGCTGATGGATCCTTCGTCTTCGACGAAGAAGAGCCGTGGGTTGTGTGCTTAGGCCTATGGGGTCTATGTGCGTCCTTGTCGCCGGGGTGTTCATCCCCATAAGCAGGGCGTGAGCCGAGCCCGTCGGGGCAGGGACGGACGTCGAGGAGCGCGAGCGCTCCTTCTGGGGGTTAATGACTTCCGTAACGGACGTCGAGTTATCACCCTCCTCGTCACTTTCTGTAACAGCGGCGGCGGGTGAGGAAACTGACTTCGACATAGCGTAGTCTGCCCACCTCTTAACTTTCCGTTCTTTAAGAGTTCTTGGTTTCAAGAGCTTACAGGCCGCGCAGCTGTCCTCCTTATGATAAGGGGCAAGCAACGATTACAGAGCTTGTGTTTATCCTTCGAAGTGTATTTGCCCCTACAGCGTGGGCAAAACTTAAAAGGTGTCCTCTCCATAGCTGAGGCAATAATAACTGGTGATAACAACCCCAAGGGAAAGATAGGGGAGAAAGAAAGACATTCTCAAAGAGAAGATAAAAGTTCGAACCCCCACTCTCCCTACTGTATGTTGGCCGGCGAGGCCAGGCCACGTGTTCGGCAGCGCCGAAGGATCCCCTCCGTCTCTTCCCCTCCGTCGAAACTTGCTCGGCGGAGAAACAGCTTCACAGCTAACGTCGAGTGGAGGGATGTTAAAAATATAATAAGTATAATAAAGGACCGAGGTCCGTAGTAAGTATTTGCAATGTCTCTCTAGGAGCTCCGCGTAAGGCGACCAGAAGCTGGGCGGAAAAAAACAATCTGAGGGACCTCGACGCGTGAGGGATTGTGGGTACAACGCACGTCACTCTAGGGATAGTGTTACAGACACGCCTTGTCGACGTCCCCTTTTCGACTACGAAAAACAAAATGCAATACTCCGCAGTGACCACTGGATGTCGGACCTATGCACAGCATGTGATTCTAAGCAGATTAACAAACATCAGAAACAAGCATACTTTGCACTCCTTTGATAGTTGTTGGGGATGGCCACTGAAGGATAGCATCCACATTGCGTGTGTCCATGTGAACTCCTCGTGGGGTAAGCATGAAGCACAAAAATTCAACTTCCCTGACATGGAAGAAGCATTTTTCCAATTTGGCAAACAGGCGATGCTGACAAAGCTTCTCCAGAACTGCTCTTACATGGCCAACATGGTCTTCCTGGGACGTTGAGTAAATAAGAATGTCGTCGATGTAAACAAGGACGGGGACGTCCAACAATTCGAGAAGCACACCGTTCATGAAGAACTGGAATGCCGCCGGTGCATTGCATAACCCAAAGGGCATAACCTGATACTCGAAAAGCCCATATTTGGTTCGGAATGCTGTTTTCCACTCGTCGCCACTTTTGACTCTCACAAGGTGATAGGCTCCTAGTAGGTCTATTTTCATGTAGATTGGAGCATTCTTCACCTGATCAAGCAACTCAGGGATGAGTGGCAGAGGGTATCTGTTTTTAACTGTGATTTGATTCAGTGCCCTATAATATATACATGTTCTGAGCTCGCCCTCTGTCTTGGCTACGAAGAAGAGAGCAGAGGAGGCAGGAGACTTAGAAGGGCGGATGAATCCGTTAGCTAGGTACTGATCTAGGTAAGTCCTCAGGTGTTGATTTTCTTGCTCAGATAGAGCGTAAATTCGACTTCAAGGAATTTGTGCTCCAAGGACCAAATCGATTTGGCAGTCGTAAGGTCTATGTGGAGGCAGGGTGTTTGCTTGCTCCTTTTGGAACACATCCTGATAGTCCAGATATTCCGGGGGTAGGGCACCAGAGACTCCCAGGATAGGTTTTGTCTTGAGTTTCAGGCTCTTCACGCCTTTGTGGTAACAACCTTTGGTGCATTCTTGAGGAAAAGTCAGCACTCGCGTTCGCTAGTCAATCCTGGGATTATGGGTTTCTAGCCACAGCATTCCTAAAATCATCTGGAACTGAGGGGCTCCAATAAGATCGAAAGAAATGTCTTCCCGATAACCGTCCTGACACATCAACAACACTTTGTTGGTATGTTGCGTCACTGGGCCGGATGACAACTGAGAGCCATCCACTGCAGTGACGTTTTCCAATTGTAGTTTCTGATGGAGGGGACGGCCTATCCGTGCGGCAAGGTCCTGATCGATATAATTTCCCACCGCTCCACTATCAATGTATGCTTCCAAGGCATGTACCTTTGATGGTTGTTGGTGGGGGACCAGGAGTACCAGAATGACCAGGTGAGAGGTCTCTACAACTTTCTTCATTTCGCTCGACAAATGGACCCCTACACTTGTCGGGCGTTGAGTTTTCCGGGATTTGTTGTTTCTCATCGTTGCCATTGTCCGTTGCCCCTACTATTTTCTTGGGAGGTTTTATTGGGCAATCCCGGATGAAATGTCCTGCTTTGCCGCAGTATAAAAAGAGTTGTTGTTGTCTCCTTTTTTCTCTCTCAGCCTTGGAGATAGGAGCTCGTAATCCACCAATCTGCATGGGTTCTGTTGACTCATGAGTTTTAACTTTGTTGTCCCGCGGTCGCATATAAACCGACCTCCCTTCAGTTCTTGTGCGGTCCATTTTTCGGTCCTGTAACCTATGGTCCAATTGTACCATCAAATTGATGTACTCCGCACAACACTCGGGGGGAGGGTCGGTGTTGACCACTTGGCCTAGCACATCCTTTAGTTCCCCCACGCAATTCTCGAAAAAACAGTGTGGTCCTTTTTTCTTCGGCCTAATTAGTCTGTGCAACGAGATGATTAAAGGTGGCAATGTAAGTCAGCAGATCCTGGCTTCCCTGTCTGAGGGACAGTAGTTCATTATCTAGGGCTTGTCCTTGGGTGTGCCTAGCAAACAACTTTTCCAATTCCCGTTGGAATTATCCAAAATTTCGAAGTAGTGGATCATCCCGATTTACTAATGGTATGGACCAATCCGCTGCGCTGCCTCCCAAGTAGGAAAGTACAAAGGCAACTCTTGCACTATCATTAGGGAAGGCCCTAGGGCGACATAAAAAGTGAAGGCGACATTGGTTCATGAATATGGCATATTTGTTAGGATTGCCGGTGAAATGTTCTGGCGGGGCCAATGGCACAGCCCCCGGGAGCACCACTTGGACTGGTGGTGATGGCTGCGGCAAAGGGTTTGGTGTGATTCTGGGTAATGGAACCTGCCCTGCATGAGTCTGAAGCATCTGTCTCGCCAGATCGTCCGTTCGTTCACGGGTGACAATAAGGTCTCTTTGCAAGGCATTAGTCTCTTGTCTGGAGGCATGTACTTCGGCCCGCAGTTCCCCCAGCAATTGGGTCAACTGGTCAGTTTCTGACATGTCCATAACGCCCAGGCAGAGGTTCAGAGAGGCTTTGCATTCTGTTACGCTCACCTGGTCTCTGCGGGGGCATTGGGGCACGGTTGGAACCCCCCCCCCCTGGGCTTGGCTCCTCTGGATCAGTCTTCTTCCCCAGCTGCTGTAGTGTGGACTGTTCTGGTTGCTGGCGCTGCCCTTGAGAGAATACGAGAGGCAGTGAGAATGCTGTGGTTGGATTGTGATTCCCCTCAAACCCTTTGTTCCAGAACGAGGTGAGCATGCGTTTACCCACATAATCGACCCTTTTTTCTTGTAAGGATGAGCTCTCCGTCCTGCTTCTCATCAGCAGGGGCGCCGTTGATGGACCTAGTTGCTTCACTGGTCCGTGTGGGTGACGGCCCAGACCGGCTGTGACTGAACCACTTTGAAGGTAAGCGTTTGTAACAATGATTATTGTCCGTATCCTTTGTAATGTCTTTTTCAATGATTATTGTCCATAACCCTTGTATTGTCTTTTCTCTCCCCAATAGATGCGAAGATGGCCACGCGGAGTCGCGGTGTTGAAGGCGAGTCCTAATGGTGCCAGAGGGATTGCGAGGTTCCCACTTAGCAGGTAAGTGGAATTTCAAGGTTGTACGCAAGGCTTATGTGTTGCGCGACCAAGCGTAAAACATTTAATGCAGTCTCTAACCTTTTGTGTTCCTTTTCTCTTGCAGGGATGGCCTGGCGGCGTCAGATGGACAGCGTCTTATCCGAAGACCTGCCGGCGATCGCTGGATAGATGGATGGATGGATTTGTGAGGATGCTGGGCGAGAAGAAGACTCCTGCGTAGCTAGACGTCCGGAACAGGTGAGGATGCAGCCCGACTGATGCCAATGGGAATCAGGTAAGATGCGATGCGCTACAGGCGATGGGATCGCAGAGACAGGTGAGATGCGCGTCCAGCGATGGAGTTGCTGGAGTCAGGTAAGCTGCGCGTCGAGCAATGATGTTGCTGAAGGCAGGTAAGATGTGCGCTGAAGATGCATTGTTGGCGGCGCTTCAAGCGATGGTGTGGCTGGAGTGAGGTAGGTGCGCACTGAAGATGATGTTCTGGAACCTGATGAGATGCGTGCCGAGATGACGAGCTGGAAACAGGTAAGAGCGTTTCAGGCGGTGGTAAGCGTTACGCTGCAAAAAGCAGACTAATGCGAAGCGCTTACATGTAGGTGGGGCTGGCTTAAATAGCCTGGTCCCAGCCACTCCCCATTAGCCCTGCCTTGTGGCTCCACCTTGCTCCTCCCAGAGACTTCTGCACGTGCCCTCCAATAATTCCTTATGGCCACGCCCGGCCTGGATGCACGTGCCCTAGACACCAAGTGTGCAGAGCACACTTTCTTATGAGCCTGACGCCAAAGG
This sequence comes from Ambystoma mexicanum, assembly GCF_040938575.1. Lineage (NCBI taxonomy): Eukaryota > Metazoa > Chordata > Amphibia > Caudata > Ambystomatidae > Ambystoma > Ambystoma mexicanum. Next base: position 976,660,527 of record NC_090924.1, read on the forward strand.
TGCCAAGACTGGGTCCATTTGGACCCTTTATTTGATAAAGGTACTGGCCCTTGACCAGTGGCCATGACACAGAGACATTGTCAAAGAAGCTCCCCCAATTGCAAATAAACAACCAAGAAAGCTAGCACAGTCTCTGACCAGGAGTACATTTCCACTACATCAAGAATAAAGAAGACTTGGACGGCAACCCTGCAACATCAGGGGATGTAAAATTGGGCAACACATCTGCACTGGATCTGCCATAACACCCCTGCAGAACCGAACACCACAGATACTGCACATCATCCAATGTGATGTCCCTCGGCCAATGCAAAAAAGTATGCAAAGGAGTTATGTAAGTGAGACCTGAAGAAGCTGCGTGAAAGGATGCACCATCTCAAACAACAAAACAAACACCAGTGGGTCGACACATCACACAGGATCAGAACTCATTGCAGGATCTATCAGTGATGGTTTTAAGAGGTGGCCTCTCGAATACCACAAACAGAGGACGTGGAAGCTAAAGTAACCAAAGATGCTTGACGGAAAAAAAGCAGTCTGAACAAATAGGTTTTATGACACAATGGCCAACTTTGAGGCCAGTCCAGCAATGTCATCACATCAACAAAGTCCTAAAATAACCCTCCAGTACCATTTTTCACCATCAGCTTTATGCTCAGGACCCCCAAAGGGTGAGTGGCACAGGAGATCGACCACAGAAATCATGGGCATCTAAACTAAAATGGGTGGCACCTATTACCCGGCATGGGTCACGCAGAGATAACAGCAGACACTGCACAGTTAAAAAATGAGTAACATATTTCGCGTTTGCCACACTGTACGCAAGCGAGGAAACCATTGTGAAGCGTGAAGCACACTGATGTAACTTTGGGGAATGCAACAGTTAAAACCTGAAAACATATTTTGTAGTGTCACATTCTACACCAGATAGGAAACTGTAGTCGATGCATTGAAATCAATACAATGTTCTGAGACTACATAGAGGCAGCAGAACACATTTTTAGAGACTTTGGGCCTCATCACAAGTCCAGGGGTAACCCTTCAAAGTGGCGGTAATGGAATTAGCGCCACCAGTACTGCTCTGCCGGATCATGAGCCAGCGCAAATACCACCGACTGTAAAAGCATCTGGCGCTATTACAGGCAGCGCCATTATAGTCCGCCACACAAGGCGCGACATACAGCCACATGACAAGTCCATGTACAGTGGTATTAACGCCGAAAACCAGCAGACGGTAAATGGACACAGGTGCCTGCAATTAAGTCACAGGTGAGCCCAACCCACCCTAGAGGGCTACATAAGGCACAACCCCTACCCCAAACACTGATTCCAACAACATGCTGCCACTAGTCACTGTGAGCTGGTACAAACAGCTGCACATGCTGCGCCTGAAAGTAGAGATGCAGGATAACCAGTGCAGGGCACAGGGAGGACAGGGGGTGGGGGGGATGAGGAGGAGGAGAAGATCCCAAGCAAGGCGTGCACCTATCCCCACGGTAGAGCCCTCACCGTGGACTCTCACTGACACCCAGTTGGTGACCCTGTACCGCCTCAACAGTGAGACCATTACTGAGCTGCTCAGTACAATACATGAGAACTTAGGGAGCAGGATAAACATTCGTACAGCTGTGCTCCCACTGTTTAAGCTAGTGTCCATATTACAATTCTTAGGTACTGGCACCTATCAGTACTCAGTGGCCATGACGCACAGCATAGCACAGCCCAAATTCTGTGCAGTTCTTGCCCAGTTGCTGGATTCCCTCCTGCGGCATGTGCAACACCACATAGCACTGCCCACAACCCCAGTTCAGGTCAATGCCATGAAGGCAAAGTTCTATGCTGTAGCCAAATTGCCTAATGTGATTGCAGTCCTGGACTGCATGCATCCATTGTGCGTTGGTGGCCCCCCAGGCACACAAAGCAGTGTACTGAAATCGCAAGCACTACCACTCACTCAATCTGCAGGTGACCTGCAACCTTAACCTCACCATCACCCACTGCTGTGCCCGCTACCCAGGTTACACCCACTACTCCATGGTCCTATGGAACAGCACACTGCCAGGATAAATGGAGAGGCACAGAGGACAACGGACCAGGATAGTGGGTGAGTAAAACTGCCAGCATGTATGCACTGTGAAGCTCCTGACCAAATTGGGGTGTGTGAATAATGACACAAAGCATGGCATGACAAGTAAATCGAAAACCAGTACCCGTCCAGCTCCCGCACCAACAACAGAGTACAGCCCAGAGAGACTGCACATGTTGTACACACCTGGACAGACATGCAGATGAACACATACAGCAGCAATTCATTCCACACATATAACTACATGTACCACAATGCATCATGGATAATCCAAAGCAATAACAAAGTGCCACATTGCAGCACACAACAGCAGCACTGCCAGATCCACGCCCATGTACACCCACACTGCAATGCTGACCCACTGCCCCGAGAAGTGTAGGCAAAGCTGATAGCCAACCCAGCAAGCCACATGCATGAGAGCAATACACAGCCACAAGACAGCTACCAGGTACACATGTCACCAGCAGACACATCACAAAACATCTGCTGCAACGTAACATGGTGCATGTGATGCCAACACAATGCATGATACCAGTGACACAGCATGCACAGACATTGTACGGGCACATGCCATGGGATGAAGCCCCATATGCATGCACATGATGACCATTGCCATGATGCTGTGTAAATCCACCCCCGCACATTTCAAGGTGACTAATGTCTGTCTCTCCTCATGCCAGTGACTCTGGATACCCGCAGCTGGCTTGGCTAATGACCCCTGTGCGTGATCCACAGACACTGCATGACATAGCCTACAAACACGCACACAGCAGGACCTGTGTGTTCACTGTCTAGATCGTACATGCAGAGCCCTTATGTATGCTCCAGAGAAAGTCAGAAAAATAGTGTGTGTGTGTGTGCCATGCTACACAACATCTGCATAAGGAGGAATGTTGAATGAAAATGATGAGGAAGTGCCTGAGGCAGGGGCCACAGCAGGCAACATCAGAGATGACGTAAGGAATGGGAGACTGGCTCGCCAGGCACTGATTGACAATTTCTTTTGAAGTCATTTCCCTGGCCCAAGCCATGCATCACTGTGTGACTGTCACTTCTGTACATAAACTCCACAATGACGCAATGTTAGGCAGAAACCTGTGCAGTTCCCTCTGGGACCACTGCAAAAGATTTAAGACTACAGGTGTTTGGCAGTAAACCCACTTGGTAGCAGTCTGTACCACACAGATTCACTTGGTAGCTGTGGCTGAGCAGCCAGACTTCCCTCAAGAAGAGTTAGGCTGTATACAGAGTATTCACAATAGGTCAAGAGAACACAATAGAACAAGTAAACACTGACCAGGGCTTGGTGTAAAAGAGATATAATTATTTATTTAAAAAACACATCTAGAAAAACACACAGGCACTAATAGTAAGCAATTCAAAAACACAGTCACTAAAAGATATACACTCCCTTAAAAGAATATTAGACAAGTCTTAAGTAAAGCCCCACTTATTTTCAGACAGCGGTGAGCGCATAACGTAGATGGCACTCTAATAGTTCGTTTTTAAAAGGGAGAGAAAAGCAGAGAACACATTGAAACAGATCCCAACACTTTTACAAGAACATAACAAGAGAGGAAGGCAAAGTAAAACCGTGAAGTCAGAGTCAGTAGGCCAGATCCGCTTTAAGAGGATCGAAACGAAATGTGTCCAAGGTCACACGGTTGCAGTGCACAAAAATCTTGTAAAGGTTCAAAAAGGAGTTGGACCAAAGAAAGGGACCAGTTAGAGGGTCAAGGCAACCAGCCAGTCCAGAAGGTTAAGGGGTTATTATTACCTTGTAGCAATCTTTAGAAAGGGAGGCCTGGCGGACACAGTACCTTAAAGTGGTGAGAACACTCCAGCGGGGGCAGTTGTTCCTGGCAGCGGATGCAAGTCGGTGCTTCGTCCGGGGGTAGAGAGGATCTCATCGGGGAGGAAGACAGGAGTCCGTTGCACTGCCAGGGAAGAAACCAGCCGCGGAGTTTCTCAGGTACAAGGAGCGGTCCGTTGATTCGCGGTTCAGTGGTGAGTGGCTATCTGGCCGCCGGGGTGCTTGGCATGGGCAGTTCGACCACAAACCGGTCTGGGTGCGAAGAAAAGAAGGTAAAACTGGTTGTGCCCACCAGTCAGGGGAAGAAGCCTCTCCACCCGGGAGATCTTCTCTGTCGTCGGGAAGTGGTGAGTCGGTTCCGCAGGGCTCCACCGGTGGTGTCGTCGTGGTAGGTCGGCTCAGCTTCTCCCTCGTCGGATTGTCAGGTCCTGTGGCGACTTCTGAAGTTCCAGTCCCCAAAGCCCTGCTTTTATGCAGCATACCCCCATTCACTCAGCCTAGCTGTCAATCAAACATGCTAAGTGGTGAGCCGGCCGGCTCACCACTTGGGCCAATCACACAAGAGTGTGACTTGAGTTACCAAGGTAACTCAGTCCAGGGTGCCTAAACCCCCTCCCACACCCCCTGTGGTACCCAGACAGAGTGGCACCACTTTTGGAGGCTTCTGTGGAGAAGCCCGCCAAAAAGTGGAACCAAGGGCTCGACTTGGGTTGGAGTCACAGAAGAGAACACAAACGCCATTTTAGAATCGAGTCCTGGCAAAAAATACCAACCGGCGAATTAATATTAATTAAATAAACCGGCGGTATGTTCAAGGCTATGAGAATTAAATAATTAAAGTTGGTAGCCTCGAACAATGGGAAAATCCCATAGGAAAATATTCGCGGTTGAATATAAAAAGTAGTTTCCACTGCCACCAGCCAAAACTCGATCAGGGGGGACGGAGACGTGCCCCCTCGACTAACAGACCCCGGGGCAATCGAATTGCCCCGACCAGTACATCCACAATATGATGGTTTGTACTGGTTTCTGTTAATAATTTGGGACTAGTAAAGCCAATGGTGACTTTACATGCCCTGGGAGACAGTAGTCAGTCCCAGGGAATGGAGTCTATGGTGGGGGGTCACTATGACACCCCTGTGTTACTGCACGGAGGGTGCTGTGTAACACATATAGCAAAAACACATGAGACCCTATGGAGTAAAGGACCCCATACCCCATAAAACACATTAACAGTCCAAGGAACACCATAAATCATGTCCAAGAGTGGGAGAAAAAGAGTCTCACTCTTGGCAGGAGAAAAGATCAAACTCCAGAAATCCAGCAAAGCGGCTGGGGGACTCACTAGGTTAGGAAATTCAGCCTAAAGAGAGAATTCTCCCTAACACTCAATTCGGAATGTCATCGCATTGATGTAGTTCAAGTGTTTTATTCTATGTGCCCTGACTATCCCCCCTCCAGCCACCAACTCCCCAGCACACTATCCCCCTCCCCTTCCAGCCACCAACTCCCCAGCACACTATCCCCCTCCCCTTCCTGCCACCAACTCCCCAGTACACTATCCCCGACCCCCCTCCCGCCACCAACTCCCCAGCACGCTATCCCCCTTCCCTCCACCAACTCCTTAGCACAATAACCCCCTCCCACCACCAACTCCCCAGCATACTATCCCCCTACCGCCACCAACTCCCCAGCACACTATCCCCCTCCACCCCTCCCGCCACCAACTCTCCAGCATGTCCACTCAGGGCAATAAGTGTCTCAGTGTTACCTGTCCGACCCTTACTCCCCACAGATCCCTATAGCCGCCATCATGTTCACTAGGCCGGAAGACCGGAGGGCGATCCGGAATATATGGGAGCCCTCTGGCGTCGCCACTCTGGGCGATCTGGTGGATGACCAGGGCATCCACACATTTCCCGAGCTGCACGAATTGACTGGGGTCCCACTGGGTCAGTTCCTTCTATACGGGGCGGTGCTGGACAGACTTAGGAGGCGATGGCCGGATGCAGAATCCCAATGCGCCGGACACGAGGCCATAGAGAACCTGATAGGTGTGGCAGAAGGGGGACACGAAACCTCTAGGCTTTATGAGATCCTAATTGACAACACCACACATAGCGAACTCACATGCAAGAGCAAATGGGAGGCCGAGCTGAACACACTATTTGGCGACACGGAGTGGGAAACAATAACACACTATCACAAAAAGGTCTCTAGGAATGCCCGATTTCAACTTATCCAATTTTACATCATCCATAGGGCCTACCTTACCCCAGCTGTCATCTCGAGATTCAATGGCGCTGGTGTGGTGCGGTGCCCCAAGTGCCAAGAACCTGCGGCCTCCCTGACCCACATGTTTTGGGCCTGCCCGAACATACGAACCTTCTGGTCGCAAATTCAGACCAAGGTAGCAGAGGAGGACATAACGCTAGACGTGCAATCCCCCAAGGCATGTCTATTGGGCTCGTACCCACGAGGGAAAAAAAACAAATCTCTCAACAGGCTCAAAGATTTGATGTACATCCTCGCTAAAAGGCGCATCGCAATGGCCTGGAAGTGTCCCAGAGCCCCTAAACTTGTAACATGGTGGGAGGACCTTCGCAGATGGACTGTGGCTGAAACCGGGGCCTGGGAGCTGGCGCAAAGACAGCAAAAAATAAATGACTCGGAGGACCTCCTGCAGTGGATTGCCCTCACGACGGCCCTGTTCAGTCCTAAGGAAGCCAGCACCTCAGGTGAGGACCCGGACAGCCCGGGCTCACCCTAATGCCAGCAGCAGACTGCGTAACCCCGGTCCGGGTTCACTTGGGGACGGAGGGAATGGGAATTATTGCGGATATTTAATTGATTGTCGTGTTGATGATACTGGTTGTATGTTTCTTGAAAAAAACAATAAAAATATATTTAAAAAAAAAAAAAAAAGTGTCTCAGTGTTACCTACAACATGGCCCCCCCCCCTTCCAACCCCCGGTGATCTTGGGTGCAGATGGCGCTGGATACAACGCCTCTGTGAGCTCTGCTTTAGTTGTTGAACTTGAAGGGACGGATCCTGGACCCCGCAGCTGTTGGTTTGTCAATGCGTGGCCTTAGTGAGTGTTGAGACACCTTCTGACATCTCCCTTACCCTCTGCCCGTATACTGTGAGGGATGCTTACATGCAGCTAACTCCGCCCAGCTCTTCGCATGCGCGTTCACGCCAGGTTGTGATGCAGCGCTAATACCGCTGCACAGCCCAACAGTAACACTATTTCAGCTCAGCGCAAATTGCACTGGATTACCGCCCAACTTGTGATGAGGGAATACTGACCCTTTCCTAATTATGTGTTTTAAACCTCTCATTTCAATAGGCCTTTTAAAAAAAACATCAGTAATTTTAGGAATCCATCAAGGCCCATTTCAACACGAACTTCTTTCTTTATACATTAATCAGAAATTATTCAAATGAGAAAAATGCATAACTTTATGAAGCAAGAATATGCCAAATAGTTATGTCACTGGGTATGCATCTGCAAAAACAGATTCCAGAAATCCTGATTATATTAAATAAGCATGTTACTGCCATGATTTATGGAAGAAAATCAAAATGGCATTTAGTAGTGTAGGAGCGAAGTAAGACCTCTCCTATGGTCAGAAATATACAAATAAACATCATCAAATGTAGATTTTTTTTTTTTAAATATATTTATTGTTTTCTCCAAAATACAATACAACCAGCATCATCAATATGGTAATCGGTTATGTGTCAATAGTAACTTCCCCCCCTTCCCTCCCCCCCAATGCAAACCCAGACCGGGACGTTGAGCAGTCTACTGCCTGCGCTAAGGCGGGCCTGGGCTGTCCAGGTCCTCGCCTGAGGAGCTGTCCTCTTTGGGACGGAACAGAGCTGCTGTGAGGGCTATCCATTGCATCAAATGTAGATTTGTGGTGCGTATTCAATAGGAGTGTCTAACTATGAGGCAGGACAATGGAAATATTGGGCCCTTCACGTAGTGTGACAGTTATGACATAACATAAGCACTTTGGACACTTTAAAAATAGCATGAGCACAGTGGAGAGCATTATGACATTAGATAAAACTGCTGGAAAGGACCACCTTTTCATGATTAACAAAAATCTATGGTTACTGAGCAAGCAACATCTTGAAAGGTGGAGTCCTATCCAGGAAGGAGACTGAAACAGGTAGTGACAGAAATCTTTTTTTTCACCTGTACCAGAGGGGAACAGAGACCAGACGCTTAACTGATGCTGCTCTGTGAACTAAAAGAATTACACCGAAGTAAGTAAAACAATCCCCTACAGGAAATCAGACTTGCCATTCAGCCTCTTATATGCTAAGTACCAGGAGTGGGTGATTAGGAAGCACTAGGAGGAGCTGATGATTCCAAATAAAAAATAGGAGTATTGCAATGTGAGATGTATTTTGATTCTCACTATAGTTAAGTGTCAAGTGAGATTTCTTTTCAAGAAAACCAATTGCATCTTGTGCTGTTAGTGCAGTGTCAAACGTAGCATTTCTGTATAACCAAAGTGAAGTTTCGTTCCGCAAATCTAGTCCAATAAAATGGAACCCTGCATCTTTCCACAGGTAAAGCTGCCAGTTCAGATTCTAAACCGAGGGCCTGGCATCCTAGCCGGACATATTTAAAAAGAAATTTTGGGATGGAAGGACGTTTAAATGAGCCATTTCTATTCTCGTAAAAATAGTGTGACTGTAAATACCATAGCAACCCTTCATTCTGAAATTGCACAGTGATATTAATATGCGATTTGAACGTTGAGGGTGGGGGGTTCATTTTGTTCAATATAATCTGAAAACCATTCTCTCAGTTTGGGATGGGTGTGCTGAAATTGTGTGTTTTCTAAATTCTAAATTAAATGTTACTTCCTTAACCCAAAACCAGCAGAATTCAAGTTATTGCAAGCATATTGTAAACTGTACACACATGTTAGTAGCCCACAGAACCATGTTTAAATGAGAAGGATGCAACCTGAAACAGGTCTTTGATTCTAGCATGTATTGGTGTCACTGGGGAAAGACATACATTTTTTGGGATCATTTGCAAATGTAACTTCATGTATAATTTGGAAATGTTTTAATGCAAAGAAAGCATCAACATATTAGCCTATAAGCGGCAGAAAATTATCAGACCTGTGGCACTTTAGAACTACATATAGATATACAAGTGATTATGTAAATGGATGTTTGTGAGATAGAAATAATGAGATTTAGTAGGCAGGTTATTTTCGTTTTTTTGTGGACTCGCTGCCGGTGATTGTGATCCATCGTGGTGACTTCAGCTGCATAAAGGTGGAGACCACCTCTACCATGATTTCACCTAATTTCTTTACTAAAATAAATTTGAGTTTTGAGTAAAAAAAGATTGTTTCTTGGCCAGAATTACATAGAGGGTATTAGATTGGGGTTGCCCACCTTGTGAAAGTAGCTATACCTTGACCAAAATATACCTTGGATCTGTGTGTATTTCAGATTGTTAAATCTTTGGACCACACCACCTTCCTTCCATCCATCCTACACTACAACTAAACCTTTTTTGTGTATGTTGCTCTATTACAATTGAACTCAACAAGTGTAAATAACGAATATATTGAACACATTATAATTTGTAAAAACGACTATCCTAACCTTCTTGACAGGCATCTATCCCAGTTGGACGTCAAAGCCAACCTCAGGTGAACCCCAGTTCTAGCACTATGCCAATTAGGGGTACTTTATCCCTTCCCAAACTAAACCGATATCTGTGTAGCACTACTCTCAGATTTATGGCCGTCTTGCAGGACACCAAAGCCACCAAACCCAAATTCCGGAATCGGATATATAATACTTATTCCCTAATCCTTTGAAAATGAATGGAGAAATATCATGCCAATAAACTAATATGCCTAGTTTTAGCATACTGCGCCCACCAAACCTATTCTTCAGGTCTCAGCCGTATCCATGTTTCTATGATACTTCCAGGCTTTCCATCACATTGACACTTGTAGTTTTAATCCATGTGTATTCTGCTCCCAAATTCTCTTTCAATGCCTAACAGGTAGTTCATCCATTAACTCAATTGTATCATCATCAGAAACAGGTATTCTTGTACTGTTGATCTGCCACTGCTACACTTTTCTTAGTTATGGCTGTTCCTCTGTTTCTGTCACCTTTGTGTGCCATTTCAGATCCTTTTTCAAGTTGTTTCAATTTATGGAGGTTTGTCGTCTTTTTTTCCCTTTCTCTCAAGCCAGGTACATACTTCATGTGGGTACATGAAAACCCATGTCTTCCACTCATGGACTACCTTCAGCTTTGCAGGGAAAAGAAGCATGTATGGATGCTTTCAGCTGCCATTATGATTCCTCAAATGAGCATTTCAAGCACTGCACTTGTATGGTGTAACCTGTGAAGACTGACGAGCTTCAATTCTTCTGTCATCCGCTTATCTGGACACCTAAAGAATCATGTCCTTGTCTCTGAAGTTAATGAGTTTAGCATCATTGCCCTAGGCGGTGCGCCTGGCTGAGGTTTGGCCAGCACCAGATGTGCCCGCTCAAAGGAAGGAATTCCCCAATTTGCCCTTTTATCACAGTCACTGTTTCATCCAATTCCGCAACACAACCTTCCACCGTCGATACTCTAGCCACAGACGAGCACAGGTCTGTTCTGATTAAGAATAAATACACTCCTAACCTGCTGATTTTTTTTCCAAGGGCTAACCTGTAATCTTCCATGGACCTCCACATGGCATCCACTGATGACTCCTCAATGCCATTCAACTGGTTCTGTCCCTTCAGACCCCCAGCTTATCAGCTATTTATTTGGCTCCCTTTGCTCTGTGCCTCCATAATTAGTTCATACATATTAGTTTGTTGTGGTCTTGCAGTCTTCTCTTTCCCCAGAGAAACAATTGGGAGTCGGTGTCGTCCCTGCCTTTGCAAATGTAGAAGCTCAGCTGCCAACTGCTTATCTTGGCAGTCTATTTACATACACTTAAGGATCTACATCCCAGCCAAGGGCCCATAAGCGTGTCTCAAGTTCTGGGAACGCTCGTGGGGGATCTTTGGTGCAAATTCATAGTACAACCACGTGTTTTTCCAACACTACAAAGAGGGGAATATTAAAGCCCCCGTCTCATTCTGGTCCTCCTGTGCACATCTATCTTTTTCTCCCTCTGGCAGGTCAGAAAGGTACAGAAAGGCACCTTTGTGTGATTCACTAAGGTCCTTCTATGGGAGGGAGGTAAGGGCAACACTCCTCTCTTGCTTATGGGTCCTGGAACACCTTATTTGGGAATGTGCTACTCTGTAGCTTGGAACCAGTGCAGGAGTTACCAGTCCTCTGCTGTGATTTTGCTCTCCTTCCTATTTGGCAGTCCCAGACAGGCAACCTCAAGCTGTGCGGATCAACGTACACTTGCGGGAGGAAGAGCTTCACAAGTTTAAGAGAGGGGGAACTTTTCAATGCACCTTTGCTTCAGCACATCGCACAGTCAGTTGACCTCTACTCTGCAGAGGTCTAAAGCCCATAGGCGGCACAGGATGAACCCAGGGACTCAGCGCATGCTTTCAGGGGCCATCTTACTTTGGGTGGGATCCGGGCCTTGGGCCGCTTCTGTCGTTGGAGACCCCGTAGAGGTCACCATGCTGTCTTTAATCACCCCAGGCATAGTGCTGAGCACTGCCGGTCCCATGTTGCTCCTTGCAGCAGAAGTCAGCCATCAAGGATGGATAATTTCTGGATCAACTGCGCTATGAGCGAGAGCTCACTTAAGTGTGAAGGTTGCTAGAGAAACGTATGTAGAAAAAATAAACGTCTAGGGGTAGAGATGTGCCACTGATGGTTTCACATTTCCAATGCTGCCCGTAGCACCTACAATTCTGCTTAAAGAGCCATTTAGTATTTGTTAATACATTCCGCTACATTTGCACGGCTGGTAGGTAGTGAAAAGAGGGTTGAGTTTACATGAAGGGAATCACCTATTTCTGTTGGCTATCTGCCGGATATGTGTTACCATAATCTGTTTGCCATGCACTCCTGGTGGCCAAGGAATACTCCTGAGATCATGGAAATGCACATCCTCACCAAAAGGTGAAGACTGGAGTGCTAGTGCTCTTGTGGCACATGGGAAACCTCTGTATAAAAAGACACAGGTGACGCATAAACGTGAGAACATTTGGAATAAGGATTCTGAAGTAGACGTATGGCATATGAATCTCACGTTTCTGACGGTGGTCTTAATAAAGATTTAGGCGGATCCTTCTATTTTTTTGACTTTCTCCCCCATTCCAATACTGTATTCGGCCAATCCCCAACTTTAGATGACTATCAATACTTTTAAAGGATGTACGTATTGCCTTAGAGGAAATGCATATTATATATTTTGCCACAGTCATTGTGTGGAGTCGATTTCAAATGACATCGTATTCACCTGTATAGTCGGGAATACTCAAATATTTTGTTTAACTAAAAAGAATAATGTAAGATCTACTTCAGCTTATTGTCAAACATCAAGGAAGACGGGTCGCAAAAGGAACCAAAGGGTCACACTCCAGGTACTGTGACCACGTTATTGAATAAAGGATCCGTCCACTGTCGCTCTCCATTAAAATCTCGAGTACTTCAAACTGAAGAACCGCACTCGGACACAACGATCAGCTGACACGTTCCACCCTACCCAAAGAGCTGCTTCCCACCCATGCTGTAGGCAAATCAAAGGTCAGGCGGAATAAACCATACTTCTGTATACAAAGGACTACGACGTGCATTGGTACTACGATGGCGTCACTCGTGTGTCTGTCTGTTTGATAGTTGCGTCACAGTTCGCAGCACGTCGCGGTCTCTGACACGTGAAAGCCAAAGGCACATCTCAAGCGCTGTGATGAGAAACATGCATGTGAACATGCAGCAGAATGCAGCCGCCCGTGATCGCACAGGGGCCGCTCCTTGTGAAATGAACCACACATGATGAATACCATGACCTGGAGGCACGCGGTTTCGGAATAATGCAATAGGTTAATGAAATTGAGTAGAGACGCGGCGTCCGTCTGAGGAGTGAAACAAGATACATGGGGGAACTAATCACAAGCGTCATTGGTTTTGTACTAAATGAATCTGCAGAAAACCACCCCGCCGCCACTTAATTGCCTTGTATACATACACCTCAAAAAACGACATTTCGCTGGCATGTGGGACTGTGCACCGGTATGCTTTTCTCAAACAGTAAAAAGGGCTCATGAAAGTTTCATTCAAAACATGAAATGATTTTACGCTGCAGCTTAGTAATTGTATGATGCAGTTCTTAATACACATTAGGAAAAACAATCATGTTGCCTTTGTGTGGTAGCATTTTTTACATTAACATGATATGCCCAGGTACTCTTGCCATCTAAGAGCTACCATGCATTGGAAGTTATTGCCATGACATGCTCGCATGGGGCATATTGCCATTATATAGCCAGAATCGCCAGCAGATGCTACGTACTGACATTTTCAGGAACTGCCATTGAATGGGCTCATTTATCACGTATGTGCCATCATTTGGCTACGCATGCTACATTTTGCTATTGCATGCCCTGGTGTGTACTTTACCTCGTGCTAGATTTCCCATATATATTTTGCCATGCTTAGCCATCACATGACTTGTACCGTCATTCTAATTAATCTTTTATAGCATGCGTAAAACAGGAGGCCAGTCTCAGGACCGGGAATCGAACCTGTGTTGCTCTGTGTTATCTTGCTTCCAAGACAAAAGTGTTGCCCCTAGGCTATCATCCCGGCCCATTTCGTGGCAAGTAACGATATCAGTAGAATCTGTACCTACCCAGGTATGCACTCTGTATCCCAAGTATTTATAGTTTATACTAGATACTGGCATTGTAGGATTATAGGTTTTCAACTTTAACTAAAGACTGGTTAGTCAGAAGTTGAAGTAATGCTGGGAATTGTATTTATTTATTAGGAATTCAATACATCACCGTACCAAATCATTTACTCCATCATTGCCTTATTAGAAATGATGACATTTCGGGAATGAAGCATGTTTGAACAGGAACTTCTTTGTGCAAAAGTACCAAGAAGGGACCTAAAATAAAGCGTAATATGAATGGCCGTCGTGGCAGACCAAGAGAAGCGATACGCATAGACTCTTTATTTAATGAAGATTTCTGCCTCTGGTTTGTTTTCACTATTAAATGGACACTTTTCAAACCGCACATTTTGCTCGCTATAATGCGCAGATAGAAAACCATTAAAAGATGCTAGGAAATCTGCACGTGCTCGAATGTTGGAAAACAACTTTGGAACTGCCATTATTTTCAAAGCTGGACGATATAATACAAATGTACATTCACATGTTATTCTTCACCCCCATAGTAAGGACCTCACAGGATGAAGCTGGGATTTCAACAACAACATTGCCACATTTTATTAGATTGCATTTATATCCTAAGGAATACAGCAACACATAAACAGTGTATCGGAAATGTGTTTACCATCAATGCCCATCTTTAATATGTGTTTTGGAATAGACAGATAAACATTAGTAAAGCATATCTCAGTTGTGTGCGAGTTCCCGAGCCCGGAACATCAAGCACAGGAAATCTAAATTACAATTGTTTCAGTGCTGAAAACTGCACAGGTTTTAAGTGACAGGGCCTCATTACGAGTTTGGCAGTAATACAGGGGTAAATCTGGCGAAATACCACCAAACTCAGTTACCATTACCTCCACATGGTCTTGTGAAGTTACCAGGGGATTACGACTGGTGATAATTCCCCATTTTTGGAGTCCACAGGACTCAGGATTTTTGGTGGAATAACCGCTGGTGGAATTACTGTGTTAAATCTGGCAATTTTTGTAGGTAAAATGGAGGATTTACCTCCAGCAATAATCTGGAGGTGAATCTGCCACTTTTCCTTTCAAAATCGACAGATTTACTGTGTGGTAATGTCACTGGTGGTAAAATCAGCCAAAGTTATTACTTGGTGGTAACCAAATTACTGGCACTTTTTTCCTACCCGCCAAACTTGTAATGAGGCCCACAGTCTTTGTTTGGAGAGAAACAAAAGTTTGTAAAAAATATGCATCTCTTATTATGATGTAATTTCACAGATTAAAGTTATATAGATTTAATTTTAACCTAGAGGGGCTGAACAGATTCGAAATTGTATTTAAGTTCCAGTTTTCACTTGTAAGACATGCTGAAGAACCCAGAGGTCTCCAGTCTGGTTGGAACCTGCTTAAAAGATTATAGTAATTAATAGTCAAACTATATGGCTGTAGGTCACCCCGAACTTTCTCCTCCATTGCATTAAAAATTGATTGTTAGGAGAAACCCCAACAAATTTATTTCAGGCATTCACAATCGGAGAGAGGGCTTTCTGCGTCAAATAAAATATGCAACACATTTCATTACCCATCAAAGTCGAAGACTTGCAAAAGATGTATTAGCCAAGAAAACTCAATGAAAAGGGTGAATGAAATGTAGATGCACGGTGAGGTATTTTCACCTTCCTCTGGTGGTGACCAGCTGAAATTGCACTCCAGAAAACTATTCATTTAACATGATGGAGAAAGTTTCATATCAAATCTGCAATGACTAACTCAGTGTTGCATCGTAAAGTCAGACCTGATTGACACCAAGAGTGTAGACAAGAGCAAACCCAATATTTTTTTTAAATTACATGTTAGAAGGAGATATAATGAGATACACATAGGACAGAACAGGATTAAGGAATAGGGGAGATGAAAAACTAAATTAAGGGGTCAAACTGGATATTGCTGACCCTGGGCAGATGGCAGACCAGTCCATGAAACCAGTCCAGTGAGGAAAGGAAGACCAGTCAGCACTTGGGTATTGATTTCCAAATAAGCCACCTGAACGGAGGATGTTTGGCAAAATGGGTTCGCGGCTGGCTCTCTAAAATCAAAAGTTACATCTGGAAAGGTAATACAACATCACCTAACCCCAAGTTGTCCAAATTAATCAAGGTATAATCTTGGAGGAAACAGGCAAGGAAATTGCCAGGAAATGTATCTTGAAAACAGGAGTACAGGTGTTAAGATTTCTGTGTCCTGTGGCCCTGAGAGGTAGTTTCTTTAAGGCCCAGTCCACTTTGTATTGAAAAACAAAACTTGAAAATGAATACATTTTAATTGCCACTTTAATGTAGAAGAACAAGTTACTTACCAACGTTCTTTCGACTGGATGTTCCTCCAACGTATGCCACATCTTTGACATGTAATGTCCACAGCTGTGCTGCTTTGGACATTTTTCGGCAGAGGGCGTCCTGCGTCGATGGCGTCGATGTCCCTCGAAGGCCTCCGTCTAGGGCGACGTCACCGGATTTTATAAATAGGATGCACAGCGTCCGTAGCCACAGTTTATGTTTTTTCCTCCATAACGTGTGACATGCTCGTACACAATGCCTGCTTGACTGCACATAGCCTTGAGGGAACGCAAGCTGCAACAGCATAGGAAATTCTCCAGAGGGGCAGGCTGGGAGGGCGATGTGCAATACGTTGGAGGAACCTCCAATCAAAGGAACGTTACCAGTTGGTAAGTAACCTGTTCTTCGAATGGATTGTGTCCTCCAACGTATTCCACATCTTTGACAGACTCCCAAAGCAGTACCAGAGAATGGAGGAGGGAGAAGAATTTAGAATCCCCAATTAGATGGCAGAATAAAGTACCACTTTACCAGAGGCCATATCCTGACCATAGAGCGTATCCAGGGAGTAATGTTTGATAAAGGTGTGGATAGAAGCTCACGTCGCTACATCACAAATATTCCTAATAGGAGCCCCCCGCTGCAGGGCCATGGAAATAACCACGCCCCTAGTGGAGTGAGCGTGCAACCCCTCAGGAGGGTCCTTGCCCGCCAATCTGTAACATTCAGTAATGGTGAGGACAATACACCTGGACAAGGTCTGTTTGGTAACAGCCTGGCCCAATTGGTGTCCAGCGTACCCCACAAAGTGTTGGTTGTCCACTCTGACCCTGGACATCCTAGAGATATAAAAGCTCAAAGCTCTCCTAGGGTCCAACCTATGAAGTCTCTCCTCTTCCTTACCAGGATGTGGGGGAGGATAGAAAGCAGGAAGTATCACTTTCTGGCTCAGATGAAACTCAGACACTACTTAGGTAGAAAGGATGGACATACCCTCAGTACAACCCTATCCTTGTGGAACACAGTAAAGGGTGGCTTTGATGAAAGTGCCTGCAATTCACTCACTCTGCAAACAGATGTAACTGCAACCAAGAAAACCGTCTTGTAAGACAACAGTCTCAAAGGATAAGAGTGCAGAGGTTCAAACGGAGCACCCATCAGGAATTTCAAGACCAAATTCAGATCCCAAACCGGCACCTGAAACGGGGACGGCGGAAACACATTTGTGAGCCCTTTTAGAATTTGGGAAATCAAAGGAATCTTAAAATAAGAATATTCTTCAGACGAGCGCTTGAAAATAGGCCGCACCGCCAGGTAACCTCTAATGGTTCCCACTTGTAGTAGCCCCCTGTGGGCCAAAGAAAGCAAGAAAGACAGAACCATTGGAATGGAATACTGAAAAGGATCGACATTGTGTCCTCTGCACCAGTCGCAAAACTTATGCCAACGGTACAGTGATTTGGTTGCTGGCCGCCTAGCCGAAAGCAACACCTCCATCACGTCATCTGGGAGGTCCCAATTCTTATATCTAAACCTTTCAGAAATCAAGTGTGAAGGTTGAGAGTCTTGACCTCTGGATGGAGAACTCGATTCCCCCCCCCCTCGCGCGCGCACGAGAGAAGATCCTCTCGGTGGGGAAGACGGCGTGTAGGGCAGATGGACAATTCTAGAAGGTCCGAGTACCAAGCTCTCCTGGCCCAATCCAGAGCAATGAGGATCATGTGGGATCCGAACCTCCGCAACCTCTTTAGAACCTGAGGAATGATGGGGACCGGAGGAAGCGCATACAGAAGTGGGAATGACCAATCCACAACGAATGCATCTCCCAAGGCTCCTCTCAGAGGAAATTCCCTTGAGCAGAATCTCTCGCACTTCAGGTTGGCACTGGTTGTGAACAGATCCACTTGTGGGGTCCCCCAAAGGGCGAGGATCTCCAGAAGGACTTCCCGAGCCAACTCCCACTCGTGAAAGACTGTGCGCAGCCTGCTCAGAGCGTCCGCTGCCACATTCTCCTCTCCGGCCAGATGTACCGTCGAGAGTGATATTCTTTGCTGGATTGCCCAGAACAAGAGATGCATTGCCTCTCTGCACAACGGGAGTGACCTTACCCCACCATTTTTGTTGAGGTAATGCATGGCCACTGTGTTGTCCATCATGATCAGGACAACCTTCCCCCGCACTGAAGGCAGAAAAGACTTCAGGGCAAGCCTGATGATCCCTCAGCTATAACAGGTTGATGTGGAGTTTGGACTCCGACGGAGACCAACGACCGCTGGTGGTCAGATCATCAGCATGGGCTCCCCATCCTGTGAGGGAAGCGTCCGTCACTACTGTCACCTTTGGCCACGGTTGCCAAAACGGCTCCCCCTTCATCAGATTCCCCTTGTGGACCCACCACAGAAGATCCTGCGAGACCGCGAGTGGAATCTGAACGGGATCCGACATCTTGCCTGAAAATTTTTTTTATTTTTTTTTTTTATTTAAAATTTTTTGTTTTTGATGCTTACGCATCTTTACAAAATATTGATGCAGTTCTTATATACTTCCATAAATTACATCATAATCGAAAAAAAAGTCATACTTCCAATATTAAGAGAACCAATGAATGCAATTACTGTCTGTGTATCCTAAGGAGACAATACATGAAAAGTGTCTCTAATTCTAGAGTGATACATACATTAATAAAAAAATAAAGTATAAATCCTATACAGCAGGGCGATATATAATTACATAGTTTGCTAACATGATAAAATATAGCATATAAATTCAAAATACAAAACAACTATATAAATACATAAACTTCAAGTCGCGTTATACAAGTTTAAGGCTGATTCAATAATTTTCACTAAGCGCACAGTCGCAAAGATAATGGAGTTACAAGATCCCCACATACAACGAGACCATATTAGCTCTCTTCCAACTTCTGAGTGTGTGAAAGTAAAGGACTTGAGGTAACGTTCTATCTGTTTAAAAAAAGGACATGTTAAAAAAAGATGTTTTAAAGTTTCTAAAGCATTAGTATTTTTACAAAATCTACAAGAATCGTCTTGAGCATTATTCGTAGTTTTAACCCAGTGTTTTGTTCTTACTTTTGTTCGTAAAAGATCTAAGCGAAAGCGCAAATAATGCATCCGAGTTTCAGCACTTGGGCATAACAAAAGATATTGTAAACGTGGAGATTGTTTATGTCTAAAGGATGCGTATTCCGAAAATGATGTATAAAGTGAGATTTGATCACACGTAGCTGCCCAGTCATTCCAAAATAACCGTTTATGTGCAGTGGTTAATTTATGCTCTAACTCGTGAGGAGATACATTTATTCCAGATGAGATAGAGAATATACGCTTTTGAAAATTTCTTATCGATCTCGGATGTAGGGTTTGTAACATGATGTAAAAGTCTTCATAAAGCGAATTTTCAATCGGAAAGTTCATCTTTGCAAAGATTTTGAGAATGCGCCAATTGTGACGCACTGCCAACGAGTTTAAGCCTAGTTCATGACGAAGGATGGCATTTGGAAGATAAGTTGGGAGTCATAAAGTTGCCTTCCATAATTTAGCCTGAAGTTTGTTTAAGAAAGTGGATAGGTCTAAAAGACAGAGATCAAGACCATATAAAATGATTGCTTCCACTTTCTTTAAATAAAATTCAAACAATGGTACTAAGGAAAACATACAATATTTTCGAAAAATGATTTTCATTTGGTTTTGTAAGGGAATAATTTTTTCACTCAATGCTTTATACCAGAAAGTAGCAGAGGAATTATTAGCAAGATTATATCCCAGGTATGTAGTTTGTGTAACCATTTGAAGATGGTTTGAATCGATGTGCCAACTAAATTTCCGTATCTTTTTTCTGGAAGATAAAACTAAGATGTTAGATTTTGAAAAGTTTATCGTAAGATTGTTTGATACACAGAAATGATTAAAAATTTCCAGTTTCTTCTGAAGGCCGGATTGCGTGCTGTCGAATAAAAGCACATCATCAGCATATGCTAACCAAGAAAGTTTAAGTTTGCCAAGCCGAACCGCGTTAATTTGTGAAGAATCCCAAAGATCTTCAATGTCCGACAAATAGAGATTAAATAGTACTGCCGCGAGGTTACAACCTTGTTTCACGCCGATTGCTGTCGGAATGGCGTCAGTTAGCAACCCGCTATTAGAAATACGGACTCTAATAGAAGTCTAACAAGGCGATAAGTGCAACTAAAGATATCGGAAAATTTAGTTTTAGCATCTTATCCCATAATTTACTGCGAATGACGCAGTCAAATGTGGACGAGAGGTCCAGCGAGGCAATAAAAACAGGTCCGCTAAGGGGGCTATGTGCTCCTGCTGTAAGATGTGCTAGAATGGTTGCATTTAGTTGGGTTCCCATGTTTTTTCTGAAACCAGTCTGTGCTTTGTTTAAAATGCGTTTTTCCACAATGTGTTTTTCAACATCTTTCAAGAGAAGAAGAGCGAAAACTTTGGCTGCAACATCGATTAGTGCAATGGGCCTAAAATGTAATGGATTATTTAAAGGCCCTTTCTTATGCAGCGGGATGATAATAGAAGTTGTCCAGGATGCTGGAAGATTTTTTGAAACAAAAATAGATTGATAGACTGTCAAAAATAATGTGGGCCAAAAATGGGAGTCGTCCTTTATAACACACGGCGGAAGGCCATCAGGGCCTACGCATTTTGAGATTTTCAACTTAGATATAGCGCAGAGGACGTCTTCTGTGGACCATGGACAGATCAAAGGGATCTGTAAAACTAGGGCCATAATATCAACCTCTTTAAAACTTTCTGGTAGGAGATATTTTTGTTTAAAAAAAGCAGCCCAAAAAATGCCATCCACGGCAGATTCAAAAGCGGACCGAGTACTGTTCATCACTCCTCTAAGAATCTTCCATATATCACGGATATTACGATTACAAATTAACCTCACCAAGTTTTGATTCCCAGTTAATTGGAATGAAAAACGTGCTGCCTTTATTTTATTTTTGTGGTTCCTTAAGAGACATTTTTTTGAAGCCATATATCTAGTACTATCCATAGAAGCAAATTGTTTTTTCAGTATTCTTAATGCATTATTTCTTTCATGCTTTAATTTGCCTAACTTGTTTGCTAAGAGACATTCAGCGCGACAAATATTATGTTGTTTTATCGATGACTTAGCTATGGCATTTAGATGCAGTTTTATCATCTGAAGATTCCAGGATAAGATGGACTGTGAATTCCTAGCTTCATATTTAGAGAGGGGCCACCAATCGCGATTTACAAGAAAGGTTATTTGGCGGCAAGTTGAAGTATTCCACCTAATTGATAGAAGCTGGCGATAGCTATGAACTAGGGTTAGCATTTGAGAGGTAGTAAACCGCCTGAAAATTGTGACCACTGCTTTTTTAGAACCCATTGCAGGGATCTCATCCTTAGTATGGCCTCTGGTACCAGGAAAATGCAGGATGCCATGAGGCCGAGCAACCTTAAGAATTCAAAAGCCAGAAGCCGCTGGGCATGTTGAAATTTGTCCACCATCTGTACAATGTGATGAGCGCTCCCCTTGGGAGGCGAGCACTTTCCCAAGGACGTGTCCAACACAGCCCTGATGTACTGGAGCTGTTGGGAAGGTGTCAGATGCGACTTCTTGAAATTGAGGGAGAAGCCCAGCTTGTGGAGGAAGCGGAAGGTGAGGCTAAGATGATCCAACGCTTGCTCGGGAGAACTCTACCAGATCAGCCAGTCGTCCAGGTAGGGGTAGACGTGAATCCCCCCTCACCTGAGATACGCTTCCACCACCACCATTAGCTTGGTGAAGACCCTCGGGACGGAGGTCAATCCGAATGGCAGGACCCGAAACTGAAAGTGCGAGCTACAGGTACATTCTGTGCTTTGGATAAATCGGCACATGAAAGTAAGCATCCTGTAGGTCCAGAGACACCAACCAATCCTGAAGTCGAAGCGCCTGGAGGACCCGAGAAAGAGTGACCATCTTGAACTCGTCCTTCCTGAGGAGTTTGTTCAACTAACGCAAGTCCAAGAAAATCCCGCCTTTCTTTGGAATCCAAAAATATGGGGAATACCATCTCTTGTTCCTCTCCGCTACAGGCACCAGTTTTATAGCGCCTTTCTCCAACAGGGTCAAGATTTCCTGCACAAGGAGCGGATCCGGAAGCTTCAAAGAGAGATACCCCGGTGGATTGTCATGAGACTGCTTTAGGAAGGGAAGGCAGTAGCCGTGGGCTATTATATCCAGAACCCACGCATCCAAAGTAATAGCTCGCCATTCTTCGAGATGCTGACACAGTCTGCCCCCAAACCTCATAGCTGTCTTGGAGCGGCTGCGGCAGCACCTGAAGGCAAAGAGGCGACCCCCCCGACCACCACGGGTACTTTTACGTTGACCCCTTTGATTGGCGGCTCGTCTCGTCCTACCAAAAGAGGAGTAGTAACGAAAGGAACTTCCCCCTCCCTGCTGTCCCCTAGGACGAAAAGGCGGAGGTTGACGCACAGCTGCGCTCAAAGATTTAGCAGCTGCTTTTGAGGTCTGCAACCTCTCAAGACTCTCGTCAGCCTTGCTGCCAAACAAATGAGAGCTATCAAAGGTCATGTTCAGAAGACGGGCCTGTACATTCGGAGTAAAACCCGACTTCCGCAACCACGCAAACCTACGTATAACGGTGCTCACAGCCATGGACCGGCTAACACTGTCGGCCGTGTCGAACCCAGACTGAAGGGATTCACATATGGCATCCTTGCCATCTTGCAAGAGAACAAGGAACCCATCCCTTTCTTCCCCCTCGGGAATATGCTCAGCCGCTAGAGACCCAATTCCACAGAGTGTGTACACATCTTGCCAAGGCACAAGTGGAGTTGGCTGACTTCAGGGCCATACTCCCTGCAGAAAACACCTTGCGTGCCCAACCATTGAAGCGTTTGTCATCCCTATCAGGAGGGATGGTAGGGTACGCCACCTGCCTCGAGGTGGCCGTAGCCGCCTGAACCACCAAACTCTCGGGAGTGGGGTGTGAGGATAAGTAGCTGGGGTCGCTACTGGAAGGGCAGTATTTTTTAGTTAACGACTTCTTAACCGCCGAAAGAGACTCCGCGATCTGCCAAGTACACCGCCACCCTTTTTTGCAAAGTCAAATGAAACGGCAACACTGGGTCAGTGGACATACCTTGATCCAAAAATCAGCATTCTAATGCCGGGTCCCTTAGGTTCTATCGCACTGAAAAGTACTGTACATGCCCACATCCATTCTCAGGATAGGAATGAGATTTTTAATACTATGGGCATAATTCCACATATTTTATGTGACAATAGCTATATCTTTACTGGTAACCATGACATTTCTATTGATGCTCAGGAAGAGCGACTAGCAGCTACTCTGGCCCTGAATTTGGCCGATGGGGGTTGCTCCTCTGGGGGGGGGCATATTGATGATGTAAACAATTAAATGGTGAATGCTATTCAAATGATTCCTCCTCCTCCTCCACGAAAACCTCTGTTATTAGTGCCCCTATTGCATCTGTCTGCCTGTTCTGCTGGCAACCCTGACAGCTCTATTTTGAAAGTTCTGGTTTTTAAAACTCCCTTAAGGAAACCAATGCTTAGTATTTCTAAATCAAAATATAAGCTAGGCTTGCTGGGGGAACCCATTCTGGGGAAAAAAATATCTAACTATTTTGGGAAAAGAACAGCTACTAGCACACTAATTAAACCTCCCTCTTCGGCCCTTTCGGTGGTCACTCTAGATCACCTGCATTTGGCAGAAGTAGTGAAAACATTGGATACTGAGGAGGCTTCACACAATGATATTGATGACATTAGTATCATCGAATGTGCGGACAAAGTAATTGCCAAGAGTGGGTTAGAATCTAGACTGATTGATACTAATAATGTAACCCAGCACATGCAATGCCTCATTTATGGGCTCGCCATCTGAACTCACAAACTTTATCCCGGAGCCGATAAAGGAACTTCCCAGTGACTCTATGCTGCATCACACTCTTAAGGAGGCTGATGAAAGGATAAGGCTTACCCAACCCACAGTTTCTGCCTTAAATATGGTGCTGAGCTCTTTCGTTAGTCTCTATGATAATATTTGGGTAGAGGTCAGATCCCATTCTCTCCTACTCTTGGAAATCTACGCCAGGCTAGAGGGGCTTAATAGGTTTGAAGAGTTGGTGAAGTTAGGGAAGATAATAACTAAGCAATGCTCCGCCTCTCCCATGCCGTCTCAGTTAAATACTGAGGGGGGACCTATTGCAAGGGCCACGGGTTTGGCAATGGTTAGTGCCACTGGGGTAGATCTATATAAGATACCTCTCCCTACTCCCTCTCTCTCTTCTGGGAGGGCTGTATCTGCTCAAGCTCCTTCAATATCAACTTTGCAGAATGAGGGAGATGTTACTGCTTAGGTCTCTGGGATAAAAGCATCGCAAAACCTTGAGAAGGTTGTTGCTTTTATAGATCTAACTAAACCGTCGATTTCGTCTGAGGAAGCTTTAGACAGGTTTATTCCTCAAACGGCTTGTTCATCTGCACCTGCAGATGCATGTGACTCTAATAGATCTGAAGATCCTAAACGAGAAGGGAGCTGTTACTACCTTTACTCCAGGTCTAAAAGTTCTGCAAAATCCGGAGAATGCTCCTGCTCTCATAGATTCAACGAAAGAAGATCTTTCCTCGAAAGGACCTGCCCTAGCAGGTAAAAAACTCATACAACAAATTAAGAAAACCAAAAACCAGAAAAATATTAAAAAACTGAATTTGTTTAAAAATAAATTCTTTAAAAACATGGTTCTACCTACGCTTTCTTTTCCCCCAGGCTCGTCTGCGCCTGCTAAGGGGGTTTTACCCACTGGGGCTGCAGGGGTTCCTGTCACCATGGCCCCTAATGCCGGTATTTTGGCTACTGAGGTCAATCTTCTCCCTTTGAAAACAGCTATAGGTATTCAGACAGATCCCCCTGTGAACATCCCCACAGCTGATGATAGCAACGTCCCAATGGTCTCGGGCACTGCTATCTTGGCTCAGGGTATCACTGCTATCCCTATTTCTAATGGCATCTCAGAGGTCTTGGACCCCATAAATAGTGGTCTGGGTACTTCTAATTCTCAAAAAGAACATCCTACAGGCACTTGTGAATTTGCCATGTATTCCGATTCCTATGGACTCTTTCCTAATAACTAATGATCCCCCGACTTTGGTCAACATTGATACGGCAAAACAACTTCTTTTGGATCTATACAGAGTGAAGCCCACCTCTTTGGTGAACGTCAACTCTATCTCGGGTTTAGACCGGGCCAACGCTGTTGACACTTGTTCTCTCCATATAGATGGTCAATCAACTCTTCCTTTAGATGTCCATATGAGTCTACACCAATCGGTTTTGGGGGACCGTACGGTGGGATTCAGGGATGTAGGGGATCTTTATGTGCCTAGGATCTCAGATTCCACCCAATTAAAGTCTACTAACTTAGGCTCCTTTGGTAGCCAGGAAAGATTCCCGATAGGCCCCCACTTAGTACAGAAAGGGACAATATTACGTGGTGCAAGGGGCCCTGAAACCCAAGATGATCCATTAAATCAATTTAGTAAGGATATCTCGGATTCCCTGCCTCAAATCTCGGGAAACAAAGAACCCCTAGAGATCCTACAACTCTTTCGTCTCTGGGGTAGCGACATGACCATATGTCTTAACCAAGGGAATATCCTGAAGATACTACATCAAATTCCTACTTTGACTTTGGTCTCTCGTTATGATCCAGAAAGGGTCTAGTTTCCTCTTAAGGACCGTGCAGATCTTAGCTATATTGTCCTGAAGTCAAAAGTGGTGTTGGATCTGATACTCTGAGAAAAAGAGGGTTTCAGGGAGCTCGGCTTTGAAATAAAACTGGTAAAACCAAGTCAAATACGTACTATGCATGGAAGATCTGAGGAGTATAGGGGAAATCTGACTATGGTTTACCATCCAGAAAGGTTCTCTCAACCTCAACGCAGGCATTTGTCAGCCAGGAATCAGGGAGACGCTCGAAATTGGACCCAGGTTACCTCTGTCCTGTGGAAATGAGCAATGTAATATAAGTCCGGGCTCTGTAATAAAGAAAACAGTCTCTAATAAATTGGGTTTTATGTCTTGGAATACAAGGGGAAACTTACATCTCCTGACAAATACTAATACAGTAGCTATGATTAATGGTACTGACTGTTTCTTTCTGCAGGAAACCTGGTTGCTCTCGTCTCCCTATATTGATGGCTATGAAATTTATTCTCAAAATGCTAAACCTAGTGTGGGAGGGAGAGCTTCAGGGGGCCTACTTATCGGGTTAAGGTCCTCTCTTGGATTCAGGAGTATGATTATCTCTAATAGGTCATTTGGGATTCTGGCAGTGGAGACTGCATCTAGAGAGGGATTGGTTGATATTGTTCTGATTAACATCTATTGGCATCAGGGCCTAGCTGTCCTCAAGTCCTTCCTGGAAAGCGTAATGGAATTTATTCTAGCCTGGAGATCTGTGAATATTAGGGGGAAAGTGATTTTGGCAGGTGATTTGAATTCTGACTGTTCTACGTCCTCCAACGTTGATTATGGGGACCTAGAACAAGATTTGGAGGAGTCTGATCGGAGGGGCCAGAAATATGTTAGGGGTAGACTCTGGAATCTCTCTTTGGAATCGGTGGGTTTGATCTGTCTGATTGGTACCTTTGACTCTACCCACTCTCTCCTCCCTACTTGGCAGAGAGATCTGTCTATTTCTATTATTGATTATTTCTTTGTAGACCACTGCTACCTCTTTCCTCTGAAGTCCAGGTATCTTTTAACTCATGGAGAGATCATGGGTTGCGGACTGTTTTCTTTTGTCTGCCCTGCAAAAAGTTGCCCACTGAGGGTCCACAAAATCTAAAAATTGTGGGACAAGGTATGGGGTACATTGGTCGCCTGGAAATTTCAATCTTTTTAATGGCCAACTCCTCTCTTCTTTGAACCATACTTCTCTTCTGTGGAAACAAGTTTTCTTTAATACTCAACACTATGATAGATTTCTGAATGTTCTCCATAGTAGTGTCCACAATACACAGAGAAAGGGACATTCTAAAAGAAACCATGCCAACAGGTTCGACGAGGAGCTTGCTAGAGAAAAGTCCTATGTACGTAAACTCCACAGAGAAACCCGAAATTTCGATATTGACCAGTTCGCTAAAAGCGCCAAGATTAAATTTATATGCCAAAAATATAAAAAATCTAGTCTGCTGCAGAATGACGCAGAGCTGATGCTCCGTGTTCTGGTCAAGAGGGATCCCAGGGCTTTTTCGTCTCTCTTTTCATCACAAGAGTCTGTCTTTGCTACTGACCAACTAAATTCCATCTCGGAGGTCCAATGGGTAGATTTCTATACTGAGCTTTTCGGCAAAGAGGAAGAGGGCCTTCAAGAAATTGCAACTGGGAGGTTGTTTTTAACACCTCGTGGGAGCCTGCCATCGATTATGATACAGTATTTGGGCTAATCGTCAAAGCTAAGAACTCGAAGGCACCAGGCCTTAATGGTCTGACGAATAACACACTCAAAGCCCTACCGGAAATATGGGCTAGCTTACTTTTTTATGCTCTTCCGAGACATAGTGAGAACTGGAACAATACCAACTAGTTGGCAGACTGCCCATATTGTTCCCATCTTTAAGAGAGGTCAGCGGACTCTTGTTAAGAACTACAGACCGATCTTCCTTATTGATGCGGATTGCAAACTGTTCACCTCCATGCTACTTTCTCATGTGAATACCTGGATTAAAGAAAATCATATTCTAGAGAAATATCAAACAGGGTTCAGGTCTGGTCATTCAACCAACTTAAATGGTTTTATTTTAACTGCTTTACAAGGGTCAGCATGGAGCAAATTTAATGGTACTTTATATGTTGCATCGATCGAGTTATCAAATGCTTTTGATCTAGTTATTAAGTCCCAGCTCTGGGCCAAACTCTCTAAGTGGGGGCTACCGGCAGGCCATCTTAATTTGATTATGGCCATGTACGAGAATTCGGGGGTCCATATAAGGATTTATTTAGAAGGGACCCTCTCCAGAAGAATAAGGACACGTATAGAGGTGAGACACAGGGATGCTATTTGGCTCTCTACCTTTTTATCCTATATCGGGCAGATGCTGGGGAATTCCTTAGGGATGCAGGACTGGTAAGCGCAAAATTGGGGGATCTCAGGTTCTCGTGTTTGGCATATGCTGTCGATTTTCTCCTTTTTGATCAGACCAAAGTCGGCTTACAAAGACTAATATGTAAGTTCAAAGAATATGCTGTAATAAATGGGTTAAAAATCAACCCTAGTAAAACCTGTACAATGGTCTTCTCGAAAGGAAAAAAAGGGAACAAACAAGTATGGAAAATTGGTGGGGAACTGATTGTCAGAGCACAAAAAATTGTTTATTTGGGATTCCTGATTTTGGCTCAACCCACAGTTGGTGAACTTATACGATATATTAGACAGACCATCCACCTTATGGCAATTTTGCGATTTGCAAAAAAATCGCAAAATTTGCCATTTCCCGCAATTGCCGCTATAAATCATTAAATGAGTGCAAAAAATACACGTTAGCTTAGTGTGTCTTTTTTCACGCTCATTTAATAATTTAGCGCAAACACAGCTGGCTGCTGATTGCAGCAGCTTGAGGGTTAACACCTCGGCTCTGCGTTGCAGGCCCAGGATTGGGGGAGGGTCACGCAGGCCTGGGAGATGCACAGCATTTGGCTGTGACCCCAGGCACCTCCAAGGCTCATTGAGTGCCCGAGCTGACAGTTGGTGAAGCTAGCCAGGTAAGCACTGGCCTGTCCACTCATCTGCCCCCAACTCAGAGCACCCAAAGAGGCCACTGGACTGTTTTCATTCCCGGCGCACGACAGGAAAGTAAATTACTTTCCTGTCGAGCGCCGGAAAAGAAAGCATAAACTTAATGCTTCCTGACGCTCGTCTACAATTGCTATCATGCAGCCCAGCCTCAAGGCTGGGCTGCATGATACCAATTGAAGACTCTCGTAGCTGTATTAATTTCAAATTGCTTTACAATTGGTATCATGGGCTGCATGATACCAATTGTAAAGCAATTTGAAAACGAATACAGCTACGAGCGTTTGTATCATGCAGCCCAGCCTTGAATCAAGGCTGGGCTGCATGATGCCAATTGAAGACTCTCGTAGCTGTATTTGTTTCAAATTGCTTTACAATAATTGTAAAGCAATTTGAAACGAATACAGCTACGAGCGTTTGTATCATGCAGCCCAGCCTTGAATCAAGGCTGGGCTGTAAGACACCAATTACGCACAAAATTGGGTGTTAAAATTTATGAAAGGCAAATGCCATCCGTCCTGTGCAATTTTGGTGGTTATGCAAAGCCAAGTTAATAATATATTTGCATATTTCACCTTGATATGCTAATTTCTGATGACATCACATGCCATTGCATTTGTTAATGAGTTCCCTCCCCCACTTTAATTTGTAGGACCTGGTAGTGTTGCGATGTTTCATTTCTGTTTGTGGGTGTGTTTAGTCACCATTTGTGGGTGGCATAACCAAGGAATTATGACCACCCAAGAGAGTTCATTGTTTGGCTAGGTATTATGGGCTTGCAGTTACTGCCACTGCATTGCCCCTGTGTCTTGGCCTCATGGATTCCTTCCATGGAGAAGTGTAGAGTTGTTCCCCCTCTCTCCTGGGGTCATAGGACAAGCGAAAAGCAAACCTATGGGCTTTAACCAGGGTTACACTTTTGAATTCAAGCCTATCTGTTTATTTGCTTTCCACTTGTCTGCTGGAAGTAGTGGCACAGCACCATTTCCTTGGAGCTCATCAGGCTGTATCCACCTTCTCCCACCACAATCCAAAATGTTAGGCTGTGGTGACTCGACCTGGCTGTCCTACAGAGCGCAGCCAGACAGAACACATTTTGTTCCTCACTAACAAAAGCCTTGCAATTACTTGGTTTTAGGCTAAAAAAGATGTTAAATGATATATTTTTCAACGTTAGAAAATGCCGCAAAAAAACGCAGTTGGGTGCCGCAATTATTTTCTTTTTTGTGCCGCAATATTTTCCATTTCATGCCGCAATTTTCTGGAGGGTCTGATTAGATATAAGGCTTTATCCCTTATCTCACAAACTATCAAGTTGGATAATAAATATGGTAGGTTTTCCTTTAAGCCAGCAGTAGACCTTTTCAAAGGAAAGGTCGTTCTGAAATTAATATATGGCATGGAACTCCACTACCTGTATATCCATACTTTCTGGGATTCCCTACAGGGTATCCTTCGGAGAAAGGTTATGAAACTTCCCAATAGTATCCCACAGTGGCCATAAGGTTTGAATTAGGTCTGGTGTCTTTACGAGCCAAAACCCTTTGGAGGGTTCTGGCGCTTTTTCGTTCTCTGCTCTGTCCTAGAGAGGATTCGCTCTCGATTTGGGCAAAGTTCTTCTCGCACAGGGTTGCACGGATCGTAATGTATATCTCATAAAATTCAGAGACCTCTGTGATAGGACTTTATTATATCTGTCTACGAACAGGGACACTCTGTAGACCAATCCAGACAAAGTGAAAAAACGTCTTTATTCCGATGATTGGAATAGTACAACCGAAAAATTCCATTCATATCCCTCTCTTTCTGATTTCAAATTTGAACATAAGAAGAGAGGTACTTTGTCCTTTATTATGACACAATTTCCTAATCATTATTATCGCTCCCTCCTTCTGAAACTTAGGTGGAATATTCTCCCTACTAAGGAAGTTCTACACAGAAGGAATGCAATTACACACCCAAATGTCCTCTGTCGCCTTTATCATGCGGCACGGGTTATTGAAACTGTTCACCATTTGTTTCTAGATTGTGCTGCTCTGAAAGGTTTAAGGGCTCTCCATCTGGGAAAATTCAATACTTTGGGACTTCTGGGGGCAGAAATGCTTATCTGGTCAAGATGTCTTTCAATTTCATATGTTACGGAGGGTCTTGCGGTTGCAGGTTTTATCAAATCTTTAGATCTGTATGCATCCCTGATTTTCTGTTCAATGCATTGTCATCTTTACTCCTTCTGTTTCTGATCAATGACTGTACTAATGGAGCAATATCTGTTAACTATGAGTGTCTGTTATATCCTCCTTTGTATGTAAGGAACAAGTTACTTACCTGTAACTGTTGTTCTCCAGCATGGGTCTGGCATGGATTCACATGCTCATGAATATTCCCCGTCATCAGGCTGGGAATCCTCGGTAAAGAAAAATCAGTATCAGTTTCGTTTCTGATCTGTCTTTCGTAGTAGTAACCAATCACTGATCTCTGCGTCATACTGACCACAGCCAACGACTGCCATCTCCCTAAGCCCCGCCTCTGGCAGCCATCTTCAGATTTGGTAGCACGTGAAGTGGCAGTATGACCAAGTGAAGAGCCGCAGAGGGGTAGGCGGGAGGGTTCGCATGTGAATCCATGCCAGACCCATGCTGGAGAACAACAGTTACAGGTAAGTAACTTGTTCCTTCTCCAGCATGGGGTCTGGCATGGATTCACATGCTCATGAATAAAGAATACATAGCAGTACACACATGCACAACCACGGGAGGTGGCAAAGGCTCAACATTAAGTACTACATCAAAAACTCAACATTAAGCAATTCTTACCTCCTCACCAGGCTCACCTTAGGCGAATAGGTTGACCAGCACTGCTTGGCCGACCCTGGACTCCTCCCTGGAATCCCGATCGACTCAGTAGAATTTCGTGAAGGTGTGCGTCGACCTCCACGTAGCAGCCCTGCAGATGTCCAGCAAGGGCACACCAGATAGGAACGCCGTGGTGGCTGCGATCGCTCTGGTGGAATGGGCTCTCGGACGGCCAGGCAGTGGTTGGTTTGCCAACAGATGACAGTACATGATACTGCCGGAGAGCCATCTGGAAATGGAAGCCTTCGAGAGAGCCTTCCCCTGATTGACAGGTCCAAAGTTCACAAAAAGTTGTGACGTCTTCCGAAAACTCTTCGTGCGGTCCACGTAGAACTTCAGCGCTCTAGCCACATCCAGCGAGTGCAAAGTCCTTTCAGCCAGCGACGAAGGCGACGGGAAGAAAACAGGCAACACCAATGGTTCGTTGAGGTGGAAGTCCGACGACACCTTGGGCATGAAGGAGGGGTGCGTCCTGAGCACTACCCTTGTGTCATGAAAAGTCAAGTACGGGGGCTTGCAGGAAAGGGCCTGGCTCTCTCCCACCCGTCGTGCGGAGGTGATGGCCACAAGAAACGCTCTTTTCCACGACAAGAACTTCAACTGAGCCGAATGCAGAGGCTCGAACGGAGGTCCCATGAGCTTGGTCAGCACCACGTTGAGCTCCCACGCCGGGGCCTTCACCGGCGGGAACGATCTGAACAGTCCCTTCATGAATTCTTTCACCAGACGATGAGACCACAAAGACGTCCGTCCCGTGGTTCTGGTGTATCGGGAGATCGCAGCAAGATGAATCTTGATGGAAGCGTGCGCCAGTCCAGCCTTGGCCAGCGTCAGCAGGTACGGCAGTACTTGAGGAGCTGTAATCCGTAGAGGGTTAATCTTCTGTGCGTGGCACCAGACAGAGAACCTCTTCCATTTGTGTCCGTAGCATTTAAGAGTTGAGGACGCCCTGGCCTTTGCAAGAACCTCTCTGCAGTCGGCCGGTATGTCGTAACCTCCAAACTCTAACGCTGCAGGAGCCAGGCCTGCAAGTTCAGCGACTTCAGGTCGTGATGGAGGATGGCGCCTCCTTCCCTGGATAGAAGATCCGCGTCCACTGGCAGTTTGATTGACGGGGACGCTGACAAGTCCAGAAGGTCCGGGAACCATATCTGCCTCGGCCATGCAGGTGCGACGAGGATCATCCTGCACCGTGACCTCTTGAGCTGGTTGATGAGCCGGATCAGCAGCGGCAATGGAGGGAAAGCATACAGGAACAGGCCCTCCCAGGGGAACGAGAAAGCATCGCCCATGCTCCTCGGCTGGGGAAACCTGCTGGCGAACCTCCGGCACTTGGAGTTCGTCGCCGTCGCTAACAGGTCGATCTGGGGTGTGCCCCACCGTCGGAAGAGGCGGTCCACTAGGTCCTGTCGTAGTTCCCACTCGTGGCACGAGCGCAGCTCTCTGCTGAGCGAGTCGGCGATGGTGTTTTTTATTCCTGCCAGATGAAACGGCACCAGAAACATCCCTTGGGCGACGGCCCAATGCCACAGATCCTGTGCCTCCTTGGACAGGCTGGTGATCTGGTACCGCCCTGCTTCCTGATGTAGAACATGGTGGTGGTGTTGTCGGTGAAGATCCTCACCACCTTGCCCTTGAGGGACGGAAGAAAGGACCTGAGGGCCCAAAACACTGCACAGAGTTCCAGGACGTTGATATGGAGGGACCTCTCCGCCGGCAGCCAAAGACCCCTCGCATGCAGGTTTTCGGTGTGCGCTCCCACCCTTCCAGGGAGGCATCCGTGGTCACTGTCTTCTGGTGGCCCGGGGTCTGGAAGTCCATGCCCGCCGTCAGATGCGCGCGGGTGCCTCACCACCAGATCGCTCGTCGGAAACTCTCGTCGAGTGTGATCCTGTCCTCGAAGCAGCCCGTCGTCTGGATCCAGCGCGCGTCCAGGAACTCCTGCAACGGGCGCATCCGAAGCCTGCACAGGCGGATGAGATAAATGCAAGAAGACATCATTCCGAGGAGGGACTTGATGGACCTCACCCTGGCCGCGTCCGCAACCAGCATCCGCTCTACCTTGCCCAAGATGGCCCTCGTCCTTTCCTCCGACGGAGAGGCCAGAAGCGACACTGTGTCGAGCTTCGCTCCCAGAAACAGTGCGTCTTGCGCGGGCACCAGGTGGGACTTGGCGTAGTTTATGGAGAATCCCAGGTCCGTGAGTAGTTAGACGGTCCTTGCCGTGTGCTCCGCGGCGAGCTCCTTCGTCTTTGCTCGGATGAGCCAGTCGTCCAGGTAGGGGTAGACGTGGATCCCCTCCAGGCGCAGCCGCGCCGCCACCGGTGCGAGGCACTTGGTGAACACCCTGGGTGCCGACCTCAATCCGAAGGGAAGGGCTCTGAACTGGTAGTGACGCCCTTGGACCACGAATCTGAGAAACTTTCGGTGTCCCTTTAGGATGGGGATATGGAAGTAGGTATCCTCCAAATCCAACGAGGACAGGAAATCGCCCTCCTCCAGTTGACCCAGGACGTGTTGGAGGGTGACCATCCGGAACTTCTGTGCCTTGATGAATTTGTTCAGTCGTCGTAGGTCCAGGATGGGACGCCATCCTCCCGTCTTCTTCTGCACGAGGAAGTATCTTGAGTAAACTCCGGAGCCCCGAAGCCTCTTTGGGACGAGCTTGATGGCGCCTTTCTTGAGCATCGCCTTTACCTCCAAGAGAAGTTGAGGGACGTGATGTTCCTTCCTGGCCACAGGGGGGACGCGCGGGCACCTCTTTAGAAACTCGAGCGCGTGACCCTGAGCCAGGGCGTCCAGCACCCAGCGGTTGGTGGAGATGGACTCCCACACGCTGACGAAGCTCGCCAGCCGGCCTCCCACCGGGGTGCTTCAGTGGGGGCCAGACCCCACGGCCGGTTCAGTCCTGCTTGGACGAGGCTTTGCCGCCTTGTCCTCCTTGGCTACGACGGCGGGGGCCGCCCGACTTGCCTCGTCCCCTGTAGGCTTCCTGCGACGACGAGTGGGCCGCTTGACGATAGGTGGAAAATCCGCCGCCGGAACCTTTGGAGGCACCCTGTTTGCCTCCGCCGCTCCGAAAGGGCGGCCGTCGTTGCTGTAGAACACCAAGAGCCCGGGCCGTCTCCGTGTCCGCCTTGATGGCTTGTAGGGAATCGTCCACTGTTTTCCCAAACAGGTTGCTCCCGTCGAACGGCATGTCCAAGACTCTGGTCTGCACGTCCTCACGGAAGTCAGTAGCCTTGAGCCATACACGCTGCCTAAGGCACACGCCGTTGCCCAACTGACGAAATCCAGTGTCAGCGATGTCCGTCGCTATCGTAATGGCGTGGTCCGACGCCACTTCTCCTTCCTGCAAGATCTCTAGGGCCTCCGCCCTCTTGTCGTCTGGTAAGAAGTCCAGCAGGGGGGCGAGTTTGTACCACAATTCCCTGTCGTAGCGGGCTACGATAGCCAAGGTGTTGGCAGCCTTAATCGTCGTCGCTGCCGATGAGATGACTCTGTGTCCCATTGTGTCCAATTTCTTTCCCTCGCCGTCCGGCGGGGAGGTTGACGTAGAGGGCGAGACCCCCCCCGCTTTCTTCCTGGCCGCCGCGGAGACGACCGAGTCTGGGATCGGCTGTGCCCGAAGGCACAAGGGGGCCGCGTCCGGGACCCGGTATTCCTTCTCATACCGATCCCTTCTCGCCGGCGTTGTGGATGGGTTCTTGAGAAGGGAGAGACCCTCATCCCAGATATCGTCCAGTAGAGGTACGGCGAGGACAGTCTTCCTCTTGGTCTCGCGCCGTTGATAAAGGAAACTTTCCTTCTTCTTCTCTTCCGGGCAGAGCTGGAAAAGCTTGGATGCCCTGGCGATCATGGCGTGAAACGATCCAATCTCGTTGGGCGGGGAAGCCTGGGGGGGAGGTGACGACGGGAGATCCTCGTCGTAAACCTCGTCGTCTGTACCCGTCGCGGCCGTGTCAGTCCCCGTATCATCCCCACGTGTCGTGGACGGGGAGGAGGGCTGAGCAGGGCGCGATGGTAAAAAAGGAGGTGGAGGATGAATCCTTCTTCTCTTAAAAGGTGGGCTCCCAGAAGGGCCTGGCTCCGGGTCCCCCGTCGGGAGCGGTTCCTCCGTCGGTGGTAACGGCAGTCTCGTCCTTATCTCCGAGCATAAGGACTGTATAGCCAACAAAATGGCCGCCGAGTTGTCTT
This sequence comes from Ambystoma mexicanum, assembly GCF_040938575.1. Lineage (NCBI taxonomy): Eukaryota > Metazoa > Chordata > Amphibia > Caudata > Ambystomatidae > Ambystoma > Ambystoma mexicanum. The sequence continues at coordinate 976,696,491 of NC_090924.1, forward strand.
GCGGCACTGGTTGAGGGGATTCCGATGGGCGGTCAGGAGCCCCGTCGGCACCTTCGACGTTCTCGTCGTCTCCAACGTCGGGGTCCCTCCCGACAGGATGGTCTTCTTCCACGCCAACGCCGTGGCTTAAGACTTCGATCAGCTCCTCCTCAGAGGTTGAGGCCGAATCCATGACGACCTACTGCCCCCCCTTTTTCTTCTCCGTCTGAGGTTTCACGGGGGTCCTGTCGATGGGCATGAAAGAGGACTCCCTCTGCGGTGGCAGGGAGATTCTGGGCCCCGAGGTCGCCACCACTGGTGTAGCCTCCACAGGCTGAGCCAGGGCCGCCGTGACTGTCTCGATAGAGGCCTTGGCCGGATGGATCAAGGCTTTCACCACCTTAGGTGCGCTCACCGCCTTCTCCTTGGGGGGAGGGTCACCGCCTCGCTCCCCCTCCGATGGGGCCTTTGAGCACGACCGGGGTCTCTCCAGGAGCTTCGGCGGGTGCTCGGCCTTCCTCTTACCCGAGCCAGAGCGTTGGCTCGTGGTTGATGGCGCCGGGGAGGATGCGCCCTGCCTGGCGCCCGTAGAGCCCGACCGTTCGGCGCTCCCGGTGCCAGCGGACTCGCGGTGCTTGGCCTTCTGTTGGACCCCCGTCGCCGGGGCGCCCTCAAAGGTCTTAGAAGACCGCTCGGACTTCTTCTTCTTCTTCTCGCCTGACGGGCTCTTCCCTTCCAGCCAGTTGGCGAGACGTTGATGGCGGTCCTTCATGGTCCGCTCCGACATATTGCCGCAAAACGGTCACAGTCCTTCTCCACGTGCGTCTTGTCCTCATCCAGGCAGTAGAGGCAAAGGGAGTGTTCGTCCTCCTTAAAGACATTCTGAAGCTGGCATCCAGGGCAGACCCTGAACAGCTTTCCGGGCGTCGAGCTTCCCTTCTCCTGGGCCATGATCGAGAAGGGCCTGAGAAACTTCTGGAGTCCTCCAAAAGCGTGGCTCGACGAAATCTTCACCCTTGATGGGCGTAGAAGAATCCGACACATTTTCCTAAGAAAAAGCGTGAAAAAAGCACTAAAGCTCGAGAGCAATAGCACGAGGATCCCAACACTTGAACGTGCGGTAAAAATCTGAAGATGGCTGCCAGAGGCGGGGCTTAGGGAGATGGCAGTCATTGGCTGTGATCAGTATGACGCAGAGATCAGTGATTGGTTACTACTACGAAAGACAGATCAGAAACGAAAGTGATACTGATACTGATTTTTCTTTACTGAGGATTCCCAGCCTGACGACGGGGAATATTCATGAGCATGTGAATCCATGCCAGACCCCATGCTGGAGAATTGGAAGTCACATTGAACTTCCACATATGTTCGATGTTTATATTCTCTCTATATTTCATATGCTATGTATACATTTTAGAAGAAGTTTAGGGCTTTGTTGCATTGATAATTCATAAATATGTATTTCGCCTTTTAATTTTGTTTTTCTTCTTTTCTCAATAAAATGTAATTGTAAAGGTTTCTTATGTAAACCATATACAAATAAAAAAATAAATATCAGTAAGGTCATCCTGAATAAATGCCACTGTTGGACTGAACCAACCAAGATACTCAGTAACTCTAGACATCAATCTCCTATAGGAGGATTCCGCATGATCCCCAGGAGATGTGTCCAGGCCACTGGCATTATGCAATGACTGACGTAAATCCTCCAATTGACTGTTTCCAGGAAAGACAGGAGCCTCATCAGGCTCAAACTCCAAATCCGACCTCTCCTCTCCTCAAATATCATCCGGAGACTGAAAGAACTCATGCCTAGGAACAGGAGTGGGTCTGGAGTCGATAAAAGGCTGCCCCGTCTTGGATTTAGCCTTTCTAAGAGGATCCACACTACCAGGGATCTCCACCGACAAATTCCAGCCCAATGGCCCCGAAGGCGCTGACGGCTTCGGCCTCGACAAAGGCGCTGATGGTTTTGGCGTCGACAATGGCGCCGACGGCTCTGAGGGCTGGAGTGAAGGCAAAGCACCGACAGCCGTACTCGGCGGACACCTCGAGCCCTTCCAAGATTTCTGCGGTTTCGCCAGGGACAAAGGCCGAGACCTGGACCTAGCACGTCTCTGGCGATCAACCTGGACCTTGTCTGAACAGGACCTCGACGGTTCCTGAGCATCGGACCGAGACCGTTCCCTGCCGGCTTCTTCCGAAAGCGCGGACGGAACTGTGCCCTGGGATTGGAAAATCGCCAGCATTTGCTCCCTGAAGGCTTCCCATTCCTCAGGAGTTGAGGATTTAGTGGGACAGACCACTTTACTTGTGGTGCCATCATCCGACGAGGACGGGGAAGGCGACCGGTGATGTCGCTTCCGGGAGTGCCAAGACGAGGACAACGAGTGGCGGGATCCACTCCGGGACCGAGAGCCCAGGGACTCCTTCCTACGAGGAGAGTCACCCCTCGAATCGCCGGTGGAAACACACGCAGCTTTTCAGACTTACCAGGTTTTTTAGAAACCCAGCCAATGCACTTTGAGCAGTCATCGGTATCGTGACTCTCGCCCAGACACCACAAACAAATGCGGTGCGGGTCCGTAATCGACATCTTGGACTTACAGCCCCTGCAAGTCTTAAAGCCAGACCGCGGAGTCGGAGGGGTAGATGAAGAAGAAATTTTCACAAAGAAGAACACACAAGGCACGCCAAGTTCTCGAAGCAAACACGTTTGTCGAAAAAACAGAACTGAGGCTACGGGCGCCGCACGTCCTATGTATAACATCCAGTGACGTTGCCCTCGACGGAGGCCTTTGAGGGACATGAACCCAATGCCATCGACGCAGGACGCCCTCTGCCGAATATTTTCCGAAGCAGCACTGCTGTGGACATTACATGTCAAATATCAGGGTCAGACTGGGACAAGAAATAGGCCCGGTCACCCAAAAAAAAGTGGGCCACCCCTCGCGACCCTTGACCTCTGATGACATCACCGGAAGTGATGTCATTTGACCCCACCCCAAAGTGACAACCCGGGAAGCGATGAAACACGACCTTTCACCCCTTGACAAAACAGGAAGTGTCATCAAATAGCATTGTTCCTAAGTACACTAAATTACTGTGAATCCAAGCAGACGTCCAAGGCCAAATGATAATTTTATTTTGTAGCACTTATGGCTTAAGCTCTTTTTTATAGAACAAATATGCATACAATATCACCCAACCTGTGTTGGTACTCATTTATCGACCTAAGAAGGATGAAAGGCTTTTTGGGGAAAACATTTTTTGAAATAAAATATATATTTTTTTCATTTTTTTTCTTCCAGGCATGGCCAGAAACCGGCCCTCACTCCCCAGGGACGATTTCGGCTCGGCCACAGGCCGAAAGGCCGAAGGGCCAATCTGACCCTGTCAAAGATGAGAAATACGTTGGAGGACACAATCCATTTTAATAGTTTTTTTAAAGTACAAGCAGTGGTTTAAATGGCATTGAGTCCTTTAGGCCATGATATCGTTGCAACATGATATCATTCCAACTGCAACATGATATCGTTCCACATTGCCATGATATTGTTCCAACTGCTGCCGTGACTCCAGAAGACGACCCATCCGCACGGATCCTCGTGCCATTTGCTATCATCATTCAAGGTGAGCCCCTCGTATTCGATCACCCCACCCTCGCCTACCACGGCTTGCCAGCCACCCTATCCCACCCACGCTCTTTGTCTGCGGAGATCTGCCCGTCTTTGTGATCTCGGACCATGCTACCTGGTTCCAAAATGCCGGGCGCGATGCGGCATGAGAACGAGGCTCGTTAGGCCTGTTGCCTGGCAAAATATTGTTTATCAACTCCAACATCCGCCGGTAGGCGGAAGAGCCGGCCTACAACAAAGGCCGTGATAAAGGCCCCGTTTGCCCCTGTTCGCCGTGGTGAGCCAAGCTGCCTAGGTAAGCTTGTCCTTCTATTTTCCTGCTACGATATACCAACCCACCCACCCACGGTTAACCCCCATTGCAGCAGGTCAGACGCTTTTCCCAGAGCCCACAACCGATAACGCCAGCACTCAGTGCGCTGTCTCAGCCACTCGCTTATATTATCCAGCTCCCCAAGCTCCCTGAAACTCGTTCACCTCAGAAACATCGCCCCTGTACCCAATCCAAAGTACACCTATTTCGATCTACCTCAACAGACAATGACATCCTAACACATTCTCCAGGAAATTTTCGCAAGACACAGCAATCACTGACTATTCCTCAATACTGCATTTTTTACACCGCTTTGTGTCGGTACAACTATCATCTCCCTTAACTGCATCTGAGTCCGAATACCCTGCTATTCCGATGTTCATGGCTTACGCGTCCCTGCTGATGATTTCACACAAACCACTACTGTTATCACACGATTATTGTTCATGTCTGCCGATATATGCCTTACCATTCTTGCTGATCCAGTAAAAAACATTTAAGCTAAGCTATGCTACTGCATCTGTATAGTCCCACCTACTGCTTCTAAACTGAATTCGCCTATTGTGTGACCCTACCGAATGCATCTAAATTGAATTAGCCCACTGTGTGACCCTAACGAAGGCATTTAAATTGAAATGTTGTCTGTTTTTGTGAGTGCTATGAGGCCTATGGGCAATAGGACGCTATATAAAAACCATAATAGATGGATAGAACTAGCTTACTGTGATCCTACCTACTGTATGTAAATTGAACTAGCCTGCTGCAAGACCCTACCTACTGCATTTAAATGGACTCGGCCTATTGTGTGACCCTACCGAATGCATTTCATTTGAATTAGCCCACTGAGTGACCCTACTGAATGCATTTAAATGGAACTAGCTTACTGTGATTCTACCTACTGTATGTAAATTGAACTAGCCTACTGCAAGACCCTACCTACTGCATATACATTGAATTAGCCCACATTGTGACCCTACCAAATGCATTAATTTGAATTAGCCCACTGTGCAACCCTACCGAATGTATTTAAATTGAACTAGCTTTCCACATGATCCTACCTATTGCATGTAAATTGAACTAGCCTACTGTAACACCCTACCTACTGCATTTAAACTGAATGAGCCCACTGTGAGACCCTTCCAAATGCATTTAAATTGAACTAACTTACTGCGCGATCCTACCTACTGTATTTAAATTGAATCAGCTTACTGTGCGATCCTGCCCACGGCACTAAAGTTTAACTCGCCTGTTACATCACAGGTGCACGTTACCTACGCAACTTCAGTCATGAATCTTGTCCTAACAAAGATTACTATCTATTTAGGGTGCAGCTACATCACATCTACCCTTACTCTCCTATCGACCAAGTTGCCCTCCGCTGCTCCTCAGTGTCCATCACTACCATGGCCATTACAACCAGACTCTCTTCCTGGCAAAAACACCTACCACCATCCAACCAGATTAGGCCAACCTACTTCCTGCCGCCCATCACCCCTACACTGAAGTAAACACTCCCAATCAGCAAAGACAGCCAACACATGTCAGAACCATTATCACCAGCCCAATGGATCTTACGCTTCGCCAATAAGCCCAAGCCCAACTAACCTTGCTCCACTCATTGGAGAAATCTTAGATTAGGATCCAGACTTACCAACCCTGCCTCTAATTCAACAAACTACACCTAACTACTGCATAGCCAGGCACTATCAATCACAATCCTAAACGCAACCATCCTCAAAGATCCATCTAACAACAAGACCAAGGAATCCCACAAAATTAATGGAACTCTCATCAACGCCAGATCTCTCGTAGCCCACGCCACAGAAATTGCTGACATCATCACAACTAATCAGCTTGATTTCCTTGCCGTTACAGAAACATGGCTCCACAAAGCTGCGGGCCCCGCCCTCTCCCTAGCTGTCCCGGAAAACTTCACTATCATAAGAAAAAGATAGAGAAACATCGAAAGGGGGAGGCATAGCATTCATCTGTAAATGTAACCTTGACATGAGAGCAATTGAACCCAGCCCTCTGCTCTCCGCTGAACTATTTTCAGTCAAACTACGATTATCAACCTCTCCAAACATCTCCATGCACCTTGTATACCGACCCCCAGGCCCGCTAGGAACCTTTGAAGAAGATATAATGATCCTCCTTAACACCAACACTAAACCCAGCTCCCAGACTATGATACTTGGAGACTTCAACCTAGGTTTGAACAATACCAGCGATGCCAACGCCACCATCCTAGCTAACACTATCACAGAACCAGGCCTTACTCTTAGGAACAACAGACCTACTCATTCTAAAGGTCGCACTGAGGACTGGATTGCAGATATCAACTACATATCCTGCATAACAAATACGGAACCTTGTGTGTGGACTGATCATCACCTAATATTAATCACCATTCAAGATAGTCCTCAAACCAATTTTGCTAGATCATTAGCCCCACCCGCCCTAACCAGAAATTTAAAAAAACTGTCCCCAACCTCCTACCCCTGATCCAATCTATCACCAACTCTGCAAACTTACCCTCTGACCCCACAGACCTGGTTGACTTTTATAACACCATCAACCTCTGCCATTGACTCCATTGCACCACTCAAACTCAGCAAAGAGAAACCTATAGCTCACTTGAATTCTTGGTTTACTCCTAGTCTAAAAGCCTTGCACAATGAGAAAAGACACGCTGAAGCCAAATGGAAAAGCAACCCAACTGACCTGAACAAGTACTGTCTCACCTCTCTAGCCGTCAAGTATAAAAAAGCAACCATCCAAACTAAAAAAGATAATTTCAATGAAAGAATAAAAAAGCCAGCTCCAGCACTAGAGAAATCTTCTCTATCCTAAGGGAATTGGAATCCCTGGTCAAATCCAGTGACTCGTGCATCCAAAACAAATCCTGGTGCACGGATATCCAAGATGCCCTCTGCAATACAATAAGCATGCTCCAAGAGAAAATTTGAGCCAAGAAAACCACTCTACACAAGATTGCCTTAGAAACACAAGAAGCCATCTTGCAAGAAACTATCATCAAACAAACCAAACCGAGTCACCATTTCGAATTCAACTCTAACTCAACCACTGAGGTTGTAAAGATCATCACCTCCCTCAAACCCTCTAAACGCCTAGGAGACACATGCCCAGCACTGATTATTAAAGAAGCCACCAAGGACCTAGCAGCTCCTTTCATTACACATTCATCAATTCCTCCTTCAAACCATGCTCAGTTTCCACCAATCTTAAAGATGCATGGGTACTACCCCTACTAAAAAATCTAACTTAGACCCCAGCATTCCCACAAACTAAAGGCCAATTACAACCGTACCTTTTCTTCTTAAAATCCTTGATAAAGCTGCCTATCTGCAGATTCAAAGTTACCTGGAGATTAACAACCTACTGGGCACTCGCCAATCAGGCTTCAGACCGAGACATGGGACAGAGACTGCCCTTATTGACCTGAAGAACCAACTAGATGACCGGAAAGACAAAGGAGAAACCTCCATCCTTCTTCTCCTTCTCGACTTTCCGCTGCGTTCGACCTCTTCAACCATAATGTCTTGTGCAACCACCTTAAATCAGCCGCCCATTTCTCCAAGGAAGCCAGCACTTGGATAAGCTCCTTCCTGGATAATAGATCCATGAGAGTCTCCTCACCTTCCTCCGCAGCAGACCCAGTACCCATTACATGCAGAGCACCACAGAGCTCCTGTTTCTCTCCAACCTTGTATAATATTTTTACCAAGCCCCTCTTCGACATACTTGACAATCATATAACAACTATGCTAACGACACCCAGATTCTCATCCCCATTCAAGGAGACTATGTCACAGATGTAACCATGATGAACAAAATCTACTTAATTATACAAACATGGATGGCCACCCATGACCTATGCCTCAATGATGAAAAGACAGAGCTCTTAATCGTTGGGTCTACTAACAGATTGACTAAGCTCTCGCCCCAATACAACTCTGTCATCATTGATGGAATTAAGATCAAAGTTTCTAAGGAGGTAAAGACCCCAGGCTTCTACCTGGACTCTGCACTCAACCTAAATAAACAAATTAACATTACAGCCTCTGCTACTAGCTACACTCGTGAACTAATTCACGCATGCAAACCTTTCCTGTTTATGGAGAGTTTCATTACGATTTCTAGGGCCCTAACCCTCTCCAAGTTGGATTTCTACAATGCCCTATACTTGGGTACCAGCAAAATATATACCAATAAACTCCAGACACTTCAAAACAATGCCTTAAGATCTGCCATCGGCATGCCTAAAATTTAGCATATCTCCCACGTGAGATGCTCTACCACCTGGCTCTCCATAAATGACAGAATCAAGTTCAAATCACTTAACCTTACTCATAAATGTCTTTCCAACAAGGCCCCACTATACCTCATTGACAGATTCACCAAACACACCTCAGAACGACCCATTAGAAAGGCGCAATCCAATAGTCTCAGAATACCCAATTTCAAACTAAAAAAACAGACGGCTCCAGCTTCCCAGTCCTGGCGGCGCAACTCTTGAACTCCATCCCTGATTCCTTAAGAGCCACTTCTCCCTTTCACTCCTTTCAGCTAAATGTTAAGAGGTGGTTGCACTCCCGAGACCTGTGACCACATGCGCATTTATGTATCCTTGCACCAAATTTTGTATATTATACTAAAGCAAGAAACTGTATGCAATGTACCTGCTGTAAATATGTACATCTCTGCCACATAAATGTATGTATATGTATTTTTTACCCTTGCTTTCTGTAACTTTGAAACCTGTAATGAGCCCAGATGCCCAAAGGCCCGGTGTGCTCTATAAATGAATAAACAATACAATACAACATACCATCGCCTAGAGATCTATCATGCATTTTAGCAGCCGGGGGAAAGCCATAGCTACAGACTAGATGTTTGCGCAATGAAATGCATGCTGAAATAATTTATTCTATTTATTATAAACTCTGCAAAATGCAGATCCTATGCATTTCCTTATCTTTCCATTGTGTAGGCAGAGTCGGGTGCAATGTGAGAGGGAAGGGGATCTTCAACTAAGTATCCATCCCTGGAGAAAAGTACATCTCCAGGCTAGAAATGTAAAGAGATTGAACGCATTATGTGCGGGCTCCGTTAAAACTGTGCATGAATTTAGATTGAAAGTAATACATTCATGTTCGAGAACCCAATATACATGTGGGCTTGGAACAGGGTAAATAAAGTACTGAGAAGTAATTTCGAATTTAAACTTAAAGGAATGTATGCATGCAAGCCTTTAATGCACATGGCACGAGTTAAGTTGTTTTTCTCTGACACCTTCATTGTCGTGATGCTGGAGAAAAGTAAGCATTTGGAAAAGCGATTGACAAATGTGTTAGGCTGATCCTCTCTGGAACCATACTTGTCTTGATATTGGAGAAAAGCAAGTGCCAAGAAACTGTTCAAAATGAGAAATGCATATGTTACTTTGCTGCTATTTGTAGCGTGCACATTCACCTGAAGGTATCTTGGCGCAAGGTTTGAACAAGGTAGGTGCCATTCCAAAACTTAAGGGAAAAGAAACATTTTCAAGAGACTCCTGAATTGAAGATGGTTCTCCATCACCCTGAGTTCAGAGGGTAGACCATTCCTACAGAGCTTAGCATGCTGCATAGGAGAAGGCCCGTCCTCCAACTCGCAAGAGCCGAATCTTGGTGATCACTTTGACAATGGAAGGCCCGACTGACCAAGCACAAAGACTTGAACTTTTTTTTTAATCACTCTTTATTGGTATTTTATTATAACAGTCCCACAACTTCCCCCTTACCCTCCCTGACCGCCCAAATGTCAGTCCCTCCACACACATTAGCGTAATTTAACCAAGCAATACAACCGATTCCCACTCCCAACCCCCTCCATGTCCCCCCTCCCCCGCCTCCCAATGTCCCATCTGATTCCTTCTTTCTCCCTTGGTCACCATACTCCAACTTTTAGTGTCCATTGTTTGGTGAGAATTGGGCCGATCCACCTTCCACTCACACCTCCGGGCTCCCCCCTCCCTCATGACCCTTTCATGTTCTCCCCCCTGCGCATGCTTCTTCACGGTGTCCTTTGCCAGATCATTTAGCAGTTGGGACCAATGGAACGTCACCTCCTCCCTGTCCTCCCCGCCTCCATATTCTGCAGCACCATTAATTCTGCTAACCCCCACCTCTGCACCTCCTTCCGCCATAAATTGATTGTCGGACCCTGGGGCGATTTCCACGCTATCGCCATTCGGCGCTTAGCCAACATGAGCAAAAAAAGGCCCATTCTGTTCCGTAGCTTGTTACGCTTCCCCCTCAGTAGCTTCCCCCACAGACAGGTCTCCGGACACCGTTCCAGGTTGGTTCCCAGTAACTTATTCACTCCTTTAAGCACCTTGTCCCAATATTCTACTATTACTCCACACTCCCACACCATGTGCCAGAACCCCGCCCTCTCCGACCCACACCTAGGACATTCGCCCGACCGATCTCCATTCATCGCCCTGACAGCCAGTGGGGTGACATATACTCTATGCAAAATGTTAAATTGGACCAACTGAAAGCGGGCATTCCTCAATGACCTCTGGACCAATTCCCAGACCTGCTCCCATTCCTTACCCGATATAGAGCGCCCCATATCCACTTCCCACTTCTCCTTGACCTTCAGCTCCCCCTCTGACGTCCCCTCTCCAAGAGCCCTATATATCTGCGAGATGCGCGCCCTACCCCCATCTGATCAAGTAATACTCGAAGCACCGGGCATGGTTCCGGCTCTTCAGGAATTCCCTCCCATAAATCTGCCATCCTAAGAACCACCGCCCCATATGCCAGAAAAACTCCCTGTGGGAGGTCAAACTTATCGCACCACTCCCTGCAGGTAAGGAGCTTCCCACCCTCAAAAAAATCCCCCACCTTTTCACATCCCTTCTCCCATAATCTCCGTATCCCCACCCTCCCAATTGCCTGACGGAGCTTCTGGTCGGCCCCCCATGGGAGAATGCTCTCATAGCGACCCCTCACCCCCTTAACGCCCACATATTTCCTCCACGTCTCCCTTACCGCCTCAAAAACCACTGATGTCCCCGTATCGTCCAGCGGGTGCCACAAGAGCTCTACCGGCCTACGACCAGGCTGCAAGGGCCCTACCAATGTCTTAAGGAACTCTGCCTCTGGTTGATCCCACACCAGTACCGACTGTAATTGTGCCGCCACAAAGTACTTTTCATAATTCTGGAGGCCCAGTCCCCCTCCCTCCCTAGTTCTCCGCAGAGTTTGTAAGGACACCCTTCTCCTCCCCGCATCCCACAGCAGTTCCCTAATCTTAACATCCAGCATTTTACAAAACACTTTCTTTGCCACATACGGTATATTCGTGAAAAAGTAGAGCATCCGTGGGAGGATCACCATTTTACATAACGCCACCCTACCCATCAATGAAAGGGGTAAAACCTTCCAGAACTGGATGGAGTCGCCTATTTTGGATAATGCCCTCCCTGTTTTATGCACAAACGGCCGCACCCCCAAGTATCGAAATGACTCCTTCTCCCACTTTATCTCCAGTTCTGGCAATTTCTCCAACGGGCATTCCCGTAGCCCCCCCAGCGGAAACAAAACCGACTTCTCCGGATTTATACGGAACCCCGACATGTATCTAAAGTTCCGTAATATTTCCAAGAGGTCTGGAAGATATGTCTTGGGGTCCCCTACATATAATAACAAGTCATCCGCATAGAGGGACACAATATGTCTCTGCCCTCCCACCTCAATTCCAGCTGCCACCATTTCCTGCCGCAGGAACGCCGCCAGTGGTTCTAAGGCCAGCGCAAACAAAATTGGGGAAGCCGCGCACCCCTGCCTTGTCCCCTTTCCCAACTCCCATGTCCCCGACACCCAATTGTTAGTCTTCACCATCGCTAGCGGTTTAGTGTACAACAAGGCCAGCCACCCACAGATGTTCTCTCCAAACCCAAATTCCTGCAGCACCCGAAACAACCACTTCCATTCTAGGGAATCAATTGCCTGCCATGTCCAGCCTTTGTGACTTCACCTGATCTATCACATGATGTAACCAGGAGATATTACCCGACGTATACCTGCCCCCTATAAACCCACATTGGTCAGGGTGCATCAAACTCAGCGCAACCATCGCAAGCCTAGCAGCTAGGATCTTCGCCAGGATTTTCCTATCTACATTTGGGCCGATATGCTGTACAATCCCTCGGATCTTTCCCCTCTTTTAGGATCACCATAATCACTGCCTCCCTCATTGATTCTGGGAGGCACCCCCCCTTGAATGCCTCCTCATAAACCTTCTGAAGTTATGGGACCAGAAGGTCAGCAAACTCTTTGTAAAACTCCACCGGGAATCCATCACTACCCGGCGCTGTACCCCTCCTCATAGTGCGGATCGCCCAACGGATGTCCCCCTCCCCTTTAGGGGCCTCTAGCTCCTCCCGACGGTCCTCCCCCAGCCTCGGCAACCGCAGCACCTCCATAAGATCCTTCACCTCCACATCTACATACCCCCCCTCACTCGTGTATATCTCCTTATAGTATGTTACAAAGGCCTCATTAATCCCCTTCTGGGTCCCGACTACCTCCCCCGTACTGGATCGAAGCTGGGTTATGACTAGACTCAGACTTTCCCTGCTAACCAACCAAGCCAGAAGTTTGGCCGCCTTGTCCCCTTCCCTGTGGAGTCTAACATCCCGCCTGTTGTTATCAAAGTGTGACAGCTCTGACAGGGTCCTCTGATGGAGCACCAGCACTCGAGCCAGGGTCTCTCCCACCTCCGCACCCCCGCCACCTCCCTATCCAGTTCCGCGACCTGAGCCTCCGTCCGTTGTAGCATCTCTAGAAGACGCTCCACATCCCTACTGTCATGGCCAAACATTTCTCTCTCATAGTCGCCTTGAAGGCCTCCCATAGCACTCCCCTAGCTTCCACCGTGCCCTCGTTCAACTCAAAGTACGACCTGATCCCCTCTCTAAGCTCCGCCACAAAGGCCCCGTCTCGCAACGCCTCCCTCGTATCCACCACAACCGCTGCAGGGGATTCTCACTGGGCCCGCACAGCGTAGTCACCAAGGGGGAGTGGTCCGATAAAATGTGCCCTAAGTACATCGTCTCTCCAAAATAGTGACAGTACTCCCTTCCCGTTACCATATAATCTAAGCATGAATATGAACCGTGCACACTCGAATGGTAGGAGTAGCCCCTTTCCTCCCCGTGTTTCTCCCTCCACACTTACACCAGATCCAATTCCCGCATTACCTCCCGTAGCGATCCCGCCATGTATTTCTTAGGCCCCCCTCTGGTTCCCCACCGGTCCAATCTCTCATCCAAGTGACAATTAAAATCTCCCCCCCATATTATCATTTCCCCTCTATAGGCCCCTATCATGCGCAACACCGAGGGGAAATACTCTTTATCATCCACATTTGGTGTGTACGAGTTAACCAAACATATTGACCTATTCTCCCACAAAAAGAGCGCAAGGACCGTCCTACCCTCCCCATCCTTCCTCACCCGCTCCACCTTCAATGGTGCCCCCTTTGTGACCCAGATAAGAACATCCCTCGCCTGGGTTGAGTACGTTGTGCCGACAAAGACTTAAACTTGATTCTTTGGCTTATGGGGAGCCAATGCAGAACCCAAAGCACATGACTGATATGTGCTCCATAAGGAGCATTAGTAGCCACCCGAGCTGCAAGATATTGCAGCAGCTGCAGTGGGTGAATAATACCAACTGGTTGAGCTAGATAAAGGGCATTGCAATAGTCAATACAACTGGTAATTAGCGAAGATACCACCAACAGACGCAAGTGGTCAGGGAGAAAGGGAAGCACCCTTTGGAGCACTCTAAGAAGAAAGTGCCCTGTTTTACATTCTGCACTCCCTTGCAGAGCCATTGAAAGCGAGGAAGATAGAAGAACTCAAGATATTTAACAGTCGTCACCGAGATGGGAAGATCACAGAGCATCTGGGGCCAAAACAAAGATGTACACATGGCGTCCCAGAAGGAGAACCCACCACAAGAACATCAATCTTGTCACCGTTCAGCTTAAGCTAGTTTGCACTCATCCACTCCCTGACAGCAGACAGGCACTTGCCCAGCCCTGACGATACTTCAGCTTGGTCCAGATCTAAGCGGACTTGAATCTGGGTGTTTTTGACGTACAAGTAGAACAGAAATTTGTGGGAGTGGATGAGGCGAACCAGCGGAAGAACATAGATGTTAAAAAAAAGCATAAGTGACAAGGCAAAGCCCTGAGGAACACCACAAGCTAGTGCACGTGAACAAGAAAGGAAAGGTGATAGCAGATGTGATTGGCTCCTTTCATATAAGATGGAGGTCAACCAGTTCCCACTCCTCCCCTGTTAACCAGCAAAGTCAGATCGTTGACCACAGACTCTCCGCGGTCCAATCAATTGTTATATCAAGACTTGACTACGCAAACCCCTTATACCTCGGAGTCCACGCGTACCAACTGAATAAACTCCAAAGAGCACAAAACGCGGCAGCCAAATTGCTACTTGCGCTCGGCCCAAGAGACCCCATCTCCCCAGCCCTTAAGGCGCTGCACTGGCTTCCAGTAGCCCGAAGAGTGACTTTCAAAACCTTATGCATCTCCCATCGAGCACTGCATAAAACCGGACCTCAATATCTTCAAGACAAGCTAAAACCCTATCACCCCCCACGCACCCTAACATCAAGCTCAGCCGGCCTCCTAGTCATACCAAAGACAAACTCAGTCAGGTTAGGCAGATCATCATTCTCAGACTTGTCCCCCACGCTATGGAACTCACTCCCACTCCACATCCGCCATACTGAGGATTTAACGTCTTTCCGCAAACTGCTGAAAACCTGGCTCTTCCCCTAAAACCAACCTGTACCAAACAAACCCAAACAGACTAACAGCATCTCAATGACACCAATCCAACAAACTACCTGATGCGAGAAATTGATAGCTAATAACCCCTAATATAAATTGGAAGGATAAACAGAATCAAACAAATAAAGTAGATCAAAGCAATGAAATGGTTAATAAGAGTAAATCATACGGATACGGTAAAGAGATTTAAACTGAAATGGACATAATGCATGAGGAGTGAACGAAGTGAATGGCGTGGAGGAAATAGTTAGAATGGATGAAGCAGGTGGAACAGAAGAATGCGCTGAGTGGACAAATGCATGAGTGGATGAACAGATGCCTATATAGTTCGAATGAGTGTGGAAATCGAAGGTGTATGTAGATCGGATGAGTGTATAGAATGGATGAACATGTTGAGTGGATGAGTGTGTAGAGCGGCTGGTGTGTAGAGCGGACGAGCGTGTAGCATGGATGAATGCGTAAATACAGAGAAACAAGTAGAACGCAGGAGTGCGTAAAACAGATGAATGTGTAGAACGGATGAGCGTAAACCAGTTGCGTGTGTAGAACAGATGAGTGTGTAGAGCACATGAGTGTGTAGAGCGCATGAGTGTGGAGAGCGCATGAGTGTGGAGAGCGCATGAGTGTGGAGAGCGCATGAGTGTGGAGAGCGCATGAGTGTGGAGAGCGCATGAGTGTGGAGAGCGCATGAGTGTGGAGAGCGCTGGAGCAGATGAATGTACAGACCTGGCGAGTGGATAGAGCGGGTGATGGTCTAACAGATGAGTAGAGATGAATATATGGAACAGGATTATTGCTGTTGAATGCATGAAAAGCACGAGTGCATAGAGCGGATGGGTGCGGAGAGCGAATACGCGCAGGGAACTGTTGAGTTCAGGGAGCGGATGAGTGCGTGGAGCAGGCGATTGCGTAGAGCAGATGACGGTGTAGTGCATGCAAGGGGATAAAGCGGACAAACGCCTAGAGCAGATGAGTTACACAGACCGGGTGAGTGCGCAGAACCGATAAGCATGTAGAACAGATGAATGGGGAATGCATGCAGAGTGCGGGGAACGGATGAACGAGCGGAGCAGGATGGATGAGCTGAGCTGAAGAATGTGTAGAGTGGAAGACTACATAGAACAGACTAGTGGGTAGGGCCGGCAAATATATAGAACAGACGAGTGCATATGAGCGAATGAGTGCTTATGAAAAAAGGGGTACGTAGCGTAAAACAGGTGAATGGGGTGAGTGCGTAGAGGGGTTGAGTGTGTAAAACAGGTGAATGGGGTAAGTGCGTAGAGGGGGTGAGTGCGTAGAGCGGGTGAGTGCGTAGAGCGGGTGAGTGCGTAAAACAAGTGAATGCATAGTACGTGTGAGGGCATAAAGCGGACGAGTGACTGGAACGAACGAGTGCCTGGAGCGAATGAGTGCCTAGAGTGAATGAACGTGTTGCGTAGAATGGACGAGTACGTAGAACGAACAAGCACAGATTGCATCCAGTACTGACGAGTGCATAGACCGTGGGGCAGACAAGAGCGCATGCGTGGAGCAGACAAGAGTGCATGCCTGGGGCAGACTGGAGCGCGTGGGGCAGGCTGGAATGCATGAGTGCGTGGAGCGGACCGGAGTGTGTGGAGCAGACTGGGGTGCACGGAGAGGATAGGAGTGCCCGGAGCGGACTGGAGCGCATATAATTGCGTGACGTATATAGTATGGCTTGGAATGCAGAGAACGTTTGAAAGAGCATATAACCCATCATATCAAACCATCGTGCTTACTCTCTTCTTTACATCACAACTCAACTAGAACACAGAGATACTATGACACCTTTCGGTATAACTGTTCTCATACCAACATCCGCCGCTCACTCCACATCATTCTAAGTAAACCCATCTGGTTACACATCCCCCAGCCAGGCGTTCTCCTCGGGCCTAACGCAGCCACACTCGGCCTTATAAATCCTGCCACAGCGAACACATACTCCTGATCTCTCAACCACCACACCTACCGCTAAGAAGCAGCTATTACACGAATACCCACCAGCTGCACACATACCCGGTGCTCACATGCACCTTATGACTCTCCCTACTCTCTCTACTGATCTGAACTTCGGTTCCCAAGGGCGTTCAACCTACCAGCGCCTTAAGACCATACCAATGGTATGTAAGGCGCTATATAAATGCAAAATAACATAACATAACAAACACCAGAACACTCTCTGTGCCCCGACCTGGTCGAAACCCAGACCGAAAGGAGTAAAAAAAAAAAAAAGCAACGTTTCCAGAAAAGAAGACAAAAGAGGGGACACCTGGGATTCAAGCAGTTTCATAAGAAAGGGGAGGAGTCAAATAGGACGATAATTAACCAACAATGAGGTATCGAAAGATGGGTTCTTCAAAAGAGGAATGACAGTTGCCTGCTTCAGTTCCACTGGGATAGAGCCTGTCTGACAGGCTAGATGCACAGCTCCAGTTACCCAGGGAATTATAACAGGCATGATTGCTTTAAGAATGTCCAGTGAAATCAGGTCCAAGGGAGCAGCGGACTTAAGCCAAAACACTGCCCATGTAACCTCATCCTCTGAGAATTACGGAAAAGTGGCCCAGACCTTTATAGGAGAGTCAATAGACAGCGAGGCGGGGGGAATAGTCCTACTAGAACAATTTGTGGTAGAGGTGGTTTTCCGCATATCGGACACTTTGGTAATAAAGAAATCTGAAAGGGAGTTGCACAATGCCTGAGAGGGCAGAGCCCCTGGAGACAGATGGCTAACAGAAGAAAATGCTTTTGCCACTAAAAAAAGTTCTTTAGACTGATTGAGGGCTTGCTCAATTTTATGAGTGAAAAATACTTGTTTTACAGTCCGAATGTCCTGATGGTATTCCCTTGTATGCTGTCAAAAACTCTCTTTTTCTCTAAGACAATAACACATGCGCCATTTGCGCTCTGCCTGCCTAACTAGCAGATGGGAGGATTTTGGTTGTACCGTAAACCACAACTCCGAAAGACGCCTTTGCATATGTACAAGTTTAAGAGTGGCTAACTGGTTTGCTGCCTCATTCAATGTAAGAGAAAGTGAGGACAAGTTAGTCATGGGGGGGCTCCTACATTTGTCCATAATCAGTGATGACAGCAGCTCAGAATCCATATTCCGCTAGTTTCGCCTCCATGACGTTACTGTAGGAGGTTTAACCATTGTTATCTGGTCTAATATTTTAAAGGGTATAAGGCTATGATCAGATCACTGGCCGGCCAAAAGTGACTGAAATGCAATAGCAACAGAGAATATCAAATCAAGAATACCCCCCATTAACGTGGGTGGGCTCAAATATTAACTGAAAAGCCCCCAGATCCAGCATGGCCTCATAGAAATGAGCTACAGCTGGTAACAGCGGGCTGTTAAATTGCATGTTAAAATCACCTAAGACCACCAAATTCGTACACTTGACCTGCAGAACGGCCACAACATCCAGAAAAGAATTCCGAAAGGTAACGGAAGGGCCAGGTGGCAAGATAAAAAGCCACACAAATGATGCTGAAGGAACGAAGCGAACCAAAAGTGCTTCCATTCATTTTAAATATAACGGCAACACCATGTAAGGAAGGCATGGTATCAACAGTAAGACAGACAAGTGAACACAGTTCAAGGGTGTTTATTGAACTTTCACAAGGGTGTGATAAACGCCAATCTAAAACTAAAACCACAGATGGCAGCAAGCTATGACCATCAAATAATAATGCAGTCCTAGCGGAGTCTTGTCAAAATGAATGGGCCTATACTTTAAAAAAAAACTTTAAAAACGATTGCCAATCCTTACAGCTCATTTACAAATAGTGTGCGGTAATGTTCATGAAGAAGAAAGAAGTGTTCACAAAATGATATGTCAGGATCTTTAGGCCATTGGCCTGCCTTCCACGTTTTCAGCAGGGGCAAGGCGGTTCACTCGAGCAAAGCACACACTCTGGCTTCTTCGACACAAGGATACAGTTCTATTTCCAACAACAGGGCCTTCTGTGCCAAAGTCACTTTTCTCAACAAAGTCTCTTGCTTCAGAGGGCCTGATGTATAAAACATTATGATACACAGTTCTTTTCTTCTTACAAGTATTCAGCTCAGGTGTTTCACCCTGGATCGCCCTCAGCCAGGCTCAGATCCAAGTTTTTTCAAAGTTCAGAGTTAATTTGTTTTCTCAGGTGGCTTACAGTTCACCCCAGATCCCCCACACCGGGCTCAGACCCTTCCCCTTCTCAATTAGTCTCCCTCAGCCGGGCTCGAACCAATGGTAGTTCACCTTGGATTATCGAAGACTTTCAAATGTGCACAGGATTCAGCTGGACCCGTTGCAGGACCACTTTGATACAAAAGTCTGTCTTACAATACAGTCACCATTCAGTTGGATACCTCACAGAGACCTTTGAATGAGCACCCACGTGGCGCCGGACCACTCTGTATACGGTATCTCGCTTGGTCTCCCAAAGTTCATTCACTCCTTTGTTTTCCAATTATATTCGCATCGCTCATCGCATGCTTTCACATACTGTCCTCTTTGGATTTCTTCATACAATGTTGCTGCTTGCAACCTTAGTTCAAACACAAGCTGGTTTGATATCAGTCTCTCCAACTCACCGGCTGTGCTGTCCTTACTGGCGCTGCTTTGTTGTAGGAGCCAAGGACAGTCCACAGCGGCAATTGCTTCTCCTTGCCTTGGTAATCGACATGGAAGACCGCCGGGTACCTTCGATGCACAGTGTAGGTTTGTTCAGCTTTAGTTCTCGGTCTTAGGTTTCTTACTTTCCAAGGTTTGTGAAAGTAACAGTCTTTAGAGGTCAAGGGT
The DNA here is from genome assembly GCF_040938575.1 of Ambystoma mexicanum. Classification (NCBI taxonomy): domain Eukaryota; kingdom Metazoa; phylum Chordata; class Amphibia; order Caudata; family Ambystomatidae; genus Ambystoma; species Ambystoma mexicanum. The sequence continues at coordinate 976,716,140 of NC_090924.1, forward strand.
ACATCCCTACTTGCAACCCTGGTCCCGCCATCTTTCTCCTTGTATTAAACTGCCATCTTGGAACTGCAGCTTCCTCGCTCAGAGTGTGTTTTCGTGCTCTGACGTTTATCCGTGTGGGGAAGTGTAATGATCAGCAATTGCCTCACTTTGCCTGACCATAGTATTGGGACATCTCAGGTATACGGCTCTGGTGTTAGTCCATTGTCGCTCATGGTGAACTGACAGTGAAAAAGTGTTTGTGTCGGTAAGGGGTTGGGGGGTGATTTCATAGGTTTCCCTCCTGGGAGGATGGGGAAAAGGTGTTACAGGGAAGGGGATACCGCGTCTCACCATCCAGTGCCCCACTTCCACTCCCTGAAGACCCCTCAACTAGGAGATCCTCCTGCACCAGTCCACCCCCAGGAACTGGATCCAAAAGCAATGGCCGTGTCCAGGCCACCTGGATGACAAATCCCTGGGGACTAGCGGGTGAGACACCTTCAGGTTTCTCACAACACCCACCCGGATGGGTGGAGATACGGTCACAACGAATAATACTATAGACGTCAGTGATAGCCTGAGGAAGGACAGGAACAGTTGCTTCATGCAGCCAAATTGCAGTGAAAAATCCAACATCAAACGAAATGAGCCTGCAACCAAAAGCTCATATATAAACGAGGCATGCACAACTACTAAATAGGAATTGACTAAAAGGGCTGCCAATAATCTGTCTTCAACCTGTGCGCCAGTGTTAGTAACCAGTGACTTAGTTACACATTTATCAGGCAGCACAGTGCCTGGTGGACGAAGATCAAGTAATGCTTCGTTGGTATACTGCTTACCTTCTGAGTGTCCATGCCCGTTTAGCCCGTTCTGAGCCTGGACGGGCCCAGAAGGGCTTAATTTCTTGGCGTGACAAGCTCTATCCCGATGTGCATGACCGCTGTGCTGTCTGGCAAGTCTGCACATTTGACCCATCAGTGTATTAGCAGTGCCAATCCGATGCCACTGCAAGTAAGCAGTGAGGACAAACTGCCGCTCGTGTCTTGCCTGCGGTTGGAAAATAAAGAAAGACCTGTATGCCGAGTAAGAGCCTCGGTGTACGATGGAGGGGTTCACTCTTGCCAATCTTCCCTCTCACCATGCAGGATTCGTTTCATTTAGCTTTCAATTACTTGCCTAACAAAGACTTTCGAATGTACAGCAGCTGTTGCTCAACCTCTGTAGGAACACTGACTTTCTTCTTGTGGCTCTTGCACAGCCTTCTGGTTCTTGTAGTTTCAAGGCAAAACAAAGGGGGATCAGCCATAGTCTTTCACACAAGCACCCACGCAGCGCCGGAACACACTGCAGCTGGTCTTGAAGGTTTTATTTGTGTCTTGTAGTTTCACCACTTGGTCTCCCCTCTGTCGGGCTCGGAGCCTGCTTCCCAAAAGTCACAATTTTAACAAAAAGGTTTTGGGACTACTACACTGCCAGTGTTTGGGCGGTTTTGGTCTCCTCTTCCAGGCCTCCCAGTGTCTCCTGCTCTCAAGTACATTCCAGCATCCCCGATGCGCTCACAATGCTGTTGCTGGCTGCTAATTCATACTCCCAGCTAGAGTTAATAGGAGTCGGGTGTGAATAGTTGTCCCTCCCTGCCTTACTCTGCCTGACCTCGTTATCGGGACAACATGGAGACTGCCCATAGGAATCCATTGCTTATTGGTTCTTATGGGTAATCCTCATAACTCCCATTTGCCTCTTCCTCGTCCTAGTCCTTGTGGATTTCAATAGGGAATGGGATTATGTGAGTTGTAGTGTTGTGGAGAGGTAACATTCTTATTGGGTTTTTGTTACGCTCACCTGGTATCCATGGGGACGCCACTCAGCCCGGGTTGTTTGCTGGTACCTTCTTCCCAGTTTTCCCAGATGTTATCTACGGAGGATGTTCTGCCTGAAAATACAGGAGGGCTGTGTTCAAGACTGGTCGACTGAGGTAAGTATCCTCCCACCACCCTGTGTGACTTCAGCCCCTCTGGGCCCTCTCCTCACCTTGTTGTGGAATTAGGCGTGCTCTCCGTCCTGCCTTCTTGGCAGGGGCGCGTTGTCTTCTGTGGGCGTGTGCGGTCAAGTTACTTCACTGGCGCGTGTCCGTTTAGGTGTCTCTTAGGTAGGTCTCATTGCAGCAGTTCTGTATAGCGTTGTTATTCTTGCATGCCTTTCTTTGTTTAATAATGTCTTTTTTCTCCCCTAGCTGTGCGGAGCTTCGGTGTGGCCAACTGGCTAAGTTGGGCCTCGCTGGTAAATGATGGCGCGTGATGCACGCTACAATGCGGTAAGTAAGCGCTATGCGCAGCGCTGCCTTGTCTTTCCTTTGCTAACCTGTTTTCTTCCTTTCTTACAGTTGGCAGTGCTTCTCCAGCGTGTGTGGAACTCTGGAGTGGTGCCGGCCGGGAGGCGACCAGTCAGGTAAGCTTCTTGTGCTGTTTGTGATTTAGCAATATCAATATGCCTTCTCTGATATTGTCCTCTCCTCTCCTCTTTCAGGTCTTTCGGTCCGGATGGTATGCGGAATTCAGAGGAAGCAGTTCTCTGGAGCTGAGAGCAGATAATAAAATGGAGATTGCAGGTAAAATGCTGGTAACATTGTCCCTTTTGTCTCCTCTGCAGGTTCGCTTCTCCGAAGCTCGTGGGTATCATAGGACATGGTGAGCGTCACGTTGCAGTCTGCAAAGTAACACAAAGCGTGCTTTCTTGTTCGGGTGTGGTTTAAATAGCCTCAACAAGGTAGTCCAGGTGAAGTAGTCCCTAGGCCACCACACCCAAAACACTATACCGCATAGCTTGGTTCCTGGGAACCAAGCTATGTGGGTGCCTCCATGTTGGCTGCAGGCCTCAAATGAAAAAGTAGTCCCCCTGCACACATGTTCTTCAAGGTGTATGAGCATGACGCCATAGGCGCCAGCACTGGCCCCAAGAGAGCCTTGGAAGTGGGTGCCAGGCATTCAAGGCCTTAATGGAGACCCGAGCCCTGATCCCACCTGGCAAGTGGGCTTGCCATTGGGGGTCTGGGGTGAGGGTCGTGACAGTTTTAGAGGTAATTTGGCGTTCCCCTGTTGTTTTCTCAGTCTTTTTTTCCATAAGGGAAAGTGCTTGGGACGGGGGGAGGGATTTTGGTGACAACATCCTATAAAGACTGCTGGGATATCGTTTAGGGGCGAATTGGAAAAAATTAGACACCACGTCTCACCCAAGGGCACTCCTCTCGCAGTCTCCAAGGACCCCCTGCCCAAGTGATCCTGCCCTGCTTGTCCACCCCCAGGGTTGGGATCCAAGAGCGATGGCCCTCCCCTGGCCACCTGAACAAAGGATCCCTGGGAATAACCTTGGAGAAACGCCTCAGGTTTCTCACAGTTCTCAATGAGCTGACTTTAGGGGATCAAGTTATCAGACAGGAAATAGGGGATGTACTTACGAATTACTTAAATGAGAATACAAACAGGGAGACACCATTGGAAACTCTCTGGGACACTTGTAAGGCAGTCGGTTAGGGGAGAATCTATTAGTAAGACAATGAGCTAAAGGCTAAAGAAACTCTGCGCATAGAATTGGAGAATAAGGTGAGGGTTTATGAGGAAAATCATAAGATTAACTCCATAAGAACGCGTAGAGAGCTAAGAATTGTTAGGAGCCAACTGGAGGCGCTGTTAGCAGACCAGTAGGCACAAACGATACTCAATACCAGTCAAACCTTTTAAACAAAGGGAAATAAAGCGCATCAGTTACTGGTAGCGAAACTGTGGAAACGTAAGCACAGGAATTATATAGCAACGGTAAAAGACCCGAATGGGATGCCTAAGTCCTCAGAGGAGAAGAAAAGGGAAATTGTGTACGCCTACTTTGCCAGTTTTACGGCAGAAGAGCCCTTGGACACAGAGACTCAGGGCCTCTACTTAGAGGGCTGTAACCTGCCTAAAATCTCAGTAGAAGCACGGAAAAGTTGGATCGCCCAATCCTAGCTGAAGACATTGACGGGGTAATACTAACAACTCCAGAATAATAAAAACCTGGAGCCGGGCACACCGCAATTTATTCTACAAAACCTTCTGTCAGGTACTGGCACCTCGACTGGCTGTTTTGTTCAATTCAATGGTAATCACAGGGAGGAGAACACCCACAATGACAGAGTCAAATACAGTGCTTATCCCAATACCAGGTAAGGACCCGACATATTGGAACTTGTATTGCCCGATCACGCTGTTTCTCCCAGGGCTGACCCCGGCTGATCAGACAGGATTCATTGAGGGTAAAGAAATAGGAGACAACACCTGAATACCGATAGACAATAAAATTGGAGTAAAAGAATAAATCAAAAATGTGGTATGTTCACATTGGATGCCAATAAGGCGGTTGATAGTATTAAGTGGCAGTTCATACAGAGTATATTGGGAACCTTTGGGTTTGGGCCCACATTCACTAAACTGGCCCTGGCAAACTTTCAGATCCCCAGCACTAGAATCAGGGTGAATAGCTCCAACACGAAACGCAATGACATAAGAAGAGGAAACCGGCAGGGATGCCCCCGTCTCGCCTCGTTTTTGCTCTAGCGTTAGAGCCTCTGGCAGCAAAGATCCGGGAGGACCCTGAGATTAAGGAGTGCACGGATGGAATGAAACTCATAAGTTCGCATTATATGCAGACGATATTATGATGTTCGCCTCAGATCTGGAACATACCATTCCCCGACTATTCCATGCTCTCATAGATTTTAGGATTGTATCTGGGTTCTCCATTAACCCTGGGAAACTGAACGCTTTAAACCTAACTGAGACACCAAAGTAATTGAAAGCGTTCATGATGCCTACTGCTTAACATGGAAAAAAGGATTGCTGCCGTACTTGGGGTGGAGGGGATCAATTTTACCCCGACATACGAGGGAATTTACAAGGCAAATATACCAGGCCTACTGAGAGATGCCGAAAGGGACCTTGATAAATTGGAGAGACAGGAGATCTTGTGGGTGGGTAGAATCACAGTAGTCAAAAATACTCTTCTATCCAGACACCTGTATCTGTTTCGTACCCGTTTGACACTGATTCCAGAAGCACATCTCGGGAAGATCCAGGGGAAAATATTCTCATTTACATGGGGAAACAAACATACAAGAATAAGTCATAAAGTGCTGATGAGGAACCCGTACCTTGGAGGGTTAGGGGTCCCCGATATTAAACAGTATTATTTGACAGCACACAAAAAAAACAATTACGGACTGGGCTTCCACGTCGGGGGAAAGGAAATGGAAGGACATTGAGCAATGGGCAACCACTAGTCTCCTGACAATACTACCTTCCCTCACAAGGGAATCTACTCAGAGAGAATGGAGGCTCCTGTTCTCGTCGGATCATTCGCTGGCCTGCAGGCACAAGGGAATGAGGAGCAAGGGTATACCTCGATTGGGAGCAATGACCTGATTCTACAAAACACTGAATTCTAACCTGGTGTGGGCAAAAAGGGTTGGGAGGCATGGGAGGGATTCCTACGACTGTACCATTTGTACTCGGGGAGGGGGGGTGCGGGAGGAGGGCGGCACAAGACTTTCAAACAATTTAATAGTGAGCTGGGGATAGGGGAAGGCGAAAGATATTGTTATATCCAGCTCTCCCACTAGATAACACAGAGACAGATTAAGGAAGCAGGCACTAGAGAAACAGAGGGGATAGGGCTGACGGACAGTACTGGGGGAAGGCAACTCTGCAAACTATATGGGCTACTGGAATACACCTCAGATAATGGGCCCCATCCATATGTGACCAAGTGGGAACAGGAATGTTGAATGCCAATTTCAGAGGAATCATGGGGGCGAACATGGGTCTAGGTGCACCACCATAAAGGAGGGGATGTATAAGATTATTCAGCGATGGTACATGACCCCGACAAAGATCCACGAAATAACCCCCTCATCCCCTCTGAAATGCTGGAGGGGATGTTCACAGATAGGAAATATGGTCCATATGTGGGGGTCATGCCCCATAGCTCAGACATATTGGCAAAATAGACTATGTAAGAGATAAAGAAAACTTTTATCATAGGCCATTGCTCCTGAAACAATTCGCCCTAGTCTAGGAGAAGACACCCGTTTGGGGAGTGGAAGTGCCTGAGTTGTTGGGTTGTGGGTTTTCTTTTCATTTTTCTTTTCTCAGCTGCCTAGTGAGTTGGCTCCCCTCTGTCCCAGGGAGAATATTGTAATTCTTTGGTGTTATTGTAAACAAAGAAACAAGGGGATGGAGATATGCAAGACTGAAGACGTTTATTTAAGGGAAACCATAAATGCACTGTTAACAAGCTTAATACAATGTATTGTTCGAATGGTGTTGTGATGCTTAAGTTTGTTCCCAAAGGAAAACAAAGGCATTAAAAATGTTTTTTTTTAATTGGGCCACTAAAGGCATAGTGAAATATGACGCCTGCTCGTGCGAAAAATAGAGGGTGCCGCTAAACACACCTTGATGGTGGAGACCTGAAGACCCTGTCTTGCCAAATGAAGCAGAAAAGACAACACCTTGGAGATGCTGCATAGAAAGGCATAGAAAGGGATCCACATACTGTGCTCTGTGCCAGGTGCAGAACTTTTTCCAACGACAGCGGTACAAAGCTGTTGTTGCTGGTCTCCTGGCCAAATGCAACACATGCATCACGTCTTCCGGAAGGTCCCAACCAATCCCTGAACCTTAGCTTTTCAGAAGCCAAGTGTGCAGGCTGATTGTATGCTTGGGTGAAGAACCTGCCCCCTCTCCTGAGGAAGGAGGTCAGGCCTCTGGGGAAGACGATGTGGAGGACAGATGGCCATATCCAGAAGGCCCAGGTACCACGTCCTTCTGGCCCAGTCCTGGGCATTCAGGATCATGTTTGCTCTGTACCTCTTCAACCTCCTGATCACTTGAGGAATAAATGGAATCAGTGGGAATGCATACAGAAGCTGGAAGTTCCAGTCCACTACGAATGCATGCCCCAGTGCTCAACTTGCAGGAAATTCTTTGGAGCAGAAGAGTTTGCACTTCCTGTTCACACTGGATGCAAACAGATCCACTTGTGTTGTTCCTCAGAGGGTTAAGATTCCAGAAGGACTTCCTTGAACAGCTCCCACTCAAGGGAGACAGAGCCCTACCTGCTGCCATTGTATTCTTCATGGTGAGGTGAATTGCCAACAAGGAGATCTTGTTCTGTAACGCCCGGAACCAGAACTGCATTGCCTCTCTGCACAGGCGGAGTGACCCTACACCGCCTCTCTTGTTGATGTAGTGCATGGCCACTGTGCTGTCTGTCATGATCAGGACAGTTTTCCCCTGTATGTAGGCCAAAAAGGCCATCAGCGCCAGTCTGACCTCTCTCTGCTCTAACAGTTTTATGTAAAGTTTTGTCTTCGCCAGGGACCACAGCCTGGTCACCATTAACTAATTCAGGTGAGTTGCCCAGTCTTTCAGAGACGCGTCCCTTACTACTAACACCTGTGGCCATGGTTGCAAAAATTGTTCTCCCGCCATCACGTTCTCCCTGCAGGTCCACCACAAGAGATCCTGAGCGACTTTGCTCGGGATTTGAATCAAGTACATCATACTGCTGGAAAACTGACTATTGGGATCTGAGGACCCATTGAAGCGATCTCGTCCTCAACCAGGCCTCTGCCACCAGTAAGATGCAGGATACCATAAGGGAGAGCAACAGTAGAAAGTGTAACGCTGGCAGGCATTGGGTGTTCTGGAAACTGGTGAGACTCTGCTGGAGGTTTAGCGCCCTTTCCTCAGGAGCATAGGCCTTGCCCGAGGGAGAATCGAGGACCGCTCCGACGAAATGAAGCATTTGAGAATGCATCAGTTGAGACTTCTTTAAATTGAGGTAGAAGCCCAGTCTGTGATGGAGGTGGCAGGTGCAATTGAGATGATGCAGGGCTTGATCTGGAGACCACACCCTGATGAATCAATCGTCCAGGTAGGGAAAGATGTGAATCCCCCCTTTCCTGAGACTGGCTGCTACTACCACCAACAGCTTGGTGAAAACCCTTGGGGCGGAGGTAAGCCCGAAAGGCAGAACTCAAAACTTGTAGCAAGTATTGCCTATGAAAAAACTCAGGTACTTCCTGTGCTTTGGATGAATCGCTACAAGAAAGTAGGCTGAGTGACACCAACCAATCCTGAATTTCCAGGGCCTGGTGGATCTAAGAGAGTGTTACCATCTTGAACTTTTCCTTTCTGAGGAACTTGTTCAAGCGCCTCTGGTTCAAGATGGGTCACAGATCTCAACACGTTTCACCCTTTGGCCATAACATAATTTAAATTTTTTTAAAGTTTTTTTTATTGTGTTTAGCCAATTCTATTCGACTTTTTACACACATAGTAAAAGATAAATTATTACCAATTCCACTATTTACATTTAAAAGATAAAAAAATAGAACATAACAATTCCTCAGCAATCATCAGATTTCAATACAGCATGATGCAGTAATTCACTTCAATTTTCCATTTCATTTCAAAAGTGCTAAATTGTGCATAAATGATATTACTTCTGCAGTCAGAAGACTTTCATGCCCTGACCAGAGACAATCCCAAAAATCTTGCGTCTCCAACCCCTCCTCTGTTACCACAAATTGAGAACTTAGCTAGCATCTGCATGTGAGTGCCCGGACACTCTATCATGATGTCTCCGCGACTCCACATGCCCAAGGTCACACCGTTGACATATGTTATCACTATACACATCTTTGTGTCTGGAGTGGAGGATTTCCCTCGTCAGTCATAAATTGAGTGTACATTTCAAAAAGTCATTATGATTTCTAGGGTTTGGAAAGCGTGTTAAATATGTTGGCAGGAAGCCTTGAGGTTTTGCATATGCAAGGTTAGCGTTCAACTGCTTTTTTGACTGTATATTGTCAATCGTTTTGATCCAATCATTTCTTTTCAAACGCTTTTTTACCAACATAGGATTGTTTATCAGATCATTAACATCATTTTCACAAAAGGCCAGGATTTCTGAGGCATATTTCGTCAATCTGTTTAGAAAAGTGTTTTCATTTTTAAGTAATTTATATTTAGATCCTCATATAATGAATTCACTTGTCGATCCCAGATTAATCTAAAGGCTGACAATATTTTCCACTCGACATATATGACAATAAGCCCTCGAGTCTATTCCAATCTATTGTTTTAATTGCAGGATTGACATCAAGTCCATACGTCAAGCTCGCATCACTTTGCTTTTGTAGTATTTAATCAATGGAGATAGGGAAAACTTACAATACTTGGAATTCAATTATTTCATTTGACTCCCAAATTGTGACAGCTTACCTTCCATAATACCCTCTGCATATCCCTTAGAGGGAAAGGATATGATGTTAAATCCCAGATAAACTACTTCCGTTCCCTTTCCTGTCACTTGGCCTGACATTTTCCAAGTGTAGTTCGGCTTTTTTGTTAGCAGACGTTTAAAGATGATGATTTTTGATTTTGCTGGGTTAATCCTTAAATTGTTAATTTCAGCATTGTTACCCAACACATTTAATAAACGCTGGAGGCCTACCGGGGTGTGGTCTAGTAGTATGATATCATCGGCATAAGTCACCAATTGTGGGGCTGACTAGATCCCTCCCCTGCATTTCTCTGGCTAAATCTGCCAAATATAGAATAAAAAGGCCGAAAAGGCTTTTAATATCAAAAGGGCTTGCCCTTTCACTGTGAAGAAGTTTGAGCAGGCTGCCTTACCACAGTCCCTATGAACTTTGCTGCGGCCTTGGTGGCCTGCAATTTCTCCAAGCTATCGTCTGCCTTTGGATCGAATAAATGTAACCCATGAAAAGGAAGATCTAGCAATTTTGCTTGCAAATCCTGCGCAAGACCCGATTTATGTAACCAGGCGAATCTCCTCATAACAGAACTCACTGCCATAGCCCTTTCGACACAGTCAGCTGTGTAAAGTCTTGATTGTAGGGCTTGGCGCATAGCCTCTTTTCCATCATCCACAATATTAAAAAACCCTTCCTCATTTACCCTCAGGAATGTGTTCTGCTGCCTCAGAAACAACAGACCATAATGGATGCGTGTACTTGGCAAGTGCACATGAGGCATTTACTGCTTTGAGGGCCATGCCTCCCGTGGAAAAGACTTTTATGGCCTGAGCATCATACCTTTTATCATCCATCCCTAACTGGGGGAAAAGAGGGGTATGAGCTTGCCATAGCACCAACAGTAGCTGCTTGCACCACCCGGCTGTCATGTGATGGGTGTCTGGTGAGGAACTGTGGATCGGAGGAAGCTAGCTTATATTTCCTTGTAAGATCCTTATGAACTGCTGGCCCTGAACAGGGATTTTTGCAAAGCCCTACTAGAGGAATTTTGTATGGCATTGTGGAAAGGGAGGACAGATTCAACATTTGTGCCCTTATCCAAAATATTTGTAAGATCACATTCCACAATGTCCCTTGCAGGTGGACCCCAGCCTAAGGCATCAGCCACTTTGGCCAAAATTGTCCTATGTGCCACAATAGGGTGGCCTTGAGGATCAGCTTGAACAAACTCCACTTCAAGAGGAGGTATCCAGACCACTTGCATCATGTAAAATGGAAGCCAGGTCAGCTAGCCTTTTTTCCTCAGCCTAGCCTCAAGCTGTCGAGAGAGACCCATGGGATCAAACCTGAGAGGAACCGAGTTATCATCTTCATCGAAGATGCCCTGGAAGGAAAACAAAGTTCCTTCTGGACTTTGGTGCAAACATCCTTTGCGGCTGATGCGGACGGGGCATTGAAGAATGCGGCAGCTGACGAGGACGTCGGTGGCATCGATAGCTCTAAATTCTTGTCAAGGCTTTCACTGCTCCGGGCTCTTACACGCACAAGGAGGTTGGTGATCTGAGCTCTGCCGGCTTTTCTAGGCGCGGTGGGCTCGTAGGTCTTTAGACGGAGGGAGCAGGCGGACCTGCTTTCTCGTAGACCTGCATCATTTTGATACAAAACTCGTCCCACTTTTCTGGCGAGGCGGTTTTCGAAAGTGTACCTACCTACCCAATGACAAGTCTGTGGACAAGTGCCTCCACCTTCTCTCCTTCTTGAGAGTCGCTCCTCGAATGGGACTTTTGACAGTGCTTTGACCGTTTCTTCTCCCTGTAGAGCGATTTCTCGACCGCAGAGCTTTTACCATCGTTCCGACTTTGCTTCCGTGGCATCGAACTAGGTGACTTGGACGTCGTAAGACAGAGGGTTCATTTGGAGGCTCAAGCTTTTGGCATAAATGTGATGACATGAGCCACAATCTGCCACTACATGGTTGGCACGAGGCACCACAGACATATTCTGTGTGGATCAATGAATTACATTTTTGTGCCACAATCGTGGTATTTCTTAATACTAGAAGGTTTCGGAGTCAACATGGTCGAATAAAGGAAGACATTTGAAGTAACGCAAACATTTCTGAAATTGCATCACAAGTAATTCTCAGAGGCAATAAATGTGTTCTTGAAAACAACTGAGATCACAGGGTGCCATATGCATCATTTATTCCAACGTCACAGCCAGTCCCGATGAAGACCACTGGAGGATTGTCAACATTGAGCTACACAATGCCCACTGATGGAAGAAAACATTTCAGAGAGTTCTGCAGAACAGGAAATCATATCTAAGATGAGGAATATGTGGGTAGACACAATCCATTAGAAATTCTCCTTTTATTCGCAAGTACATGGGTGCCATTTGCATATTGACTATATAATGAAGAATGGAAGTGTTAATGTGGTTCACGGTAGTGCAAAGATGGCACCTATACTGCTTTATGACCACGAGCTGGTCTATTCTGAAGTGAAGCCCTGGCTGGTTGAACCTAGGTTTTGCCAGGAAATTTAAAAATTTGCTATTAAATGATCCACTTTAAGACCTGGAGATGGAAATAGTTAAATTCCTGCAAATGAATGATTCGGATATGACTGACTTTACTTTATCATTGAGAAAGCTGAGAGCCAGACAAGAGAAGGCTTTTTTGGAAGCAATATAGGTGTTGGAGCGAAAGCACAGACTTAAAGTTTCCAAGAAGTCCGTTAGAGCTGTCCACCTTGTGAGAAAACAGCTCAGTGCATTACAAATTAATGAAACCGGGTATGCAGAATAAATCCAAGATTCTACAAACACGAGAACAAACCATCTACCCTCATGACATACCAACCTAAAGTACACACAAGAGCAGATAGGGTTGCAAAGCTATTTAACGCGAAAGGAAGACATGTCTTTAAAGAAAACAAGGAGCTAGCACTCTTTAGAGAATTCCATTGGAAGTTATATAAATGTTCGGAAGGAGGGGTTCATAAGATTTAACTATTTGTGGATAAGCTGAGGCGTCACAGACTACTGCATAGTGAGGCACAGTTCTTACTCCTGTTGATCCCTACAAGTTGACCAGGGTCATAGCTCCTTAAAATTAAACAAAGCCGCAGGGGTCTAAAAGGCTTTGAAGCCCAATTTTACAAAAAGCTACGACATCCATTACTAAAAATGTAGACGTCCCCTCTTTAACACCACCATGCAAGGAGGCACATTGTAAACTCCACAGGGGAGGCAGCGATCTTGGTTCTCCATAAGCTATGCAGGGACCCCAAGCTGTTCTTTGACAGGACCATAGCCTTATTGAACATAGATGCAAAACTATACACTAAAGTATTCATAAGTAAGATGCATTACTACCTAAATTAATTGGTGAGAATCAATGCAGATTTGTCTTTGACAGGCGGCAATGAACCCACATTAGTAAATTAGATAGTTATTGCACTTAAGAAGATGGGTCTCTCCATCCTGATTGCCTTGGATGCAGAGAAGGCTTTCTGTCAGGTGGAGTGGATCTATTTTCAAGCAATCCTGTCTAGGGTTGGGCTGAAAAATTCCTTTATGAACGTGCTCATGAAAATGTACGTGGGGCCCACAGGTGAGGATTCATATGAATAACCAGGTCTTTGACCCAATCTAACTTTCCAGAAGAACCCACAAGGGATTTCCCCATTATTATTTGCACTATCCTCACGGGTCAATTAGATAAAACCCTAACATTAACAGTAAAGAATATGATATTGTAAACTCTAAAGAAACCCTATTTGCAGATGACATAATGCGGACACTCGCCACTCCAGAAACCTCAATACCCATCCTAAAAACATAACAAGGGACTATGAGAAAGGGTTGCGTTTCAAGGTAAACCTGGAAAAGTCTGAGCTCCGAAATGTATCCCTCCAAAGTTCGCAATGGAATGCCATGAGACTAAACATAAACCTGTTATGACAGCCAGGGCAAAAATAAAGTATCTGGGAACAGGTCTCTTTGGGGTGAATTATCCCAATCAGGTAGTCATAATTTGGGAGAGGGTTAGGTCTTGGAGGTCATTGAAAATTGAATGGCTGTAAAGAATCGCTTGAGTCAAATAAATAGTATCTCCAGGATGCTTTATACTTTCCAAGTTCTCTCCGTACTGATATCTGATAAAATACTGTTGGCCTTACAGAGAGACATAATGCAGTTTCTCTGCAAGGGTTCAGTGACAAAGGCTGTCCTCGCAAGATTCTTTTCAACCCGAGACCAGGAGGGTTTAGCATTACCAAATAATCAATGGAATTACTAAGCCTCGCAACTGAAGGTAATGTCGGAATGGCTCAACCAACGATCGACACGTGTATGTAAACTTCTTGAAGAAAGATGCGCATGAAGAAGCTGAGATAAATTTTCTGGTTGCAACAGAAATCGAAGCCTCTGTCACTCATTGAGCTGCCTTCCCTTCAGACTATGATGGTATGGGTTAGGCTGTCCCCCAAAATAATGTCATTTGTCATCCTTCCCGGGACCTGCCATCTGTATTAATGGGAAGACTCAGTTTACAGCAGCTCACAATAGAAATATCTTTGCTGGCTGGCTGAGAGGGGGATCTGAGTTTGCTAGACATAAGTTTCAAGATGGGCTAAAGGAATCGTTTGGGATTGGGGGAGAGACAGATTGCTTTACCCCCAGCAATGGCACTAGCAGTTGAAAAAGTAGATTCCACTACAGATCACCAGACCCCTTATCAACCTCGAAAAGTAGATATTTTCATCCTCAGCCCCGAAGTGCCAAATCTCAAAGCTATATAAAATGATAGCTTCACATGAAGATACAATGATGAGTGGACACATTAGAGCTTGTTATAATGATTTCCGGGTTAATCTCTGAGACGAACAGAAAAGTGCATTTGACAGGGCCCACATTTCTTTATTGGCATGCAGCATACAGTTACATTACAAGAAGATTTATATATGGTACCGGACTGGTTACATGCTACATAATTATGATCAATCAGTTAGTGGTTTGTGCTGAAGGAGATGCGATGGAGCAGAATCTTTTCTCCATATACGGAGGACAGGCCATAAGCTAGAAAAGTACTGGGAGTCAATCCTTGGGGAAATTATAAATATTTCAGGCAAGCAACTGCCAAGTACTCTGGAATATGCCTGGTGGAAAGACAAGTGAGGTCCCTTTAGCCGATGGTAAAGAATGCTGGAGACCTTCGTACAAAGTGCTTACTCGTGGCTAAATTACTGTTTGAGAACCAATAGTAATCATAGAGAATTGCCGACCTAGATTGCTGGTAAAATATGGTTCATTCTAATGAATAAAAAGGCCACATATATATGAAAAATTATCTGGTAATTCTTTTCATGTTTGGGGCCATGTTAGAAAATTCAATAAGGACTACACATGTTCGATCAAGTGTAGGACTCTGGGACAGTAAAACATTGAGAAGCTGAAGTCTAACCATGTGCCGAGGGAAGGGGGGTGGATTCTCTCTGATAATAGAAAAGATATAATGTAACAGTGAACAGAAATTATAGCCTATTGACAATAATCATTTCGTATATGCATACAAACCATCAAAGAATATTTTTTTTAAATTCATGTAACACTGTTAATCGTCCCCAATCTATGAACGAGGGAACTGTGTTATGGAGGAAACTGTGGGCATCATCTAGGACCTTGAAAATTAATGGCATTGTTTATAATGCGGGATGAATTGTTGGTTGGCGCACCATTTCATCAGCAGCCCGGAGGCCGAGTTGAGTTTTGGCAGCAGCACTGCAACATCAGATACGTCATCCAGGACTGATTGTGTACCACATGTGAGAACTTCCTGTATATAATTATCAACAATGAAATCTGCCCATGTCATATGCACTTCACATTATTCTTTACAATGACATGCATGTTTACAATCAGTTACATTTCAGAAAAATAAACTGGACTTACCAAAATCACCTGGAAAAGAACTGGAACAAGCTGACTTTCTTCAACAATCCTGTAAAAAAAGTTCAAGCAGTAAGAATTCATTTCAAATTTTTCCCTGACTTAAAATTTACAAAAAAATGCACACAATACAAATTATATAAAGAAAATCACATCCGAATTAAGTCGGGATTTGAGAGGTTGCAAGATGTAAAAAGAAAAGAACATTCTGGAAATCAATATTAGGACAGAGTCACATTATTCTATATTGTTTTAAAGGGGCTTTAATGGAGGAATTTAAAAACACGCATTGGCAATGCAAACAGTTTTGGCTTTTGTGCAGGCATGGGAAATGCATTTGCCAGTCACTGCCGTAGTGGTATTAACTGGCCATCAATGGTAGCAGCTGCGAAATGGTGGGTGTACTTGGATAATAATTTATAAAAATCAATAGTATTATATTAGTAAAATATCTTCGTTATTCTACCTTATCTTCTGGGGGGTGACTGCTAATCACTTGGAAAATGCAATGGTGCTTTTTCCTAATGATTGTGCCTTCTATTTCAGAAGTGAAAAGGCCACTTTTATGTCAGGTGGTAAAAGTAAAAATAGGAAGGATATACGATAATGCATACATTTCTTCTCTCTCAAGGCTGGTAACCATATTTTTTATAGTTTTTTTTAATACTTT
The DNA here is from genome assembly GCF_040938575.1 of Ambystoma mexicanum. Taxonomy (NCBI): domain Eukaryota; kingdom Metazoa; phylum Chordata; class Amphibia; order Caudata; family Ambystomatidae; genus Ambystoma; species Ambystoma mexicanum. The sequence goes on from NC_090924.1 coordinate 976,732,057, forward strand.
ATTTATTGGGTATTTATAATGCGCCTATACACGGTGTATTTCAAGATGCAACAAGACAAGAGGGGAACAGAGATGACAAAACAAAAACGGTCCTACTAGACCTTGTGACATTCGGATCGTGCAAGTGCAGTAATGAGAAGTGCTGTGGAGAGGAGAGCAGGGGAAGTGCTGGTCAGGGCGGAAGAGCCCGAGTGATAGCCGAGTGCCAGTGGAAGCCAGGTGGACAGAGCCAGGGGAATGCAGAAAGTGCAGGGAAGGAAGGTCCACGTGCTAAGTGTAAGGTAAGGGGCTGGAAGGGCTCAGGGGTGCAGGCCCAGTCAGGCTAGTGCAGGGGGTCTGGAAGGAGAAGTGCAGGTTGAGGCGGTGGGGTCATGGAAGACAAGCGCAGGGTTAACTGGAAGAGGAGGGCCTGGTGCCCTGCAAGGATCTGAAGGAACTAGGCAGCCAGTCAATCGGCAGAACGGTGACATTAGCAGGAGAGTGGGAGGGGCAAGGAGAAACTCTTGAGAAGCTTCCAGAACTTAAGGAGATCCGGCTCAAGTATGAGAGGGGCAGGGAGGCCATTCCGGAGGAAGGCACCTGCGGAGGAGAGAGAGATCTACCCCCCACTCTACTTTGAAAAGCGTCTGAAAAGCATTGTGTTCTAATTCTATCATATGCAGTACAAAAGAGGAGGAAATCCATGTGAGTTTTTGCACTTGCATTTGTGATACCTTTAGTATTTTTATTTGTTGGCCCTTTCACTCCTGCTTGCCCGTGACCTAGCCGACAGGTGTGTCTTACATCGCAAGTGGCCTAAAATCGTCCTTCTTTAGCTGTAATTACCATTGAAGGTATTCTTCAATGCTTGTTCAATACATCATTATAATCAAGTTACTTATTATGTTACTTATTATGAGGTCCTCCTTCAATTTGTATTTTTTGTATTTTGTTTATTTGTAAAGCGCAACCAGGCCAATGGGCAACCGGGCGCATCATCTTACATACAGGTTACAGTCGTTATGTTACAGTTACATACAAGTGATCAGTATAAGTACAGTAGAACAAGGCAGGAGAATCGAGTTCACAATCTTTACAAAAAGATAATGGCGATGCAAATAAATAAGACAGGTACACAGAGAACAGTAAGGCAGAAGACAGGCAAATGGACTGAGGAGGTTAGACTGTCATGGTGTCCATGTCCTGGAGCCAATGTTTAGTATTGCGCTTGAATACATGGAAGGAGGGTTCTGATCTGAGAGAAGCAGGGAGTGTGTTCCATAACTTAGAAGCCAGCACGGGGAAGCTTGCACCTCCCGAGTTCTGGAGTTTGAATCTCGGTATGGTCATTGTTTGTACTTGGGCCGCTCTGAGTGGTCTTGAGGACGCATGTGAGGTGAATTGATTCGTAAGGTAGGCAGGAGCGAGGTACGCCCTAGCGTTATGTGTTAGAGCAAGAGTTTGAGGGATATTCTGTGCTCTACCCGAAGCCAGCGCAGGTTGCGTCTAGTCTCAGAAATATGCGACTTCTTAGGGATGTTGAGGGCTGCCCTGATGGCATTATTCTGAATTACTTGTAATTTGTTAATATTTTTGTGGCTAGTACCTAAATAGAGGGTGTTACAGTAATCAATTTTGGACAGAACTAAAGTTCTGGCAAGTGTGATGCAATTAGGTGTGGTAATGAACGGCCTGCAGGCGGTGATTAGTTTACATGTTTATGCGGATGATGCTGCTACCACGTTGGTTTGTCTGGAGAAGGATAATATGGCATCAAGATAAATGCCAAGAGTTTTAGTGTTGTTCGAGACTGTGATAGAGTTACCATCTATAGTGAATGATTTGAAGGCAGAGTTTAGTTTCTTCAATTTAGCATGTGTGCCGAGGATTAGTAACTCAGTTTTATCGTCGTTAGTTAAGACAGAGACCGTGTTGCACCATCCATGCTTGTATCACTGAGTAGATGTCGTTAAGGGTTTTGCTGTCAGTTGCATAGTCTCCAGAGATGGGAATGAGTATCTGGGTGTCGTCCGCATAGTTAGTATATGTAACACCCAAATAGTCAAGGATGTCAAACAAGGGCTTGGTAAAGACATTGTAGAGCGTAGGGGACACGCAAGAGCCTTGCGGAACCCCACAGGGTACCGGGGATGGTTCAGCAGAATCAGTAGGGGAGAAGACCCTCATAGTTCTGTTCGCCAGGAAGGAGCTGATCCAGGAAGTGGCAGAGTCGGAAAAATGGGCTGCAGATTTCGATCAACCAAATCAAAAGCTGCTGACAGTAGGAGGAGTGCTAGTTTACCATTATCTTTTAGCACTTGAATTTGTGTGGTGAGATCTATCAAGACAGTTTCTGTGCCGTGTCTTGGACGGAAACCAGATTGCCTCAGTCCCAATAGGTTGTTAGACTCTAAGTAAGCCTGTATTTGCAGGTAAGCTGCTCTATCCAATATTTTTAATAAAAAGGTTACCGTGGTAATAGGCCTATAGTTTGACGGATTGGCAGGGTCAAGAGTCGTTTTTTTGATTAGAGGAATGACCCAAGCGTCTTTTAAATTATCAGGCACTACTCCAGTTTTGAAGGAGGCACTGATAAGGTTAGTAATAAACGGCGCTAGATCATGTGCAGCTGCCTTGATGGTCGGAGCAGGGCAAGCGTCCCCTTGGCAGTTAGAAGGTTTGAGTTTCCTAATGATATTCTCCACTTCCCAAGTTGACAAGGGGGAGAAATTAAATGGTTTGCACGTGGGCTCAATGGTAGGGGTCTTGCTAGGATATTGTTTGTAATCAGGGTCAGAGAGTAGCATACATTTTTTCGCGTTGATTTTAGATTGTAGCCAGGTTATTTTATCCAGGAGGGCCTTCTGGATGTTAGTGCACCAAAGTGCGTCTGTGATGCATTTGTCGACAGGAGCGATGGGCGAGTCCAATTCTTTTAAGATCTTGAAAAGTTCTTTTGTGTTCGATTCCGCTTGTAAGATTCTTTTGTTATAGGGGTCTTTTTTAGCAAGTATAATGGCCTTTTTGTAGTTGGATGATGCTAGTGTCAGCTCATTCAATGCTTGTTCAATACATCATTATAATCAAGTTACCAAAGCAAGAAGGTCCATTTTTGATTAACAACCTCAGATTAAACCAGGAGAGTTGTGTAAACATGAGGCCACATCCGTAGCACGGGCTAAAAGTGTATCAGTTCAATATGAGGCAGACCTTGGTTTAAAGGCCCACACAATAAATGAAATGGGAGCGGGATGCCAATGTGCAGCTTACGGAAAAACAACGGTTTGGGATTTGTGGTTTAACTAAGAGGATTTTGTATAGTTCAAGGTTTTGTCTTATACAGTATAACATTTTTAACATGCTGCATATTTCACCATCCAAAATCTGATAATTCAATGCAGATTGTATGGGCAAATGCCCTAGATGCACTGGAGATGAAATGGGTCTGTTGCATATGTTGTACTCTTGTCCCAAGCTGAGTAATTACTGGGAGGAGGTCACCCACACACTAATTGAGGTAATTAGTCAACGGGTGGAACTATCTCTGGTGGTGTCTCTTAAGATTTATTGGTAAAATGTCTGAGGAGAAGCGCAGATTGTTAAATTTGGGGTCACTGCTGGCTAGAAGACGTGTACTGTTGAAATGGATATCCCATCACCCACCAACAGTAAATGAATGGCTGAATGATGTAGTATGGGTTAATGATACAGAAGAGGTTTATGCAACATTGGTGCACTCAAGTAGTAGACCTAAAGCTATAGGGTCAGATTTCTGTCAATACCTTAAAGGCCAGGAAGAACAAGAGGATGAAAGATCTGGTGTCCCTATTCTGAGTTTTAATAAAGATGCCAGATGAGGCTACTTCAACTGAGGAGAAATGTATAAATACGTAAGTAAAGTTTGTATGTTTCACTGAGATTTTGTTATCACCAATGGTTTTAAATACATTTTTCCTGTAGTCCAAACAGCTATCGATAAGAGAAAGGGGTTGTATTTTCCTTGATTTTCCTTAATCTTCCAAACCTCTAAAACCTGTTTCTTTATGGGCTGTGTATGCCCACACTGACTGCAATATATTCAAAGTCGCTTTGAAGAATAGTTTTTTCTGTTTCTGCAGTTACTAGATCCCCAGATGCTTGCCCCTGTGTAATCAGTTTGTAATTATATGTCAATTCTATGTAATTCTTGTAATTCTATGTCAACTTCTTTTAATCTACTCCTCAGCAGTTTCAACAGATTAAATGAAAATGAAATAAACCTCTCATTTTGTTTTTCTTTTTTGAACTACATTTCCCTATCTGCATACTCATTTCTGTATTCAATTACATTACCTGTCCCAAGGCTCTAGCCATTTCCTGTCTCCTTGCTCCACCTCTTTTCCCGCACTTCAGCAGATAAGTCCTATCTTTACTGTAGCGCTATGTAATGTGAAGATATAATGCATTACTACCTATTAAGAGTGTTTTGTTTATAAAGTGTGCGTGTGATTTGCACAGCACGTTGATTAATGCATTTAGGGGCAACTAAATGAGGCCTGAGTTTCAGCAAGCTCTACTGCAGGGGATTAAGAGCCACCCAGTGAGAGGTCTGAGGTGACACAGAAGTATGTTAGGGCAGGCGAGAAACACGCAAGATTCAGTAGGTCTTCTTGTCACTGAAATAAGCAGCCGCTCGTGGTCCCCGACCAAGCGGGTCCCGTGCTTTACTCCAAGCACGTCCGCGACCCGCACAGTCTCGGGAAGACGAGCGACACAGTGAGCGAGTGGCCCCCTCCCTCGGAGGTGGAGCCAAGCCCAGCGATGCGACAATAGGAGTTCAGTATCGTGCCGGAGAAACAAAGCGTGGAGTTTCAAATAGGCTCAGCAGGACACAATTTCCACTGAAAGCTGAGATTCCAGCGATGCAGCTGTATATTACAAAGTCAATTAATCTGTATACACTGCCACATGCGGTTAGGAGAAAGCAATTCCAGAAATTGCAGAAGTTAACCCACAAGATATCCAGGCACCGGAGAGGGGACATAGGATAGCAGGTTCTAGATTCAAGAGCTTATTGGCCAATGTATATATATTGAAAAAAAAAGTAAAGGGAAAGAGAATTACTTTTCCCTCCTTATACTAACACCAACTGAGGTGGACGTGCATCGCAGCCTGCTCTGTTCAGGCAAGTGGCACACGGCACAGAGAAAGCATGCCAGAATGCGAGTGAGTGAGGATGAGCAAGCAAAGAGTGAGCTGGCGCTCAGCTTCAAGCAGGTGCCGGGAAACCCGTTGGTGGAAGCAGTGACAGACAGAGTGCAGCCTATTCAGGATAGACTAGCTACTCTAGAGTCTATCCTGTGCCGAGAGCATAAAAGCACCAAGACAAGTAAGGAGAGCACGTCCACAACAGCTGTCAGGAAAGACAGTCGGCAGGGAAGTAATATGACCCACAAGAGGAAATCCTCTTCGACTCCCCGGGGTCCCAAACATGGAGTAGAACAACAGGCCACGGAGGTAGCTGACGCTTTTGGAAAGCTAAAAGAAGCCTTCCTCCAAAGAGCAGCAGTGCCATGCCTCATGACCCCCACCCCAGGGTTAGAGAATATGGATGATACTGACACAGGCTCATAAGACAAGTTTTAAGAAGTTACGACACGCTCGCAAGAAGAGGAGAGTAAGCCAAAGGAGGATTGCGGAGGGCCTTGTAGTGGCAAGAGTGCCCGTAAAGAAACACATTTGGGGCTAGCTGACTTGGAGATGTTAGACATGTTCAATCCAGATGACATCAGAAACCCCAGATCCTCGGACTGGCAGACATCGCATAGAGTGGCAAAATACATGTCTCAAAGAAAAGGAAAGCGCTAGACAAGGAGACTAGGCTGCGCATGAGAGTGAAGTGTCCGCGACCAGACCTAGCTAGCAAAGTAGCACAGGCGCCAGAACTGTACCCCAAGATGCTCGCATTCGTCACAAAGACTGCCAAAGACCTTAGGAAGGGCATGGATAGGTCCTGGAAGAGCTGCCAATAGAAGGACTTGGATCCGATAGACCCCTTGGCAAAGATTATGGACCTGGCAGAGTGAGCTAGAGACACAGGGGAAGAAGTAGACCCAGATATCTTAGCCAATTGGGCCCACAGGTGGTTTGCCTATTGGGCAATGCCAACTGCGCAATCTCCTCGAAAAGGAGAAGAGGGCCCCTTCTGGAAATAGATGCTAAGTTAAGCTCAGCGACCATGCCACATATGAGGCGGGAGAAGCCGCTCAAGGGCTACTTTTTAGGAGCGCCTTCGGTAAGGAGATGGGGAGATGTGTCTGTACCTACATCTCCCTGGAGAAGGCACAAGCATCAATGAAAAAGATCTTCCAGGACCGAGCTTTTGATCGGGACCTCCCGCTACAGAGGTTGAGCAGCCGGTCGCTCCATGTCTTATCGAAGACCTTGGGCGCCAGAGCCCACTACTGGGAATCCAGACAACAGGATTCCTTTTTCCCAGCCAGGGGGAAATTTCCCAGAGGGCGCAGGGGAAGAGGAGCAGGAAGATCCCAGGGAGCAAACACAGGTGAGAGGCAGTGCCTACCCCCCAGTCAGAGGGAGGACTTTGCGATTTTGGCAAAACTGGCGCATGCTGTCCAGCGATGCATGGGTGCTGCAGATGACCCAAGGGCTGCAACTAGAATTTATGCAATATCCGCTCCAAGTGGAAACCCCAAACCCATTCACATAGCACAGGCAGAGCAGAGGCTCCTTCCCGACGAGCTGATACAGCTAAAGAGGAAGGAAGCCATCAAGCTGTACCCATAACCCCCACTTTCGTGAGCAATATGTTCCTGGTTCACAAGAAAGAGTAAGTAAGGCCAGTTATAAAACTCAAAGAGTTAAACAGTTGGTTAGTTTACAGGCACTCCAAGATGGAGGGTATCCATAAACTGAGGGACAGCCTCAGGAAGGACGACTGGTTTATGAGTACGCAGATCTTCGCCCTCGCCTCAGCGCCATGGGCGTTCACCAAGCGCATGAGGCCAGTGGCAGCAGCCATCAGGGAGAAGAATATTTGCATAATAATATACCTAGACGACATCCTGGTGTTAGCAGATGACAGAGAGACACTACAGTATCATCCGGGAGGGGTGAAGAACATCCTCTCTTCCCTAGGTCTGCTAGTGAATAAAGAAAAATCAGACATGGTACCAGCAAAGAGATTAGATTTCCTAGGTTTAATAGTAGACACAAAGAAGGCGACCTTAGAGCTAGTAGCAAGGAAAATCCAGGAGATCAAAAAAGAGATCAAGCTTTGCCAAGACAAGCAAGTCATCTCTCTCTGAGCTTTAGCGAGAGTAGTTGGCCTACTAGCAGTCTCCATTTAAGCTATTTTCCCCGGACCCTTACATTACAAGGCCCTCCAGAGATTGAAGATCGGACACCTTCAGCAGGGCCTGCGGTCTCACCAGACGGTTCCATTAGACCAGGAATCGAACACAGAGTTCATCTGGTGGCTAGAGAACATGGACGCATGAAAGGGTTGGGCCATCTTCAGAGACAAACCCGACAGTCATAGAATCAGATGCAAGCAGAGCAGGATGGGGGCTCGATGCGGCAGTCTAGAGACAGGAGGAAAACTCCACTACTTGATTGTAACCTGTAAGTGACAGCAAATGTATATTTCTGTATGTCTGTACCTAATGTATTTTTTGTAACTAAGCTTTAAGTTTACTTGTCCTGTTGCGCCCAGCTACCCAAGGGTTTGGTGCACATTACCAAATAAATAAACAAACAAACAAAACAGAGTGAAGGAGAACTACAGCTTCTTATAAATTGTTTAGAACTGTTAGCTGGGGCTTTCGTGATAAAAGCATTTCAAGAGGCAAAGCGAACTGCTGTATACTGCTGAAGATGGACAATGTCAACCACCTAGAAGGGACGAGGTCCTGACATTTAGAGGAATTAATGAAAGATTTCTGGCATTATTGTCTTCGAGCAGGGATATCAGTGATGGCCGAATATCTTCCAGGGGCCCTGAATGTAGTGGTGGATTGGAATTCACAATATCTGACAGATTCCAGCGACTGGATGCTCGACAAGGGAGTTTTCCGGCAAAGGTCTGCAGAGAGAGAGCAACGATAGTGATCATAGCATCGGTATGGAAGTCACTAGTATGTTTTCCAGCTCTGATGGATATTTGTTAAGATCTCCCGTGGGTTCTCCTGTCAGACATGCAGCTCCTCACGGACCCAGCTGGGTTGCTTCATCCTCTGAGAGTGAAGGGCACCCTCCCACTGATGGCTTGCAAGGTGTCAGAGGAAGATAGGCTTTGCCAGGCCTTTCGGGCCAAGCTGCCTGTGCCTCTTCCACTCACAGGAGCTATGACGCTGAGTGAGGCTGATGGGAGAACTGGTGCAAAGGGAGAGGTATTGCTCTCGCTTCAGGCCCTATAGTGTCAGTCCTTGATTTTCTAACGTCCCTACTGGAAGAAGGCAAAGCTTTCAGGACAATAGGAGTATACCAGTCAGCGTTATCAGTAGGCCACGCGTCAGTAGACGTGACATCACTCAGAGATCATCCGGTAGTGTTCAGGCTGATGAAGGGAGCACGGTTCCGGGCTCCCCCGGCTTCCAAATATACGCACTTATGGGACGTGAATTTAGCATTACGATTCTTAGTGAGCTGGCCAGCAAACAAGTACTTATCCATGACACAATTGTCAGGCAAGCTGGTCATGTTATTGTGTCTGGTATATAGCCGGCGTGTATCGGACGTCAAGGCGTTGGAGATAGACAGGAAGGTCTACGCCTTAAAGGAGTCACCTTCACGCTGTCAAAGAGGACAAAGACTAATTCCTCCTTGATCTCGTATCCATACCTAACAAATCACCTCAGCTGTGTGTGGCAGCATGTATTCGAGAGTACGAGCACAGAACGGCGGAATGCCGTCCAGGTGGAGGGTTGCAACTGTTGATTGCGTGTAAAAAGCCGGTCAAGGCAGTGGTGACAGCCACGACTGCAAGATGGGTTTCAGAAATTATGCAGCAAGCAGCGGTAGACCTGGCGCAATTTGGGACGCATTCAGTGAGAGGGGCAATGGCGTCCAAAGCATTCATAGCAGGTGTAGCACTGGTAGGTATACTGCGGGCAACTGACTGGTCTAGCGACCGTTCATTTAAGACCTTTTATTTTAAGCCAGTGGCGTCAGTGGAAGAAGCGGTTGTAAAGAGCTTTGAACAAGCATAATGCTCACCTCCCTTATTGACATAGAATTAATATTACTCCTGCTAACTGTGCAGGGAATATTCATCCTATTAAAGACACAGAGGCAAGCATTACTATCTGTCACACTTCGCAGCGCTGGCAAGCGCTTGCAGGACTCCTCCATGCCGCGCACGGGGTATGTGCAAAAATACCTTGCTGCAAGGCGTAAGACCGTCACCTTGCCTTGTGGTGTACGGCGCTTTGTAGCACCATTTTTAGCCCGATGGAAACTGCAGGGGAAACTCAAGCAGCATAAGTTGTAAAAGAACTACTATTCCCATGCTGCCTGACTGGTTGTCACATGACCTTGTTCTAAGCGTTGCCGTACGCTTTCCTTGATTGCGTTTCCCTTATAAACAGCTGTGAATATTTCTTTGCTGCTTCTGTTTGAAGTTGCTACCTGAAGTTTCGTCTTCGTTTGGGTACCTGTTTCCCGTTTTCCCTCCGATCTTCGGACTGCCTGTTGTTCGGAATTCTGCTCACCCGTGTACCAGGACTCTTGGTGTGTCATACGGACTGCTCTTGCCTTCGTGTTGTTCAGAACCCCGTCCGCCCGTGTACCAGGACCCTTGCCTGTTTAAGTGGATTGTCTCATCTACTGCCTGAGCCTAGGACTTCTACCTGTGTATCACAACACATTCACTCCTTACCTTCACAGACTTTCTACTTACCTGTGTGAAGGCCAATACAGCGCTGCTTTCGTCCCCTTCGCAGCGCCTTTACTTTTGCTGCTGAGTCAGTGAGTCTCTCCACCTTTTTTCACCGCTTCATAAAGAATCACCTTCCTGTTTTGACCTATCTCCTCTCCCCCGTGTCTCACGGATTTTCTTACTACTGGAATCACCGCTACCTCCACCTGACTCAAGTACTGGAACTCCTCCTTTTCTCCTGTGTGCATATAGAACGCTACGCTGAGATTGCACCATCCCGGAACTAGAGCGCTCCTCGTGCCGTCCGGGAGTAGAACCCTTACTAACTTACTAAAGAGCCTTGGGACAGGAAATGTAATGGACAACAGAAAGGAGTATGCAGAAAGGGAAATGTAGCTCAAAAAAGAAATAAGAAAAAAATGAGATGTTTAAGTTATTTTCACTTTATTTGTTGAAACTGCGGAGGAGTATATTAAAAGAAGTTGAAGCATAATGATCGCCTCTGTTTCTTTAATAGAAACAAGACTCCCTGTGCGGGGGGCGTGGCTACGAGGCCATGGCATAGGACGTGTTCCAACCGGGCTCCCGCTGACCCTCAACGATCCTGGTGCTCGCTCATGCTTTGAGCCGACTGAGATGAGCACTTTCAGTACCACGGACGCATGAAAACTGCATGCACAAAGTGATGACAATTTTGCAGTGAACAGCAGCATAAGTTGGAAACTACGAGCCAAGGAAGTTTGCAGCACCCCGTCGGGAGGAAAAAAAAAAAAGATGGCGGCCGGACCCGAACAAAGGGTCCGCACACAGGAGCTTCATACGAAGGAACAAGATAAAAGTCTAGAAATCTCATCAGGCCACTCAACCACAGCGTATAATTGCAGGACCAAACATAAGGTCGCTTGCGCACCAGAGTATACTGCTGCGGGTATGGCCGCACTACAATCGGAAAGATCAGACGCAGCCTGTCAGGATAGACTGTAACCAGTGATCGAACACAGCCCTGCGGTGGAATCCCACAGACAACTGTGCAGAAATTGTTATGGATACTTTCTGGGCTACAGTAACAGGCATGCTCCCGAACTGGGTAACTGACATGCATGCAGAGCGAAAAGTATTCTTATAAACGGCGGACGCACAGATTGAGCACAACACCGGGCGAGTAGCGTGGCTTGGGAACCAGGCTGCAGGGCACGTTTCTGAACGGCTCCTGCTGCTGACAGGATCCTGGGAGATAACTGCACCTACTTGGTGCACTAATGCCCTCAAACAGATGCCCATGTATGCGTGAAGGCAATGCAAAGGGGCGAGTGAGCTGCAGGCTGGAAGAAGATGGCCGACTGATACTTAACCCCTGAAAGCAAGCGACCTGGACACCAGTAAGAATTGCAGCACCCACCGTGACACATTGGCGGATGTGTCACGGTGGGTGATTTGGTCAGTGCCACGTGGACTTTCTGCACGAAGGGTGGTGCTGCTGGCTTACGCCCGGACAATATAGCATGATGTCATCTAACGTCGTCAGACCCAGGAACAAACAGCCCACGATGGAGAGCTATGCTAAGTCGCCCCCTGGTGCAGAGGGGGGCAAAAGCAAAGATACTACCACGGCAGCAGCAGAGACACCGGGCATGATTCAGGAAGTGCTGGCGGCGATAGCTGACTTGAAAGTTGCCTGGGAGACTAAACTGGGCCTGGCAATGACCAAACTGAAAGTGGGCCTGGACCTCAAGATCGGAGCGGTCCAGGAGGAAGTTAATTTGCTGAGACAGGACGTGCGGACGATTGCAGAGCGCACTGGAAACCTGGAAAAGGAAGTGGCCCCGAACACAGCGGCATGTGCCGCCCACGGATCGGAACTCCATGCCCTTGTGCAGTGGGTAGGCAACCTGGAGAGCAGGGCGGAGGAGGCAGAAGGGCGCGCCCGGCGCAATAACATTCGTATTGTTGGCCTGCCGGAAGGAATGGAGGGACCTAATCCGACAGAACATGTGGAAACCATGCTCCTGCAGGAGATAACTGGCGGAGCACTGACCCAGGGGTTTGCAGTTGAGAGGGCGCACAGGGCCTTGACGAGGAGGCCACCCCCTGGAAACCCCCCCGCAAACGTTGATCGCAAAGATTCTGAATTACCGAGATCGGGAGAAGATATTTGAATTTTTCCGGAGGGGAGGAACGATCGAAAGGGGGTCGACGAAAATCACGCATACCCGGATTATACTTTGCACGTACAGCGCAGCAGAATGAACTACGGGGCGGTAAAAAAGAGGTTGAGAGAGGCTGGCCACCGTTATATGTTGCTCTACCCAGCCAAATTGAAAGTGTTCTACAAGAACAAAACCCTGTTTTTCGAGACGCCGAAGGATGTAATGGAATGGCTCGACATGCAGGGTCGCCCTCAGGAACCGGATGTCCAGACGGGAGCTGCAGAAGATAAGTAGTACGCAGCTGGGTCATCTCTAGTGACATAGCTAAGACATTGGGACTTGAATATAGCGTTAAAATAATAAGGCGTGTGGGGAATGTGTTGCAGCAAATATGTGCCGGCGGGATCCGTGGAATGCAACAATCCTATTCGGGTGAGCGGGAGCTCCTGGGGGACAATCCTTGAACCCCTTAGTAGTATACTTAGTTAGGTCACTGTTAGATCGGTGACGCCCCGATCGGTTACGAGATAGGACCAGACGTGGGTGGGCCTGAGATCCAGGGATGGAGCTGGGCATTTGTTGGGGCTGGGTAGGGTGGGGGGAGGGGAAGGGTTGTGTGCAGTGGGGCGGAGTTGGGGAAGGGGGGAGTTGCTGAGGTTGGGAGGGATTAGAGTCGGACATCGGGCCATCGGGGAAGACATCGGAGGGGAGGGTGGGCGGGGAGTACATCGAGTAGATGGCATCGGGTAATCTCAGAGTGGCGACCTGGAATGTGCGGGACCTCAATAGTTATTTAAAACGTAACAAAGTGATGATGTACTTAAAGAGGATGTGTATTGACATAGCCTTGCTACAGGAGACCCACCTCACCAAGGAGAAGTTGGAGGAAGTCAGGAGAAAATGGAAGGGTAACGTCATAGGTGCCACATACTCGCATATGCAAGAGGGGTGATCACTTGGGTGGCACCGCACATGCCGTTTCAGCTGCTCAGCTCGACAATAGAGCCAGAGGGCAGAATGGTGGTGGTGACGGGACTAGTGGAGAATAGGGAGGTGAACATCATAAATTTGTATGCCCCTAACCATGATACAGTGGCATATTTTAGGTCCCTGTATAGTAAAATTAGCCCCCTGGGGGGCGGCGCGATGGTGTGGGGAGGGGACTTCAATTGCACCCTGAACCCCAGGTTAGACAGGTCAGATGACAAATCAGAAAAGCTGGCGCCAGCAGCAAAAGCGCTGAGGACACTGTTGATAGACCTCTGCCTAGTGGATGTGTGGAGACGGCTACACCCAATGGATAGGCAATACTCGCACTACGCTGCGCCGCATGACCAGCACACGAGGCTGAACTATGTGTTTGCCACCACCGAGATAGGAGGAGAATTGGTGGGCGGGGAATACAAGGCCCGGTTATTATCCGACCATTCGCCTTTGGTCGTAGAGTGGCGACACCAACCCCTCAGAGCGCGAATCCCGACATGGAGGCTCAGAACTGAGGCTCTACAGGATGCAGGATTCCGAGAGGATCTGAGGCAGGCCATTGAGGAATATTTTGAAATTAACACGGGCAGTATACGCTCTGTGGGAACTGTTTGGGAGGCATTTAAGGTGGTGGTGCGTGGGGCAGCCATATCTAAATCCAAAGGGCTCCAAGGGGGTATTGAACGGGAACTGCAAGCAACAGAAAGAGAGATAGAGGGCCTGTTACATCACAAGGGGACCTCCCGAGAGGATAGTGCCAGGATAAAGGACTTACAGATAACCTGTAGTGAACTCTGGGACAGGTTATGTAAACTAAATTATAAGAAATACAGAGAGGCTACATGCAGAGGGGGATAAGCCGGGTATACTACTGGTTTGGTTATACAAAAACGAGACCCCCTGTTCGGTGATCAGAGAGGTCAGGGACACGGAAGGTCAAATTTGTAATACCCAGGTGGGGGTAAACGAGGAGTTCCTCAAGTATCACAGACGATTATATGAGGACGCAGGAGAAGACATGAGCCAAGAAATATGGGAAACAATAGAGGACATGGGCCTGCCCACCTTGGAGGACCTAGAACGCGCAGATTTAGATGCCCCCATTACCTTGGTCGAACTGGAGGCGGTGATTCAACACTTGCCCACATGTAAAGCGCCCGGGTCGGATGGGTTACCCAGTGAATTTTATAAGACGTATAAGCAGGAGCTACTCCAGCCGCTGTTGGCCATGTTTAATGAAGCCTATGAGCTGGGGGAACTGCCGGCGTCCCTCCGTGAGGTGGTGATCATCCCGCTCCTGAAACCAGGCAAGCCGGACGTGGAATGTGGGTCTTACAGGCCCTTGTCCATGCTCAATCAGGACAGCAAGATACTCACGACAGGGCTCGCCAACAGACTAAAGAGAGTAATCGGCAAGCTGATACACCCGGATCAAACAGGTTATGTCCCAGGTAGAAATATCACAGACAACCACAGGAGGCTACACCATATCACTGATCAAACCGAGGGAGACTCGGGCGAGCTGGCTATCGTGTCGCTGGACGCGGTTAAAGCCTTTGATTCAGTGCGGTGGCCATGGTTGCTGGTGACCTTGAAAGGATATGGGATGGGACCAGGATGCATCAGGTGGGCCCGGCTGTTCTATAGCTCCCCGATTGCGAGAGTCAAAACAGGACCCATAATTTCAGATAAATGGCAACTCAGTAGGGGGACCAGACAGGGTTGTCCCTGGTCACCCATGTTATATATTCTGGCATTAGAGCCTCTGGCAATCTGCCTGAGGCAACAGTACAGGGAGGTGGGGATTCGCACGACAGGAGGCACACATTTGATATCACTGTACGCAGATGATATGCTCCTCTACTTGCGATACCCGGAGGAGAACATACAATATGTGTTGGAGGTGATGGCTCGCTATGCCACCCTCTCGGGCATATCGGTGAACCCCGGGAAGTCTAGTTTGTTCCCCTTGGGAAGGTAAAAGAGCATCCCACTGGAAAGGTTACCCATCCTGCAGATACCCTGGCAGACCGAGACGTTCAGATATCTGGGCGTAAACATTTACCATAGGTTAGAGACAGAACACAAACACAATACGGAGAAAGCAATCGAGGGAATTAAGAATAGCATGGTGTTCTGGTATAGATTACCCCTAGCCATGATGGGGAGAGCAGCACTGCTCAAAATGGTGGTTTTGCCCAGACTCTTGCATTTTGTTTGTGAATGTCCCGTACTTGATCCCCAGGCGCTTTTTGTGAGACTTCACGGCATGTGCAGGGGCTTCATATGGGGCAAATCCAGGAATAGGGTGGCCCTGTGGAAACTACAGAACACATGTGATAAGGGGGGCATAAACCTGCCGAATTTTGAACTGTATTACTTGGCGGGACAGCTGTTGTATGTGGCAATGTGGCTGTCTGCAGAGGACTCGGCAGAAGCTAGGCTTTTGCAAGGTGATTCGGCTCCATACTTTCTGAGAGAGACAGTGTGGCTGCATAAATCTAAAATGGCGGGGATGGGGAGACTATTGGAGTTGGGTTAGGAAGTTTGGCACAGAGCATAGAGAACGATGGGCGACCCAGATCCACTTTCCCAGCAGTTCCCTCTGGTGGTACTATGCGGGGCCAACTCCCAGCTGCTCAAAGGGGTCCGCAGTTACTGGGAACCGGTGGGCCTAGCCACCCTCGGAGACATATGGCAGGAAGGGGAGGCACTAGAATTTCAGAGGTTGCAGGAGAAGACAGGGGAGCATGGAGGCCAATACATCACTTATATCAGGCTCATGAAACGGGTGAGGGAGAGGTGGCCTGAGACGGCGCTAGCAGAAGAACCTGATGCAACCCTGGAAATGATGTATGATGTCTCGGAGAGTGGGCATGAAATATCTAGGATTTATGAGCTCCTGAGAGTGAAGGCAGGGAAGGAGCTGCTCCAGCTGAGGCATGACTGGGAGGAGGAGGTAGGAGAACCCATGACAGAGGGACAGTGGGATAGAGCTCAGAGGTACCATAAAAAGGTCTCCCGGAATGCGAGACTCCAGCAGATCCAGCTGTATGTCACCCACAGAGCTTGACTCCTGGAAGAATAGCTAGGTTTGGGGGCTTGGCTATACAGAAATGCCCCAGGTATGGGGAGGAGGAAGCGGGGATACTGCACATGTTCTGGGCTTGCCCTGAGGTGCAGAGATTCTGGGAAGAAATAAAGACGAGAATGGCCAGTGGGGGAGTGGCGCTTGACGTGAGGTCTGCTTGGGCATGCATGCTTGGGAGTTTCCCCAGGCCACGTACTTCAAAACATATCAGTAAGATGAAGGACCTGGCCTATATCTTGGCCAAGCGTAGAACTGCAATGTTTTGGAAAGCGGCCCATAGGCCTAGAGTGGAGACATGGTGGGTGGACCTCTTGAGATGAGTAGATGCAGAAACTGCGGTATGGTTTGAAGCTGTACCCAGGGGGGGGAGAGGAGGAAGTGGGCCCCCTGATAGCCTGGAGGCAACTGGTGACCTCAATGGCAAACCCACACTAGGTCAATCATGAAACAGAAGACTCAGACGAGTTGATAAGCACTGAGATTCCTGAAAGTACTCATGTAGATGGCACAGATGAGGTGGCTTGGGTTTGTGGGGAGGGAGAATAACACTGTATAATATGATGGTTTGATATTGATTATGAACGTCCTAAAAAGTTGTAATGTTTGGTGTGTTTGTTTAAAATAATAAAAATTGTTTAAAATAAGAAAACTATGCACGACATGTGTAAAGGAACCACGCACAAGGTGATAAGCCCGGCAGGATGCTCGATTGGCTGTACAGACGGAAAGCCCCTAGGATCCCAATATGCTCTATTCACTCCACGGACCACTAAGTGGTGAACACGCAAGACGGCATAAACGCTGTTTTCTCTGAGTATTACCTGGCATTATATGCTGACTCCCCGTCAGCAGATGAGTGCGATATAGAGGATGTCTTAGACACAATACGACTCCCTAGGTTAGAAATACACCAGTCTGAAATATTGGAAGGCGCTGTCACCCCAGAAGAGGTGTTGGCCACTATAAGAATGCTTCCCTCTGGTAAAGCCCCAGGGTCTGACGGACTGACGGGTGAGTTCTACAAGGAATATGAGGACGCCCTGGCGCCGCTCCTTGCCAAGGTGTACAACAAAGCTTATGAGGTGGGGATCCTCCCCAATTCCATGAGGGAAGCCGTCATAGTACCTCTTCTGAAACCCAATAAGAATAGCATGGACTACGGATCATATAGACTGCTGTCCATGTTGAATCAGGACAATAAGATCCTGACAGCTCTACTGGCAAACAGACTTAGGAAAGTGATCCCCTTGCTAATTTACCGAGACCAGACAGGATACGAACCAGGCAGGAACATCTCTGAAAACCTGCGCAGATTGCACCATGTTATTTATGGCTCACAAGCAATGGAGGCTCAGTGCGCAGTGGCATCACTAGAAACCACCAAGGCCTTCGATTCAGTACACTGAAACTGGTTATATGCCACCATGGAAAAAATGGGCATAGGGCCGACCTATATGAAGTGGGTCAAACTAATAAATACTGAACCGATGGCCAGGGTCTGAACCGGGAAGGTGTACTCGGATAAGTGGCAGTTGTACAGTGGCACACGGCAGGGCCGCCCCCCTGTCTCCAATGCTATACATCATAGCTGCGGAACAGACGGGCGCATATTTAAGACAGGAATACAGCAACGCCGGCATTGAAATAAACGGAAGATCACACGTCGTGTCTATGTACGCCGATGATATGCTGTTATATCTAAGGGACCCAGGGACCATCCTGCCATTTGTGTTGGAAGTGCTAGACAGGTTTAGTCCAATCACCGGGATCAGGATAACTAAAAATAAGTCTTGCCTCTTCCCTTTGGCTGCGATGGTAGCCTTGAGAAAAGAGAAATTGCCAGCACTGCCCCTACCATGGTGTACAAATTCCTTTAAATACCTGGGGGTGAATATACACCACGACCCCAAGACAGAGCATGCTCTTAACACAACGCGAGTTAAAGAGTTGTCAGTGGCAAGAAGAGCTGCACTCCTGAAAATGGTGGCTTTGCCCAGGCTGATGCATTGCTTTAGCAACATCCCGTTGGTTGTCCAGAGGCAATTCTTACGTGGGGGGAGGAGTTGTTTTTTCTTGGTGGGGGAAGGGTTGTTATTCAACGATGTAAATGATGCTTATGTAACTTTGTTGTGTGTGTTGATTATTCAAATAAAAAAAAAAAAAGACTCCCTGTGCAGTTAGCAAGGGTAATCTTCACTGCTACTGAACAACACACTCATAACTTTGATCCCATTAGGAAATGTTCTAGCTCCTTAGCAACAATAGCAACACTACACTGTCACATGTTGGTTCTTTGTACCCACATATGTTGCAGCCAGGTCAGGTAATTACTAAAGATTAAAACGTGCCAGTACATATTGAGGCACTGCACCCTGTGATCTCAGTTCTCCACTGTTCCCCACTTTTCCACTAGCACTCCGATGCAGAGGGACTGCAGAACTGAAAGGTGTACTAGCACAATGCCACGTGAGGTAGGTTGGGAGGGCAATGAAAAATCTGTGAGAAGAGAATCCATCAGAAAGAACATTACTGAGAGGTAAGTAATTTGTTCTTCTAATGAATTTCTTCCTTCCACGGATTCCTCCTCTATGATAGACTTCCAAAGCAGTGTATAGACCTGGAGGAAGGGGAGCAAGAACGCCTCGAATACCAGAAAGCTCTTGAGGACCGCACAACCAAAACAAGAGTTCTGTCCGGACTGGGAATCTAAGCAGTAATGTTTGCCAAACATGTGCAGTGAGGCACATGTAGCTGTGTGGAAAATGATGCGAACAGCGACTCCCCTTTGCAGGGCAGAGGAGGCAGCCAGCCCTCTGATGCAATGAGATCCAAGACCTTTAGGCACATCCTTTCCAGTCAGATCCTAGCATTCGAGATGCAAGAGGATGATACACTTGGACAGGGTCTGTTTGGTCACAGCCCTGCCAGCGCAGACACAAGCATACCCCACAAAAAGCTGGTCACTTTCCTTACATCCCTCGTCCTGGAGATGTAGCAGCTGAGAGCCTGCACTGGGTCCAGCTGATGGAATCGCTCCTCTGCCTTGGAAGGATGAGTTGGATGAAAAAAGACAGAGAAATGGATATCAGAGGCTACCTTCAGAAGGAAGGTCAGCCTTACTCTCAACATCCCCTTCTCTTTAGAAGTAAACAAAGAGGGAGGTTTAAAAGATTACGCTTAGAGCTCAATCACCCATCTAGTAGAGGTGAAGGCAATCAGGAACATCATCTACAGGGTAAGCAACCTTAAAGAACAAGAATGCAGGGGCTCAAACGGAGCTCCCATAAGAAATATCAACACTAAATTCAAATCTGATGCTGGAACAAAAAACTGGGGAGAACCCAATCAGAAGCTGTTGAACTCACGGTGGGAGGAGGAAAAAGCAAATGGCATGGCGTTGAGGAGGGCTTCAGACAATAAAGTAGAGACGAGGTGTCGAGGGATGAGATCAGGACCCTAGAGAAGGGAGGTGATTAAGACCCAAGAACTCCTCTGTGGAACTTGGGACCCACAAACCCCAGTTAGCTCTGTCTACCAGATACAGAGAAGTTGCAGCTGTTTCTAAAAGCTGAACTTAAGATGAGACCTTTGAAATGGTTC
Source organism: Ambystoma mexicanum (assembly GCF_040938575.1). Lineage (NCBI taxonomy): Eukaryota > Metazoa > Chordata > Amphibia > Caudata > Ambystomatidae > Ambystoma > Ambystoma mexicanum. The sequence goes on from NC_090924.1 coordinate 976,751,735, forward strand.
AACTATTGGGAAAAGATTGTCCTGACATTTTCTCTGCTAGTGCTTTCCCAAGATTAGCTATTTGTGTTTCATTAAATCAGTTTCATGGGGTTTTGTGTTGGGACTCTTTTGTGCACCCCACTCAGGTATGAAAATGCCCATCTACAATTGTATGTTGTGTATGATCCCATCAGCATTCACTTAGCTCAACATGCACACAAAGAAATACCTGGGTTTAGCCATACTCTACCAACTCTATTTATTCTCACCTTATTCCCTCTCCCAAACCACAGGAGATAGGGGGAGGCAGAACAAATGGTGGTGTTGATGCATGCAGGTTAGAAGTACTACACAATTTAGGCATGGTTAGCAGCTGATATGGTGAGTGTGTGACAGGGCGAAAGTAAAGTGCTTACTCATACCTTGATTAATGTTCATGTGGTAACGGCTAGGCCTGAGGTGGCGTAATGTGGGGGGTTTGTGTGCATAGGGTAAGGTGGTCGGAGATTTTAGCGCAGAGTCAGGGTGAAGACATAGGGTACAAGTAGTGGGGGTGGGACAAAACAAGGTGTTACGTGGGAACATTTTAGAATAGTCTGATCTCCCCCACTAACCCATGCAGACAGTCTCCGTCTCCCCCCCTCTCTGTCTTTCTCTCGCTCTCTCTCTCTCTCATGATTTAATTAAATAAGACCATCTCTGTCTTGTTCATCCAGGGCAGACTGTCGTGTTGTTACAGCGGTGTGTCACAGCTCCCAACTTCTCATTGCATTGGAGCAGCTGGTATGCTACAAAATGCAAGGATGACAAGGATCTCTCTTTGCTTTCGAACAACATAGTCATTAAGAGACAGCAATAACCAATATTAGGCTATTCAGATAAATCCAAGTTGGGGATTCTTAGAAGATAACAGCAAGTCAGACAGCGTAGGAGTCCAAATTTACACAGGAGCGTCAGAGCCCCTCTACGGACAACGAACATGGGTCAAATACCCTGTTCTATGGAATTTCTTCCACTCAGGAGGGTCTACAACCACGTTTTAGCTCACCACACCCTTTACAAAGGAGAAATATCCATTTGTATATCAGTCTTTGTCCCACCCACAAGGGAAGCCAGCACCGAAATTCTAGGCAATTCTCCTCTGAACAAGGGTACCATCAGCAACCCTAGGCACGTGTTTCGGCCAAGTCGGGCCTCATCAGTGAGGTGAAGTTGTGCCTCTCTAAGCACAGTGAGCAAGGGGACTGATATTCACATGGATATTTCTCCTCTGTGAAAGATACAGTGAGCTAAAAATGTGATTGTAGGCCCTCACTAGTGGGCACCTTCCCCTAGAACAGGTTATTTGGCCGTGCTTGTTCTCTGTGGAGGGGCTCCAAGACCTTTCTGTGCAGGGTAGGAATCCAGGCATGCACAATCTTGCAGAGGGCACTGGTGAAAGAAAAACACACCAGCAACAGGGATTCCATACAGTAAGAGTAACAGAGAACAGACAAACAAAACACAGAATCTAAACGTGGTCAAGTGTTTAATCAAAAAATTAAGTATGGGGCATTGTAGATCGATGCTCAACATCTGTGGGAAGTTTTTCTATTATAATGAAAAACACACCTGCAAACTTAACTATAAAATCAGTTGTCCCTTAATTTGCCTAATTTCATACAAAATATGATGCTTTAATAGGCTTCATAGGCTTTCCCTGCCTTTTGCAGAAACATTTCTATAATTCACTGTCAGTTATGGGGAAGAGCTGCCTCGGGTTGCAGAGCTAACGGATAATTGTGATCTATCAAGCTGCTCATTTGAACAGACAGAATTGCGTATAGATAAAAGGAGAATCGCTGCTAACATTATGAAAGTTATCACCTGCTGTCTTGTTCTAGGAAACAGAAGGTAAATCTTGACTAGGGGGCTCTGCCACGCACCCCACATAGCATGATTACCGCATTGCAAAAGAAGTCCTAGTTACACACATCTCTAACAAGATGAGGAGCCTTCAAATCGCATAACCTTTCTAATTTCCCTTTAACCAGAGAGCGGCTTTGCATCCTAGCTTTCATTGAACCAGGTTTTCTATGCTAGGTACCCAAAAGCCTCCCCTATGCATTACATACCCCATTCACTTGCCAAGAGCCTCGCCCTCTTTCTTCATCCTTAATTTTACAATTAATGATTTTTGGTTTTGGCTTTTAAACGCACAGCTCTACTTTGATCCACACTCTTTCGAAACACAACTGTGATCTTTAAAATGGCACAATTGAAAGTTTGGGACTGTGAATTAAGCATTACATTTGTTTTGGATTGTTTAGTTGGGAATAATAGGAGGACTACTGCGCGGGTCCATGCTTTTTTCCACATAACTCACTTGTTCATCAGCTTTGCGTACTCTTGTTTCGACTACACATGGATAATATAGCGACTGGATTCCCAGCTAGGAGCAAAGGCGATGTATTTACGATTTTAAATTGGGCGACATAATTCTTGAGTGGGATTAATTGGCTACATTAAAAGCAGGAATTTCACATACAGCAATCCTGCCTAGTACAGTATGGTGGCTGGGTACATTAGTGAGGTTCATTATTTCGGATAAACCAGTTCTTCATGGTGATTCTGAAACTGGGAAGGGATTGGATAGTTAATTGGATTGGTAATGTTCTTTCGACTAGATGTTCCTCCCACATATTCCTCATCTCCGATACTCAAGTCTGCGTGCAGCTTGCTTTGGAATTTATTTTCCAACTATCGAGCGCCGTGTGGCATCGAGTCGTGGCCCTTAATGGCCTCGTCCTGTCTTCGGCCGTGATGTTGACGATGGTATAAGTAGTAAGAGGGGCGACTGGTGCCTCTGTTTTTTATTTGCATATCTTGCCAAAGTTACTGACGTTTCCGGAGTTAAAAGAGAGGAAGGTGTAACAACACAGAAATTCTTGGTAAGTAGGAGGGGATGAATGGAAGAGGCAATGAGGAGAATAGAATTGTGAAATGCATAATATTATCCATCTTGAATAGTCTGTTTTGTGACAGCCAACTCTAATCTGTGGCCCGATGTTAGGCAGAAACCTGTGCAGTTCCCTCTGGGACCACTGCAAAAGATTTAGGACTACAGGTGTTTGGCAGTAAACCCACTTGGTAGCAGTCTGTACCACACAGATTCACCTGATAGCTGTGGCTGAGCAGTCAGACTTCCCGCAAGACGAGTTAGGCAGTATGTAGAGTATACAAAATAGGTACAGAGACACAGTAGTACAAGCAAACACTGACCAGAGCTTTGATATAAAAGTATATAATTATTCATTTAAAGACACACTTGTAAATTACACTAGCACAAAAAGACGCAAGTAAATTCAACACACAGTCACTATTACTAGATGTACATCCCTTATTCCTTATTAGGCAAGTCTTAGTTAACACCACTTATTTCCAGACAAAGGTGAGCGCTTAACAAAGATGGCACTCCAATAAATTAAGAAAAAGGGAGGGAAAAGGCAGAAGTTAGGAAAAGCACACACACAATACTTTAGAAGCACCCAGCAAGGCAGGAAAGTCAAGTCTACTTGTGAGCAAAAAGTTCAGAGGCCAGGCTCCCTCTTAGAGAGAACAGAGCACCAATGCGCCCAAGATCACACAGCTTAAAAGTCTTGAAAAGTCTTGCAGGGAGTTCAGAAAAGAATTAAGGCAGCTCAGAAAAGTTCAGTTAGCCAGCCTAGGGCCAACCCAAGTGGTAAGTGGAGGCTTTAAGAGTCACCCCACACAGATCGTTGCGAGGGAGGCCAGGCGGACACAGTACCTTCAAAGTGGAGAGGATCCTCCAGCGGGGGCAGTTGTTCCTGGCAGCAGGTGCAAGTCACGGCGTCGTCCAGAGGAAGAGATGGACTCGAAATGGAGAAAAGCTGAAGGTCGTTGCACTGCCAGGAAAGAAACCAGCCGCCGAGTTCTCCGGTTAAAAGATAAGACCCTTTTATTCGCGGTAGTGGAAAAACCGTGGTATCCCGGTTGCTGGGGTGCTTGGCACAGGCAAGGCGGCCACGAGATGATCCGGGAAGGTGAAAAGACGGGCAAACTGGTTATCCCCACCAGTCAAAGGAAGAAGACTCTCCGGGCTGGAGATCTCCTCTGTGTTAGGGAGAATTCCCTGTAAAGGCTAATTTCCCAAACCTAGTGAGTCCCCCAGCAGCTTTGCTGGATTTTTTGGGGTTTATTTTTTTCTCCTGCTAAGAGTGAGACTCTTTTTCTCCCACTCTTAGACATGATTTGAGGTGTCCTTTGACTTTGGATCTCCCCTCACTCTCGTCTATTCTCTCCTCCATGGTTTTAAGGCGGGTTATGACTCTGTTCAGTTGTTGATCTACATTCCTTATTCCGTCCTCCGCACCAGATATGCGTTGCTCAGCCTCCCCGGTGCGCGACGACAGTTTTTGGAGATCGTGTCTAAGGAGGGAGATGTCCATACTGATGCCGTCAATTTTCTGCTCCATGGAGGCGCGCATGTCAGCTATGACCGCCATGATGTCTTTAAGCGCTATTGTACCTTCTGTTCCCACCATGGGGTCTGGTTGAGCGTTTTCCTGCTGGCTGTTTGCTGTCGGGGAGGTGTATTGGTCGATCCGACTCTGAGAGGTCAGCCTTTTGGTTTTGTCCTTACCCATCGTGGGATAGTCCTCGATAGTTAGGTGTTCTGTGTCCGTGTCGTTGCTTGCTCCGGGTGTGCAACGTTACGCGCCGTCTCGCCTCCGTGGCACCCCCTCCGCGGTCGCCTCTGGCTGGGCCGTATCGAGCACCCGCTGGGCTGTTTGGAAGCTCTGTTCGCCGCTTCTGGGCCCGCGCTGCAGGCCGGTGTCGGAGCGTGGGCTCCACCGCTTAGGGGGGTCTCCCTTCGTTGGTGCTGCTGCGTCCACGCTTTGGTGGGTCCCTCTCGTCCTCTGCTACCCTCACTAGGCACCTATGCTCGTATGCCCGCTTCAGTGCCAGGCGGGCTGTCTTCCACTTTTCCCCGTCAGTCAGGCGATTCCGGCAGGCTGTACGTGTGTTTTGTCCTGCTATCCCTTCGCCGCGGCCAGATACAGGTGGGCTTGTGCTCACACGCCGGCGTGGAGAATTTGGGAGTCGGAGGACTTCAGTGTGTCAGGCACGGCCATTTTGTCTGCATGGCGCTGCCGCCGAGCCGGCTCCTCCCCGCAGCTCCAAACTCGTTCAGGGTAGCGCGTTTTGGGCCAAAGTTTCGTCCACTGGCACTCGGGATAGTTCTCTTCCGAAGGATATGCATATCTTTTGCCACACGAGTCAGGTTGTTTTTGCAGGCTTTTTTCCGCGGTTACAGGGGCTCCGGGGACTCACGTCCTCATCGGTCTGCTGCTAGCCACGCCCCCCAGGCGTTGCTTCTTTGACTTTTTATGGGAGGATGACGAGTAACTCGACCTTGAGCACTTCTGGTGTTTAGTGAGCTTTTTCAATGGGGGAAACATCCGTCGAGTCATCTGAAAACCACATTTTTGAGGAGGTAACAGAAGAGGATTTTAAAGGGGGCCTACCTGACACGAGGTTCCCCTTCCTCTCTCGCAAGGCCTTCACAGTCATTGATTGGCAGCAACTGCAGTCATTCACTCTGTGGTCCACTCCCAGGCACCACAAACAAACCCGATGTGCGTCTGTTATGGACATTTTTGCCCCACAACCAGAACACTGCTTGAAAGCCTTATTGGGCATCAACATCATTCTTGATTTCTCGAAGAAACGCAGTTAAATTTTGGTGAAGCGAAAAACCACCGAAGCTCGCTAGCATACGGAAAAACAGAACTTAGGCAGCCGTTGGCTTGTATGCTACCGATACCATCATCAAATTCATGGCCACAGGACCGAGGCCGTCAACGGCCATGACTCGACGCCGCTGGGCAGCAGATCCTTGGAAGAAATTACCAAAGCAAGCTGCAAGCAGACTTGAGTATCAAAGATCAGGAATATGTTGGAGGACACAATCCATTAGAAATTTACAGATTGCAAACAAACAAACAGAATATACATTTATCTTACCTGGTAAATGAATGATAGTTTTCAGTGAGAGCCACTAAGAGTTTCAGAGCATAAACCGGTATGGGGTCCACAGCCATCAGAATATTATCATACCTTGAAAGGAAACACAAAAAAGTTAAGTATACTAATGTACAAGAGTGAAAACATTTGTTTCACTACTGTGACCAGCAACATAATTGTATACAGCAAAAATAACTGCACATGTTTAAAGAAATTGATCTGCTCGAGTATGATGGAGTGTTTTAAAAAGAGTTTGAAACCTAATGTTAATAAGATTTTCTCGTACAACTGATTCCTGTGACTGCTGGTCCAAAAATCTCAAATTAACACTGTGCTTCCAAGACCAACAGAAATGATAGAAAGGATGCAACTAGAAACATGACAAGGTGAAAGATCTTGTTTCATGAAAACGACACAGAACAGCCAAAAGCCAAGCATCTTTGGGACATCTGAATTAGAAGGTGAAAATTCCTCCTTTGCACAAAATAGGTTGCAGAAATCGGGTCTATGTGTGCTGCCACTGACTCAAAGATCTGTGAACAGAAGAGCTGGCCCGGGATAGGATGCAAGAAAGTGGCATAAGTGGAGAGAATGGCAATAATCTAGCATGAAGCTTTGACCCTGCTAGATCCAAAAGCCTTAAAGGTCCTATAAACAGACTTGCCGGAGAGAAGTTTTCAGTAGTACAAATCCACTTACATGGAAAAAAGGTTCTTTTCTTCCTGGGTTCTGCCAACAAATACAATTGTGTAACTGTTTAAGTTGTCTGTTTTTCAAGGAAAAAATGTAATTGTTGGATAAGATAAACAGGGGACTCATACCCACTCTGATACTACTACGGTGGCGATTTGGAGCAGTATAAAACCTTATCAGCATAATATAACAAATGCCTAGGCAGATGAAAGGGCCACACACAATTCCAGTATTTATGCATATTGATAATGGAAGGGGATCGATGCAAACCTATACTCAATGAAGATTCATCCCACTTCATCAAAGATTTGGAGTACCACTGTACCAGTGTTACCTTCAACCTTCTCAAGAGATCTGGTGGGGGCACGGCAATCTGGCTTTAGAGTCTTAAATGAAACGAAACAGGATTCCTTGGCTTAAAATCGAACATTGTGGGCATCACTGACCGGGTCATATTACATCATTGATGCTTGTTCATCTGTCAGCAGTATTTGATTTAGTGGACCGCTCTCTGCTTATCAGGAGATTGGTGGAAAATAGCAGATGCTCCAAACCTGCTGCAGAATGGATAAAATCCTTCTTAGGATCCCGTACACTCAAGGCAGCAATAGGGAACATTCAGGCTTCCCAGATTCAACCTACCTGTAGTATCCCTCATGGCTTGAGGAAACACTCAAACAAAGGATATCTGGCCCTAACACAAACTTAAAATACACAAGAAAATATATGGAAATTCACAACAAATATCAAAATATCAACAATTGCATTTCTAATATTGTCACAGTCTCTCTTTATACCCTGGGTGAACTCCCATCCCGAGTTTCAAGTTAGACTCAGTTCCAATGTTCAACAAAAAGAAACAAGGAAATCCGGGTTTGCAACAAAGTTCTAATACAATTCTTGGCGCCTTCACTTTATCAAAAGAAAGTTCTGTTAACCAGTGTTCAACCAACAGAAATACTTCTCTTCTTCCTTGAATAATAATTTCCACTTCATCAAATAGCATCAATGATGTCCCGGGGCAAGATGCTTGGTCACAACTTGTAAATGTCAAAGAAGAAATACAGCTCTGTTAGATTTAAAGAAATACAACTTATGGTAAGGTTAAAGAAATACTCATTCTGTCAGCTCTTCTCAATTCTCTTGTTACCACATTATGAATCACTGTTTATATCTCTGTTAGGATGACTTCACAGCACCTCTGCTTTCACCTGGATAACTCTCATATCAGGTTAACTACTACAAGAATTAACCATGCGGGTTTACTCGCCTGCCCCATCATCTTCCACACTGAAATGTGGTTCGGAAGTTTGAAGTCTACTGACAACCACAGCTTCAATGGTTTACAACGTTGTGACCTTTAGCAGCTTTCAGAAAAGACAATATTCACATTAGTGCTCCTTAACACTTTCATGTAGGCAAGGCACTCTTCCACCTGTCACAAAGGTAGCCTCTTTGCCACTTTTGTCTTTCTACAACATCAACAACCAAAATGCCCTTAAGGATTTCATTCTACCATTACTCTCCTTGGCTTTGGCAATGTGAGTTATATCAACTTTTAGGGAACAATCCCAATCAGCAAACCTCACCTTTTTACGACATTGCATGTGCCCTTATCTTACTGCCAACCAGAGAAGTTTAACTGTATGCTTTGCTGTTACTCTTTTTTGACTCTAGACAATGCTACCACAACTCTTGGCTTGGGCAGTGCTTATAACTACCTTACCTATAACTGACTATGCTCGTTTCACTTTTGGCGTGGGCAATGCTTGTTCTCCAAAACTCACAATTATCAATGTTCAGTCACTTAACTTCAGTTTTACAGTATTTTCAACTGTTTCACAATGGACCTTTACCATCGAATAACTTAAGCAAATTCGACCAGTCTTTCATTTGTTTTTGGAAATGTTAGTATTCAATTAACGTGGTTCAGCGTGTTCTACTCTTACGAGGGTGCTATTAAAGAAGTTTGCTCACACACGAGTGCTACTTTTATAACTTCCCATTGTCCGACAATCAACTGTCGGTTTAATACTGCTTTCACTCAATCGCAAGAGGTTCTGCTTATATTCAATTGCCTGCTTTTCTTTGCACAAGGGATCAGAACGCTCAGTAATACTCACCGGCTTCTGTCTTGCTCCCTTTGCGTGCAACAGGACTTCATCTGCTTCTGGCTTTGCATGAACACACCCTTACTCAGTGAAGGTGTCTTGATTCCTGCCACGCAGTCACAGAGCTCGTCGCGCTCCTTGGACCCGCGGATGTACACCAACTTTTCCGCCACGGTCTCCTGCATGCATCCTGCTGCACAATCTCTGCAATCAGGTTCACATGGGGAAAAGCAGTCTTCCGTAATGCCTTCCGCTGTGCAACCTCTGCACTTCAGATTTAGGGGTAACAGGGCCCTCTCGCAGGACAGGCATCTGAAATCTGCTTGGTCAAAGTCCTGGCATCCTTTCTTCCACCAAATTCTGTTGAGACTGCCAACGTCGTGCTCTCCTTCTGCTGTTGCTACTGCTGCAACTACCATCTAATGGCCTGCACCAGAGGGGGCCTTTTAAGCTTCTCTTCTTTCCGCAGGTGTGGGCCATTTTGCTTAATGGGCTGACTACTCCTCCAACATTGTTCTTGAGTCCTCTTCCTTGTCCCAGTACTTCAGGGATTATGGGACTTGTAGTAGTACCAACCAACAGAATTAGGTTTTCTCATTTCTTCTATTTGGCAATACACCATTAGAAGTGTGGGATTTTGGGGAAAAACTAAACAAGGGGGTTTCTCATTCTTCCTGACCCATTCCCCCCACCCCACATGTGATCCTGCCGCAGAACACCACCCGCAGGGTCGTGATCAGACATCGTCTTCCCTTCCCAGGCCACATAACAAAAGTCCGATGCCAGGTATTTAGGGGGAATCATTGCTGATTAATCACATATACCAACTACACAGACGACACCCAGGTTCTGTTGGAATTGTCCAGTGATCATGCCCAGGATACCTTAGCCATGTCTGTGCCGCTTATCCAGTCTTGGATGGCCTCGAATTCCCTAGCTATCAATGATGGCAAAACTGAACTATTGATCACAGGCTCTGCCCCAAGGCTAAACAACCTTATCAATGTTATGGTCATTTCTTAATTGCTGGGTGCCCCATTAAAAGTATCTCCCCATGTGAAATCCCTGGGTGTATACTTTGATGCCATGCTGTCTTTTGATAAACATGTATTCCATCTATACTCTACTTGCTTTGGCAAATATGCCCCCATGTCTCCATTGAGAATAGAGCTGTCATTACTTCAGCCCTAATCAATGCCAAGCTTGAATTTTGCAACAGTTTGCTGGATGGTACCTCTTCTAACATCAATAAGATGCAGTTCATCCTGAACGGGCGGTTAGAGCTGCCCTCTGCCTTAAGAAAAAACAACATGTTACGGCAGCCAGCCAGGCATAACATACACTGGCTTTCAGTAAAACACAGAATTCACCACAACACATGCCATCCTGACCTACAAATGCCTACATGGAGTGGTGCCTAGTTATCCCTCTGAGTGTCTGAAGGATACCCTGATTAGAAGGGTGCTACGGTCAAATGAACTTCATCTGCTTGATGTGCCTCTGTACAACTTGAAGAAATTTGGTGGACTCAGCTTCAACCTCCTGGCCCTGCACTTATGGAACGAGCATCCTCTCGCTCTTAAATCTATTCCTTGTCTGGCTCCCTTCAGGAAAACAGTAAATACTCTCCTTAACAGAGGAGAAGATTAGGTCCTTTGTCTCCACATTCTGCCTCTTTCTCTTCCTTGGTGTAGTATCTTTTATGTGCGCCCCAAGGCCTTTGGGTGTGCTGGCTTCTTACAAGAAACAAAGTAAAGAAAAAGATCTCCAAGGAAAGCATTTGGGTAACAGGCTTAGCCATCATGAAGGGCCTTTATGGACAATAATGTGACTTCCAAACAATTCATCTCTAAACATATACTGTCTTTGTATCTGCTGGACTTGTGGAGTGCATATCCAGTGGAACCACACAGGAAAACTGCATTCGGGAAGAGATGCGACAAGCATCGAAATCTCATAACCACAGGAAAACTGAATTATTTTCTTTATCAGTTAATACAGCTGGTGAGTGGAGTGGCATTACTGCAGGAGTGAAAAGATACAGCGCTTGAAAAGTGGGGGTTGGATATGTAGCAGGTGAAAGGGCAAAGACAGCAAGTTGATTTAAGGGGAATATAGAAATTAGAAGAGGTTGTTAGCACTGGATCCTCAGAAGAGCAGAGTAAGTGGCTGCAGTTACAGAGAAAGGCAGTTAGCCCTTAATTAGAAAGATAGAAGAGCAAACGGTGCCCTAAGCAAAACTGAAACTTGAAAGAATTATGAGAAACTTACTGATAACAATTCATTAAGCAACTGACAATAATCCAGGGTTCTGTGACATCATAGAGGGAGTTCTCCAGCAGATACAGGACCTTTTCTCTATTACATTTTTTCGGGCCTGTAAGAGGAGTAATTCTGTTCAGGTGTGGGTGTCTTGTCATTTCAAAGCAACACAAATAAAGGTAGAATATGGGAATTGTGGGGTACATTTACCCACTCAGCAGAATTCCACTTCATCACCAAGCTTCACTTCAGGTGTCACCAGCAGAATGGCTGCGCTGGCTCCTTTGAGCACCATTGCCTCGCATCAATACTGCGTTTTGCAACTACCAAATGATGACTGCACTGTTTTGACAAGCACCTATCAGGGACGATGGAACAGGGAGCACACCGAGAAAGGCTGGCAGTGTGTTTTCGTAGGTACACCCAAGAAGAGAATTGAAAAGCAGCGCTGGTTTGCTGATAGCTCAAAATTTCCCTTTGAAAAAGGAAATATTTTAGATTTAAAATGATGGTGCCCTGATGCTCTTTTTCATCTGTTAAACAATATACAGTTCTGATCCAGTAAGACCCAACTATGCCCAGTCATATTCAAGTTGGGCTTTAGCAAAAGAAAACATTTCTTACTGAATGACAGGCTGTGTCAGGCAAGATCTGGGAAATCACCAGAAACTTTACTCTCAGCCGTATGGAAAAACACTTGACTTTTATGCTACAAAATGTCAAAATAAACTCTTCAAAAGAAACCCTAGCTCTCTGTGCATATGCCAATTTCAGTGGACCTGTGCCTTGAACAGATTGCTGTGCAAGAGAAACTGACCAGGGCTGCAAACAATGTTTGAAATCCAGATTGAAGAGAAAACTGAATTTGAAAGGGACATCCCAGCAGAATTCGCCACATGTCAAAATGGGCTTTTGCAAACAAGAAAAATATCTGTTTTAAAAGTGTTATGTTGAATAAGGCCCTGTACCTGCCTAGAAATATAAGGGTGTGTGGTTAAAATCTAATATAATGTTTTATTCCCACAGCCTTGCCTTTTGGGCTCAGGAAAATTAACTAAATAAATAAATGCATTGCTGTACTGGGGAACCAGCCACACAGGTTTTTTCTGCCCTGGCTTCAAAGAACATTGCATCCCCCAAGGGGACCAGCATCTGGAAGCTCTGAATGGACCAAGGGGGAGAATATAACACGCTCATCCAGACTTTCTGTCTGGACTCTAGACTGCTACAATAGATTCTGGGACACCTACGTGCTACTTTTGGAAGCAACACCTACCATCCACTCAAACTAAGGAGCTCCAAAAACAAACTCCCTGGCAACCGTGGACTAAACTGACATTTGTTGACAAAGGCCAGCCCATTTGGTTCAAAAGACTATTTTAATGAATAAACTTTGAGACTGTTATTGTTACGCTCACCGGATATCCACGGGGACGTTACTCAGCCCTGGCTGGAAGATTAGCACTCTCGAAACCCTCTCCCTTGATAACATGTTGAACGTGGAGAGTACCTGCAATACAGGAGAACTGGATATAAGGCTAACGTTTCTCATGGATTGATTCCCACCTCCCTCAGCCTCAAATTCCTCCCTTAAATCTAGTCTCTTTCCTCACCTTAATATTAGGTATGCTGTGCTCTCTGTCCCGCGTCTCTGTGCAGGGGCGCGTTGGGGGTGTGGGCGTTCTGCGACCTAGTTGCTTCACTGGTGCGCTGCCACGTGTTCGGGTCCAGGCCTGCTGTGACTCCGATTTGCTTGATGAGGTAGGTACTACTGTTGTACAGTCTTTTTGTTGTTATTAATGTCTTTAGTTTCTTTCCCTCAGATGAGTTGGAGAGTTTTGGCGTTGCCGTGCTGTATAAGATGAGAATCCCAGCAAGGTTAGTGAATGCGCAGTGTGCTGCGCCGTCTTGCCTTTTCTTTTTACTAAGCTGTGCCTGCGCCGCTTTCTTTGCAGGCCGTTATGATGTTCCGGGCCGTTGTGATGTTCCGAGATCAAGGAAAGACTGCACCTGGTAAGTGGTTTTCGTTGTCCTTGTGTGGCCGTGAGCGAGTGCTCACTAATGTCTCTCTTGTCTCTTTCAGTTTGCTGCAGAGTTCTGAAGATGGATGTGGCGTCGTGATGAAGAATCACCGGATCGCGCGTATTCAGGTGAGCAGCTGGTGGTAGTTTGAAGATGGAAGATTCAAGACCAAAGCCAGGCTGCTACTTACAGGTAAGCGCTGAATAATGGTGTTCTTCTTCTTCTTCTAGATACAGGATTCAGCACGATGCAAGAAACACTGGAGATCAGAACTGGATACGGTGAGCGTTACGCTGCTAACTGCAGAATAACGCAAAGCATGTGCTGCTGTTTGGGTGTGGCTTATATAGCCCAAGTAAAGTAGTTCCAAGTAAAGTAGTCCCAGGCCCGGCCACACCCGAAACACTAGAACGCATAGGTCAGTTCTGTGGAACTGAGCTATGTGAGTGCCTCCATGTTAACTGAAGTCCCAATCCAAATGTTGTCCTTCACATAACAGTATGAGCCTGGCGCCAAAGGTGCCAGGACTGGCTCTAAGAGAGTCCCTGATGGTGTTTTGTGGCCCTTGAAGCCACCATGGAAGCCTGTAACCTGGCCCCAGCTGAAAGGCTGGTTTGGCCATGATAACCAGGGGCATGAATCATGACAGTTATTTCTACAACTGGATAACGCAGTCATGTAAAGGTTTTACAGTTTAAATGTAATTTTTGTGGCCGTCTATATAATAGCATGTATGGGACGGAAATGCCAGGAAAATATGAATCAAGGGGAAAGTACATATGGTGGAACGTTAAAAATGTATGGAAATATGCTCTATGATAATATGTACATATATCTAAAATTGTGGAATTTTGGGTGAAGCGGTTCCCACTAAAATCATGAAAAAATATTGGAATGGCGAAACAATGTCGTGCAGACCTGGGAGTTGGAATACCATGCTCTGTATGAAATATGTCATCTGCCTATGTAATTTGCAAAAGTGCCACAATTGCAAAAAAGAGGTATTTATGTCATAATGGAATGTTTGCAAAGCTGACTGTGGGATGGCTTTGTACCTCATAAAATCCAACCCCATAAACTGAGTCCCGTCCTGGAAGAGGCGACCAACATAGGCTGACCTATCCAGTTCTTAGGAGTAGGACTGGCTCTGTTCTACCCAACAATAAATCCTGTGATGTCACCCGCCTTTTATAAAGGGGGGGAAGTTCACTGAGACAGGTCTCTCTTCTGAATTTTCCAGCACCTGCATATCCAGAGATTCCACTTCACTTTGCAAGATTGCAGACTCTACTGCCAGGCCAGAGCATAGCTGACCCTATCCAGGCAGGACCATTGATCCAGAAACCCCACTAAAAATCCCAATAACTAGGGGGAAAGCAGTGGTACCCTTTTGGGAGTATCCTGTGACCAGACCAGCTTTTTGCCCCGCTATCTGCATGCCAGCTGTACCCTTGCTATCCAGTGACCAGACATAGCCAGCTGTTTGCTTTTAGGAGAACCCGCCGTGCTGTGACCAAAGCCGTTGAGTCCAGAAACCTGGTTGTCTGTACCAAATCCTAAACTCAAGTGCGGATTGTGAGTATTTCTCCATCCCACAGCCACACATAGCCTACCCCATCTTGATATCGTGTCTTTGTTCCACTCTCTAAGTAATCCTACAAATACCCTGGTAACTTGTTTAAAACTGTCAGAATTCTCTGTGCCTCCTGTCCCTGATCTCCCAGCATTAACACCATTCTTCTACTCATCTCTGTCTTGCATAGATCCTTAGTCATATTTGGAATAATTTAAGTAATTCCCACAGAGCTGAACGTGGGGGGAAAAGGTTAACATTGCAAATTAACCTTGGAGCGAACCGTGTCTTTCTTTAACAATCTAGTCTTGATAATCTAGTTTAAGTAAAACGTGTCCTTTCTTTCCAAACTGACTTTCTGTGTTAACTGCTTTTATTCTCTCCTTCCACATTGAAAATCTCATCCAGGTATACAGCTAGAGCCACTCTTTTACTTCTATATTATCCCTGTGATGTGCATTTACCACCCTGCCTAAAAATCGATTTCCGATTCAGTCTATTTCACCCTTTTTTTTAAAAAATAAAAATGTTTTGACATTTAAAACTGCAAAAAGAGGAAAATGCAACTTTTCAACGTGTGATTTTGGCTGCACTGTGTTCTTACTTTCAAGTTGCTTTCTGAACTGTATGCCCGTTGTTGATACCTTGCCTTGTGATATTACATCCCTGATACTGTGATGACTCACATTCACCTCATTTATTCAACCGCAGGTTTAAATTGATTATTTACCTATTCCGAGTGTCATTTTATGCAACTGTGAAGGATTTTTGCCTCTTATTTTGTGGGGGAAGGTCAGGTTTAATTCTGTTTGCTGCCTCGTATCCCTGATTCCTTGCTGCTCCCTTCTATATACTCAAAATTCGATTAATAGGGGTTTGAGGGAGCATTGCAGGGGGAGATCTTAACTCGGGTGCTATCTACCTGAACAGTAAAATTGCTCCTATTCATCTGTACTTTGGATATGTTCTAGTAGAAGATCAACAAAGTGTATTTCATTAGTTTACATTGTAATTATCACCCCATTGGTGATTGCTGCCCAATTTTAAAACTGTGTGATTTTCTTTGAATTTAAAATAAATAAATATTGTATTACCACCCACTGGCCTGGTTCATGGTCCATTGTGACCCGAGGTATTTATAAAAGGGGGTGTGAGATGGGTTATGTGCCAGCTCAATTCAAATTCGAAGAAAATAAAGAAAAAGTATGCAAATTGAGAGCTACATACTAAGCTAAGGGCAAGAGTCCTGGTCCGGTGTGCGACGCCCGATTAGAATCCTTTACAGCTTGGGGGCTCGTGCCAGGAATTGGGATTGTATACACCCGTGACAGCTTAACACAGCAGGCTAACCTTCAAGGTAGTGATACTTTGTGTCGTTGGAACACTGTGCTGGAATCCTGTATGCCTGCGGCTTTTCTGGACTTCTCCTCACCTTGATGTTGGCGGGTTCTCAATCCTGCTGTCTTGGCAGGGGCGCGTTGTGCTCGGTGGGCAATGGCGATCGAGTTACTTCACTGATGCCGGCCCGCCTTGAGTCTTTCAGGTAGGTCTTATTGCTGTGGTATATTGCTGTCCTTGCATGCCTTTTGGATTAAACAATGTCTTTTTCTCTTCCCAAAGTGCGCGGAAGTCCAATCTGTGGCATAGACTGAATTTGGGGTTCGCCGGTAAGTATTGGCGTTTTTAGAGCGCCTTGATGCGGTGAGTAGGCGCTATGCACTGCGTTAAGATGCCTTGCCTTTGCTAACCTGTTATCTTTTCCTCTCCACAGGTCGCGGTACTCAGCCGAAGAATGGAATGTCCGAGGTGATGCTGATTGAGGAGCGGCTGGCGAGGTAAGCCTTTTGGCACAGTTCAATAATTGTACAAATGTCTAATGCCTTGTTTCTCCTCTTTTACAGGTCCGTCGATCCAAAGGAGCGCTGGTTCCAAGATGACGGTCGGAAGAGCTGCGGACCTCTAACGATGAAGTTCAGGTAAGCTGCTGCCTTTTCTAATGATGTCCTTTCCTTTTTTGCAGATGCTGTTCTTCCGAGGTTCGTGGCTGAAGCTGAACACAGTGAGGGTCACGTTGCAGAATTGCAAACTAACGCGAAGCGCGTCAGTCCTGTCGGGTGTGGTTTAAATAGGTTCAAGAAAGAAGTCCAGGTAAAATAGTCCCCATGGTACCACACCCAAAAATACTATACTGCAAGCCTGGTTCCAAGGAGCCAGGTTATGGGGATGCCTCCACGTTGATTGGCATTAAATAAAAGTAGTTCCCAAGCACAAGTCCATTTTCAAGTATGAGCGTGGCGCCAAAGGCGCCAGGACTGGCCCCAAGAAAGCCTAGGCTGATAATACTTGGGTTTAGTGGGGACCTGAGTCAAGGCTCTCCCTGGCCCATAGGATGGCCAGGGATTCTTCGGGATGTGGGTCATGACAGCACTCCCCCTCACCCCCACCAAGGCCCCTCTCAAGGTGTTCCTTCTGTCTGGCCCAGGTTTGGTTGGGAAGTTTCGATGGTAGTTTTTGATCAGACGCGGTGCGTGAACGTTTTCACAGGGTTCCCGGGATCTATCCTGGGGTCCAAAGCCTTTCCAATCTATTAGATAGTATAGCCTCCCCCTTGAGTATTTGGAATCTAGTATGCCTTTAACTTCGAATTCTGGTTCTCCGTCAACAAGAATGGGTTTCGGTGCTGCTTCAATCCGTGTGCCAGGTTGCATTGGTTTTAAGAGGGACACTTGAAATACCAGATGGATGCATAGATTGGTGTTACGCTCACCTGGCTCCCACAGGGGCGTTGATCGGACCCGGGCAGCTGCGACCTCCTCCAACGTGAAGCGTAGTGCAGCGATGACAGACTGGACTGGACCACCTAACCTCGTCTGCTTGACCCGTAGAAGTATTCTCCTTATGTTTGTAAATGATGAGCTCTCCATCCTGCGTGGAATGCAGGGGCGCGTAGATACCAGTTACTTCACTGGCCAAAATCGAAGCGGAAGGTAATCCTTTTAAAGGAATAAAGTGGGTCATTTTGGAAAAAAGATCCACAATAACTAGAATGGTGTTAAATCCATTACACGGAGTTAGATCTGTAATGAAGTCTAAAGACAAGGTGTGCCATGGTGTAGGTGGAATATCCAAAGGTTGTAAAAGACCAGCTGGTTTTTTCTTCTGACTTTTGTTTTGGGCACGGATACCACAAGACATCACAAATGACTTTATGTCCTTTTGCCAGGTGGGCCACCAGAATTGTCTTTTAATTTTAGCTTCAGTTTATGCGATACCTGGGTGTCCTTCCATAAGGGCGTCATGATAATTGGAGATGACTAGTTCTTGTAGTTCCTTGTGTGGTAGAAATAGACGTCCTTGATAGTAAGGCAGGTCACTGATGACTGAATAATCTTGGCCTTTCTTTACCCAGTCCTGCAGGGCTGCTGGATCGAAAAAGTTGTTGGATTTTTAAGTTAATGTCTTCTAGAGTCTGTAGAGTAGTTATGCCAAGAATTCTTTGTTCTGAAATTATAGGCACCGGTTCCGGGTTCGAATATACTTCTCCCATCCCTATTCGGGATAGGGCATCTGCCTTGCCATTTTTACAACCTGGTCAATAAGTGATCACGAAATCGAATTCGGCAACGAATAATGCCCACCGAAGTTGACGCGATGATTGGGCCTTGGCTGTTTTCAAATACTGCAGATTCCTGTGATCGGTGATTACAGTGATGGTAAGCCTGGCACCGAGAAGATAATGCCGCCAAGCCTTGAAGGCGGACTTGATGGCTAATAACTCCTTATCAGTAACCGCATAGTTTAATTTGGGTGTTGAGAACTTTCTTGACCAGAATGCTACTGGATGAAGTTGACCGGTTTCGGGATCCTTCTGGGACAGGACAGCTCCTATGACTTAACTGGATGCATCGGTTTCAACTATGTATGGAAGCTCAGGGCGTGGATGCTTTAAGACAGGTGCAGACGTGAATCTCGATTTTAGCTCTTGGAAGGCTCTTTCAGCCTCTTCAGTCCACAAAAAACTTTTGTTTTTTCGCAAAAGTGCTGTGATGGGGTGCACAATATGTGAGAATTCAGGAATAAATCTGCGATAGAAATTTTCAAATCCAAGCATGCTTTGTACCCCTTTAACTGAAGTGGGTGTTGGCCACTTGAGGATTGCGTTCACCTTTCGACAGTCCATTCGAACTCCTTTTGGAGTCAGGATAAATCCCAGGAATTCAACTTCTGTAGAATGAAAAACACATTTCTGCAATTTTGCATATAACTTGTGCTTGCGTAGTTTCTCAAGGACTGCACGAACGTGCTTCACATGGTCTGATTCTGAGGAGTACACTAGAATATTGTCTATGTATACGACAACACAGACGTCAATGAGTTCATGAAGGACATCCTTCATAAAATACTGGAAGGCTGCTGGTGCATTGCACAACCCGAATGGCATCACCTGGTATTCGAATAACCCGTACTTGGTGCGAAAGGCAGACTTCCATTCATCGCCTTTCTTTACACGTACCAGATGATATGCCCCTCGGAGGTCTAACTGAGTGTAGATACAAGCATCCTTTACTTGGTCTAGTAATTCGGGGATCAGAGGCAAATGGTATCGTTTTTTTACCGTAATCTGATTTAATGCGCGGTAGGCTATGCACGATCTAAGGTCACCTTCCTTTTTAGGCACGAAGAATAGAGCTGAGGATGCAGGATATTTGGATGGACGAATGAAGCTATTAGCAAGGTATTGGTCCAGATATTGTCGTAAGTGAATATTTTCGGGTTCCGTAAGGGCGTAGATTCTACTGCATGGAGGTTGTGCACCGGGTACTAGGTCAATTTGACAATCGTATGATCTGTGAGGTGGTAAGGTATTTGCCTGTTCTTTTTGAAAAACATCTTGAAATTCCTGAGGTAACTGCACAACTGGATTAGTAACGGTGGCCAGGCTTTTGTTCAATGTTTTTTCCAGGTAACAGGTGTGTGCACAATCTGGGAAGGTCACTTTCTTCTCTCGCCAATCAATACAAGGATTATGTGTTTCCAACCATGGCATTCCCAGAATTATTTGGAATTGCGGCGCCTTGATTAAATCAAACACAATAGTTTCTCGATGCCCATCTTGACCCAACAGTGTCAGCTCAGTAGTGGAATGAGTTACAGGCCCAGAGGCAATTTCAGTTCCATCGACTGTGGTGGTGACATCCGAAGCGGTCTTTTTGCAAAGGGGTAGATTCATCCTTGAGGCCAATTCGTGGTCCATGTAGTTTCCTACGGGCCCACTATCAATGTATGCCCTTACTGCGTGCATACGTGATGGCTGCCTTTGATCAATTAGGACCACTGGTATAATTAGGTGGGAGGTCTGAGTGTCCTTCTTTAAGCTCGGCAAGCGGACCTTTATGCTTGTTGAGCGTGGTCGTTTCCTGAATCAGGCTCTATTTGACTTTTGTCAGCAACTCCTACTGCTTTCTTGGGTGGTTTTATAGGGCAATCCCATAGAAAATGTCCTGCGGTTCCACAGTACAGACACAATTGCATCTGCCGTCTATTTTCTCTTTCCTTTTGAGTTAAGGGTCCTTTAACCTCCCCGATCTGCATAGGTTCTGATGCATCTGTTCCTTTGGGGGTAACATTGGGTTTAACCCATACCCGACTCTCGAACTTAGCTCGATCAGCCTTTCTATTCTGAAGTCGGTGGTCTAACTGGACCACTAAGTCTATATATTCTGCGCAATCCTGAAGTGGGTTCACAACTTGAGCCAAAACATCTTTGAGTTCTCCCCGAAGCCCACAATGAAATAATGTAATTCGTTTCTCCTCAGGCCATCCGGTTTCCACCACCAACCTATTGAAGGTTGCGATATAGGTTAGCAGATCCTGATTACCCTGTCGTAGGGATAAAAGTTCGTTATCCAGGGCCTGTCCCTGCGAATGTCTGGCGAACAGTCTTTCCATGCTTCTTTGAAAACCCTGTAAATCCCAAAGAAGAGGGTCATCCTGGTTGACTAGTGGAATTTACCAGTCAGCTGCGCTGCCACTAAGATATGATAGTACAAAGGCTACTTTGGCTTGGTAATTTGGAAAAGCTCCAGGTCTGCATAAAAAGTGCAAGCGGCATTGATTCATAAACACTGCAAACCTTTTTGGGTCCCCAGCAAAGCGTTTGGGTGGAGCCAAAGGAATACCCCCTGGTAGGATTACTTGCACAGGATTGCTCGAAGAAACAGGAGCTGGGTTTCTCCCGAGTCCAGGTAGGGGTGTTTGCCCAGCTTGATTTTGCAGCAGTTGTCTAGCAAGATCATTTGTGCGTTCCTTTGACACAATCAGTTCTCTCCTGAGGGCATTAGTCTCTTGGCGCGCAGAGTGCACTTCCGCCCTAAATTCCCCTAATACTTGGGCTAGTTTGTCTGTTTCAGAGGTTTCAATAACGCCCGGGTGGGGATTTGTAGATAGGCTTCGCGTTCGGTTACGCTCACCTGGCTCCCACATGGGCATCGATCGGACCCGGACAGCTGCGACCTTCTCCAACATGAAGCGTAGTACAGCGATGACAGACTGGACTGGACCGCCTAACCTCGTCTGCTTGACCAGTAGAAGTATTCTCCTTATGTTTGTAAATGATGAGCTCTCCATCCTGCGTGGAATGCAGGGGCGCGTAGATACCAGTTACTTCACTGGTTTGAAGGCGTTGGAAGAGTTCCGGATGAATATTGACTCCGAGGTTCCAGCCGAGAACCCGTAAGTATAAATTCAAAGAGTTCAATATGTCCAATGTTCACTCTTGTACATTCCTTTCTTGTGTTGCAGCTGGGTCCAAGAGAAGATTGTCTTGTGGCAGCTGATGGTGTTCAGGTAAGAGTCTGTATTATCCAACACTGTCCGGCAAAAGGTGCGTTTGTTTAAATTGCTGGTTTCTCTCTCCTTACAGGTGCGGCGTAAGAAGTTGCGGTTTGTTACCTGATTAACAACCGGAGGCATTATTCTGTAAGTCTATGGTGGAGAGGTTGTATTTGTTGGCTTTTTCGGCTTACTTTATGTTTCTTTTGTCCCCTAGATGGTGGAATTCGGCGGAGAAAGTGATGGAGGCTGCGCCGGATCGAAAAATGCTGTGAGGACTGGTGAGTATGGTGCGGCGCTGCAGCTGGCGATGCGACGCGTGTAGAATAATGTCCTTTCCAAGTTCGAAGACGTGATGGATCTGTAATTCAGGTAAGGATTGAAATAATATCTGTTTTCTAACCTTTCCTTCTTCTTTCTTCTATTGCTAGGAGTTCTGGATTCGAGACGGGCGTGGCTGAAGACTGGATGCTGACTGCAGGTACGGTGAGCGTTACGCTGCTGGATGCAGAATAACGCAAAGCGTGTGCTGCTGTTCGGGCGTGGTTTAAATAGCCTCCAAAGTAGTTCCAGGTAAGAAGTCCCTAGAACCACACCCGAGTAAAAAATAGTCCCTGTAGTAAAATAGTCCCATCAGGGCTCACATTGGCTTGGATTCATTTGCAGCATGGTCTGCATGAGGTAAGTAAAGACTATGAGCCTGGCACCTATGGCGCCAGGACTGATTTCTATTATGAGCCTGGCGCTTAAGGCGCCAGGACTGAACCCAGACAGCCCCCAGCCGGGGATGCTGGGGTTTTATTAAATATCTGGATGCCTGCTCCCGGGGCTGATGGGCTTGATCCGGATGCCTGGGGGTAGGAATCATGACAATTGGATGGTAAATCTAATTTGACCGCTGCTGGATTGATAATCACCTTGATGGTGTAGGGTGCCAAATACCTGGGTTGAAAGGTTTGGGGTCCTTTGATGGGTATAAACCTGGTGGCTAACCAAACCTTGTCTCCTAATTGATAATCGGGGGCCACTGTCCTGTGTTGGTCGGTGAATTGTTTTTGCTTGTCTTTGGCGCGAATCAGATGTTCTTTGGCTTTTTTTAAAGCCCGAGTGATGTTGGTATGAAGGGTTTTTACTGCTGGCATTTCTAAGTTGGTTGGGAGATCCAATTCTGAGGTATGTGGGTGTCTCCCATATAGGGTATAGAAGGGTGTTTGTCCAGTACTGGAATGTTAAGAGTTGTTATATGCGTACTCGGCTATCCATAGTAAGTCCTTCCAGTCTCTTAGCTCGTGATGCAACATACACCGCATGTATTGCTCAAGGGTCTGGTTGGTCCTTTCGGTCTGGCCGTCCGTTTGGGGGTGATGGCTAGTGGATAGCCGGACGTCAATTTGCACCATTGTACAACACTTTCTCCAAAAGTTGGAAACAAACTGGCTACCTCGATCGGAGATCAGGACTGATATGAAGCCATGTAATTTAACAATATTGTCCAGAAATACCTTGGCTAGAGTGGATGCATCTGGAAGGCCTTTGAGTGGAATAAAGTGGGCCATCTTTGAGAATAGATCTATGACTACAAGGATGGTGTTAAACCCTTGACTGATAGGCAGATCAGTGATGAAGTCGAGGGAAAGGGTGTGCCATGGCGCTGGAGGAATGTCCAAAGGTTTCAGAAGGCCGGATGGTTTGTGTTTTTGCGATTTATTTTGTGCGCAGACGCCACAAGACTGAATGTATTGGATGATATCTCTTCGCCAGGTAAACCGCCAGAAGTTCTGTTTAACCTTGGCTAAGGTTTTGGTAATTCCAGGGTGTCCTTCAATTGGGGAATCGTGATAACCTGCAATCACTTGTTGTTGTAAGTTTTTGGTGGGTATGTATAGATGACCCTTAAAAAAGGGTAAGCAGTCTTGGACGAAATATTGTTCTCCCTGCGCTTGCCATGCAAGGAGGGTATCCGGATTCATGGTTTGTTGAATTTCTTTTTTCAGTTCCATGTGGGTTAAGGCTGTAGTAAGGCCTAAGAGTTTGTCTTCAGGTATTCTGGGGACTGGATCTGGAATCGTATAAACCAAGTCATCAGTGCCAGTACGAGATAGTGCATCAGCTTTTCCATTCTTGACGCCTGGTCGAAATGTTATGACAAAATCATATTCGCCGAAGAAGAGAGCCCATCGCAGCTGGCGTGAAGATTGGGCCTTCGCTGTTTTTAGATATTGCAGGTTTCGGTGGTCAGTAATAGCTGTCATGGTTTGTCTGGCCCCCAGAATGTAGTGGCGCCAGGCTTTGAAGGCGGATTTGATTGCCAAGAGTTCTTTGTCTGTGATGGCGTAATTAATTTCTGGAGGTGAGAATTTCTTTGACCAGAAGGCCACTGGATGTAGCTGGCCAGTTTCGGGATCCTTTTGTGAGAGGACAGCTCCCATTGCTATACTGGAAGCATCCGTTTCCACGATATACGGGAGGTCTGGACGTGGATGTCGCAAGATCGGTGCTGAGGTGAACCTTTTTTTTAGTTCTTGAAAGGCTTTTTCTGCGTCTTCGGTCCAGGCAAATTTCTTGTTATTTTTTCGTAACAATATGGTGATTGGGTGTACAATTTGGGAGAAGTCTGGTATGAACCGGCGATAAAAGTTTGCAAAGCCTAACATACTTTGTACTCCCTTTACTGACATCGGTGATGGCCACTTCAGAACGGCATCAACCTTGTGCAGGTCCATCCTGATGCCCCCGGGAGTCAGGATGAAGCCTAGAAACTCCACTTCAGTTACGTGAAAAAAGCACTTTTCCATCTTGGCAAATAAACGATGTTCACGGAGTTTGGCGAGGACAGAACGGACGTGCTTGATATGATCTTGTTTAGAAGTTGAGTACACCAGGATATCATCTATGTACACTAGGGCGCAGACATCGATTAACTCTCTCAGGACATCATTCATGAAGTATTGGAATGCTGCCGGCGCATTGCATAACCCAAAGGGCAAGTCTTGAAATTTGAATAAACCATATTTAGTACGGAAGGCAGTTTTCCATTCATCGCTGCTTCTGACCCAAACCAGGTGATACGCTCCCCGAAGATCGAATTTGGTGTAAATTTGAGTGTCTTTAACCTGGTCCAGCATTTCCAGAATAAGTGGCAAAGGGTAACGGTTCTTTACAGTGATCTGGTGCAATGCACGCTAGTAAATAAAGGTCCTTAAGTCCCCTTCTTTTTTCGGTACGAAGAACAAAGGACTGGCTGCAGGGGACTTCGATGGACGGATTCATCTGTTTGCGAGGTATTGGTCTAGGTAGGATTTCAGATGAAGATTTTCAGGTTAAGTCAGAGCATAGATTCTACCACAGGGGACTTGGGCACCAGGAACAAGGTCGAGTTGACAGTCATAGGGCTTGTGTGGCGGTAGGGTATTTGCTTGGTCCTTGTGGAATACATCCTGGAAATCGTGGTATTCTTCGGGCAGGGTACTGGTTACACCTAAGATAGATGTCGTTGTTCCGGGTGTTGTAGAAATACTGAAAGCTGTTTTCTGTTCTTGATAATAACAGGCTGGAGAGCAGTCACTGGGGAAGGTTAATTTCTTGGCTCGCCAGTTAATCAAAGGATTATGAGCAACTAACCATGGCATCCCTAGTATAAGCCGAAATTGAGGCGCTTTGATGAGATCGAATGAAATGAGTTCTCTATGCCCGTCCTGGCACAGCAATGTTATCTCAACTGTGCATTGGGTTACGGGTCCGGAAGCAATTTCAGTCCCATCCACTGTAGTCACCTTATCTGTAGTCGGCTTAGAACATAAGGGAAGTCCCATCTCTGCAGCCAGATCTTGATCAATATAATTCCCGACTGCCCCACTGTCGATGTAAGCCTCAATGGCATGCATTCTTGACGACCGTTGGTTATTGATTAAGATCACTGGTATTGCAAAGTGTGAGGTCGGTGGCTCATTCCTCTCACTCGAAAAAACTGACCTCTACGTTTGCCGAGCTGGGTAGTTTTCCGATTTAGATTCTTTCTCTTCATCTTTCTCCGTGGCCCCAACGACCTTCCTAGGGGGCTTCACCGGGCAGTCCTTCAGGAAGTGCCCAGATTTTCCGCAATATAGACACAGTTGTTGTTGCCTTCTTTTATCTCGCTCTTGTTTAGTTAATGGAGGTCGCACTCCCCCTAGTTGCATGGGCTCCACAGGGTTTTCTTGTGCACAAGTTACATTGTCTCTAGACCGAACATACACCGCCCGTGGATCCACTTTAGAGCGGTCTGCTTTTCGGTCTTGCAGCCGGTGGTCTAATTGTACGACCAAATTTATGAACTCTGAGGAGGATCCACTACTTGAGCTAGAACTTCTTTTAATTCGCCTCGTAAACCCCGATGAAACAACGTGGTTATTTTGTTTTCGGGCCACCTAGCTTCAGCGACCAATCTGTTGAAAGTAGCAACGTATGTTAACAAGTCCTGATTCCCCTGTCGGAGGGAAAGGAGTTCATTGTCCAATGCTTGCTCTCGGGTATGACGAGCAAAATGTTTCTCCATTTCCTTCTGAAATCCCCCAAAGTCATGTAATAAAGGATCATCATGAGTCACCAATGGTACTGACCAATCTGCTGCGCTACCGCCCAGGTATGATAGAACAAAGGCCACCCGAGCCTGGTCGTTTGGGAATGATCCTGGCCTACAAAGAAAGTGAAGGCAACATTGATTCATGAGAGCGGCGTATTTCCGCGGATCACCTATAAATCGCTCCGGTGGGGCCAAAGGAACTGTTCCTGGTAGCATAATTTGCACCGGAGTAGAGGAAGTGGATGGCAGGGTTGGGTTCTGCATCGTTGGGTTGCTTCCAGGTAGAGGTGTCTGACCTGCTTGTGATTGCAAGTATTGTCTGCTAATGTCTTCAGTGCACTCCTTAGTCACTATTAAATCCCTTCGGAGAGCATTAGTCTCCTGTCGAGCAGAATGAACCTCGCTGCGCAGTTCTCCTATCAATTGAGCCAACTGGTCTAGTTCTGAGGTTTCCATGGCGCCCAGGTGGATTTAGTTTGGCAGGCTTTGCGTTCTGTTACGCTCACCTGGTTCCACGGGGGCGCCACCCAGCAATTGGGGTTCAGGTATCCCACCTTGCGATGCCCTGATGACCAGCAAAAGAATTCTGCCCTGGAATACTGGGGTAAACAGCCCCCCACCACCCTGTATCCCTGCGGCCTTTCTGGACTTCTACTCACCTTGTTTTTGATGTTGGCGGGTTCTCCGTCCTGCTGTCTTGGCAGGGGCGCATTGTGCTCGGTGGGCAATGGCGATCAAGTTACTTCACTGATGCCGGCCCGCCTTGAGTCTTTCAGGTAGGTCTTATTGCTGTGGTATATTGCTGTCCTTGCATGCCTTTTGGATTAAACAATGCCTTTTTCTCTTCCCTAGTTGCGCGGAAGTCCAATCTGTGGCATAGACTGAATTTGGGGTTCGCCGGTAAGTATTGGCGTTTTTAGAGCACCTTGATGCGGTGAGTAGGCGCTATGCACTGCGCTAAGATGCCTTGCCTTTGCTAACCTGTTATCTTTTCCTCTCCACAGGTCGCGGTACTCAGCCGAAGAATGGAATGTCCGAAGTGATGCTGATTGAGGAGCGGCTGGCGAGGTAAGCATTTCGGCACAGTTCGATAATTGTACAAATGTCTAATGCCTTGTTTCTCCTCTTTTACAGGTCCGTCGATCCGAAGGAGCGCTGGTTCCAAGATGACGGTCGGAAGAGCTGCGGACCTCTAACGATGAAGTTCAGGTAAGCTGCTGCCTTTTCTAACGATGTCCTTTCCTTTTTTGCAGATGCTGTTCTTCCGAGGTTCGTGGCTGAAGCTGAACACGGTGAGCGTCACGTTGCATAATTGCAAACTAACGCAAAACGTGTCAGTCCTGTCGGGTGTGGTTTAAATAGGTTCAAGAAAGAAGTCCCGGTAAAATAGTCCCCATGGTACCACACCCAAAAATACTATACTGCAAGCCTGGTTCCAAAGAGCCAGGTTTTGTGGATGCCGCCACGTTGATTGGCATTAAATAAAAGTAGTTCCCAAGCACAAGTCCATTTTTCAAGTATGAGCGTGGCGCCAAAGGCGCCAGGACTGGCCCCAAGAAAGCCTAGGCTGATAATACTTGGGTTTAGTGGGGACCTGAGTCAAGGCTCTCCCTGTCCCATAGGATGGCCAGGGAGTCTTTGGGATGTGGGTCGTGACAAATACAGAAAGTTATTGGAGCACACCAGACGGGTAGAAGGTGCTCTGGAAGAGAACACCCAAACTAAAAATGTGCAAAGTCAGGAGGTGAATCTCCTGCAACTAAAATTGTCTCAGTATTCCCAAACTATACAGGCAGCACAAAAAGATAATGAGGCCCTCTGTGAGGAGAAAGATGGGCTCCACCAGCAAGTGGCAGCTCAAGAGCGGGTCATAGAGGCCAGTAAAGCCCTGATAGCTGAGCAAAAAGGCTCAGACCTTTGCTTATTATCAAGAGGTAGGGGCTGAGAAGGAGGAACTAGCGAGGTTGTAGAAAGAGTATGCTAGATTTAAATCCAAACTGGAGGGACCCCGAACAAGTAGAGGGACAGGGCAACCCCTGATCATATTATGATGACCTCTGTACTAAGGGACTCAAACCCATTTAATACTTTGTACAATGCTGACTTCATGTCTACTGGTTCACATGAGCCAGAAACCATGAGGCCGTCAGAATTAAATAGGCCTAGCATAATAGAGCTGACAGGTCAGCGCCCCCCAGAAATTGATGGAGGGGCGTCCCTGTATAGATCCCAAAATAATATGGCTGATGCCTCTGACAAGGAAGCCTCCTATGAGGAGAAAGTCAGGGAATTAGATCTGCAGAAATACTACCTCCAAAGGGACCAGTTGGTTCGATTTGCAGAAAAACAGTATGAAATAAGAGCATTCTGAAGACCTCCATCGAAATCAGGGCAGTCGGGGGGGGGGGGGGATCCTTCACCAACCCTGGAAGCAGGAAGGAGTCAGAAGACTACTCTCCTGTGAGCCACAGGGGAGAAGAAACTAGGTCCCACCATTCTACGAGCCCCTCACAAGCTCAAAGAATCAGGGAGCGCCTAGAAGATCAGGAGGGGTCCTCCAACAGTAGCGCCTTTGAGTCTGAAGGCGAGTGGAATCAGGTGACACGGAAAAAGAAGGCAAATAAACAAAAGAGAGCATTGGTGAAAAACCCCATTCGGCAGAGCAAGGCTATTAGGAATTTCATAACACTATACCATAAAAACACAAAATATTCTGTTTGGGAGCATTTGAAACTCTATGAACAAATGTTGGACACTTTCCACCTTAAAGATAGCCAGAACTGCATAGATTATGCCAAATGGACGTTCTCTCCGGAGTACTCCAGCTTCTTTGCTGGACTGGAAGACCAAAACCATTCAAGATGGTCCACCTACAAGGCAGCCATCTTGAAGCACTTTTCCGTCCACAGAAACCCCCCAAGAGGCTTGCAAAGCGGCCTACAATTTGCAATACGGAGAAGATCAGGCCCCATGAAAATTTGTGCAGGAGCTAAAATGCGCCGTTGCACAAACTACCAAGAGGCTGCGCACAGATAGCAGAGAGTTTATAACTACCTACTTTCAGGTGCTCCCAAAATACATCATGACCCAGCTGGTGAGGGATTTTCATGATAAAAGATCCCTGGACTGGCTAATAGAGCAGGCTACTCGCACCTATGAGGTCCAAAAACCTGCAGAAAATAAAAATCAGGTAACAAAAACCCAAACCAACCAACACCGCTGCTGCCGCTAAGGTGGTGATGGTGAAGGTTGCCCCCATTTTGGACCTAGAAATGGGGGGGGGGGCTAAAAATGCACCTACCCAAAACCAGTAAAATCAGAGGCAAAGAAGGCCTTCTGGCAGGTGGCAGTCAGGGAGGTAAATCCCTCAAATGGGTCCCCTAACTCTGATTATTTAAGTCCCAGATACAAGAGCAACCGGCCTATCTTGGGGAATGTGTGGACTCCCCCAGCCCAAGGGGGGGATCCAACCAGATAAGTACCACCCTAGGGAACTTCCCTCCTAACTTCCCTGAGGAGGGCAGTAATCCCCCTAATCCTGGGTTAGGTTTCTTTCCCCGGTATCCACAAAACACCAACCTGCAGGAGAACCCTCCTTTCTTTCCACGCTTTCAGAAGCTAGACTATCGAATCTGAGGGTTACCAAAATCCCCATTTCCCAGGGTACTTCGGGAGAATGGATGGTTACCCCTCCCATGTACCACCTAGGCATGAACAGAGACTCCTGTACCAACCGGAACGGGTGTCCCAACTGGAGCGCCAGGTCCAGAATCTCACACATAATCTGGGTCGCCTGTTGAGGGCTCAGCAGAAACCTCAGATGAACATGGCGGCTCAGAACTCCTCAAACCAAGGGTCTGGCACCGCAGAACAACGACGGGGAGAGAATCCAGATAATGCACCGGTTCCAGAGGAGGAGGCACAGGGCAAAGGGGGGCGTAAAGCCCTGGAGGAAGCTTCCTTCCTCACCCACGAAAAGCACCTGGACATCCCGGAACCGGAACTAAAATATCCTGCTCCTGTAAATCTGCAACCCATGGAACAGAGGGTGGGTAGGAGAAATAAAGACATCAAACAGGCCCATTTTGTGGAGGAAGTTAGTGTCCTCCAGTTTGAAGGGGAAGAATCCTTAGAGGATTCTGGGAAAAGAATCTTCTCTTTCAGGGACGGGGGATTTCCTCCCAAAGAAAAATGGGTCCCAAGAGATCTAAATGAAGACTGGGTGGGTGTGGGGACTGATTCAGAGTCACCCATCCCTGGACCCCAGAATTGTCCATCCTGAGAAAGAATTTGTAATGGAGGGATCCTCCCCACAAATTGCTTTCAGAGACTGCCACCAGGTAAGAGGGGCAGCACAGAGCAAACGGAAACAGGGGATTCTGTAATCCCATCTATTTCAGGATGCCACATTTTTATTACAGATTCCCAGACTCCGGCACAGAAAATTGTCCAAAATTCCAGTGTGTCGGAGTCCAAAATAAAGAAATTGACCACCCAGCTTGCCCAAAATGCCCATTACCTTTGTCCGCTTGAGGAGAAGAAGGGGAGATTTTATGCCCCAGTGCGAGTGCAACGGGAATGTGCATTTTCTGCACTGGTGGATACTGCATTCCAAGCCACTCTTCTGTCAAAGGGCCTTTGAGCAGCTAAATTCAGGAAGGGGGAGGGACACCAGATCCCTCTCACCCCTCTTCCTGGACAACTCCAGAACTTCGAGGGGAACAAAATTCCTGTCGAGGGCACTGCAGATCTGGAAATAAAAATTAGGCAACATAAGGTGAAACACCCGGTCATAGTCGTGACTCCAGAGGGAACACCCTATTAGGGAATGACATCCTTCGCAGGTTGTCTCCCCTAATAGACTGTGTGAACAAGGTACTCTGGACTCAGACTACCAGGCCAATCAAATTAAAACAAGGTGTCAACCATGTTAGTTTAAATGGCACATGCCACATGGTTGAACAGAAACCTGATCATATTGAGTTTCATTTCCAGAATAATCAAATACCTGACGTTACAGTAATTGCTGTAAAACAACATACTGATGAAGGGAACTCCTCTCCATTCCTGAAAATCAACCTTCCTTCCAGTTTTAAGTGGCATTCCACACTGGAAGGAAATACTTTGAAATTTTATACTGATTCACAAACGGAAAATCCCAATTGTATAGTCGAAAGTGATGAGAAAATAGTTCAAGGTTTAGCTGACGTTCAGAAAATTACAGAACAGTTGTTCCTCCCTACTCAGTTAAATGAGGGGAAGGAGTCTGTTCTCGCCTGAGTGTGCATGAACAACGGAAAGAGCTTCCTCAGTGAAGCCATGTCCAGAAAGCTCCCAAAATATCCAGCCATTCCCACATTTAAATTGATCGAAAAGTGGGAAATGGGCCTGGAAACGCCCAATTCCCAACATCTCCTGCCTAGCAGGTGATTGCTCAAAATGGCGATAGGTGACAAAAGCATAGAACATAATTGTTGGGTCGTGCGAGATGTCCCTGCTGCATTCTATTTAGGTAGGGACATTCTCAATCGGTTAGCAATTAATTTGGACCTGATAAATTACAAGGCCTGGTCCCGACAAGGGGGCAATCCCATGGGCTTTGATGATTCAGAGAAAGCATTTCGGTCAGCTCAATTGCTGCCGTATGCGGTTGAAGTTCAAATTGGAGGAGGTCACCATCCCAGGACGGACCCGACAATTCCCACTTGAATTTAAAATGAAGAGGACAGAAACTGCAAAATCCTGATGCCTATGTACGTCTCAATGCCCATCTCCAACAGCAGGGGTTGGGGTTAAACCCAACACCTTTAGTCAATGTAGAACGCAAGACCATTCCAATAGTGGTGGATAACATCGACCTTAGGACTATCACTCTGGGCGCAGGCACCATTATTGGAATGGCGGTTGATGACCAACATTTTTCCATGGATCTAGGAAACAAACTGATAGGACTAATCCCTGATGACTGCTGTGACAGTGGCAATGACATACCACCGGACAGGATCTTCACCTGGCAAGGGGGGGAATTTCCTGGTGTACTCTTCCTGCCCTTACGGGGAGGAAAAGGTGACCTGTGACATCAGGCAGGATGAGGTGATATTCAACGTCCACAATGACTGCCTCTCCTACCTGAAACCCTCTGTCCAGGTCAATACTCTAACCAGAGACCTCTCCACCCAATTGGATGAGGCCGCTGAGATAGCAAAACCCGAAGTCTTTCCAGGCTTCAGGCAAATGGTTGAAGAGCAGGTCAACCTAGCTGATGCCTGTGAGACTCCGGAGCAAAAGCAAAAGTTGAAGCAGGTGTTCTTAGATTTACACAATATCTTTGCTGTGGACTCGTACGACTGTGGTCGCACCGAGATCCATACTAAACAATGCCCACGGACCCTGGAACGGCTCCTGTGTTTGTGAAGCAATATCGCTTGCCTGTCGCATACATGGAGTCGTTGACGGAAATAATCAAAAACCTTGAGTCCCTTGGGATAATTCATCCATTCCACAGCACCTTTAATAATCCGGTGCTGGGGATTTTAAAACCAAATGGCCAATGGAGACTCTGCGCAGACCTAATGGAGCTAAATAAATGGGTCCACATGCCCCCATGGCCTCTCCCATACATTGACCAAGGACTGGCCCAGATCCAGGGGTCATAGGTATACACTGCCATTGACCTGACAAATGGGTACTGGACCGTGTCTGTCAGTAGGGAGGACCAATACAAACTGGCTTTTACCTTCGGGGGCAGCAGTACACGTGGACCGAACTCCCTTCAGATACATAAACTCTGGCAACAAATTCAACATCTTCCTACACAAGGCCATGCCTGACTTGGGTGAAAGGGGTAACCTGGCCTATGTGAATGATGTCTTGATAAAAAGCTCAACTGTGGAGGAACACATAGCGGAAATCTGTTATGTTCTGACCCAGTTGAGGGTTGCGGTGTCAACTTCTTGGGACATGAAATAACTCCTGAGGGTCTCTGTCCCCAGGAGAAGAAAGTGGAAGCCCTCCTATAATTGAAAGACCAGACAACTCGGCGTGATCTAAAAAGCCTCCTTGGACTGACTAATTACAGTAGGAAGTTCATTGAGGATTACGCAGAGGTCACAAGACTCCTGATCCATCTGTTGAAGGGAGGGGGGGTCAAGTGGGAGTGGGGTTCAGAACAAGCCGAGGCAGTAAAACAACTCAAAAGAAGTCTCTCACAAGCGCCTTGTTTAGCTTACCCTATCAAAAACAAGGAGTTCTTCTTGCAGACAGGGTTCTCGAATACATGCTTGACAGCAGTATTATATTAAAAGCATGATAAGGTCAATAAAGTCATCTCCTATGCAAGTAAGACTTTATCCTCGGTGGAGGAAAAATTCAACGATTGTGAGAAGGCACTCCTGGCAATGGTGTGGGCATTGAAGAATTACCGCCCGTTCATCCAGGGGGAACACATCATAGTGGAGACTCCACACCAGCCTTTGCAATACCTCCAGAGTGACAGAATCCGGACCGGAAATGTGAGCAATTCCAGAATTACTTCCTGGATTCTGCCAATGCAAGGCTTTCCTGTGGAGGTCAGATATGGCCAAAACAAGAAGAGTCCCCTCGCGCAAGGTCTGGCTGACTTGCAGGATTGTGCCAGAGAAAACTGTCTCGAGGACGAAAGTCTTAAAACCCAGGACAACATGGAGGCGTACCTGAATTCCCAGCACAAAGTCTATGAAGAAGATAAGTGCCAGGGGATGCCCACAGTTTATGTGGACGGGTGCTCCTACCATGTTGACAACGGGGAAAGGAACTGGTGGCCGGCGTTGGGAATGCCTGGGTGAAAGATGCCCTGGAACCCTCCGCTGGGTACAAAAACAGTCTCCGTAGTAGTCAGGTGGCGGAGATGATGGCTGTCCATCAAGCCATCCTAATTGCCGTCCAACACAAATCCACCAACGGGTCATAATCACCAATTCAGATTATGTCCGGAACAGGTTCGTGGAGCACCTGGTGAATTGGATAACCAGAGCCATGCTGTGTGCTAAACAAACCCTTTAAACATGGCAAGCTAATACAAAATATTGATGATCTGGTCACCTCTAGTGGGATGAGAACGTGGGTATACACGGAGCACACCTAGTTGCTGATTGTTTTATAATATTTACTTTGTAAGTCAACTAATTTGATGTTATGTAATTTAGACATGGATTTAAGGTGCAGGGGAGAAAAACACAGTTTTTGTATCTAGACTGGGGGAAAGTAGAAATAGAAAGAGATTCCCAATTAGGGAACCCGCGTCCCCTGCACACTATAGATGGCCAATAGCCTATGAGTATTTAAAGAAAACCAGGTAGTAAATGGTCTCGGATATTTAAGTGGTTTACTAAACGTTCACTAGTTGAATTTTTTAACATAGAACTGATGGTAAACATTCAAATGACTATTAGGTTTCAGGTAAACATAATTTATTTATAAAATGTTATAAGGTGCCCAACGCATTTTGGGTTGTTCCACTCTTCATCAGGGGCAATAAACTGATTTCAACAAATATCTACAAGGAAGAATAATGTAAAGACATATTTTAGTGTATAAGGTACAGAAATGTTGTTTCAACACATCTATCACATTTCGTAGCTATTCACAGGATGTAGGTAGTCTCAGGTTATGAACAATTTTCAGTTAGTATATAGAGTTCACTCCAAAATCAAAGAAGAAAATATAGATCTGTCCAAAACTCTAATCAGTTGTAACATCTTCTATTCTTTTAATCCTGTTCTATGTGTAATCAGAGGAATATAGAGTATGTATGTGGATCAAAATATACCTATGATGCATTGATAGCCCAATGCTATCCAGTGGAGAACTATTGTGTTAAGGAATTCTAAAACTCCAAGATATGGGATCTAGGAATCGCAAAGGGATGAAAAAATATGAGTCAAATGCAAGACTAGTTGCCTGAACCTATTGTGTTGTGTGTAACCATTGTGAGCAATCCTCAATAAATCTATTAGTAAGATGCTGCCTATCTAGAGAAGGAGGTACATAGGTTGATTATTTCGAGTGAGGTATCACAATGTCCAGTATCTTACCGTTAAGATACTGGACATTGTGATACCTCACTCGAAAGGAATCTTGCATTTGACTCATGCATTTATCTATTTGTGATTCCTAGACCCCATATCTTTGAGTTTTAGAATTCCTTCAAACTAGATCTCCGCTGGACCAGCATTTTGAAGCTCTGAATGGAACAAGGGGGAGAATGCAACACGCTCATCCAGACCTTCTGTCTGGACTCTAGCCTGCTACAATAGATTCTGGGACACCTACGTGTTACTTTTGGAAGTGACACCTCCCATCCACTCTAAGGAGCTCCAAAGACAAACTCCCTGGCAACCCTGGGCTAAACTGACATTTGGTGACAAAGTCCAGCCCATTTGGCTCAAAAGACTATTTTACTGAATAAACTTTGAGACTTATTTCTACAACCGGATAACGCAGTAATGTAAACGTTTTACAGTTTAAATGCAATTTTTGTGGCTTTAAAACAAGATATCGTGGCCGTCTATAGCATGTATGAGACAGAAACGCCAGGAAAATATGAATCATGTGAAAAGTACATATGGTGGAACATTAAAAATGTATGGAAATATGCTCTAAGATAATATGTACATATATCTAAAATTGTGGAATTTTGGGTGAAACGGTTCCCACAAAAAAAAAAAAAATAACAAAAAACAAAATCGCTAAAAATCAATAGAAGGGTGAAACAATGCCGTACAGACCT
Source organism: Ambystoma mexicanum (assembly GCF_040938575.1). Classification (NCBI taxonomy): domain Eukaryota; kingdom Metazoa; phylum Chordata; class Amphibia; order Caudata; family Ambystomatidae; genus Ambystoma; species Ambystoma mexicanum. Next base: position 976,787,560 of record NC_090924.1, read on the forward strand.
GGAAGTTGGAATACCATGCTCTGTATGAAATATGTATTCTGCCTATGTAATTTGCAAAAGTGCCACAATTGTAAAAAGGAGCGATTTATGGCATAATTCATTTTTTGCAAAAATGACTGTGGGATGGCTTTGTATCTCATAAAACCCAACCCCATGAACTGAGTCCCCTCCTGGAGGAAGCGACAGACATAGGCTGACCTATCCGGTTCTCAGGGGTAGGTCTGGCTTAGTTCTGCCCAACAATAAATCCTGTGATGTCACCCGCCTTTTATAAAGGGGGGAAGCTCACAGAGAGAGGTCTCTCTTCTGAATTTTCCAGCGCCTGCGTATCCATATATTCCACTTCACTTTGCAAGATTGTAGACTCTACTGCCAGGCCAGAGCATAGCTGACCCTTTCCAGGCAGGACCATTGATCCAGAAACCCCACTAAAAATCCCAATAACTAGGGGGAAAAGCTGTGGTACCCTTTTGGGAGTATCCTGTGACCAGACCTGATTTTTGCCCCAAAACCTGCATGCCAACTGTACCCTTGCCATCCAGTGACCAGACAGGGCCAGCTGTATGGTGTTAGGAGTGCCCGCCGTGCTGTAACCAGAGCCTTTGAGTCCAGAAACCTAGTTGTCTGTCCCAAATCCCAAACTCAAGTGCGGATTGTATTTCCCCATCCCATAGCCACACATAGCCTACCCCATCTTGATATCTTGTCTTTGTTCCACTCTCTAAGTAATCCTATCCATACCCTGGTAACTTGTTTAAAACTGTCAGAATTCTCTGTGCATCCTGTCCCTGATCTCCCAGCGTTCGCACCATTCTTCTACTCATCTCTGTCTTGCATAGATCTTTAGTCATATTTTGAATAATTTAATTAATTCCCACATAGAGCTGAAGGCGGGGTGAAAAGGTTAACGTTGCAAATTAATCTTGGAGCGTACTGTGTCTTTCTTTAACAATCTAGTCATGATAATCTAGTTTAAGTAAAACTGTCCTTTCTTTCCAAACCGACTTTCTCTGTTAACTGCTTTTATTTTTTCAACCGAATCTCCTTCCACATTGAAAATCTCATCCAGGTATTCAGCTAGTGCCACTCTTTCACTTCTATATTGTCCCTGTGATGTGCATTTATCACCCAGCCTAAAATCCGAATTCCGATTCGGTCTATTTCACCCGTTAAAAAAAAAAAAAACATTTTGACATTTAAAACTGCAAAAAGAGGAAAATGCAACTTTTCAACGTGTGATTTTGGCTGCACTGTGTTCTTACTTTCAAGTTGCTTACTGAACTGTATGCTCATTGTTGATACCTTGCCTTGTAGTTGTTAGTGATATTACATCCCTAATACTGTGATGAATGATGAATGATATTTACCTCATTTATTGAAGCGCATGTTTAAATTAATTATTTACCAATTTCGAGTGTCATTTTATGCAATACGAATTTAAATCCGGTTTGCTGCCTCATATCCCGGACTCCTTGCTGCTCCTTTCTATCCACTCAAAATTCGATTAATAGGTTTTTGAGGGAGCATTGCAGGGGGAGATCTTAAGTCGGGTGCTATCTACCGGAACAGTAAAATTGCTCAAATTCATTTGTGCTTTGGATATGTTCCAGTAGAAGGTCAACCAAGTGTATTTCATTAGTTTAGTAATTATCACCCCATTGGTGAACGCTGCCCAATCTTACAACTGTGTGATTTTCTTTGAATTTAAAATAAATAAATATAGTGTTACCACCCACCGACCTAGTCCTTGGTCGATTGTGACCAGGGGTATATGTAAAATGGGGGGTGAGACGGGTTGGATGCCAGCTCAATTCGAATACATAGAAAATAAAGAAAAAGTATTCTAATTGAGTGCTACATCCTAGGCTAAGGGCAAAAGTCCTGGTCCGGTGTAGGACGCTCGATTGGAATCCTTTACAGAATGTTTAAACCTTTAGCAATGGATTGTGTTTTCTAGGAGTAATGGTAATGGCCTTAAAGAAATATCTACAGTCATAAGAACCTCAAACCATACAAAGACATCCTCAATTTATCAACCTTCATGAAAAAGGTTTAGTAGAAGGTAACCTCCAACAAATACATTTGGTCCAGAAACTTACCTATTATGAAATTCATTTAAAGGATGATAATTTGTCGTCCAAACCTTTTATCACTAAATATTTGCTCTCTTAATTAGAAAACTATTTCCTTTAGTTTTGGTGACCTTCTACTCTCGTTTGGTTAGTCTGATGGCCATTTATTAAGTTGTGAGGAATAAAGATTTTCCATAATAACTTACTAGAAAGTCTTAATTCTATTAAAGACACGGAGGCGAGCATTCTCTTCCTTTAATATTTCATATAGGAGAAAGCTCAGCAGCAACATATTTGTGCACCACACATATTAACATATTTGTAATGGAGGTGCTACAAACATATAACAAACATGACATTAAACCATTCCAAATAAATCCCAAGTCCAGAATAATTCCTGAAAGGTTGAAAAACTGCATTTCCCATGATGCTCCCAAAGGTCATCTAGCATCCATGGTCATGTGCCCCTAGTTCTCCAATAGGCGTGTATGTATCCCCATAAACAGTCTTGAACAAGAAGTAACTTCCTCTTTCAAGGCTGCAAACTTGGCTGTCCGTTCATAACAAGTAGAAACACAATTGCGGTCAACCAGAAAATGACGGGTTGCACAGTTGATTAGCCGGCCTTGTCTGTAGATGTGGTCAAGGAAAAATACAGAACCATAATTACTTCATGTATATAATAACGCTAGTTCCCTTGCGGGGTAGGAAGGAAAAGATGATTGCATTAGAATATGACCATGCATGAAAACTCATTAAACGATAGTCTGTTACAATGCTTAATAAATACTGTAGAGCGATGCGTGACCCTTTTTCCTTCGCTGGGTGGGATAATGCTCGCCTCCGTGTCTTTAATAGAATTAAGACTTTCTAGTAAGTTATTATGGAAAATCTTTATTCTATGTCAAGACCGGAGGCTCCCATTATGCCAGTTGAAAGCTTACCTACCACAATCGAAGCAGGCTGCTCTACCGGTTTCAGGTATAATTCTTTGAATATTGACTCTCCTGCACAATCTGCCATTCTCATGATGTCCTCTAAGCGAACACCAACCTTGAAGGCTTTGGAAGCCATGGCTCCTCTCACAGAATGGGCGCCAAATTGAAGAGTGTCTATCCCTGCTTGAGCTAGGGTCCAGTGCACCCAGCGTGATAAAGTAGGGGCTGATACTCCTCTGTGGGGCTTGCGAATGGCTATAAGAAGGTGACCGTTAGGCGAGGTTCTGAGTGAAGCTGTCACCTTTTCGTATGCTTTCAGACATTGAACCAAACCAAGTTTGGGCTGTTCCCTGAAAGCTGGGTAGGAAATCACCTTTGAGTCGCACTTGGTCCTTCTTCATATGTGAAAAACAATACCGTCTGGAGAAAAAGACCTGCCCACTAGGTCCAGTGCTCTAACCTCCAAAACTCTCCTACAAGAAACCAGACAAAGCAAGGTAGTGAGCTTGCCCGAGAGAGCCGTACATGATAGCTTCTCGTTATGCGGCCAAGAAAGAAACAGATTAAGCACTTTGTTGACGTCCCACAGTTTATCATAACGGGCCAGAGGCGGAACCGTAAGTCAGACACCTTAAGCAATCTGCAAACAAGGTGATGCTCTCCGGCTGCTTCCCCTTGTATGGGTTTGTGACCCGCGGAAATTGCAGAGCGATATGCGTTCACTGTTCTGTATGCTAGCCCTCTTTCCACTAAAGAGGCTATGAAATTGAGAATGTCCTCTAAAGGTGCCGAAACTGGGCTGAGACCCTGATCCTGACACCAGGTTCTCCAAGCATTCCAGGAATTGGAATATCTCTTGAAGGTTGCGGGAGCCAAGCTCTCCTCAATAAGGTGGACTGCCTTGAGGGACATGCCCAGAGTTCTCCATCTCGCCCTGAAAGCCGCTAGGGTCAGCGACCCGGAGAGGAGCAGGGGGTGAGGTTGGTTCCACGGATTCAATAGAAGATCTGGAATTTGGGGTAGAAGGATTGGAGAAGCCATAGAAAGTTCCAGAAGAACTGGATACCAAGCCTGAGAAGTCCAGACTGGGGCTATGAGGACTAGCTCTGTTTGGTCCTGACAGGCCTTTGCCAGGGTCCTCGCTATCGTTGAAAAAGGCAGAAAAGGGTAGTGGACCCCTTGCGTCCACGGTTGTAGGAACGCATCTGTCGCTGAGGCTGCTGGGTCGTAGAACACTGAAAGTTGCGTGTTGAGTCGGGAGGCAAATAGATCTTTGGACAGTGGAACCCAGATCTGTTGCAGGCGGAGAAAAACCTCTCTGTTGAGCATCCAGTCGCTGGAATCGGCGTAATGGCGAGAATGCCAGTCCACTATCACGTTCCATAGACCCGGAAGACGATGTGACGGAAATTCGATGATCCAGGCAGAAATGCCAAAAATCCTTGGCTAGTTCTGCTAGGGAACGTGATCTGGAACCGCCCAGATGATTGATGTATCTCACTGCGGATATGTTGTCCATCTTCAGTAAGATACAGCAGCTCACTTTGTTCCTGGCAAACGAGCGAACTGCGAAAGAGCCTGCAAGAAGCTCTAGGCAGTTTAAGTGCATTCCCAACTCCTGTGGAGACCAGGTCCCCCCCGTGTCTACTGAGCCACATCTCGCTCCCCAACCAGAACGACTGGCATCTGATTCGATGATGATATCCGAAGTGGAACCGCAGATGGCTCTGCCGTTCCAGGTCTCCATGTGCGTGAGCCACCAATCGAGTTCTGTCCTCGCTTGAGGGGACAGAGTCAGGCATTGGGAATAAGAAAGACTGTCGCAGGTCTTGGCCCTTCAGTCTTTGTAGTTCTCGGTAATGAAGGGGACCGGGAAATATCGCTTGAATAGATGAGGCTAGAAGTCCTATCACCCTTGCTAATTCCCGAAGAGAGATGAGATCCCTCTGCAAGAGCCTGCGAATCTCCCGCTTGGTAGAATGTATCTTGGCAGCTGGGAGACGAAGTTGTGCCTCCTGAGTCTCCACCACGAATCCTAGAAACTCTAGGTTCCTGGAAGGACAAAGCACTGACTTCTCCCAATTGATGAGAAAGCCGAGACTGTGTGGTGCGGCAGATCTATAGTTAGCCTGGCCTGTTCTTCCAATAACTCCTGAGACTGCGCCATAAGTATAATGTCGTCCAGGTAGACTATTAGGCGGATGCCTTGTTCTCTGAGACGGGCCATCACTGGTCTTAACAGTTTGGTAAAGGCCCAAGGTGCTGAAGAGAGACCGAAGGGAAGACTCGTGAACTCCCAATCTTGAAGATCCCACGAGAACCTCTGGTAACTCACGTGTGCTTGATGAATGGGCACTGCGAGATAGGCATCTTTTAAGTCTAGACGCATGACCCAATTGTTTGGCCTCAGGATGTCTCTGAGCATGTGAATGCTCTCAATCTTGAAATGACGGTAGACTATAAACTCGTTGAGTGCTCTCAGGTTTATTACGGGCCTTATTTTCTCTTTTCTGCGCACCAGAAAGATTGGGCTGAAGAAACCGACCAGAGTCGAGCAGGGGCGAATTGTGTTCTTCTGATATAGGCTGTGAATCTCGCTGTCTAGCGCCCTCTGGTCTATTTCGGACATAACTATGGAAGTGGGTCGACTGGCCTGAAAGGGCTGCGTGAAAAATTCTAGACAAAGGCCGCGCGCTGCGTCACTGACCCAGGCGTCCCCTGATAAGCCATCCCAAGCATGTTTAAAGAACCTTAGGACCCCCCCAATGGGTGTTTGTGGAGTTGGCGCTGGTAAGTGCAGACTAACCTGTTGGTTGATGTTGGATTGTGTTCATAGAGGCTCTCCTCCAGGATCGCCCTCTGCCTCGTCCTCTAGACGGAAAGAAGGTATTGGTGCGCTCTTTCCAAGCATTGTGTTGTTCCCTTTGATGTTGAGGCCTTCTGTCGAAGGCATAGCTGCCGGAAGAGCAACCTCGACCGGCCCTGGAAAAAATCCTCGACGCAAAAACCCTCTTGATGGAGGATTGGGCTTTGTCTAGAGCGGTAAAGGTACTGACAAATTTAGCCACTTCCTTGACAAAAGGATGTACAAAGAGCAATCCCTGAGCGGCTGCACCAGACTCTCTGTGTGTGCCAGCTCGGTCAGTTCGAGTCGATCTTGAAGAGGATGCCCTTCCGAAATTCGGTGGAAATAGCGCAGCTTGCGTTACCTAGTAGACAGATTGCTCTTTGGACCCAACCAGAGAGGATCACTGGATGAATAGGTTTGGAAGAGTAGAGGCTTCTTCCGCTAGGTCTATGATTTTTGCCAGTGGACCTGTGATGTCTAAAAGTTTATCCTGGCAAGACTTCCAGGCTCGGTCGATGCCTTTCTGGGATTCTTCACGTGCTTGCCCAAGAACATGATCATTTTCGAATCGAGTTCTGGAGTCAGAGCTACCTTATCTGGTATTTCAGGGCGTGGGCATTCTGCCCGGAGCCTTGCCCTGATCTCTTTGTCAAGAGGCTTGCGCAGCCTATGAAAGATGTAGTCCGTTGTTCTGGCTGATGGCTCCCAGTCAGAGGATCTAGGATGTACCAAGTCTTCGGAAGCGAACATCCCCTTCTCAGGAGGTTGCTCCCCGGAGCCTCTGGGGATGGGGGCTGCCGCAATCCCCGAGGTTGAGGGTTTGGAACCCCATGTTTGGGTATCTGAGGAAGAGAGCGATAGCTCTTCATATACTGCTGGTCTTTGGTTGTCTTCCGTGCCCTGTTCATATCCCTCCGGGCTTAGGGGTCTTGTACCCCTGTTTTCCTCCTCGGGGTTAGAGGGTCCTTCAAAGGAACGGGTTATCTTCCGACTCAAAGGCTTTTTTCAGCCTGGAGAAGGCATCAGAGACGGCAGCGGTGGCAGGAATCAATTGGCTGGGGGGTTGGGGGTTAGAGAGCTTCTGCTCTTGCGAGCCGGGCTACATCCCCCTTGTGTAAGGTGCTTCCTCTTCCGAGTCTTCTTCCCCCCTGACGGAGATGTGCCTCGCATGCGCTCCTCCATGTCATCTAGGCGCTGTTGCATTGGCAGGAGCATGCCTGACAAAGCTTTTTTAATACTGTTTTCAACAGTACATCCCAAGGCCTTTTGAAGGATTCTTTCCATAGCCACCTCATCAATGAAACATGCATCCTCCTCAACTTCTGACCAAGCTTGATCAGACTATGGGGAGTATTGTGCTGCCATGGTAGTTACTGTCATCCGCAGGCGTCGCGACTGGCAGATTCTTCCGCGTTAGAGTTTGGGACATAGAGGTAGGAGGTTCTAGTCCCTCCTTTGTGTCTATGCCGTGATCCTCCCTGGTAACGCGGGGCCGCTTTTGGGAGCATCATGGGAAATGCAGTTTTTCAACCTTTCAGGAACTATTATGGACTTGGGATTTATTTGGAATGGTTTAATGTCATGTTTGTTATATGTTTGTAGCACCTCCATTACAAATATGTAAATATGTGTGGTGTACAAATCTCTTGCTGCTGAGCTTTCTCCTATATGAAATATTAAAGGAAGAGAAGCATAATGGGAGCCTCTGGTCTTGACATAGAATCACAGGCGACCATATCAGATTTACAAATTGGAGTTAGAAATAGAATAGCCAGGGTGAGCTGCCTGGCTACATGGGTGAGTTGGCACACAAGGCACTCCAATGCTGAAGAGTCACCAAGGTTATAAGGGACAGTCTCACACTCAAGGAGAAAACCAGTGCCAGGAAATCAAAGCGTGTTATTTCAGGAAGGCCTGGAAGAAGCATGGATCTGATTGTGGGCATCAGTTGCGGTGTCTGAATCTTAAGATTAAACATACATTTAATAAAAACACACCAGCTTATCTTTGAAGATTCAAAGATTAACGCACCAAGTCATGAGCTACATTTTACCTTTGTACCTCTCAGGTGTGTATTGGCCAAATGACCTTTGAACCTTCTTGCTCGTTTCTCACTTCGTCTTAGGTAAATATGGCTAAATACAAGGCCGTAATTACACTGGAGAAGAGGGGTGTAAGATTCAGAAATCCTGAGTGACAAGGCTAAAGATTCTACAAATAAAGGCAGCATACCAGCCCTTTCGAACCAAACTGAGAACTTGGTTAGTTGCGCAAGAATAATTTCTGTCCAATAAACATATCCTTCCTGCATTCGGAACTGCTCAAACATTTAACCCTGTGTTAGGCAGAATCCCGTCCAGTGCCCTTAGGGACCACTACACACAATTAAGACTACAGGTGGCACATCAAGCTTTACCTTTGGTACAAGCCTGTACTACTATGTTAAAGTAGGTTTCAGGTAGAAAAATATAAGTACATTTATTTTTAAACCATTTGTTATAAACACAACACTTCTATTAAATTTAAAACCACACGTAAAATGCACTACAACTAACCAATTTACTTTGTATGGTATGACTCAAGATAAGTACCCTGTGTTTGAATGGACCGGTGTTATGAAACAAGACACGTTAACGAGAATACGATTGCGATCACTTTTTGACAGTTCGGTTTACTAAATAAACGCGTATCCGCGACAAGAAATGCTACCGGGGCAAAAACACACTTAGCACCTGAGATACCCAGAGGGAGTTGGAGGCAAAAATCATAGACAATATTATAGTTAGGCAGACCGAATCGAAGAACATTCATAGACAGGAATTCAAGAGTCAAAAGGCCGGAGCCAGGGTCAAGTGACACCGGGTGCCTGTTGTCGAGGACCACACAGTCGGACAGTTCACGATTCAACGTAGCCAAGAGTACTTTGATATTGTCAATGTTCGGAAGCAAAAGTTATAAGAAGGAGGGAAAACTAAGGACAAGCCTTAAGGAAGAGAAAGAGTGATTCACCCAAATTTCTCAAGCAGGACAGTACCGTTCTCAAAGGATGAAGCTGGTGCCACGGCAGTTGTTCCTGGTAGTTTCCTGCAGACCTACGATTCCCGGAGCTTCGACAAGAAGAAGGACGATGAGGGGGTCTGCACCACACAGGGATGAGTCCGGCAGCAGCGACGATGAATAAAATGTGCGCTCCTTAAAAACAGGAGAGGCTCTTCAGGTGGCTATCCGGACCACTACAGCAGTGTGCAGCGATTTCGACCACGAATGGATTCCTCTGACTGAAGAAGACGAGATAGTTATCCCCACCAGGCTCCAGGGAAGAAGACTCCGGACTGGATCTTCTCTTAGTCATTGAAGGGTAGATCGCTCAGGACTGCAGTAGGGCTTCACCGGCACGGGATAGTTGCAGCAGTCGGCCTCTCCTCCGCTTCTCTTCGGTTCCATGTAGTTCCAGTGGCGACTCTCTGACTTCCAGCCCAAGAGACCTGGCTTTAATACGAAAATCCCCCATTCACACAGGCTGGCTGTCAATCACACAGCAGGGGGGTTATCCAGCCCGGACAACCGCCTCAGCCAATCATGAAAAAGTGTGACTTGGGTTTCCTAGGATACCCTGTGCAGGGGGTGACTACACCCCTCCCTCACAGTCAGCCCACCCAGACGCCTAGAGCAGGGCTTCTTGGTCAAAGCCCGCCAAAAGACAGTGAACAAAGAAGGCAAACCTGGTTTGCCGCGCAAAGTAAAACACAAGAAGGAGTTTAACAAAAAGAAATGGCGAATAAACCGCATCAGAGCCAAAAGAAAAAGTATTTGGTCAAGTGGGTTTAAGTTCGAGGCTAACACAATAGCCTACAATACTACCACGTTTATATAAGATAACCGCGGTAGAAAAGTTTAGGGTAGATACCACTGCCACCAGCCAAGTCTAAATGTTAAAAGAGCGAAACAATGCTCTAGGAGGTACAGATAAAAAGGGCTACGAGTTAACCCTTCCAGTACTCCATGTAAGATGGGGTGTACTGGATCTGTGATTAAATTGACTAAGTAAAGTTAATGGCAACTTTACTCTTTTCTGGGGGACAGTAGTCATCCTCAGAAATGGAGTTGGTGGGAAGTCTGAACGACAACCCTGTGTCACTGCACTGAAAATGCTGTGTAACACACAAAAGAAGGGGGCCACTGAAGTGGTGTACTCCAGAGCCCACATTCATAAAAACAGGAAAAAGACACATAGCAAAACATGGGTAAGAATGGGGGAAAAGCTCACACTCTTACCAAGTGGAAAGAAATAACTCCAGAGATCCAGCAAAGCTGCTGAGGGACTCCCTAGGTAAGGGAAATTAGCCATGAAAGGAGAATTCTCCCTAACACCCTGAGTATGTCCAACTGCAACCTGCTAAGTATCAGGCCAACCTCCTATCCGTACTATCAACTGTTATGTAAAGTATGAACCATGACAAATGTACCTGCAACTGCTCAAAGTTGTAACACTGAGCTGCGATATGTTCCAACCTGTAACCCTATGATTGTTCCCTGCTCCAATCACAACCTGAAAGCTGCAGGCCAATATCAACCGTAATGTAACTCATTAACATTGTAATCTTAATGTAACTTGTAAACTTGCACCCAGATACCCTTAGGTTTGGAGCGCCATATAAACAAACAAACAAACAAACAAACGAGGGAAAGAATGCATTAGAACTGTAAATATTGCTATATTCCCAAACAAGTCCGTTTCTTTTGGAACCAAGTGCGTGGCTTTCCAGACTTCTTTCCTGTTGCCCTGGTTTTGGGTCTGGGGTGCAATGGACCTTTTTGAAAACTGATTGTGAATCCTTTACAAAAAATGTGTGTTTAAGCAACATGTTTCTGCTAGTTTAGTACATTGGCTATGCTATTGTGACTGAGGGCTAGCGGTGTGCGTAGGTAACAGGCTCTTGGCTTAGCCATGTTAATTATTTGTGTCAATGTTTTATTTTTTATAGATTGTTATTCTGACCGTCTCCCTTTGAACTTACACGCCCTGAATGTTAGGGAGAATTCTCTGTTTAGGCTTAATTCCCTAACCTAGTGAGCCCCCCAACAGCTTTGCTGGATTTCTGGAGTTAGTTTTTTTCTCCTGCCAAGAGTGAGACTCTTTTTCTCCCACCCTTGGACATGATTTGTGGTGTTCCGTTGAATGTTAATGTGTTTCATGGGCTATGGGGTCTTTTACTCCATAGGGTCTCATATGTTTTTTTCTATGTGTGTTACACCGCACCCTCCGTGCAGTAACACCGGGGTGTCATAGTGACCCCTCCACCATAGACTCCATACCCTGGGACTGACTACTGTCTCCCAGTGCATGTAAAGTCACCATTGGCTTTACTAGTGCCAAATTACTAACAGAACCAGTACAAACCATCATATTGTGGACGTACTGGTAGGGGCAATTCGATTGCCCCTGGGTCTGTTATTCGAGGGGGCACTGTCCCGTCCCCCCTTGTCGAGTTTTGGCTGGTGGCAGTGGATACTACTTTTTATATTCAACCGCAAATATATCTCTATGGGATTTTCCCATTGTTCGAGGCTAATACTTTTTAACATAGCCTCTAACATACTGCCGGTTTATTTATTTAATATTAATTCACCGGTTGGTATTTTCTGCCAGAACTCGGTTTTAAAATGGCGTTTGTGTTCGCCTCTGTAACTCCAAACCAAAGGTCGAGCCCTTTGTTCCACTTTTTGGCGGGCTTCTCCACAGAAGCCTCCAAAAGTGGTGCCTCTCTGTCTGGGTACCACAGGGGATGTGGGAGGGGGGTTAGGTGCCTTGGCAACTCTAGTCGCACTCCGTCCTGATTGGCCCAAGTGGTGAGCCGGCCGGCTCACCACTTAGCATGTTTGATTGACAGCTAGGCTCAGTGAATGGGGGTGTGCTGCATAAAAGCAGGGCTTTTGGGACTGGAACTTCAGAAGTCGCCACAGGACCTGAAAATCCGACGAGGGAGAAGCTGAGCCGCCCTGCTACGACGACACCACCGGTGGAGCCCTGCTGAACCGACTCACCACTTCCCAACAACAGAGGAGATCTCCCTGCTGGAGAGTCTTCTTCCCCTGACTGGTGGGCACAACCAGTTTACCTTCTTTGCTCGCATCCCAGGACGTCTTGTGGTCGAATTGCCCGTGCCAAGCACCCCGGCAACCGGATAGCCACTGACCACTGGACCGCGAATAAAAGGACGCTCCTTTTAATTGAGAACTCCGCGGCTGGTTTCTTCCCTGGCAGTGCAACGGACTCCTGCTTTCCTCCCCGACGAGATCCTCTCTTCCCCCGGACGAAGCACCGCCTTGCACCCGCTGCCAGGAACAACTGCCCCTGCTGGAGCGTTCTCACCATTTTAAGGTACCGTGTCCGCCAGGCCTCCCTTTGTAAAGATTGCTACAAGGTAACAATAATCCCTTAACCTTCTGGACTGGGCTGGCCGCCTTGACCATCTAACTGGTCCCTTTATGTTGATTCAACTCCTTATGAAACTATTGCAAGACTTTTGGGCACTTTTAACCGTGTGACCTTGGACACATTTCGACCGGAGCCTCTTAAAGTGGGTCCCGCCTTGTTAATTTTGACTTTACGGTTTTAACCTGCCTTCTTCTCATACTATGTTCTTCCGAAAGTGTTGGGATCGGTTTCTATCTTTGCTCTGCCTTTCTCTCCCTTTTTAACCGATTGATTAGAGTGCCATCTTCGTTAAGCGCTCACCGCTGTCTGAAAATAAGTGTTGCCTTACTTAAGACTTGTCTAATAATCGTTGAAGGGAGTGTATATCTTTTAGTGACCGTGTTTCTGAACTGCTTAACATTAGTGCCAGTGTGTTTAACTAGATGTGTTTTTAAATAAATAATTATATCTCTTTTACACCAAGCTCTGGTCAGTGTTTGCTTGTTCTACTGTGTTCTTTTGACCTATTGTGAATACTCTGTATACTGCCTAACTCTTCTTGAGAGAAGTCTTACAGCTCAGCCACAGCTACCAGGTAAACCTGGGTGGTACAGACTGCTACCAATTGGGTCTACTGCCAACCACCTGTAGTCTTAAATCTTTTGCAGTGGTCCCAGAGGGAACTGCACAGGGTTCTGCCTAACATTGAAGAAGGCTTGGCCTTTGAAGTTCATGGCCGTGATAAGCCAGAACTCGAGTAGATGACTGCGAAGTTGGGTTTAGTCTCTCTTCTGATTAACTCTTTGGGGATAAAGGCAGATTGAGTTGCGATTCCTAGCCTACTATTTTTCGGTGCATTATTCAATAGGCCAAAGTGAGGCAGGGATGACATAAAAAAGCAGCCCGAGATGTACAATCCCTAGTGGGTTTCAGGATTGGGGCTTTGGTTTGTTGAATTCAACTTTGTTTGTCACTGTTGTCATGGTCAATGCTCCCTCTAAGCTGTGCACATGTGCGCTTGCCCAGTTTCCTTCTGGGTGCCGCTCAGAAGATTTTACAAGTGCACACAGAATTCTCACCTATTCAAAAACATTTAATAAGGCACAAGCCACAGCAATTACATGAAATGTTCTTTCTCTTAAAATAAGCAACAAGTCTTGAAATTCTGCTGATTTGCATTACACTAATATGCACCTAAAATCCCTAAAAGCAAAATACAACACAAGAGGTTAAAAACTAATACGAAAAACTGGCTCAATGAACAGAAGAACCTAACCAAGAAATGCCTGCAGACATTAATCAAAAATGTTCCCTTCCCACTCATGACTCGTAAACCTGCCTCTACCACACTTTTACCTTATGACTGACATCTGCCCCACAGTACATTAAGATACTACCGGACAACCTTGACTCTTCCTCTCTTGGCTCTGCGAAAGGTTAGCAGACGTACACCTAGATACATCTGTTTCATGTTTGTTGTAACATGAATAACATTCACGCACCAGAATTTCTGTTACTGATTGTGCCTTACCAAAAGCATCACCCACATTATATAACCTTACTACCATCTCAAATATCATACACTGTAAGTAAGCAGGATACTTGGATGTGTAACCAAATCCCATACTTCCTCTTCTTTGTACATATGTCACACAAGTGCTTTAAAGCGGCCCCCTTGTAATTTAACGCATTATAAAACTCAAATATTAATTTGCCCTCTAAAGAATTTGAAAAGACAAATGTGATGCTCAGCGCCTCCTACTTTAACATTACTAACATTACCCTATAAATAGAGAGCAACATTGCAATATCATTTACTTAGCCTACAAGGGATAATGGGTATGGACTATGCCTGGGATTACTCGTCCATAGTATCAGGGCACCCGATATTCAGACAGAATGCTTTTCACACAATCTGCATCGTTTCCAAGTGTTCAGAGTTCCTTTGGGCATAGACCTTCAAACAAAAACAGTTTCACTGAGCACTTGTGTAATCCTACACAATGATATAAGGGAGAGGGGGTATGTTGCAAACAATCTTGTATGCACTGCAAAAGAATTGTGTACATGCAGAGTCATGACATTCTTAAAATGCGCATGATATGTTGAGGCATTTAAATATGCCATTGCTTGCAAAGTATTGTGGGTCTGCAAATATCCTAGTGAGTGTTTACTACTACAATCCTCACTTTTTACAGTGCTCTACTAACTAGTGTTGGAGGCTAGCACAGGGGCCGGGGAAGGGTATGGGTGGAAGCATCACTCCTTGCGGGTGATGAACAAAGCAGCACATTTCAAAGACCAAGTCACATGTTTCGGCAGTACACTGAAGGAAATGTGTTGCGTGTTTGCTGAAGGATAGGAAATTCTAGTACCAATCAGACAACAGCACCTTCTTTTTCTTTCTATGCTCAACTGCTGAGGGCTTTTCAATATAACCATGTGTTCTGTGTGTACAGTCTCTAGTATCTCCCTGCATATTATATTTAACTGATCACAAAGAATTTCAGAAAATGGATCCATAGTTACAGAAGAAGGCACTAAATCATTTGCATCTCCGATGAATTGATGCAATTAACTTAAAAGGCATATATGTGTGATTTACTTCAACATGACTCAATAATAAACCTCTGCAAGTCTCTTGTTTAATTTTATCTAGGCTGTGGTGCGGAAGGGTGGGCAAAACTATATACTTTATTTTGTGCCCTGTCATTTCACTCGCTATGTCAGGGGTACAAGCAGGGCTCTAATCAGATTTTGCTCCCTACTTGGAGTCAAATGATTTTTCAGGGAGTAAAAAAGTAATTCACTTTGCCAATAGGGATACTTTCTGCTTATTAAAAGATGTTCTTTCCCCATAAAATTTCTTTTGAGATCTGGCATTAATATTATTAGAGTTCCTTCCTTCCTATGCCACTGCTCTAATGGTCACTAATTCGGAAACATATCAGCGGAAGAGCTTTGTGGGTGAAGCAATAATATATTCATTGTTTCTCGTTTTTGTTAGGCACATTTTCCCTTTTTAGGGCGTAAAAATGCATTGTGCATATGTCTCTTAGCTCCAAGGCTGGTGTCATTACTACCCACAGGAGAACTTAATGTGGGTATTAGGCAGAGGAATTTTCGATCATTTTCTAAGGTGCAGTATTCTGATGCAATTATCATCCTTACACACATTAGAAGAACAAGTTACTTACCAACTGGTAACGTTCTTTCGACTGGATGTTCCTCCAACATATTCCACATCTTTGACATGTAATGTCCACAGCTGTGCACTTCGGAAACTTTTTCGGCAGAGGGCGTCCTGCGTCAATGGTGTTGGGTCAATGTCCCTTGAAGGCCTCCGTCGAGCGCGATGTCACACGATGTTATAAATAGGGTGCACAGCGCCCGTAGCTTCAGTTTACATTTCTTCCCTCAGAACGTGTGGCACCAGTCTCATGCCTGCTTCACTGCACTTAGCCTTGCGGAAACGGAAGCTGCAATCGCATAGGAAATTCTCCTGAGGGGGAGGCTGGGAGGGCGATGTGGAATACGTTGGAAGAACATCCTGTCGAAAGACCGTTACCATTTGATACGTAACTTGTTCTTCGAATGAATTGTGTCCTCCAACGTATTCTACATCTTTGACAGACTCCCAAAGCAGTACCAGTAAATGGAGGAGGGAAAAGAATTTAGAGTACCCAATTAGATTGCAGAATAAAGAACCGCCTTCCCAAAGGCCATATCTTGACCATGGACTGTATCCAGGGAATAATGTTTACAAAGGTGTGGATGGAAGCCCATGTAGCGGCATCACAAATATTCCTAATAGTAACACCCCGCTGGAGGGCGGTGGAAGTAGCCACGCCCCCAGTGGAATGAGCTCTCAACCCTTCAGGAGGGTCCTTACCCACCAATCGGTAACACTCCATAATGGTAAGGATAATCCACCTAGACAAGGTCTGTTTGGTAACAGCCTGGCCCAATCGGTTTCCAGCATATCCTACAAAGAGTTGATCGTCCACTCTGACCCTGGACATCCTAGAAATGTAAAAGCTCAGAGCTCTCCTAGGATCAGGGTAAAAAGATGGAAGAACCACCTTTTGACGCAAATTGATATTCAGAAACTACATTAAGTAGAAAAGAGGGACGTACTCGCAGTACAACCCTGTTCTTGTGAAAAAGGTGGCTTAGATGAAAGTGCCTGCAATTCACTCATTCTGCAAGCGGAAGTAACCGCAAACAAGAACACAGTCTTGAAGGACAGTAATCTCAAAGAGTGCAAAGGTTAAAACGGAGCACCCATGAGAAATTTCAAAACCAAATTCATATCCCAAACTGGCACGTGGAAAGTGGACGGCGGGAATACATTAGTCAGGCCTTTAAGAAACTGAGAAATCAAAGGAATCTTAAAGTAAGAACATTCTTCAGACGAGCGCTTAAAGATAGGCAGCGCCGCCAGGTAACCTTTAATGGTACCCACTTGAAGGCCCCTGTGGGCCAAAGAAAGTAAGAAAGATAAAACCATAGGAATGGAGCACTGAAAAGGATCAACATTGTGATCTCTGAACCAGTTGCAGAACTTACGCCACCGGCAACGGTACAGGGATTTTGTTGCAGGCCACCTGGCCGAAAGCAACACCTCCAGCACGTCACCTGGGAGGTCCCAATCCTTATTCCTCAACCTTTCAGATACCAAGCGTGAAGGTTGAGAATCTTGACCTCTGGATGGAGAACTTGACCCCCCTCGCGTGAGAGCAGATCCTCTCGGTAGGGAAGACGGTGTGGAGGGCAGATGGACATTTCCAGAAGGTCTGGGTACCACGCTCTCCTAGCCCAATCCGGAGCAATGAGGATCATCTGGGAACCGAACCTCCGTAACCTCTGCAACACCTGAAGAATGATGAGGACTGTAGGAAATGCGTACAGCTTTGGGAATGACCAATCGACCACAGACACGTCTCCTAAGGCTCCTCTTGGAGGAAATTCCCTTGAGCAGAATCTCTTGCACTTCCGGTTGACACTGGTGGCGAAGAGATTCACTTGCGGGGTTCCCCAAAGGGCGAAGATCTCCTGAACGACTTCCTGAGCCAACTCCCACTCATGGGAGACCGTGCTTTGCCTGCTCAGAGCGTCCGCCGCCGCATTTTCATCTCCGGCCAGATGAACTGCCGAGATCGAAATTTCCTGTTGGATGGCCCAGAACCAGAGCTGCATTGCCTCTCTGCACAACGGTAGTGACCCTACCCACCTTTTTTGTTGAGGTAATGCATGGGCACTGTGTTGTCCGTCATGATCAAGACACTCCTCCCCCGTACAGAGGGCAGAAAAGCCTTCAGGGCTAGCCTGATGGCCCTCGGCTCCAACAAATTGATGTGGAATCTGGACTCCGACGGAGACCAACGACCGCTGCCGGTCAAGTCGTTGGCATGAGCGCCCCATCCTGTGAGGGAAGGATCCATCACTACCGTCACCTCCAGTCACGGTTGCCAAAACTGTCCCCCCTCCCTCATTAGGTTCCACTCGTTGGCCCACCACAGAAGATCCTGGGAGACCGAGAGTGGAATCTGAACGGGATCTGACATCTTGCCAGAGAACTGTGACCACTGCATCTTGAGAGCCCACTGCAGGGATCTCATCCACAGCCGGGCCTCTGGCACCAGAAAAATGCAGGATGCATGAGGCCGAGCAACCTTAAAATTTCGAAAGCCGGGAGACTCTGGGCATGTTTAAACTTGTCCACCATCTGCACAATGTGATGAGCCCTCCCCTTGGGAGGCGAGCACTTCCCCAAGGACGTGTCTAAAACAGCCCCGATGTACTGGAGCTGTTGGGAAGGTGTCAGATGCGACTTCTTGAAATTCAGGGAGAAGCCTAGCCTGTGGAGGGTGCGACAGGTGACACTGAGACGATCCAATGCCAGCTCGGGAGAGCACGCCTGGATCAGCCTGTCGTCCAGGTAGGGGTAGATGTGAATCCCCCCTCGCCTGAGGTATGCTGCCACCACCACCATTAGCTTGGTGAAGACGCTCGGGCGGAGGTCAATTCGAATGGCAGGACCCGAAACTGAAGTGCCAGCCGGAAACCTCAGGTACATCCTGTGCGTGGGATGAATCGGCACATGAAAGTAAGGATCCTTGAGGTCCAGAGACACCAACCAAAGTTGAAGGGCCTGGAGGACTTGAGAAAGAGTGACCATCTTGAACTTGTCCTTCCTGAGAAGTTTATTCAACCAACGCAAGTCCATGATGGGTCTCAATCCCACGTCTTTCTTTGGGATAAAAAAAATAAGGGGAATACCAACCCTTGCTCCTCTCTGCTACAGGCACCAGTTCTATAGCGCCTTTCTCCAGCAGGCTCAAGATCTCCTGCGCAAGGAGCGTATCCGGAAGCTTCAAAGAGAGTTTCCCCTGTGGATTGTCGGTAGGCCGCTGAAGGAAGGGAAGGCAGTAGCCGTGGGCTATGGTATCCAGAACCTATGCATCTGATGTAATGGCACGCCATTTTCGAGATGCTGAGACAGTCTGCCCCCAACCGGTGAACCATGGGACATGGCCTCATGACGGTTTGGAAGCGGCTGCGGCAGTGCCTAAAGGCAAAGAGGCAGCTGCCTGAGCGGCTTTGGCACTACGATTTCCCCGACCACCACGGATACTTTTTCGATGGCCGCTTTGACTGGCGGCCCCTCTCGTTCTACCAAAGGAGGAGTATTAACGAAAGGAACCTCCCCTCCACTGCTGTCCCCTAGGACGAAAAGGCAGAGGTTGACACACCGTGGTGCTTAAAGATTTTGCTGCAGCTTTTGAGGTCTGCAACCTCTCAAGGGTCTCGTCAGCCTTGCTGCCAAACAAATGTGCGCCATCAAAAGGCATGTTCAGAAGACGAGCCTGGACATCCGGAGAAAACCCTGACTTCCGCAACCACGCAAATCTGCATATAGCGGTGCTCGCAGCCATGGACTGGCTAACACTGTCAACCGTATCCAACCCCGACTGAAGGGATTCACACATGGCATCCTTGCCGTCCTGTACGAGAGCAAGGAAACCATCTCTTTCTTTCCCCTCGGGAATATGCTCAGCCGCCAAAGAAACACAATTCACAGAGTGTGTGAAAACCTTGCCAAGGCACACATGGACTTGGCCGATTTCAAGCCCCTGCTCCCAGCAGAAAATACCTTCCGACCCAACCGTCGAAGCGCTTGTCGTCCCTATCCGGAGGGATGGTAGGGTACGCCGCCTGCCTCGAGGTAGCCGTAGCCGCCTGAACCACCAAACTCTCGGGAGTGGGGTGAGTAGATAAATAGCTGGGGTTGCTAAAGGAAGGGCGGTATTTCTTGGTCAAAGACTTATTAACAGCAGGAAGAGATTCCGGGGACTGGCAAGCAGCTGCCACCCTTTTCTGCAAGGTAAGATGAAATGGCAAAACAGGGTCAGAGAATGGACCTTGATCTAAAATGTCCATCAGATCATCCTGCACAAAGTCTTCAGGAGGACTGGACCAGCCCAGATATTCCGAGACCCTCGCCATGAGCCTCCTGTACGAAGACTCAGCATGAGCCCCAGGCCTACCGAAGTCCACTTCCGGACACGTGTCCAACCGACTGGCATCAAGGTGGGTCTGCCGCAACTCCTCCAACTGACTGCCTTCCGAAAAAAGGGGAGCATTCTCAAAGTCACTCGGGTCCTCAACCTCAGACCTTTCCTCCTCTTCATAAATGTCAGCCAGAGGGAGATGAAACCCAGGTCTGGTGTCAGAAGAGGACCTGGAGTCCAAAACTGGCCTCACAGACTTCGTCGTAGCCTTCCTTGGAGGATCCACGATATCTGGGTACTCCAAAGGCAGGTTTTGAGAAAGAAAATCCCTGAAGGCGCTGAAGGATTCAACGTCAAGAGCGGCGACAACCTCGATGTCAACACCGGTGCCGACAGCGCCGTGGGCTGATACGACAGCAAAGCGTTGACGTCCGAATCGGATGGACACGGCGCTGAACGAGACAACGCCAGCCCCGAGCCCTCAATAGGTTGCTGCGGTCTCGGAGACGACGACCGAGACCTAGAGACACGTCTCTTTCGACTCTTCGAATCCTTGTCCGTACGGGACCTTGAAGGCTCCTGCTGCAAGTCGCATTGTGGACCCGAGCCCGAAGGCGTGCGAGCCACGGTACGAGACCGATCCTGGCCGGCTTCGTCAGAAAGCGCGACCGGACCCGTGCCCTGCGATGGAAAAATCGCTAACATGGCGCGCATTTCTCCGGAGTCGAGGACTTCGTAGGGCACGTAAACTTTCTCGAGGCATCATCCTCCGACGAGGACAGGGAAGGTGACCGGTGACAGCGCTTCCTAGAGTGCCGGGGCGAGGAAGACGAGTGGCGGGAACCACTCCAGGACCGAGATCCCCGGGACTCCTTCCGACGCAGAGTCGGCCTCTCGAGTCGTCGGTGGAAACTCCCTTGGACTTGGAAGTCCGGGACTTAACAGGCTTAGAGCCCCTACCTATCTGGAGCTTCCCCTTCCACTCCCGCAAGGCCTTGGCAGTCAGTGACTGGAATTTCCAACAGTCGGCGGTGTCGTGCGACTCGCCCAGGCACCACAAACAAATGCGGTGGGGGTCGGTGAGCGACATCTTCGACATCTGCAGTCCCGGCAGGTCTTGAAGCCAGACCGCGGAGGTGGAGGGGTCGAAGAGAAAGACATCGTAATGATGAACACACGAGGTGTGCCGAGTCTTACGAAGTTAACACGTTCGCAGAAAAAATGGAACTGAGGCTACGGGCGCTGTGCGTCCTATTTATAGCATCCTGTGATGTCGCCCTCGAAGGAGGCCTTCGAGGGACATTGACCCAACGCCATCGACGAAATGCACAGCTGTGGATATTACATGTCAAAGATGTGGAATACATTGGAGGACACAATCGATTCGAAGTATGTTCTCCTGGCCCTTAAAGTGGCATGTTTTTGACACAATGCTTTTAATTGCTATTAATCCATCAGCAAATGTATTCTGCTTGAGTTTCTTGAGTTTCATCAGTTATGACAAGAGATATTTGAGGGCCACAAATGCTAGGGACGTCGTTCGCAGCAGTAACAGTCTGTGAAGCCAGCCTATTGAAGGAGTGGAACTCACCTACCCAAACCCACAACCAAGAGTCAACCTACCTAACGGTCAATGCAAAATAAGAATACAAAGAAACACATCTTTAAGAATAAATATTGTTTGCGCAAGATATCTGGGAACACAACTAAGAGATTTTTGTGTTTTGTAATACAAATGAGTTATTTTCCAGTGGCATAAAACATACAGGGCGTCATTAAGACTTGGGGCAGTATCCTGGCGTCAATCCACCAGAATACAGCCCAAACCAATTACTGTTACTGCCACTTGGTCCAGAGGAAATTCCGCCGGATTACAACTGGGGGTGGTGTTGTAATTCCCCTTTTGTATTGAGTCTGTAATGAGTCCATTGGATTCAATGTGGCTTTTTTGAGGAATAACTGCAGCGGAAATTCTGACGATTTTGGCGTTGAGTTGGAGGATTTACCTCCAGGATTTTCCTGGAGGCAAATCTTCCCCTCCAGGCACGAAATCATAATTTGGCATAGTGGTAAAGTTGGCAGTATTGGAGTTAACACGTTCCCCACGTTACCACCAACTTTACCACTTACCGCCAAACTCCTAATGAGGCCGGCATTTTCTCTGCGCAGAAGTACTTTTGCAAGGTACTGTGGCAGATATTGAAGTCTTGGACCGGTTGATGAGTTTTCTGTAAAATCACATATGACATTTTATTTTAGACTATGTGTTTGGAAAAAGTGTCGTAAGATTTTTAAAGACTTGCAGTGGCTGGGAAGAAGACATTCCTTTCCAAAGTCTTTTCTGCGACGGTAGCTCACAAAGTGACTTACCTCATTAGTCAGTTGTGCACATGGAAAATAATGTGCGCACAACAGCCAACCGGTTGCGCACATGGAGAAAAATAATCAGAGGGAACATTGGTCATGGTTGTGGTAGCAGTTTTGGCTCTTTACCAGAGATGTTGGTCTTTTTGATGCAACTGGACAGAG
Source organism: Ambystoma mexicanum (assembly GCF_040938575.1). Lineage (NCBI taxonomy): Eukaryota > Metazoa > Chordata > Amphibia > Caudata > Ambystomatidae > Ambystoma > Ambystoma mexicanum. The sequence goes on from NC_090924.1 coordinate 976,809,879, forward strand.
TTGGTTTCTGTTTTTTTAAATAATTGTGGTATTAGTTTTCTTTTTAACTGGATTACATATTTACGAGTGAATAAATATGCATATTATGGTTGTGTACATTAACCAATGTTATAAAAAAAAGAATTCCATATTTTTTTTTATTGAAGATGTGTAATTAAGCATTCAATTTTTGCTAAATTTTGGTTTATCTTTCATTTAATTTATTCTCTAATTCAACAAAGACCTCCTTTTGCTTGTGATAGTGTTTGACTCCACCATTTGATCTTTGCAATACATTTTGTGGGTTGCCTTTGGTATGTTGTTGTATCCATGATTGTGACAGACAGGTCCCATTTCTTACATCTCTGCCTTTCTGCAGCCAAGCATGAAGAGTGACACTGCTGAAGCTTGCAGCACCCTGCCTTAAAACAGAGTAAATGTCAATCTTCATTGAGAGGCACCAGAGAGGGCAGGTGACCATGAACAGAAGTTCCTTATCACTCAGGTCCCAGTCCGGAGTGATAAAGATGGTCAGTCTGAACCACCAAAATCTCCTCGGAAAGAGCGGGATGACCGGAATTGGGTATGAACACAGAGAGGTTACAATCAACAATCAATGAAGCCCACAGAGCCCCTTTCAGGGACTTTCCTTAGAGCTTAATAATACACTTCTGCTTGACTCCGGTGGCCTGACTAAAACATCCACCTGAGAGGTGCCAAGAGCCAAAGGTCTTCTCCAGAACTTCCTGACACAGCTCTCACTTCTTGGAGGCTCGGGGAATCCACAACACCATTCTACACATAAAACGTGTAAGATGGGCTGCCTATAGGGAGAAAAAGTTCTCCAGAGCTAAAAAAACACAATCGCATTGCCAACTTGTACGAAGGGAGTGACCCGAGACCACCTCTTTTGTTCAGGTAATGCATAGCTACAGGGTTGTTCATCATAATATGATTACACTTGCACCTCAAAGGTTGAAAAAAGGAAACCAGGGCCAGTATGGAGGCCAGGGGTTTTATATGTTCCATCAACTCCATGGGACCAATGGCGGCTCAGTGCAAGATCTTTTAGATGAGCATCCGAGCCCTACAGAGGTGCGTCCATGACGATTGTCAAGTGTAGCAAAGGTTGCTGTAAAGGCTCTTTCTTTATCAGGTTATGCCTGACAGCTGTGATGAATCCTACGTATCCTTCACTAACACCCTGCCTAAAGTCTCCTCCAAGGTGCCCAGGGAAAGGCAGATGCTTCCTGATCCTGACCTTGGGGCTGGTGTACTGCAGGAGGATCACCTGGGGGGAAACAAGGCTCAAGGTGGTGAGGAGATCCCGTGGGATGAGACCCAGTATGTGTCTTTACAAGGGAAGGACCTTTACAGGTACCAAGACATGTAATCTCTTATTGTCGTTATGATGTAGCTGAAGCACACATTAAGCCTTTTGACGTGGGTAAAGCTGATGTGAAATCTTTAAACATCCTAAAACAGGCAAGGCCATTTGAGAACTCTTAGGTTAAAAATCCCCCTTACTCCCAAAGGTAAAGTGAACGGAAACCTATAAATAATGACTTTAACAAACTGCCTTCCTCTTCTTTTCTTTAAATGCATTTAAGAGAAGTAGATCTGCATTAAAAAAAATATAAAGCTGACAGGAAAATCTAATTCTGTTGGTTGGGTGCTACAAGTCCCATACTCACAGAAGTACTGGGACCAGGAAGAGGGCTCAAAAGCAATGTTGCAGGAGTAGTCAGCTAATTAAGCAAAATGATCCACAAAATGATTGAAGCAGAGAGGCTTAAAAGCCCCCCTCAGGTGCAGGCCATTAGATGGAGAGGCAGCTGGAGTAGTTGCAGCAGTAGCTACAGCAGAAGGAGAGCACGTCAGTGGCAGGTGGAAAGAAGGGACGCCAGGACTTTGACCAAGCAGACTTCAGCTGCCTGCCCTGAGAGGGTCCTGTCGCCCTAAATCTGAAGTGTGGAGGTTGTGCAGCAGAAGGCGTGACGGAAGACTGCTTTTCCCCATGTGTACCTGATTGCAGATTTTGCGCAGCAGGAAGCGTGCAGAAGACTGTGGCTAAAAGTTGGTGTACAGCCGCGGGTTTTCTGAAAGCTGTTACAAGTCATAACGTTGCAAACTATTGAAGCTGTGGTAAAACGTTCAGTTGTCAGTAGATTTAAAACTTCAGAAGCACAGTTAAATGTGGAACACTATGGGGCAGGGGAGTAGACCCGCACGGTGAATACTTGCAGGAGTTAAGCTGATATGAGAGTTACCCAGGTGAAAGCAGTGGTGCTGTGAAGTCATCCTGACAGCGATCTAAACTGTGATTCATAATGCTATAACAAGAGAAATGAGAAAAGCTAACAGAAGTTGTATTTTTTTAACCTTACAAGAAGCTGTGTTTCTTTGACTCTGACAAAGAGTTGTATTTCTTCTTTGACATTTGCAAGTTATGGCCAAACATCTGGACCGGAAACAGCATTGATGCTATTTGATGAAGTGTAAATTATTATTTAAGGAAGAAGAGAAATATTTCTGTTGGTTGAACATTGGTTAACAGAACTTTCTTTTGACAAAGTGAAGGAGCCAAGAACTGAATTAGAACTTTGTTGCAAACCCGGATTGCCTTATTTCTTTATGTTGAACATTGGGACTGAGACTAACTTGAAACCTGGGGAAGGGGAGTTCACCCAGGGTGTACAGAGAGACTGTGAATATATTAGAAATACAATTGTTATTTGTCATGCATTGTCATATATTTTCTTGTGTATTTTAGGTTTAAGTGTGAGGGCCAGATATCCGTTAGTAGAGTGTTTCCTTTAGTTTTTGATAGGCAGGTAAATCCTCATCAGGGTAGGGTTAGTGAGGCGTTTGATGAAACTTATACTTTAATAAAATGGTAGATTTAGCAAATTCATCCAAAAGTTGTCCAGCTCACATTTCGGACCTCTCACACAGCCCATCAAAGGAGATCACATGACACCTGCAAAAGACCTGTCATGGCGCTCTGAAACAGAGACCATTGACAGTATAGCGGCCACTGGAGCACCATCAAGCACCACTGGGTTTCAGGCACCGGAAAGATACAGGAGACCATGAGTCCCAGGATGTGGATTTCCTGGCTCTGGGAATGAAAAGGCAGCACCATGAGGTTGATGTTGACTATACAGTCCTCAGGAGGAAAGCCCCTGCCTGAGCCAGAGTCCAGAGCTTCCAGAGAAGCTGGACTGTATGAGACAGTCTGACCTGGTACGTTTTGAGGTTAACAGGAAAATCCCAAGCTGTGTAGCAAATGACAAGTGTGGTACAGGAGAACTGACACCATCTCTGGAGAGCATGCTCGAATCGAGTCAGTAATTGATTCCCTTCTGAGAGGAGCAGCCAAAACAGCAAACAGCTTGATGAAAATCTTGGAGGAGGAAGGCAGCTTGCAGGACAGGACTGGCAGTGGACATTGCAAAACACATTTTATTTTCTGTGCCTGGGATGGATCAACACATGTAAGAATGCATCCTGAAGGTCCATGGACACCAGCCAGTCTTCAAGGTCCAGGGACAGAAGGATCTGGCCATGGGTGACCATCTTCAACTTACCCTTGAGAAGGTACAAGTTCAGACAGCCTCAGGTCCGAGTGCTGCATCGTGCCCTGGTACACCTTGAGGAGCATGGGACTACATGTGGGCCATGAAGGTATCCATTCCTCTGAGGCAGGGAAGCCATTTCATTGAGCAGTGGAACATTTGATATCTATGCCAGTTTTAGTATGGATAGTACAAAGAGATGGACCTTAACTCTGCATCATCACTGCACCAACTCTGGGTGGAGGTATCCATCCAGCAGTGTTGAGATTAGCGACACCAGATGGAGAGGACGAGCTACGCAGCCACCCCTGATATCAAGTAAGAAACCCCCCTCATCCATACAGGGAACATCATCCCTCCACCCCCACTCCATCACCCACATATGTACCATGGTCAGCAATCTGTGGTGTAACCTGCAGGAGCCTATTTCTGCTCCTCCCCATCGCCCATGCATCTATCCCTCCTGCTCTATATTCCAAAGGCACAACAAGACCATATGCACAATACACTTCTTTTCAGATGACACAGTGTTCATCAATGATTCATTCCAAGGGGTGTTCGAAAACATTACTCCACTCGAACGGCCTTTTTTGTTTTTTTTTGGGGGGGTCCCCCCGCCCCCCAACCTCCTTTTTTTTCTTTTTTTCCCCCCCCCCACATGAAAACCCACAAAACACATATAAAAAAAAAAAAAATTCGACCATTTGGCATTCGACCAAATGGTGTCGACCAAATTGCAGTCGACCAGTTTGTTGTCGACCAATTGACCGGACACCGTCCCAGCCATTCACCACAGACACATCAGGAAGAGGAATTCATTATCATTATTAACTCTATGCGATTATAAAAAGCCCAAATACCAGCAAGACTGAGCATTCACAAATGGGCTGCTTCAGACATCTTATGCGTCAGTATCAATAATTTTCCTTTAGGTTTGAAGCAGTGATAGAGATAGCCGATACTGACCTAGTGTTCAGAGATCTCCAAGAGCATCAGGGTACTGGAGACATGCAATCCACAAACAGCATAGTTGCTGCTATGTCAGTGAAGTGTTGTCTGCCATTAATCATAATCATTAGTTTTGGAGGGTGAATCATACCATATTGTGTTCACTGTTTTTGCATCTAGATTTTCACTGTATGGATCTTGCAGTTCAGCTGTGGCACCATAATCATAAAATCAAGGTAAAAGCTGCTTGTGACCGGACATCTGTGTGCCTGCAGTTTAGTATTTGCAAAATAATGTATCTTGGTCCAACTCCTCTGGATTTTTGGGCCTATTGCCCGATAATCAAGTTCTACTATGTGAGGGGACAGAAATGAGAGGCGGACACAAAGTTGTAATGTTTTTAACATCAGACATCTTTAGTAAACAAAAAAGGGTTGGATGAAAGCTTTTATATCCCTATCCCAAAGAGAATTTCCCTTCCTAGGCAACTAAAACTAAAGATCAGTCTGTGTCTCGTTGTCAAAACATATGAACTGTTGGGGGGCAATCGAAGCGGGCCCGCCATCACATAATTAACTATCCCCTCTTCATCCCTTGGGGCGCGTTGGGAAATCCACCCGCATGAAGCAGAACTACACAGGCATGGCGCTTGAGGATATTCAGCCGACTGCATGGCCTTTCAGATGCCATCCGATGCCACAAACCAGTGCGGCCTTCAGTTCACGTTGCCCGGGTACTAAGAGCTGCGCGGGAACACTCCCGCCTACATACATGGGCCTGCTGGGACTGGTATGCTAGGGAGCAACATCAGTGCGTCCCTTCCACTCTGGGGCACAGCAATCCCCTGTGGGAGAGGAAGGTGCGACATGTCCGAGCTGCACCTGGCGACCGAACCAAGGGGAGAGGTGCCTCACACTGAGAGGGGGAGACTTAAACGGTACACTAGACCCAGAAGCTAGCTGCTCTTACCTCCCTCCTCACAGACCTCGGCCTGGAAGACGTGAGGTAACGCCGCTACACGGTCGTTGTAGAGATTACACCTTCTATTCATTTAGGTAACAGAGCTACGGTATGTAACGCCTGCGAGCAGCGGCATAAAGGTGCCTGCTTCCTCCAGGTTAGACTACTGGCTAGCCCTGCGCACAATAACACTCTGTGGATGAAAGATACATGCTCCCAACCGCCCTTTCCGACCATGCACCTGTCAGAATGAGGCTAACCCTATTGGACACCCTTCAGAATCCCCCAAACTGACGACTCAACCGAGGGTCCTAGCATACCCCGACTTTGTAGACCACCTCAGGGGAGACATGGGCTTGTTCTGGGACACCAACCTCAAGTCCCCCTATACTGCTCTCTCACGCTGGGACGCATTTAAGGCTTTCATGAGAGGTCAGTGCATTTCCAGATGGGCACACAAACTTAAGCAATGGCGCTCCCAAGTGAATCAACTAACACATACCTTGCAATCCATAGAAAAGCAACACAAGACAGCGCCAGATCAGCAGACTCTCCAGCAGCTCCACAAAATACAAGCAGACATTAGGGAGGTCGAGACGACTAGAGCCCAAAAATCATACTCTAGCTGGACCCAGAAGTACTACTTAGAAAATGATAGACCCCTGCGCCTCATGGTGCTCGCCCTAAAACAAAAGACAGTTGGCCACAGCGATTACCTCTATAAGAGACGGGGAAGGAGATCTATTAGTAGGGGATGACGCCATCAACAATAGATTTGCAGAGTTCTATGCACACTTATACGCAAAGCCAGAAGCACTTCTACCGCAAGCGATGCAAGGATTTCTGAGGGCCATCCAACTGCCTAAAATCACACGGGCCCAATACGATACCCTAGATACCCCCCTGACCGAGGCGGACATTCGGCGGGCTATCCACGCTCTGAGCCCATGTAAAGCCTGGTTGAGGTCATGGTTGATGAAGTTACCCCAAGATTCCACACAGTATTTTCAGAGGCAGCTAAAAACGGCAGTCTACCGAGGTCAATGATGAGCGCCTACATAGTCTTATTTCATAAAAAAGGGAGGCCCAACAACGATAAATTCTAATGCTACGGTCCTCGCAAAATGTCTGGCCCAGAAATTAGAAGCTGTGCTACCTCGTCTGGTCCATGAAGACCAGACAGGATTCATACATAAACGGCACTCAGGGGACAACGTACACCGCCATCTACACGTAATTGCGGAGGAACCGGGGCAAGAGGACGCGATCCTAACAATCGACACAGAGAAGGCTTTTGACGAAGTCCAATGGGACTTTATGCTCCTCGCCCTCGCGGACTATGGCCTGCCTCCCTTTCTGATTGCTCTGATTCACCTGCTCTATACGGACCGCTAGGCAACGGTAACTATCAACGGCCGCACATCAGCCCTCTTCGCCCTATACTCAGGTACGTGCCAAGGGCGCCCATTATTGCCCCTCCTTTATGCTTTATCTATTGAACCAGTAACCAGTAGCTGAGATATTGCGGTCAGACCCCCAATGGCGGGGTTTGTGGAGAGGCGGAACGGAACACCAGTCTCCCTATACGCCGATGACCTTCTTTTGTACATTTGGGACACTCGCACTTCCCTCCCCGGAGTGAGATTCCTTTTACAACAATATGGACGGATGGCTGGCTGGCTATCGGGTCAACTGGGCTAAATCCGAGATCCTGCCGCTTCGGCCAGACATCCCTTGGGACCCGGAAGGGGAAGCACCTTTCAGACTGCAGGTAGACCATATTAAATATCTGGGGGTCAACATTACAGTTCACATTAAGGATCTTAGAGATCTCAACTACCCGCACTTGGTCGAGTGGATCTGTGCGAATCTCATTAAAAGAGACTCACTACCGTTGTCCATGACTGGTAGAAGCAACGCGGTTAAAATGAACACGATGCCCAAACTATTTATTTGCCGATTATGCTACCGTGTACCCCTAGCTTGAAGATGTACCAAACCATTGATGCAGCATTCTCGAAGTTTATCTGGTAAAGACACCACGCATCCGCTCGGGGATTCTCACTGCATCCAAACAGGACGGTGGTCTAGCCCTACCGTCCTGGAGGAGCTACTATATGGCAGCCGAAATATGCTGGGTCAAACGCTGGATAAACCCGGACAATGGCTCCAGGTTGGAGGGCAATGGAGCTGGCATTGCCGACACCCTCGTCTCTACTGGATGTCCTGGCCACTCCCCCAACGAAGCTACCAAGACAACTTAAAACGCATCCGATATTCGTACTGACAGTGGCCCAGTGGCACAAACTCCGAGCCCCGCAAGGTATTCATATCAAAATAGCACCCTCCTGGATGTCGGTCAAGGGCCTACTCTCACTTGGCCACATACCTACCCTCCACCCACTGCAGGACACCCAGTGGGCACGGGTCAGTATTCTTGATATGTGCAACGGCCCTAAAATACATACCCTCTCTGAGGCCGCTGAGGCACTCGACCTCCACACGGGCCAATGGCTGCAATTTGGCACAATCTGTGCTGAGGTACTATGACACACCACAGAGATCTCAAGACAAGCATCCCCCGCCCCTGTGATTTCTACTCCATGGCCATCCGAAACAATGTGGGAAGGAACTCTGCTTTAGCGACAGCCTGGTCATGGGACCTCGACACCCCGATAGAAGTGGGAGATATATTTCAGTTCTATACAGTCATTCCGGGAATATCACTGAACTTAAAACACAGGGAAATCCAGTAAAAAATAATCCAATGCCTGTACTAGCCGCCGTCCAAAATGCAATGGGACTGATTCCCTCCCCCCCAGTGTTGGCGCGGCTGTGGCAAGGCGGGCACTATGGGTCACATGCTATGGTCATGCACCAAAGATAACATCATTCTGGGACATGGTACATGGACTAGTTAGCGCTCGTATCCCAGAGGCGACCATTACACAGACCCTGGTAGATCTACTATTTGGGGCCAATTATAAAGACTGGCAAACCGACACATCTGCCTGCAGAACTTTGAACTCAATACTGTTAGCAGCGTGCAAAATATTGATAGTGTACTGGAAAGCAGCAGCAGCACTGCCCAAAGAAACGCAACTGACCGCCTTTTTGTCCAAAATTTGCTCCTTGGATTGCAGTGCACAAAGAAGAACCAACTCGACTAGAGATGCCCTGGCGCACAAATTCTGGGCCTTGTTCGGCCCTCCCCCAAAAAGACTACCTACCCCCTGCAGGGTCAATGGTCACTACCTCACCCGCAATCTCCCCCCAGGCATATGTACGCCCAGATATCCTCGCCGAACACCAGTAGGCTCCTACCATGTCGCTTGATATCCCACACCTGGCATTCTACAACACAGGCCACACGCCCGCCTACTCATCCACCGGACTACACTTACTTGCATCGCTCGTAATGTCCTACTCCCAATCCAGAGGTGGTTCTTTGTTAGAATAGTTGTAGTTGGGGGGAGGGTTCGGGGAATGGTGTTCAAGTTTAAAGGAACATGGTTCTACACAGAATGGGGCAAGTATATGGCACAATGGACAATGATGGCCCTGTTAGGCAGAATTATATGCACTGCCCTTTGGGAACACTACACACCATTAAGAATACAAGTGACAGTACAATGTCACCTTTGGTACAAGCCTGTACTACACAGTTATAGTGGTAGCAGTAGCGGAGCAGCCAGACTTATCTCAAGAGTAAGTGAGTAGTTCAAATAGTTACACAAAGGACAGCAATTACTATGATTCAGGCAAACACTGACTCAAGGTTTCTAAGTAAAAGAATATATATTTATTTACTCAACAGTTGTATAACATTTCACAATTCTAAGCAAGTTAAAAATCACAATCATAAATACACCACACCACTTCCCTTAAATTCCAGACAAGTTAAGCTCACAAAGTGAAGTGGGAGCAAAATGGCACTCCAGCAATTTAAAAGGGAGGGAAAGACAAAGTTATTAGAAATTAGGCAAAACCAACAGGTAAGTACTCAGGGCAATTGAACAAGAGAGACCACAGTGAGGAGATCAGCTAGAAAAGGCTTATGGCCAAAGTGAATGGGTCAAAAGTCTTTTGCTCAAGATCACACAGTTCAGTGTAGTTCGCGGTAAAGTTTGTGGCCCGGATTCCGGACGAGGTTGGTTGGTAGAAAAGTGAGTTGAAAGAGAAGAGAAGGAACAAGTTACTTACCTGTAACTGTTGTTCTCCAGCATGGGTCTGGCATGGATTCACATGCTCATGAATATTCCCTGTCGTCAGGCTGGGAATCCTCGGTAAAGAAAAAACCAGTATCAGTTTCGTTTCTGATCTGTCTTTCGTAGTAGTAACCAATCACTGGTCTCTGCGTCATACTGACCACAGCCAATGACTGCCCTCTACCTAAGCCCCGCCTCTGGCAGCCATCTTCAGATTTGGAAGCACGTGAAGTGGCAATATGACCAAGTGAAGAGCCGCAGAGAGGTAGGCGGGAGGGTTCGCATGTGAATCCATGCCAGACCCATGCTGGAGAACAACAGTTACAGGTAAGTAACTTGTTCCTTCTCCAGCATGGGGTCTGGCATGGATTCACATGCTCATGAATAAAGAATACATAGCAGTACCCACATGCACAACCACGGGAGGTGGCAAAGGCTCAACATTAAGCATCACATCAAACTCAACATTAAGCAATCTTACCTCCTCACCAGGCTCACCTCAGGCGAACAGGTTGCGCAGCACTGCTTGGCCGACCCTGGACTCCTCCCTGGAATCCCGATCGACGCAGTAGAATTTCGTGAAGGTGTGCGTCGACCTCCACGTAGCAGCCCTGCAAATGTCCAGCAGGGGCACACCAGATAGGAACGCCGTGGTAGCTGCGATCGCTCTGGTGGAATGTGCTCTCGGACGGCCAGGCAGCGGTCGGTTTGCCAACCGGTGACAGTACATGATACAGCCGGAGAGCCATCTGGAAATGGAAGCCTTCGAGAGAGCCTTCCCCTGATTGACAGGTCCAAAGTTCACAAAGAGTTGTGACGTCTTCCGAAAACACTTTGTGCGATCCACGTAGAACTTCAGCGCTCTAGCCACATCCAGCGAGTGCAAAGTCCTCTCAGCCGGCGACAAAGGCGACGGGAAAAACACAGGCAACACCAAGGGTTCGTTGAGATGGAAGTCCGACGGCACCTTGGGCATGAAGGAGGGGTGCGTCCTGAGCACCACCCTCGTGTCGTGAAAAGTCAAGTACGGGGCCTTGCAGGAAAGGGCCTGGATCTCTCCCACCCGTCGTGCGGAGGTGATGGCCACAAGAAACGCTGTTTTCCACGACAGGAACTTCAACGGGGCTGAGTGCAGAGGCTCGAACGGAGGTCCCATGAGCTTGGTCAGCACCACGTTGAGCTCCCGGAGCCTTCACCGGCGGGAACGATCTGAACAGTCCCTTCATGAACTCTTTCACCAGACGATGAGACCACAAGGACGTCCGCCCCGTGGTTCTAGTGTATCGGGAGATCGCAGCAAGATGAATCTTGATGGACGCGTGTGCCAGTCCAGCTTTGGCCAGCGTCAACAGGTACGGCAGTACTTGGGGAGCCGTAATCCTTAGAGGGTTAATCTTCTGTGCGTGGCACCAGACAGACAACCTCTTCCATTTGTGTCCATAGCATTTAAGAGTCGAGGACGCCCTGGCCTTTGCAAGAACCTCTCTGCAGTCGGCCGGTATGTCGTATCCTCCAAACTCTAGCACTGCAGGAGCCAGGCCTGCAAGTTCAGCGACTTCGGGTCGTGGTGGAGGATGGCGCCTCCTTCCCTGGAGAGCAGATCCACGTCCACTGGCAGCTTGATTGACGGGGACGCTGGCAAGTCCAGAAGGTCCGGGAACCATATCTGCCTCGGCCACGCAGGTGCGACGGGGATCATCCTGCACCGTGACCTCTTGAGCTGGTTGATGAGCCGGATCAGTAGTGGCAATGGAGGGAACGCGTATAGGAACAGGCCCGCCCAGGGGAACGAGAAAGCATCGCCCATGCTCCTCGGCTGGGGAAACCTGCTGGCGAACCTCCGGCACTTGGAGTTCGTCGCCGTCGCGAACAGGTCGATCTGGGGTGTGCCCCACCGTCAGAAGAGGCGATCCACTAGATCCTGCCGTAGTTCCCACTCGTGGCACGAGCGCAGCTCCCTGCTGAGTGAGTCGGCGATGGTGTTTTTTATCCCTGCCAGATGAAACGGCACCAGAAACATCCTTTGGGCGACGGCCCAATGCCACAGGTCTTGCGCCTCCTTGGACAGTGCTGGGGACCTGGTTCCGCCCTGTTTCCTGATGTAAAACATGGTGGTGTTGTTGTCGGTGAAGATCCTCACCACCTTGCCCTTGAGGGACGGAAGGAAGGACCTGAGGGCCCAGAACACTGCACGGAGCTCCAGGACGTTGATATGGAGGGACTTCTCCGTCGGGAGCCAAAGGCCTCTCGCGTGCAGATTTTCGGTGTGCGCTCCCCACCCTTCCAGGGAGGCATCCGTGGTCACTGTCTCCTGGTGGTCTGGGGTCTGGAAGTCCATGCCTGCCGTCAGATGCGCGTGGGTGCCCCACCACCGGATCGCTCGGCGGAAACTCTCGTCGAGTGTGATCCTCTCCTCGAAGCCGCCCGTCGTTTGGTTCCAGGGCGCGTCCAGGAACTCCTGCAACGGGCGCATCCGGAGCCTGCACATGGGAATGAGGTAGATGCAAGAAGACATCATTCCGAGGAGGGACTTGATGGACCTCACCTTGGCCGCGTCGGAAACCAACATCCGCTGTACCTTGCCCAGGATGGACCTGGTCCTTTCCTCCGACGGGGAGGCCAGAAGGGACACTGTGTCGAGCTTCGCTCCCAGAAACAGTGCGTTTTGCGCGGGTACCAGGTGGGACTTGGCGTAGTTCACGGAGAATCCCAGGTCCGTGAGAAGTTGGACGGTCCTTGCCGTGTGCTCCACGGCGAGCTCCCTCGTCTTGGCTCGGATGAGCCAGTCGTCCAGGTAGGGGTAGACGTGGATCCCCTCTTGGCGCAGCTGCGCCGCCACTGGTGCAAGGCACTTGGTGAATATCCTGGGTGCCGACCGTAGACCGAAGGGAAGGGCTCTGAACTGGTAGTGACGCCCTTGGACCACGAACCTGAGGAATTTTTGGTGCCCCTTTAGGATGGGAATATGGAAGTAGGCATCCTCCAAATCCAACGACGACAGGAAGTCGCCCTCCTCCAGCTGACCCAGGACGTGCTGGAGGGTGACCATCCGGAACTTCTGTGCCTTGATGAACTTGTTCAGCCATCGTAGGTCTAGGATGGGGCGCCATCTTCCCGTCTTCTTCTTCACGAGGAAGTATCTTGAGTAAACTCCGGAGCCCCGAAGCCTCCTTGGGACGAGTTCGATGGCGCCCTTCCTTAGCATCGCCCTTACCTCCCGGAGAAGCTAAGGGACGTGAAGCTCTTTCCTGGCCAAAGGGGGGACGCGCGGGCACCTTCTTTGAAACTCGAGCGCGTGGCCCTGGGCTAGGGCGTCCAGCACCCAACGGTCGGTGGAGATGGACTCCCACACGCTGACGAAGCTCGCCAGCTGGCCTCCAACCGGGGTGCTTCGGTGGGGGCCCGACCCCACGGCCGGTTCAATCCTGCTTAGACGAGGCTTTGCCGCCTTGACCTCCTTGGCGACGACGGCGGGGTCCGCCTGACTTGCCTCGTCCCCTGTAAGCTTCTTGAGACGACGAACGGGCCGCTTGACGGTAGGTGGAAAATCCGCCGCCGGAACCTTTGGAGGCGCCCTTGCCTCCGCCGCTCCGAAAGGGCGGCCGCCGTTGCTGGAGAACCCCGAGAGCCCGGGCTTTCTCCGTGTCCGCTTTAATGGCTTGAAGGGAATCGTCCACTGTTTTCCCAAACAGGTTGTTCCCATCGAACGGCATGTCCAGGACTCTGGTCTGTACGTCTTGACGGAAGTCAGTAGCCTTGAGCCATCCACGCCGCCTAAGGCACACGCCGTTGCCCAACTGGCGAAATCCAGTGTCGGCGATGTCCGTCGCAATAGTGATGGCGTGGTCCGACGCCACCTCACCTTCCTGCAAGATCTCCAGGGCATCCGCCCTCTTGTTGTCTGGTAGGAAGTCCAGCAGGGGAGCCAGCTTGTACCACAGCTGCCTGTCGTAACGGGCTACGATAGCCAAGGCGTTAGCCGCCTTAATTGTCGTCGCTGCAGACGAGATGACCCTGCGCCCCATCGTGTCCAATTTCTTTCCCTCGCCATCCGGCGGGGAAGTCGACGTGGAGGCCGCACCCCCCCCCGCTTTCTTCCTGGCCGCCGCGGAGACGACGGAGTCCGGGGTAGGCTGCGCCCGGAGGCACAAGGGGGCCGCGTCCGGGACCCGGTACTTCTTCTCGTACCAGTCTCTTCTAGCCGGCGTCGTGGATGGGTTCTTGAGGAGGGCGAGGCCCTCATCCCAAATATCGTGCAGTAGAGGTACCGCGAAGACCGTCTTCCTCTTGGCCTCGCGCCGCTGATAAAGGAAACCTTCCTTCTTTTTCTCCTCAGGGCAGAGCTGGAAGAGCTCGGATGCCCTGGCGATCATGGAGTGAAAAGATCCAATCTCGTCGGGCGGGGAAGCCCGGGTGGGAGGAGACGACGGCAGATCCTCGTCGTACACCTCGTCGTCCGTACCCGTTGCGGCCGTGTCAGTCCCTGTATCATCCCCTCGAGTCGAGGAGGGCTGAACGGGGTGCGACGGCTGAACAGGAGGTGGAGGGTGAATCCTTCTTTTCTTAGGAGGGGGGCTGCCCGAAGGGCCTGGTTCCGGGTCCCCCAACGGGAGTGGTTCCTCCACTGGTAACGGCAGTCTCGTCCTTATCTCTGAGCATAAGGACTGTATAGCCAACAAAATGGCCGCCGAGTTGCCTTGCGGCACTGGCAGAGGGGAATCCGACGGGCGGTCAGGGGCCCCGTCGGTACCCTCGACGATGTTGTCTCCTGCGTCGGGATCCCTCCCGACGGGCTGGTCTTCTTCCACGCCAACGCCGTGGCTTAAGACCTCGATCAGTCCTTCCTCAGAGGTTGAGGCCGAATCCACGGCGACCTCCTGCCCCCCCTTTTTCTTCTCCGTCGGAGGTTTCACGGGGGTCCTGTCGATGGGCATAAAAGAGGACTCCCTCCGCGGTGGCAGGGAGACTCTGAGCCCCGAGGTCGCCACCACCGGCGTAGCCTCCACAGGCTGAGCCAGGGCCGCCGCGACTGTCTCGATAGAGGCCTTGGCCGGATGGATTAAGGCTTTCACCACCCTTGGTGCGCTCACCGCCTTCTCCTTGAGGGGGGGACACTGCCTCGCTCCCCCTCCGCCTTCGAGCTCGACCGGGGCCTCTCCAGGAGCTTCGCCGGGTGCTCGGCCTTCCTCTTACCCGACCCAGAGCGTTGGCTCGTGGTTGATGGTGCCGGGGAGGGTGCGCCCTGCCTGGTGCCCGTAGAGCCCGACCGTTCGGCGCTCCCGGTGCCAGCGGACTCGCGGTGCTTGGCCTTATGTTGGACCCCCGTCGCCGGGGCGTCCTCAAAGGTCTTAGAAGACCGCTCGGATTTCTTCTTCTTCTTCTCGCCGGACGGGCTCTTCCCTTCCAGCCAGTTGGCGAGACGTTGATGGCGGTCCTTCATGGTCCGCTCCGACATGTTGCCGCAAAACGCACAGTCCTTCTTCACGTGCGTCTTGTCTTCATGTAGGCAGTAAAGACAAAAGGAGTGTTCGTCTTCCTTAAAGACATTCTGCAGCTGGCATCCAGGGCAGACCCTGAACAGCTTTCCGGGCGTCGAGCTTCCCTTCTCCTGGGCCATAACCAAGATGGGCCTGAGAAACTTCTGGAGTCCTCCAAAAGCGTAGCTCGACGAATCTTCACCCTTGAGGGGCGTAGACCAATCCGACACGGGTCCCCGTTGATCGGATGGAGAGTCGGTGGAGCTTGAGGCTCTTTTGACCGAAAAAAACGAAGTTTTTGAGAAAAAACGTGAAAAAATAGCACTAACGCTCGAGAGCAATAGCACGAGGATCCCAACACATGAACGTGCGGTAAAAATCTGAAGATGGCTGCCAGAGGCGGGGCTTAGGTAGAGGGCAGTCATTGGCTGTGGTCAGTATGACGCAGAGACCAGTGATTGGTTACTACTACGAAAGACAGATCAGAAACGAAACTGATACTGGTTTTTTCTTTACCGAGGATTCCCAGCCTGACGACGGGGAATATTCATGAGCATGTGAATCCATGCCAGACCCCATGCTGGAGAAGGACAAGCCCTCGGATTGGAGAAAGATTTCAAACACTTTCTCCGCGGCTGAACGAAACGGACAACCTGATTTGAACAGTACCTTAAAATAGAGAGGGAGCTGTAGCTGAGGCGGACTTCCTGGTGGTTCCTGCAGGCTCACGGTTCCTGAAGCGACTGTCGGACTGACACGAAGTATGAAGACTGGAGGGCCCTGCACTACCTAGGGAAGAAACCAGCAGCAGAGCAAAACAACGAATAAAAGGTGCACTCCTTAAAACCCAAGCAGGGTCCGACCTTCTTGGCTATCAGGCCCACTGTAGCTCTGTACAGCGAATTCGACCAGTGGAGGGGTCCTGGCTTGTAGTTTGCGCGAACTGGTTGGTCCCAACAGCTCAAGGGAAGAAGTTTCCTGGAGGATCTTCTCTGTCGTTGGATTCTGGCGATTCGGACCTGTAGCAGGGCTTCACCGGGCGGTTCAGTCGTGGTAGGGGTCCTCTTCTTCCAGTTCCTTGTTGGTTCTTTCGTTCCAGTGGCAACTCTGCCTTTCCAGCCCCGGAGACCTGCTTTTTATGCAGTTTTCCCCCATTCATACAGCCTGGCTGTCAATCACACAGAAGGGTGGCTGGCCTGGCAAGGCCAGTCCCCTTAGCCAATCAGACAAGAGTGCGACTTGGGTTACCAAGGGAACCCATGGCAGGGGTCCGAGGATCCCTCCCTCACATCCTGCCTACCTAGACTATCATGCGCCTTAAGGAGGGCTTCTGTGCAGAAGCCCGCAAAAAGACAGCGAACAAAGGAGTCATCCCCAGTTTGGCGCGCAGAGAAAAACACGAAAAAGACTAACAAAATCAAATTGCGAATAAACCCAGCCGGAACCAAAATAAAATGTATTTGGTCAAGCGGGTTTATGTTCGAGGCTAATATAATAGCCTAAAACAATACCACGTTTATATAATATAACCGCGGTAGAAAAGTTAGGGTAGTTACCACTGCCACCAGCCAGGTTGTAATGTTAAGGGAGTGAAACAAGGCTCCAAGAGGCAGAGACAAAAAGGGATAAGAATTAACCCTTTCCAATACTCCATGGAAGATGGGGTGTACTGGGTCTGTGGTTTAAAGTGACTATACAAAAGTTAATGGCAACTTTACCTGTTTCTGGGGGACAGTAGTCAGCCCCAGAAAATGGAGTCAGTGGGAAGTCTCAAAGACAACCCTGTGTCACTGCACTGAAGGTGCTGTGTAACACACACAAAAAGTGGTGCTCGTGGAGTAGGTGAGGCTCCAGTGCCCAAGATCACACAAAAAGTGAAAACACACATAGCAAAACACATGTAAGAGTGGGAAAAAAAGGCTCACACTCTTACCAGGTGAAAAAATAAACCCTAGAAATCCAGCAAAGCTGATGAGGGACTCATTAGGTATGGTAAATTTGTCATTTATGAAAATTCTCCCCAAAAGGCCCACACCAAAGACTCCCTCTCGTGGACAATGGGGGAGGGGAGCCGATCCAGAGGGGATGATGTGTACAAGATTTGGAGAAGGTGCTCTCTTCATTGTGTAAGTTGTCATTCAATGTTTGTGTTAAAACTGACCAATAAAAAGATTTAACAAAAAAAAAAACATATCAACTGTCCTTGTGTCCAAAACATGCTATTCTGAACCTCACTAAAGTGAACACTAAAAGTGCAAAGAAATTTATCTGGCTTATGCAACAAAAATAAAAATTATTTTCCAAGGAGGAGGAGTTGTATCCACAGGGTTATTTCCCTTCCCCTGGTTTACTTTAAGTATGTTAGGAAAAGGTGTCCCTTTCAAACAATAGCTTTTTAAAGATGGCAAAAGTGTCTCTTTCAGACAACAATTCCTTAAAGATAGCTAGAGTGAGTGTCTCATCCAAACAATAGCTCCGTAAGGATAGCAAAAGTGTCTCTCTCAAATTACAGTTCCTTAAGCATGGTAAGGGTGTCATTTCCAAAGAATAGTTCCTTAAAGATAGCCAAAGAAATTTCTCCATCAAATAACAGTTTCTTTTTATTTTTTTTTGTTTTTTTTTTGACAACTTTATTTAAAGATTTATCAAAAGAAATACATATCATTCCAAAACAACAATTATGATAACAAGAAAACGACAAATAAAACGAAAAAAGCATTATACAAGTTGATACAAATAGTACAGAATAAATAAGAAAAACCTATCAATTATCTCTACTAATCGCAACAAACCTAATTTGAAATGATAACTAGCCAAAAATCAGAGGAAAACAAGCGAAAATATTCAAAAAAAAAAAAAAATTCAAAAAAACACAAACACACAACCACACAACACAAGACAAACACAATAAAAAGAACACAATAGTAAATTAACCACTCTGAAACAAAAACCATCGCCCATCAGCACTTAATTCACACATAGAGTTCATTAAAAGCCTCCCACTGTTCCTTATAAAAGTCTTCTTTATGTAAAGCATAATACTTAATCCTCTCAAATCTTGAGAGCAACTGCACCTGCGATAACCATTCATCAATACTTGGTTTCTTTCTCGTCTTCCAGAGGCGTAAAATTTGACGAGTCGCCACCAAAAACACCTTATTAGCCCAACACAGAGTCGCATAGCTAAAGTGACGAGTGCCCACTGGTGATTTCAAAAGAACTGATGATGGTGTCCTTGGAAAAGAGATGTTCCCGACCAAATCAACTCTATCCAAAACCTCACTCCAAAAACCTTTAACACTCGAAGAATTCCATAACATGTGAAGCAAAGTGCCTTCCTCCGTAGAACAACTCCAACACATACTATCCTCCCTTAAGCCAAATCTGTGCATTTTAACTGGAGTCCAAAACAGACGCCCCAAAATCCTCTGTTGAATATATCGTAAATTTAGATCAATTTTCATCCTAACTGGAACCTTCCATAGAACCTCCCAATCCTGCATAGAAATATCTCCACCCAGTTCAGCACACCACATAAGTCGAAGAGCATTCCATGAAGATCTAAATTTCTCTTCTACCGGGAACAACCTCAAATAACTAGACACTGCACGAGGCGCAACTACAATAAAACTACACCTTTCTGGTCTTTGTAACAAAGGGTCAGTAAGCATTAATACTCTCTCAGAAATCAAATCTCTCAACAATCTATATCTCCCCATTTCCCTATTATGTAGCATAAACTTCCGCTTCAGAGACTCAAAAGATATCATACCGTCATCATCCCATATGTCTCTAATAAGTAATATACCCTTGTTCATCCAACTCCTCCAGCATAGCATCTTATTATTGATCTGCAACCCCGGATTCTGCCAAATGGCGGCCTCCCCATAGAAATGAAGTCCCTGCCCTCCACTTACAATCAATGATGTGACTGCATCTTTGGAAGCATGGACAGCCTGCAATGTACTGACCGATTTAGGTAACTTTCCAAGAGAGTACAGTGATTCAATTCGGAAGGGTCTCATCTTACACTCTTCTATCTGAGCCCAAACTGGAATGTCTGATTAATTCAATGAGAAATAGGATACACATTTTTTATTCAAAAAACTTTTGTAGTAATTTTCAATGTTAGGATAACCAAAACCCCCCTCATGTACACTCCTAACCATTAAATACCTGGGTATCCTTGGTTTCCTTGAAACTCCCCATAGAAACTCCTGAAAGACCCTATCCACACGGCCCAAAACTTTTTTCGTAAACCTTAAAGGTAGCGATTGAATAATGTACAGAACCTTAGGTAGGAGCACCATTTTAATAGCATTAACCTTTGCCCAGATGGATAAAGAGAGTCTACTCCACCTACGGAGCATAGTCCTCATGCTTTCCAGAACTTTATCTATATTGAACTCCGCCATACCTTTCACATCTCTAGACAAAAAGAAACCTAAATATTTCACCCTACAGTTTTCCCATTTACAATTCCAATCTAATAATCGTCGACACACCTGAGCATCTCGAGCTGGAAACACAACCGTCTTCTCCCAATTAACTTTATAACCTGAGAGCCCACCAAACTCAGAAATCATATTCTTAAAGATGTTTCCCCCCTCTACAGGATTACTAAGAACAATAACTATTATCATCAGCATACGCCAAAACCTTAACTTCAACAACTATAAAACCGGATAGGCAATTCGACTGCCGAATATATGACAAAAATGGCTCAAGAGCCAAATTAAAAAGGTAAGGTGATAGTGGACATCCTTGACGTGTGCCTTTAAATAATCTAAAAGAAGATGATAGTACCCCATTCACCCAGACCTTTGCACTATTACCCGACTGTAATGCCCCAACAGCATTTATAAATAGGGGACCAAAACCCATCTTAACAAAAGTCAAATTTAAAAAAGCCCAAGCCACATTATCAAATGCCTTCTCAGCGTCAAGAAATATGAAAATCAAATCATCAATTCCTGAGGATGACAAATTCAAAATATCCAAGAGAGTCCTAATATTATCAAATCCATGACGTTGCTTCATGAAACCCACTTGAGACCTACCAATTAACAAACCCATATATTTATCCAACCTGGAAGTCAAAATTTTCGTAAATAATTTTGCATCCACATTCAAAAGTGAAATGGGGCGATAATTACAACAATTCGATGCATCTTCCCCTCCTTAGGGATTACCGTAATCACTGCCTCCCTCATTGAAGGACCTAAAACACCCTCCATAAGAAACCGATTATAGAGTTCACATAATTCTGGAGCTAGCTGCTCAGCAAAAGATTGGTAAAACTCAGTCGGCAGTCCATCTGGGCCAGGTGACTTACCAGACTTCATTTTAATAATGGCCTCCATCACCTCTTCCACTAAAATAGGAGCATCCAGAAATTCTCTGGCCTCATCAGACAGACAAGGAACTTCAATCTTATCAAAGAACTCCACCAGATCACTTTCTAACAGCACATGCTCTTCAGAGTATAACAATTCATAATAATTGCGAAAACACTCACCAATATCCTTCCTTTTCACAATAATCCTACCAGACTCATCTTTTATTTTCTGGACAAAAGACCTCTCGCACAAAAACTTCAACCTATTCGCAAGCAATTTACCCCCAGAATCCCCCCTCTCCCAGAAGCGTTGTTTAGAATAAAAAGTCCCATGGTCTGCTTGAATCTCAGACTCCAGACGCAACTGCTCATACAACCTTTCCATCTTTAAACGATCCCTCACTGATCCAGTACGAGCATAAGCCGATTGTGATTTACCCAGATCCAGCTCAAGATCTCTCATTTTTGCCTCCCCTTCCTTCCTCACTCTAGATGTCCAAGTAATCAATTCACACCTAGCTGAGGCCTTAAAAGCATCCCAAACCATTAAACTATCAGCCAAACCCTTATTTACAGCAAAATAGTCTGACACAAAACCAGAAAGCAATTGTAATGCTTTTTCCTCTTTCAGAACAAATGGTTTTAGCCTCCACCTAGCAGAATCAGGAGAGTGCGGAGCAAGACACAATCTAACCAAAACTATAGAATGATCCGAAAGATGCCGCTCACACATTCTAGCTTCGATTATCGTCTCAGCCATATGATCTGATATAAGTAGATAGTCAATCCTTGAAAAGGAATCATGAACTGGAGAGTAAAATGAATACTCTACTGTCTTCGGATGCAAGACTCTCCAAGAGTCAATCAAATCAAAGGTATCCACAAAATCACAAAATTCTCTACTAGATCTGTGGCCAGTAAAGGAGCACGCCGAAGATCTATCCAATTTGAAGTCCATAACACTATTGAAATCCCCACCTAAAATGATTACTTCTCTCCTCATGTCAGCCAGAAGTTTAGTTACAGTATCAAAAAAGAGACCCCCCACTGCACATGGGCCATAAACTGAGCCGATTGTAAACAGCCTATCTTCAAATTTCAAATCAACTAAAATGACCCGACCTGCATCGTCCATAACTATCTTATCAACACTTACACCCAACCCCCTTCTAATCAAAATTCCAACTCCTCGTGAATTAGTAGAATAACCATTCAACCACACCTTCGTATATCTAGAATTAGTAAGGAGGTTCTCAGTGCCATCCTCAAGGTGTGTCTCTTGAAATAGAACCACATCAATCTTTTCCCTCCATAATCTGGATAGAATTTTTTTCCTTTTAGAAGGACACCTCATACCTTTAACATTCCAAGTACCAATAGTCAATAAGCCCACACTTTAGTTCCCTCTAAAGCAAAAATCAGCAGAATCACCATTCACATGACCTCAATAAAGTGCATTACATCAAAATGATGAACAATAAGCAATTGACAATGGATAATCGAGTCAGAGTAAAAAACAACACACACCTTGCTAAACAGACAAACAAAACAAAAGACACAAAGATACAAGTAAATTGAACAAAAAAGAGCCCAACAGCGATTGGGCCCACTATGAGTTACAATATATACAAAACTAGACCTATTCATGACCACCCTCCAGAAAGCTGTGCCCAAATTTAAAAGGTATAAACTATCCATCTAGACAGTGCAACAAGTACAAGTCGTGAACAACAAGTAATATTCCCCCCCAAACAGGAACCTGAGAAAGCCTCAACAAAACCCCAAAAGACCCATCACTCCAAAAATGCTGGTGCTACTATGTATATAGTCTCAGACAAACCCACCACTGCAAACAAACATTTATCCATCAGCAGCCACTCAAAACAAGCGACCTATGACCAAATCAAGATATATATAAAACAATGTCTCGTCCGTGCTTAGTGGCACAGTGACTACAGTGCGCAAACGATTGAATAGAAGAGAAAGGGAAAGAGAGTAGTACTCCACATTAGCCCTACACAAAAGCACATAGACAACCTTATCACAGTACACACATCAGCACAAGATTGCTAGATCACGTGAGAAAAGTAAACACACACCACCAAACTGCTTAGCCATAACAGTGCCATAGACTACTTGCACTAACCCCAGCAACCACAATATGTATTACTACAAGGGTGCTCCCGAAACTAGTGCACAAACAGTGACACACAAGACCCAGAGAAAAGGCGCCCCAGAATACATTATCAACATAAAAGCATCACATGTCAAGTAGTAAGCAAAAACATATACTTCCCCACCAATCCACTCATACCAAGGTAAATGTTCAGTTGTATCACATGTCATTCTTATGAGCATTTTTCAAAAATTATACCAAAATCCCACAAGATCTAATAATACATTTACCCTCATATTGCAAAAGAGAGAGAAAAGGAAGTCATAGAATGTGCAGGTTGTATAAATGTCACAGTAACCTCCTGTGTTTCTCGGATTATTAGGAAGCATCTTTATGAATTGAAAAGCCCCGACAAATCAAATCTCAAGCTTGGGGCACTGATGAACGAGCCACAAATGACGGTGAAAGAAATGGTGTGCCTTCTTTGTGAAATGCACTGCTCATGCCGCTGACAGAAACATATCGACGTTGCATTGCAGGTGGCAGCACCACACCATTTCACTGTTTACCCCCTACTTGAAAGTTATTGCCCATTTTGAAAGAGCCACACAGACAGGTATGGCGCATAGTTGGAGGACTGGTAGGAGCTGGTTGTTCCTAACATTACCATACATCATGTAACGGGCCGTGCGTAAAGATGTACAAGGCCGCATACATGTCTCAAGTTGCTGATCACAAACAAGCTTGGGATAGAAAACATTCACCAAGATGAAGAACAAGAGCGCCAACACGCATGGGAAGGCTGCGTGAGATACAAATGAGTAAAAAAAAACTCAGTGTCAGCACAAGTGAGACGATGGTGCTGTGCGATATGAGCAGCCCCCAAGGACCGGTAAACAGCTCCATATACATATCAATTGAGAGACTCAGTCATACCTTTTTCCCGACATCGAAAATCACTGTTTCCGTCAGAGCCGCTCATCACAGGAAAAAAATCTGCTTGACCATGTACCTAGAGATCATCCAAGTTCACATCCCTTTGTCCATCACCGTCACGGCCAATTACATTACTTCCAATTGCTGAAGACCGACCCTTCCTCGCAATCCATTCGCCAGGCCTCCGTAAGCAATGCGTAGTACGCCATGCACCGCATCACGTACGGCACGCTTACAAGTAAACACAGAAGGTACCTTCTTCTAACAGATTCCCATGGCCATGCCGAATTTACAACAGTGCTTGAGAAAAAGAAACCGTTTTAAACTAACGGTTTGACATTAAAAAAAAAAACCATAGATTTCTGAGAGAAATATTACAGTATAAGTAAAAATAAAAATAAATACCACACAACAATAAATAAAACAAACAAGCGCAATTCAGTACTATTATTTATCCCTTTTCTTTTTCTGTTGTTGCGTAGATTTTTGAGAAGTAGATGCAGTACTTGCTTCCATAGGTTCCACATCCAGGTCAGTTAAAAAGGCTTCAGCTTGCCTGCAATCCATAAATGAATGTACTCTGCCTTCAACCACAATACAGAGTATTGCAGGGTAGATCATATAGTATTTAAGATGTTTGCTTCTTGCTTTCTCCTTAGCTACTTGGAAGCATCTCCTTTTCTCCATAATGTCTTTACTCAAATCAGCAAAAATCATTATTTTGTGTCCTCCCCAGGCAAGATCACCATTTTCACGGTATTTTCTCAGAATGAGCTCTCTTGTTGGGTATCTCAGAAACTTTACAATAAAATGTCTAGGTCTCTGGCCCAGGACGGGCTTCTGACCAAGCGACCTGTGTGCCCTCTCAATTTCCAATGGCTGCTTCGGGTCCAAATTCAGCATGGAAACAAGTGCTTTCTCCAGGAATGCGATAGGATTACCATGCTCAGCATTTTCAGGAAAACCAGCAATCCTCACATTGTTGCGCCTTGAAAATTTTTCTTGCTCAGAAAGTTTTGATGACAATTTCTCATTCACCTCTTCCAGATGTCTGACTCGATCCGCCAAACGAGTAACCTGGTCATCCACTGTTGTAAGGTGTTTCTCCATAGAAACTACCTTTGAGGTAAGGTCCAAGTATCTCTCTTCAGAGGTGATCAGCTTTGCCTTGATGTCAGACATTTCAGCCATCAATCTGTGAAGCATGTCCAAGATCTTGTCATCAAGTCCCTCCTCCTCTCCTTTCTGCCTTTTGGCTGGTTGAACAGTTTTAATCACAAGTGATTCCTCAGCCATAATGAAGATGGATAGTATTCAAATAGCTACAGTTGGCACAGGAGCTCAGCACCTAAGCAGCCATTCCTGAAGCTGGCAGTTCTAACAGTTTAAGGATGGAAAAGTATCTCTTTTCAATAATAGCTTCTTTAAGATGGCAAAAGTATCTCTGCGTTACTTTGTTTCCATATACATTGCAAAACAAATACATTTCTTCATACAACTTTAATTGACCTCCTGGTAAACTCCCCTGCAAGGAATTCTTTTCACTTCTATATACAATTTTACTGAACCTCCTGGTATAGAATCTTTTCTTCTGGGTCTTACAGATCCCCTGGTATACCTCACTGCCCCCCCACTCATCGGCCAGGAATCCTTTTTTATGGGTCTTACAGATCCCCTGGTATACTGCCCTGCCAGATATCTTGCCTCCCAATGCTCACTGTCTTGTGTATCTCTTTCACCAGGACGTCTTCTTGAGTTCACTGTTCTTTAATTCAACACAGTTGTACTAGTTCACTGTGCTGCTACTTCATTGGCTTGAGGTACTACTTGTTCCAAACTTCCCCACACTGACATCTCATGTATGGGGATTTGGTTCAAGTTCTGCCTGTTCATTTCTTCATTACCATTCATTTGTTTAGGTCAATGCGTGTTCTAGCTTTCCCCACATTGACATTTCATGTATGGGGATTTGTTTAGATTCATGTATGGGGATTTGTTTAGATTCAGTCTTTTTACTCCAATTGGTCGGTATTCAAAACACTTTCTTATTTGCTACCAGGCCTGACGGTACACCCCAGGGTCCCCGATGACTCTGGGTGGACTGACCAGTGCACTGAAGTGTTGCCAGGCCGTGGAACGCCGTTGACAAGTTCCCGCGTTGGCACAGCAGGACTCCTTTATGCTCTCTGGGCCGCTCTGCGCTCACCCGCCAGCACGAAAGCTGTTTGGAAGATCTGTGTTCCCGGTAGCTTCTCCGTTGCTGCCGGTCTTCCAACTATTTTCTCTTGGTGCCTGCAATGTCCCGGTCAGCCTCACCCTACACCGGTATGGAACGCCTGCGAGCAACGGGATAAAGGTGCCTGCTTCCTCCAGCGCAGCCCCTCTTTGCACAGCGTCCTGCTTCAGCTCTGACTCTCACGTCTACGGATCTGCTTTTCTCTTCCCCGGATCCCTCGTTGGAAAGCGGATACCATCTTTAAATGTCCTGCTCATCCGGACGTCCTCAAAACAACTAGTCTGCATGTGTGTTTTTCTCTTGATCCACATTAACTCCGCCTTCCTCTTCCTCATCTCAGTACTTGTGGCTTTCTGGGAGTTGGTGTTTAAAGAATCTCTACAACTTCCAATGAGATATTGTTTAGAATTTTTGTTAAAAAAAACATTAAAGCCATGAGATGTTAAAGGAGTGTTATCTGTATATGAGATATGAATGATGTTTTGCCTAGAATGATTTTCAGGAAAGGTCTTTGGGGGTTTACAATGGAAAGGACTTGTCTAGCAACAGCAAGCCATCAGAAATGTAGGAATGATGAAGTCTTCTTCATTATGAAATGAAGAATGCCACGTCTCCCCTGATGGGGTCACCACCTTTCCCCAAAAGCCGTCACCTCCCACATGATCTACCCTCAGAATACTACCCACAGGATCAGGTAGCGACTGCCATCCCTTGGCCACATGGAAGGAGATTCTTGATGGGGAATTAGAGATGACTCCATAGGATTCACCACAACTAGGAAAACGTTAGTTGCATCTCAGGAAGTGAGTCCATCAGTTTAAGCTAGGGGGACCCCTCAAAATAAGCATGTTATTTCATGGCTGGTCCTCCAGTCGGGCTGCCATATGCTTAACTTCAGTCATGAGAATTTTAATAAGATACTAGAGAGCATGGGGTTGGTGTCTTTCACAGCGTTTAGTCACATTTAATATTTTGATAGGCGACCAGCAAGCTCTTCCAAGCGCTATTTATTCTGACTGTATCCGCTTTAGCTTACAATTCCTATTTCATGACAGTCATCTCCTTCAGCACCATGCACAGGTTCAATGGCAGAGGGTGTGGGTGTCAGTGTCTTGGCAGTGGGTCCCGCCGCGCCTCCAGTTGCAGGTCCCGGTGAGGGATCTTCAGAGGCTACGTTTTCCACACGGTTCTGCGGTGTACCACCATGCTTTATCAGGTTGGGAAGAAGCTGACCAACTGTAGAACTTGAAAACAAGTGTTATTCCGAGGACTGAAACCATTTTGATGAAGAACTCCTGACTCCATAAGTGCGTCATTTGCCATCACCTACATTGTCAGATTTTAGTTAATTCCCAAACAAAGGAGAAAAGTATGAGGCTGAGCAATGGAAAGTAAATTATATGAAAAAAGACCTGCAATAACAGACCCAACACAACCTCAGAATGAGGAGAGGCGGGATGGAATAACTAAGCTGCAGGAATGAATGGAATCAATCTTGAATTAACCAGAAATACATGTTAGGGCTGGCTTGATGTAAAGGCCAGAAAGGAATCCATATTAGGGCTGTAGGTCTGTTTACCCATATTAGGGTTGTAGCTGCGTCATCTCTCATCGTAGAATATGTACATTTGATAGTAGTCCTGTATAATGGCTTCCGTCGTTCAGCAAACCAGAAAGGTCCTACCTCTTTATTTACCTACATAAACATAGCACACCAACCCTAGCCAGCTAGCAAGTAATCTCCCAATCACTGCTGTGTACCAATTCATAAGGTGTTTCCATTTAATGCTATCTCCAATTTAGGTAGGCACTTTCTCACTTCCCAAGTGTCTCAATACTAGTGGTTTTCCATTTACTGTTGTGTCTCCAATTTAGGTGTTTTCCCACCTCCAGCATCTTGCTTATAAAGAATTGTAAAGATTAGCCATGTGTCACACTTACATAGAATTGTGAAAATTAACCATGCGTCAGTTTTAGATAGAATTGTAAAGTTTAGCCATGCGTCACTTTTAGACAGAATTGTGAAGTTTAGCCATGTATCACTTTTAGATAGAAATGTGAAGATTAGCCACACGTCACATTTAGATTGTGAATTAACCATGCGCATCACTAGATAGAATTGTGGAGATTAATGGTGCGTCACAACAGATAGGATTATGTAGATTAGCCACATGGAAGAATTTAGCGATTAGCCAATGAACTAACCACACTGCTCCTACTTCCTCAAACACACCACCGACACACTATGCACGCTCACTGGGCTAGCCAACCTATACTCTAACACACTGCCAACACAAGTCACACACACTTACAACAAACAAACCTGTACACTGGACCATACCCATAAGGACACAAGCCAATATGCACAACCTTAAGTGCCTACCAATCTACACATAATACAACCAGACACACCCTAACATAAAAAAACTTTAACGTAGACCCATGTCTGAGCGATGGGGAGCGTCCAGGACGCCACGACACGAATCTGCCCTACCTCGTGATACCCTTACTTTGCCCCACCACCCCCTATCTACACCCGACTCCTGAACCCTTGTACTACTTGAGACGCAGAAGTCGAGCGCTGTGTATACCTAAGCCTCTCGACATCGCCCGTCAATCTGTCTTCACCATACTGTAACAGTAAGACTGTCAATCTTCTCTCTCCTGTAACACTTCCCTATGCACGACTTGTCGCTGCATAACCAAGACGTTACGCTACCTGGACCTCAGCATCTAGTCACGCAATAGGCCTTCTGTCCATGCACTAGCTATTGGTTACGGCACACCCGCTGTTTTTCCCAGACCCTCTCACTGTAATGCGTCAGGCTCACTGTTGTATCCCTGCATTAAGTACTTATGCAAATATTAAACCATGTACTTTACATAATGTCTGCCAGAGTACAACCTATTGCATACTTGCCAGCCCTGTTATAGCTCACTGCAGATGCGATACCTTGACTTACAGTATTGTGCCCAGTGTACCACTGTATCATTGCCTTAATGTATCCCACATAATGTCCCCTGGATGCAACTCATTGCATGTCTGCTAGCCCCGTTATAGCACACAGCGGTTATTAGCACACTACGGTATTGTATCTTGTTTTTCTCAGTTGTCCAGCCACCCTGACCACTAGGGCATAAGCCCACCACCCACGACAGCCTTTGCCTACCTAGGCTACGGTAGCTGTCCGCATAAACTACTGACGCGTGAGCATCTCCCCACCCACGCTGACCTGCCCCCCTACTAAAACATCATGGCCCCTCCTCGACAAGTACCTAAGGCACCTCCAACCCCTACAACAGAATTACGGCTAATAGAGGTAGCCAGACCCCTAATAAACCTATCCTGACCGCAGTAACACTAGCACTCAAAGAAACCCTCCATCACCCCCCCAGACGAATCACCATTATGTATGGCCAAAGTACTCTGTAATCCTTAAAATCCCACTGTCACTCTTCCTCCTTCAGATGCACTCTTTCAAACCACCTATCAAACCCCCTACCCTTATGACCACCCGACCCACTAATAACCGGGAGTTGGCCATTGTTAGGGAGTATTCTCTGTAAAGGCTAATTTCCCAAACCTAGTGAGTCCCCCAGCAGCTTTGCTGGATTTTTTGGGGTTTATTTCTTTCTCCTGCTAAGAGCGAGACTCTTTTACTCCCACTCTTAGACATGATTTGAGGTGTTCCTTTGTCTTTCCATGTGTTTTATGTGCTATGGGGTCTTTTACTCCATAGGGTTTCATGTGTTTATGATGTGGGATACACAGCACCCTCTGTGCCGTAACCCAGGGGGTGTCTTAGCGACCCCCCAACATAGACTCAATACCCTGGGACTGACTACTGTCTCCCAGGGCATGTAAAGTCATCATTGGCTTTACTAGTCCCAAATTATGAACAGAAACCAGTACAAACCATCATATTGTGGACGTATTGGTCGGGGCAATTCGATTGCCCCGGGGTCTGTTGTTCGAGGGGGCACGTCTCCATCCCCCCTGATCGAGTTTTGGCTGGTGGCAGTGGATACTACTTTTTATATTCGACCGCGAATATATCTCTAAGGGATTTTCCCATTGTATCTTTAATTATTTAATTCCTATAGCCTTGAACATACCGCCGGTTTATTTATTTAATATTAATTCACCGGTTGGTATTTTTTGCCAGAACTCGATTCTAAAATGGCATTTGTGTTCTCTTCTGTGACTCCAACCCAAGTCGAGCCCTTTGTTCAACTTTTTGGCGGGCTTCTCCACAGAAGCCTCCAAAAGTGGTGCCACTCTGTCTGGGTAGCAAAATGAGTGTGGGAGGGGGTTTAGGCACCCTGGACTGAGTTGCCTTGGCAACTCAAGTCGCACTCTTGTGTGATTGGCCCAAGTGGTGAGCCGGCCGGCTCACCACTTAGCATGTTTGATTGACAGCTAGGCAGAATGAATGGGGGTTTGCCGCATAAAAGCAGGGCTTTGGGGACTGGAACTTCAGAAGTCACCACAGGACCTAAGAATCCGAGGAGGGAGAAGCTGAGCCGACCTGCAACGACGACACCACCGGTGGAGCCCTGCTGAACCGTCTCACCACTTTTCCCGACGACAGAGGAGATCTCCAGTCCGGAGAGTCTTCTTCCTTTGACTGGTGCCAAGCCAGTACCTTAAAAGGTAGTACCTTCTAACCGAAGAACTCCGCGGCTGGTTTCTTCCCTGGCAGTGCAACGACCTTCATCTTTCCTCCACGTCGAGACCTCCTCTTCCTCTGGACAAAACACTGACTTGCACCCGCTGCCAGGAACAACTGCCCCCGCTGGAGCTTCCTTCCCACTTAAGGTACTGTGTCCCGCCTGGCTTTCCTTGCGACAGATCGTTCGGGGTGACAGTAAAGCCTCAACTTTCTAACCTGGGCTGGCCTGGGACAACCTAGCTAACTTTTCCTGACTTTAATTTCATTCTTTGTGTGCAAACTATCTACAAGACTCTTTGGGCATAACCCCACTGTGTGAACCTGGACCCCTTCTGCTTGTTCTCTCCAAGAATGGGCCTTGCAATTGACTTTCTTGCTCTCCAGTAGAACTCTGCCTATCCTGCCTTACTGGGGTTCTTTGAAGAGTATTGAAATTTGTGTGCTTCCATAACTCTGCCTTTTCCCTCCCTTTTTAATAACTTATTAGAGTGCCATCTTATGTTAAGCGTTCACCTCTGTTTGAAAATAAGTGGTGTTTCTCATTAAGACTGGTCTAATAAGTAATTAGGGTTGTATATATATATAATAGTGACTGTGTGCTGAATTTACGTATCTCTTTGTGCTAGTGTAATTTACAAGTGTGTAAATAAATAATTATATACTTTTACACCAAAGCTCTGGTCAGTGTTTGCTTGTGCTACTGTATCTCTGTACCTATTGTGTATACTCTATATACTGCCTAACTCTTCTTGAGGGAAGTCTGACTGCTCAGCCACAACTACCAAGTGAATCTGTGTGGTACAGACTGCTACCAAGTGGGTTTACTGCCAAACACCTGTAGTCTTAAATATTTTGCAGTGGTCCCTAAGGGAACTGCACAGGTTTCTGCCTAACAGCCATACCCAGCATCACACATGAAATCCCAGTCTTACCAGCCTCGCAGTTCACCGCACACATAACTCATGCCTACCCTACACTACAGAGCTTGGAACACAAAGGTACTGTGCCTGCAAATAAATCCAGCTCTGCAGAACATAGACTGGAACAATCCACCTACCACCACCCCGCATGTCACCCAGACACAGTTATAACCACCATCCAGGCCACCTCCCAGAGAAATGAAAGACTCAGCAACAGGACGAAAGCCGCATCTTCCTCCAGAAACCGACTTCAGCCGAGAGGGACCAGCCCCCCACTTAGCTGCCTCATTCCTAAAGCAACTAAGACTACCTGAATTGTTCCTTGTGAAACCACTCAGTTGAACTCGCCCACCAGAAATAAACCTGTAGCCGCTTTGAGAAAACCTAACCTCAACAAAGCGACCACGTTGACCAGTAGGGCTAGAGAAAGACACCCTAACTCATATTAAGGGAACCCTGATAAACGCCAGATCCCTCCCAGCACACGCGGTAGACATTTCAGAGCTCATTACGACTAAGGATTTAGACTTTATTGCCATCACCGAAGACCCAGCCCTCGCGCTAGCAATACCTGATAGATAATTTCATCACCAAAACAAACCTCTGTCTAAGAGAAACAGCCAATCAAGCCTTCCCAGCAGGAGAATTGATGTCTGCCAAATTAGCCCTATTGGCCACATCGTCTCTCTCTTTACACCTCATTTATAGACCACTAGGCCCCATACCTCATTTGAGGAAGACATAGCCTCTCTTCTGGCAACAGACACAAAGCCTATCTCCAAAGTTATCATTTTAGGCGATTTTAACCTAGGACTTAATGACAGCAACAACACCCAAGCTCTTGCAGTAGCCAACAATATTGAAGCACAAGGCTTCACCTTGCGCATCTCGAACCCAACTCATGCTAAAGGCCGTGCCTGGACTGGCTTGCTGACCTCAACTGCATCACCAATATTTGTA
The DNA here is from genome assembly GCF_040938575.1 of Ambystoma mexicanum. Taxonomy (NCBI): domain Eukaryota; kingdom Metazoa; phylum Chordata; class Amphibia; order Caudata; family Ambystomatidae; genus Ambystoma; species Ambystoma mexicanum. The sequence continues at coordinate 976,842,208 of NC_090924.1, forward strand.
ACAATGACCCATGCCCTTGGTCTGGCCACAATATTATACTTTGCTCCATCAGCACTCACATACAACTTAGCACTCCTTCAATCCTCACTCCTGCGGCTCCTGCACGCAACCATCGCAATGTCACTCCCGACAACATGCTTCCCATGTTATTGCCTCTCACCTCCCACACCGATCACACGGCTAATCGTACATCCTTAATAGCTCTTTACAACCAAATTCTGAAAGCAGCTATTAATGAAGTGTCGCCCCTGGGCATCCGCAAAGCTAAACCCACAGCCCACATCAACCCCTGGTTAATCATGGGCCTCAAAGACCTGCGTAGCAAAAAAAGAAATGCTCAGAGTAATTGGAAAAAAACACCCACTCACGTCAACAAACAGTACTTCAGTACTCTAGCTGCTGAATACAAAGAAGTCACTTTACAAGCTAAGAGTAACGCATACAATATGAGTATTGAGAACGCTAACGAAGGCACCAGAGAGCTTTTTTCCATCTGCGGGAACTGGAATCACCCTCCCAAGCCCCAGAACACCGCACTAAGGATCAAGCATGGTACGAAAACATTCAAAAGGCCCTCACGGACAAGATCTCTTCTCTCCAAAAACAAAATAAAAATAAAAAAACGTAAGCTTGCTCCGACTGTTCAGCCCATAGCTGCGGACTCCAAGACACTAACCATACACTCTAGGTTTGAATTCACACCCATCACCATAGCGGAAACAAACAAAATCATAGATGACTTAAAAACTTCAAGATGTCAAGGTGATAGCTGCCTGGCCACACTTATTAAAGATTGCGCAGACAAACTGGCTCCATTTATCACATACTCTGATCAATAACTCCCTTGCTTCCAACAAAGTACTTGAAAACCTGAAGGAAGCATGGGCACTCCCACTGCTGAAGAAACCCACATTAGACCCTAATGTGCCTAGCAATTACCGGGCCATTACAACAGTTCCTTTTCTACTAAAAATAATAGAGTAGCTTATGTACAGATTCAAACCCACTTTGAAACTCATAACCTTCTTGGACTTTGCCAATCAGGATTCCGCCCAGGCCACGGAACAGAAATGGCCCTTCTGGACCTCAAAATCCAAATGGATCAAATCAGAGACAGGGGTGATCTAGCCATCCTCCTCCTCCTGGATCTCTCAGCGGCGTTTGACTAAGTAAACCACAATATCCTGCGCCAGCACCTAGCACAGGCAGCCCACTTCTCAAATAATGCCATAAACTGGATAGAATCGTTCCTCTGCAGCTGCACCACGAGAGTCTTCTTGTCCGCTGCAGCACCTCCCGCCCCGTCACGTGCAGAGTCCCACGAGGTTCCTGTGTCTCCCCAACATTGTACAATGTATTCACAAAACCTCTCTCTGACCTCCTTGCACGTATACAAACTATGCATATGACACCCAAATGCTGCTGCCTATCACTGGAAATTATGACATAGACTCTTAAGTCCATGAATACCATCTACACCACCATCCAAGCCTGGATGGCACAACACAAACTCTGTCTTAACGACGATAAAATAGAGATTCTAATTGTGGGGAGCTTATCAAGGCTAAAGAACCTACCACCAGCCTATAAATCCTTTGACATCGACGACAACAGTATCACGGTTGCCAAAGAAGTCAAAACATTAGGGATGTACTTGGATTCATCACTCTCCCTAACAGGCAAGTAAATGCCATCACCTCAGCCTATACTGCCAAACTTATCACCGCTTGCAGACCTTTCCCAACTATGGAAAACTGCATCATGCTTACCAGAGCACTTATCCTCTCCAGGATCGATTACTGCAATGACATCTTTTCAGGATCCACTGTGAAAAACATTAAGAAACTCCAGACAGAACAGAATAACGCAATCACAGCTGCTCTCAATATCCCCAAACATACCACATTACCACAATCAGAAGAAACATCCACTGGCTACCAGTGAGAGATGGCATCAAATTCTAAATACTATCTCTAACACATAAAGGTCTGTCCAACAGTGCCCTGCTATACCTGACTAAACAAATCTCTAAAGCACAATCCACCAGACCAACCCGCTCGACATATGTCGGCCACCTGACCACCCAGAGATTCAAACGACAAAAAGCAGGAGGCTCCAGCTTTCCTGTTGTCGCAGCCAAATATTGGAATGCTATGCCCTCAGAGCTAAGAATAGACCCATCACTTTGGTCCGTCCGTAGAAGACTCAAAACATGGTTGTTCAGCGAAGACACAGAGAACTGAATCCTAACCTATCACTGAGCATAAGGCACCCCCCGCAATAATATGCTCAACCTATGTATACAAGGATTGTACATTCAAACTGTCGTTACCCATGTATGTATCTCCTATATCTTGACCAAGAATGTAATGTAACTGACTAAGTATGCAATTTAACCGTCTTCTTAAGCATAAGCGCCCAGATGCCTAAGGTTTAGGTGCGCTCTATAAATGTAAAAATAAATAAATAAAATAAATAGATAACAACCCAGTCATTGGACCTTACCCATATGTATACAACAAGCCAGTGCACGCAACCTACCATCTGAAAGTCAACACACACAGATGCCAGTTTCTCCTCGTTCTGGACCTATCCTACCATGCTACCCTCACTAACCAACCCCGTCATCTTTCTTGCAGAGCCACGTGAGCGCCTGGAGACTGCCCTTGGGTGGTAGCAGTGCACAGTATAAATCAACATGATATATTTTTCTTTGTGTGACAAAATATTTGACTGCTATACAAAAATGCAAACCATTTTTGTAGGACTAACTAACAAGCAGGCCTTTTGGAAATAAACTAATTTTAAAAAGAAATGGTTGTTTTGTGATCCAATTTGTTTCCTTGGAAAATTTGATTTCTTACTGGGGTGTGTTTGGGCTTTACGAACTGATCCATTGCACTGAGACGCAATCAAACATTCCCACGTTTTAGGAAGACATGTTACAGAAAATGAAGTACATTTAATGGTTAATAGTGAGTACCTTCTCAGAATTTAAGGTTACTAGATGACTCCATCTGGGGCATCATGACCCAGAAAAAGCCTTTTCTTTCTCCACTAATTGCCTTCTTGATTTGAAGTGTTGAGTCGTTTCAACAGAATAAAATAGACTTAAGTTAAAGGAGAGAAAGGCAAAGCCTATGACTAGAATAGGGTATTCCCAATGGCATGCAGTAATCTTTCCAACTTGCAATATTTTAAATGATATATGTTAACAATACTCATGTCAATGGTATGCATTTTATGAACTGCCTGAAGATAAAAATCAGCTCTTAAGGATATGGAGAAATTGCCTTACCGTAATGTTCTTTCTATGGATTCTTTTCCCGCAGATTCCTCATCATGATAGATGCTCATCTCCAGCTGTGCTGCTAGGAAACATTTCACCAGGGGTGAAGTGGACCTCGACTCTCGGCCGTCGATCCGTCTTGACAGGCTCCAGATCTTCGCCTCCGGACAGGACTTCAGAAGTCATATTTATAGCACATCACTACGCCGCACACATCAGTTCCTGTACCTTTTCCCCTTGTGATTGAACGCTGCAGAAGAAAAACCATAGGAGAAGGCTAACCAGCCATCAGAACACTAACAAGGGTACACTCCAACAGGGTGAACCGACAACAATGTGTAAAGAAAAATATATTTTTCTTTTTTTTTTTTTACAGAAACGGTCATACCAGAGCCATACCAGATGTCACCTCGCTTGGACAGAAGCGGCCACTCACAGAACCTTCTGAGCATGGATGGATGGGAGGGTTCGATGAGGAATCTGCGGGAGAATAATCCATAGAAAGAACATTACGGTAAGGTCATTTCTCCTTCAATAGATTTCTAGTCTCCTGCAGATTCCTCATCATGATAGACTACCCAAGCAGATAGAATGATGGAGGAGGGCAGAAAGATTTAAACCAGCAGATTCTGCAGATCCGCTCTACCAAACCTAGCATCAGCTCCCCATGTAATGTCCAAGGCATAATGCTTGGTAAAGGTATGTAAAGATGACCAAGTGACCACCTGGCAAATATCTCAACCGGGGCCCCTCTCTGGAGGGCCGCAGAGGCTGAGACTCCTCTGGTCGAGTGGGCTCTGATACCTGCTGGAAGTTCCTTGCCAGCCGACTTGTAACACTCGGCTATGCACAGGATAATCCACTGCGACAGAGTTTGTTTAGCAATGGGTAGGCCTTTCCTAGACAAGGAATGGGCCGCAAACAACTGGTCTGATTTCCTAAACTCAGCCGTACGGGCGACATAGAAACTTAAAGCCCTCTTGGGTTCAAGGCGGTGGAAACGTGAAGGATGCAGAGGAGGGTAGAAGACAGGCAAGTCAATGGCCAGGGACAGATGAAATTGTGAAACTACATTAGGCAGGAATCCTGACCTTACCTCAAGAGAGACTTTCTCGCGAAAGAACTCCAGGAATGGGGGGTTTGTAACACAAGGCTTGCAGTTCGCTAACCCTCCTGGCAGACGTAATTGTGACCAAAAAGGCTGTTTTAAAGGACAACAGTCGCAAAGAACAGGAATGCATAGGCTCAAACGGAGCCGCCATCAATAAGGTCAAAACCATATTAAGATTACAATCTGGGACAACAAAGGGGGTTGGCTGAAACTTGTTGAGAAGGCCCTTAAGGAATTGGGCCATGACCGGAATGGTGAAAAACGATCCTTGGTCTAGGGATCTCTTAAACACAGACAGGGCCTCTAAGTACCCTTTCACTGTGTCAACCTAAAGGCCTGAAGAGGCCAGTGATGGAAGGAACTATCACCGTGGTGGTGGGGCAATCGATAGGGTCTGTCTCACGTTCCCTGCATCACGCCTCAAATCTTCTCCACCTGCATGCATACAGAGAGCTAGAAGAACGTCTGCATGCAGCCAACAGTAACTTAAGCACCTCCTTTGAGAGATCCTAGTCATCATACCCCATCCTCTCAAAAGCCAGGCATGTGGGTTGAGGGAGTCCGGGGTCGGGTAAAGTACCCAGCCTTCTGACTGGGTGAGGAGCTCCGGATGCCGAGGCAACCGGTGAGGCAGACAGAAGGTCAGATCAAGGAGATTGGAATACCACATTATCCTCGCCCAATCCGGGGAGTTCAGGATCATGGATGATCAAAATCTTTTCAACATCCTGAGTACCCAAGGAATGATGGGAATTAGAGGGAAGGCATAATGGAGAGAGAAGGTCTAATCAACCAGAAACGCGTCCCGTAGTGTACCATTTGCTGGGAATTCCCTCAAGCAAAACCCTTCACACTGCCGGGGTACCCAGTGAGTGAAGACCTCCTCTAGGATTTCCGGGCACACTTCCCACTCGTGTGAGACTGTGCTCTGCCTGCTCAGAGCATCCGCCAAGGTGTTCTCTGTCCCCACAGGATGAACTGCTGAGACCAAGATTTGGTTCTCTTTCAACCAGAACCACAGCTGAATTGCCTCTGTGGAGAGCAGACAAGAGTGCACGCCACCCTACTTGTTGAGGTAATGCATGGCCACTGTGTTGTCTGTCAGGACGAGGACATGCTTCCCTCTGAGAGACGGTGCAAAGGCCATCAGGGCTAACCTGATGGCCCGCAACTCCAGCCTGTTGATATGCCACTGGGCTTCTGATGGATTCCAAAGGCCGCTCACCTGCAATTCCTCGCAGGGGCGCCCCAACCCTTCAGAGACACATCTGTGACCACTCTGGCCTAGGGCCTGGGTGGCCAGAAGGGTTCCCCGGCCAATAGATTGCTCCGCAAGGTCCACCAGCAGAGTTTGCGGACTACCTGGCCAGACACAGACAGACGATCCGAGAGCGCGCCCAGGTATTGAGGCCACTGGTCCCTCAGGAGCCATTGTAGGGATCACATACGCAGCCTGGCCTCTGGCACTAGAAAAGTAAAGGAGGCCATGAGACCCAGAAGGTGGAGAAAGGAATCTCCTGGAAGAGGGTATCTGGTCTTTCCATCGAAAGCCAGACCATCGAATACCATACCATCGAAAATCATTCATTGAATTGACTTTCCATTGAAAATTATATTCATTGAATCATTTTCGATGGTTAATTTTGATGGATAGTGTTAGGGGTTAGGGTTGGGGCAGGGGCTAGATTTAGAGTTAGAGTTAGAGTTAGATTAGGGTTAGGGTTGGGGCTAGGGTTAGATGAAGGGTTAGATTAGGGTTAGGGTTGGGGCTAGGGTTAGATTAAGGGTTGGTTTAGGGGTTAGGGTTAAGGGCGGTGGGCATGGCGGTCTCGGGTAACCGAGAGACGTCGGGAGCCTCAGACCTTCAGCCTTCTAGTGACTTATGCCCAACAGGCGTAACACCAGAAAACACATTTGAAGGCTAAGCCGACGGAGTGGCCGGCTTGGGGTCGGGAGCACGGGGCGCCGCTTTAGCCGACAAAAGTTGCTGGTCGGGTGCCGCAGCCGCTTGTGTCTTAAATATTTCCAACATAGAGGTCTTAAAACTCTCCCACTCCTCGCAAGTGGTCGGCCCCGCTGAGGGCTTACCTATATCCGACGACGAGCTGGACTGGCATCGGTGGGGATGGTGCTGCTGCTTCTTCCGCGAGGAAGACGAGGGATGGCTCCCAGAAAAGGACCACTTCTTGGACTTCTTACTATGTCGGTCCTCACCCTTGGTAGGGGTGGGCTCCTCAGTCTTGCCCTCAAAGGACCGGATGAAAGACTGTGCCGGAGACTTGGCAACAGGTCAACCCAAAGCCAGTTTCCCGGCTCTCTTGCGCAGGGACTTCTGCGGCATCTTTTTGCACGAAGCTCAGGCCTCTGTGTTGTGACTAGCACCCAGACACCACAGACAGCTGTCATGGGGGTCGGTTGAAGACATTTTGGCCTCGCAATCGTGGCATCGCTTGAAGCCTGAAACCCTTGACATTGCGTCAAGGTTTCGAAGAAAAAACGTACGAAGTACGGTAAGAATGTCGAGTAAACTTGAGTCGGGTTCCCTAAGCAGCATGCAAGAACGTGGAAAAAAGGAACTGATGTTGGGGCGTAGTGATGTGCTATAAATACGATGCCTGACGTCAAGTCCAGAGCCGATGATCGGGAGCCTGTCAAGACGAATTGACGATCGATGGCCGAGAGTCGACGTCCACTAAACCCCCTGGCGAAAAAAGTTTCCGAGCAACAGAGCTGAAGATGACGAATCTGCGGGAGAATAGCAGTCCATTAAAGCATGCTTTATTATTTGCTATACAACTGTAAAGTGCATGAAAAGTAACTGCGGAATATGACATCTCTAATGCTTGCTCAAAGTGTTAATGCAGAATACCATTGTGCACGTTTATCACTTAAAATCACTATTTCATGCACACTCCCGTTTCATATAAATATGCTAAAACAAAGTGTTCAATCAACTTCTATAAGTAGTAGTGTTTGTATTGCATGCTACTTTATATTCCTATCCTGTCCGAAAGCAATATGATGTGAACCTGTAAGCCAGGATTGGTTTATTACATCACATGTAACATTGCACAGCTGGAGATTCCAGGACACTGCCATATGGCTGCACTATTTTTAGACAAAGACAACCCAGAAGAGCATGTGCGATAGTCACCCATTTTTAGTCCTTGTTTGATATATGCCAGTATCTTGGTACTATGCATAATGTGCATATCATTTGTAAATCAGCAAATAAAGGTGCTAAAGCCCCTTTCAAAAGATGGCTCGGCAAAGCCTCCTGCTTGAGTCTGAGTTGTGAATATGCAGTTTTTCATGGGCTATTTTTGTGCGTTTTTGTATAGTGCATGGCTCCATTTCAGAAAGACCTTTAATATGAACGTGCAGATCATTTACGAACGTAGTAGAATGAACATCCATCATCCTGCTGTTACTGAATAGAAAAAATGCCCTGCAAGATGTGTTTAAACCTCAACCATCCACAGAAGGCACCAAAATAGACAAGATGATCATATTTATATTCATAGTGATAGCTGTATGTGTCTGTTGATTTTATTTCCCACCTGTTGCCTGTGAGATTGTGTCTGAGCCTTTTAAATGTTTCGCTTATCAGCACAGTGTGAGCAGTATTGCAGTACCTCATCAGAAAGAGTATTTGCCCACTCCACACTGATCCTGTAACGCTCACCTGATTCCCACGGAGACGCGGGTCTTGGCAGGAAGCTGTCTGTGACTCGAAAATTGATGTGCAGGACTCGATTGGCTTCGGGGGTCGAACCTCTTCGCACTGTGTGTCAGACTCGAAGAGTGAGGTTTCTGCAGGTGAAAGAATATGGGGGTTAATGGTCTGGGTTGTTGAATGTCCCTCTCTCTCTCTCTCTCTTCCCAGCTTTTTCGTAGAGCCCCCAGGTCAACGTGCTCACCTTATATAGGTGAATGCTGGGCTCTCCATCTGCGTCTGGTGCAGGGTGCCGTTGCCAGTTCCTTCACTGGTGAAACACAGGCCTCTTGAATTCAGAGGATGGTTACCGTCGTTATCTGCACGAGCGGTGAGTTTCTGGACACCTTTTGTCTTTATAGTCTTTACATGCGTGGCACGTTTATATGCAGACTCTGTATAATGCCTTTCCCTTATGTATTGCAGGGCTCTTGAGATGAAAGATGAAGTGAAGCGCTTGGAAGTTCGTAAGTATGGCAAGCGCTCTAGCTGTCTCTTTCCTTGCAGCTTAGTTCGTGTTAAAGAGACGCCGGAGTATTCGCAGGCGTTTTATTGCGACGAGCGTGATGAACGTAAGTAAATACCTGCTTAATGTCTTTTCTTTTGCCTTTCAGATGTTGGGTTGCAGGGCCGGAGACCGCGGAATGCCAGTAAGTTGTTAACGATACTTTGTCTTCACAGGCGGCGATGCAGAACGAAGAAATCCGGAATTCACAGCGTGCCGGTAAGTATGGCAATGCTTTTGTTCTTGCAGGTGGAGATGCGGCGTGAAGAAACGGCCGCAGCCGATGGATCAGGTAAGTAAGCACTGCGTGTAAAGTTCGCCTTGCTAACCTGTTGTTTCTGTTCTTTGCAGGTGCTGATGATGTCTGGATACTGAAATGGTAAGTAGGATTCTTGCAGGTCCAGGATCGGAAGAAGAAAGGCCGGAGCAGACTCGGTGAGCGTTCTGCTGCAGATGCAGAATAACGCGAAGCACGCTTCATCTATCGGGTGTGGTTTAAATAGCCTTGGAGTGATGAGGCGTCTTCTTCCACAGCCCCGCCTAGGTAAGAAAAGAGTTCCAGTTTCCAGAAGAGTTCCAGTGCTGTATCCAGGGAGTGGAGCTGCCCCACCCAGGTAAGAAAGTAGTTCCTGTTCTCAGATGGCTTCTAAGTGGCTGGTAAGTAAGCAGCATGGTCTGCTGCAGGTAAGTCCACCCAAGCATCTTCACACCTATTATGAGCCCGGCGCTTCCAGTGCCGGGACCAATGGTTTTGATGAGCCTGGTGCCACCGGCGCCAGGACAAGGTCCAAAAGGTCCCAGTGGGGACCGGCTGGTGCTTAGGATTAGGGTTAGGGGCCTGCTTCCAAGGACGCTGGGCTGGTCCTGGCTCCTTGGAAGCAGTGATCATGACAGATCCTCAATCTCCATTTAATGTGACAGATTGGGCCCTGTGGAAAGGAGGGTGGGCTTTGCCCCTCATGCCACAGCTGTTATACACCACCAACACCATGCAGTTCCAAAGTACCTCAGTACTCTCTGTCTGTCTGTTTGTAGGTGTTCTCCTGCACTCTCTATAAATGTTCTGTAAAGAGGGCATTTGTCTCCATCCATCCGTGAGGAGGACCCACTGCGCACCACAGCCCTGCACTCTGCCTGCTTATCTCTGGGGTAAGCAAGTGTTTCTTTGTGCATTGCTGTGTGCACGCCGTGGCGCGATCTCCTAAAACCATCTGAAGTGAATCTGCTTCCTATTTTGCTGCGAGTGCTCTCTACATTACATCTACAACCTTAATTTCACCATTTTTCGCATCGGATCCAACTTGGCCGCATTCCACATGGCCTTGCTAAAATGGCCACCACTCTGACTGTACAAGCTGGGCTTTCCTGCTTAGCCTGCCCCCTGCTGCGAATGGCTGGTTGTCTCACTAAGGCCCATAACGAAGGCCCTTGTCTGTCTGAGGGCCCCCATTCAACACCCCTTTTCGTGTGCACGGAGACTGCATTGTACCTTCAATGTTCTGGGCATACTGACTTCTTGGAGAACCAAACACATGCAGAAGGTCAGCTTTCCGAACCTATGTTTCTACGACTCTTCTCCCCTTCATCTGACACCATACTTCCCATTCCCTTCTGGGCTCCCACTTTTCACCTGCCATGCCTCAATTTGAATCTGTATGTGCCCAGTTGCTGCATGTTTTCACCTGGCCATGCCTCAATTCCAATTTAGATGTGCCCAGTTGCTACATGTTTTCACCTGCCCATGCCTCAATTCGAAGGGTATGCCAACGGAGCCTCCACTTCCTGCCCTGTCTCTCCCCCTCCCCACCCACTCGGCCAGCCCTCTACTTTCCTCCATGTTTGCTCCTGGTCACTTGAAATTTGTCACCCTTACCTCTGCTCACCATACTCATCCAATTCTCAGGCTATCCCTACCTCTCGCTGTGCCTGCCTACATTCTACTCTTCTCCCTCCCCTCCACCCACCATAGTCAATACTCTTGCACTGTCAGAAATGATGTCAGGCCTAGTGCGATAGTCTATGGTTTGTTCCTCTCCTCCCTGACGCCCCCTGCTCTCTTCATTTTGTGTTAATTTCTCTTGCACTATCAGAAATGTCATCAGGCCTAGTACAATAGTCTAATGCTTGTTCCTCTCCGAACCCCCACCCAGACCCGGGAAGTTCAAACCTACATTGGGGACGCAAGCCTCCAGATTGCAGGAGTCTTTTTCAGACCGACCCAAGGCAGGCCTGATAGGGAGCTGGAAACTGACAGACCGTGGCATGACCTCGGTGAGGTGGACTGAGCGGTCCATTAACTGCGCCAATACTATCTGGCTAGGGTCCCTGCAGGTCCCATGGCAGCGGAAAGAGAAGCAAAGACAACATTCCTTGGGAACGCATCAACCTAACACCCCAGGAAGAACCAGAGACATTGCTCCAACAAATACGAGGTAATGAGAGTCACGAGAGACCCGGTAGGGGATTGGAGAAGGGTGCTGAAGCTAAAGAGGACATAAGGAGTAATCTCTCTCGCCTTAGTAACTGTATCAAGAATATTGAATGGGAAGAAACCCTCAGGAAAAATCTCCCTTGGCTCAGTACTTGTGCCAGAAGTACCAAATGGGAAGAAGATTTCGGGAATAATATCTCTCATCTCCAGAGGTGGGATAGAAGTATCAAGAGTGAAGATTACAACAGTAGTTATCTTCCTCGTCTCAGTTGTGTCAAAGAGACTGAGAGAAGAGCATATTGGGTATATTCTCCCTCATCACGGTATCATCAAAAGAGACATTCAGTCTAGAGATTGTCACAAGAACAGTCTCCTTTGTCAGAGTGTTAGATGAGATAAAGGATACTACGGGAACACTTCCCCATGTTTTCACCAACAAAAGGAGGGGAAAGAAAGAAGAGAAATAACTTTGTGTTGGTAAAAATAAGAGTGTTTGACTTTTAAGCAAGCCCTAAGAGAAGCCTGAAAAGAAGTGCAAAGGTTGATAAAAACTGTTGCAGGAAACTATCCGAAGTTAGCCAAACGTTAACCAACTGAACCAAGAAAGGGGAGTCATTCTCCTGGTTCTTTCACCTACATTGTTGAATCAGAAACTGATTCAGCAATGGCAAAAGGTTAGGAAATAGCAGCTTGGAGGCTGATCAAGTCGACCAAGAGGAGATCGTCGTTGTTGAACTGTGGGACCAGGGGAAGGAAGTCATCCTCCTGGTATTCTCTACAAGTGCAGAACTTGAACTATTATCAGGGACTAATAGAAATACGCCTCTAGTGCTGATACAATTGCGCCAGAAGGGAGTCATTCTGCTGTAGTGGTTTATGTTAATATCTTTTGTTAGTGGCGGGGCTAGAGTAGGTTAGTTTGGACAGAGGGCGGACATATTGAATTTGACAACCACCCTGACGACAAGCACCCATGTTCTTCTTTAGTTAGGGAAAACCCTTTAGATATAAGGGAAGATAGGCCTTTTTTCATTATTATTTAAATAAAGATTGTTGTAAACAAGCCACCCCTTTATCCGACTCCTTAATCCAGCATGCCATAATACCTAATATGGCAGCTAGATGCATAGTGAGTATTTATTTTTCAACAAGATTTTTATACCTAAAAATGAATTACAGGAATGTTTGAGATGCATGCTAGACCTCCCATTGTTTGAGATTCCTTAATTGACACGAATAATCAATTTCCCATGAAGTTTTAATAATAAATCACAAGTATGTCAATATTGCTGTGAATTAGGGTCTTTAAAACCACTCCTGTTTCAGCAAATACTTTAGCCACACATCAAATATCAATTGTTAGAAACTTCTGCATGCACCCCTTGCCTTTATCCTCCCAACCAACTTTGAACAAGCGCCATAAGAAGCAGCTTTACTCACTGAGGAATCAATGAATCTCTAATGAGAGACAGAAACTTGCTGTTTAACTCCAGGCTCTCCTCTTTCTCCCCTGCTATGACCTCGTGGTTTGCAAGCAATGATGTGGTTTCTGCCAGGAGTCTCAAACTGCAGAGTCTCCATTCCACTAGAAAGACAAATCACTGGGAATGTAGCCACAATTACAGTAACAGAAAATGTAGAATTTACGAAAATGTTAGTGATGTGGCCAATCTTACCATTTTGACTGTTGACCAAAGAAACTAGGGGTGGAAGGACGAAATCCACAACCTAAAACAGAGCATTAAACAATCTGGGTTAGATTACTGCAAAAGAAGAAACAAAGATTTAACTACAGCCTAATCTATATTTATCCAATAGCAAAGCTTTTTCATGGCAAATTGAATTATATTTAAGCCCCATCAACCTTAATTTTCTCAGTTAGTAAACCAAAAACATGCACAATAAAAAAGAAATCACGATTCTCATGTTCGTAGCAGTAAGGCCTCTTTCCCAAAATTACCTTTTGCATGACTGACCAGAGTGGCATTTAGTATACTTCATGGTTTGATTTTAACATCGTTTTTATGAATCAATGTTACACATTTTAAATAGGTTCATGTCTGCCTTTGCAAGAATTTACTTATGATTTTTTAAAGAAAAAGTTATTAAGTGGGGGCGCTCGAGAGCCCGACGAATGTGGCTGCAAACCCATGTAGCTCCTGAAAAGGCAGGGTGGCTGTGTCCTGCCTAGACTGCCAGTGCAGGCAGAAGAGCCCCCGGGATAGGGGAGAATTATGCGGACCCCCAGGTAGAGGATGCGCAACTATGAACCTGATCGAGATGGTGGGAACAGAGTTCAGGCTGGTGGTGGAGGCCTGCAGTGCTGTGTGGGTGCACAGATGGCGCGTGCGTGAGGTACCTGGGTTCCGAGGCAGAGCTGCGACCACTCGGTGGGAGGTGCTGGCAATCCGATGTTGGGATCGACTGCGAAGCCGGGGCACACAGGCACATCATCAGTGGCTCTGAGCGACGGCGGCTCAGCCCTGTGTGACAGGGGCTGGCCTGGTGGCAGACCGGTGAATGGAGCAGGTAGCCAATGGAAGATTTGCCTCCACCAGTTTGCCGGACCTGCTTACTCGCAAGAGCATAGACACCAGCATGCAGGGGCACGCAGATGAAAGGGAGAGAGAAGCATAAACAGAAGTGGTGATCTGAAGTGCTGGGGGCCGCAGTGCACCCTGGAACACAGTAGAGAAATTTGACGCCAGTTCAAGTGAAAGTGGCTATCCTGCTGACCAGTGTGGAAGTGGGGGGCACTGCACTGTCTGGGACTGTCCCTGTCCTTAGGGGGAATGGAGAAGAAAGAGAAAACACCTGGTGGGCACGAAAGGTCTGATTTGGATGTGGAGAATGTGGCTTTGCTAAGTGTGGCCAATCCCCGGTGAGAACTCTTGACGAGCCAGTTGGGGGGTTGTTAGGCAAAGAGAACTGCTGCATCTTGGACGAGGGTCTGTGCTGGTCAGCTGTAGGGCACCTTTTCCTCGCAAACACGTCCACCCACCTGGAGTGGAAAAAAGGTGGTTTGGAATGGCTTCAGGGAAGTCTAGTAAGAAAGCTAAGGCTGAGGAGGCAGACATTTTCTCACTGCGTGGTAGACAGCATAGCCAGGAGAAGGTAGCGGGTCCAGGACCCTGTGATGGCTGCAATGGGCAGGATAGAGAAGTCAATGTCATGGCTTGAGATTTTTTTTTTACAAAATTAGAGAAAAGTGTCCCCGATGGAAACAAGGACTGCTACATTAGAGCAGAGAGCGAGCGAATTGGACCACAATGTGCCCAAATGTAACTCTTGGTGCAGCGTGCTGGGCATGATATGGAGGTTGTGCTTAAAGAGACCCTGGCAAATGAATCCAGACTGGCTCCCGGAGGTGGACGAGCACTCCATGTATGTGGTCAAATGTTATTGTATTAAGTCCCCCCACCTTCAGTCTGTGTCCAAATGCATCTGTGAGCCAGACACTCAGTCAGGTTTGTCGAAGCTATGGACAGGGAAAGGGTGCTGAAGGCACCGGCAGCCAAGAATTCTTTGTCATTCCAAGAAAACATGGTCCATATCTTTCCCGACCTGTCGACTGAAGAGAGAAGGAAGAGGTTAAATGCCAAATAAATCTTTCGTTGCATGAAGGGTTAAGGCAGTACTGCTTAGGCCCGCTAAGTTGAGGGTTTCATGGAACGAGAAAGAATACATTTGTTGGGACTTCGAGAGTAAGTATAAACTGCTTTGTGCCTGCAAAATCACCATCCAGCCAGGACAAGGGATGAGGCGGGCTAGTGCTGGGGGGCTCTCCCTCGGTTGTGGTATTTCCTAGATCCACAGTGCATGATTTTCCATTTTTTACCACAGCAATGGGTGCCTATGACGTAGACATTGCACCCTGATTTGGTGTATGACATGTTCCATAAGACAGTGGGTCTGTTATTCATATACGTTGTGACTTACATTGTCTCTTGGATGTTGGTTGTTATGGTACAAGGCTGGTGGGGGCTCAGGAGGTAGGCGAGGGCGGTGGGTAGTATTGAGGGAACAGAGTGTGAGTAACACAGACATCTGCTTCACACTATTTGGTACTCTCCCCCCCCCCACCAAACCCCCATTAGGAAGAGCACTTGCAAGGTGTCCCATTAAGGCTAAGCGTTGGGGTGTTTATGTGTTTGCTGTTTCGTGGCATGGGGCCACCCATAAGGAGGGTTCCCCTTTCGTTTGTATTTGCATATAAAATTTGCAATAAAGTACAATACAAAAAAAGTTATTTTAAAGGAGTATTATGTACATGACAGCAAAATCTAAAAAAGTTTAGGCAATCACATTTTTGTTCACACTGAAATGTATGCACTGGTTATGTGGCCTTAGCATTGCTATTATGCATGAAATAAAAATTAGTATCACAGATAACCTCACTGACCTTCAAATATGAAACTCTGAGCCCTAAATTGTATGCAGGTTAACGCTCTTTGAATCTCCCTCCTGTGAATGTGAGACACATCAGTAAATGTGCTATAAGACCACAGTCCCTAAATCCTGCAGTTGCACCACTTGGCAAGAATTACTGCAGTTGGATGATACTACGTATTTTTCACAACCACATTACATGCTATGCCATGCCAAAGGCACACTGCCTGCAGGGCATGGCCACAGGCCTGCTGAAATTATAGCATTAAAAAAAACGATGGAATTCACAGCAAAAAAGCTTGACTTATGATTAGGTTCAGATTACACTTAAAATACAGAACTCCAGACAAAGAGAAAACACAATTGAGTGGCGGAGTGCGGCGAGTGTGTTGTTCGTGTTTGTCGGTCTGAGGAGCTGCAGCGACCAGTCTCTTTACCCTGTCCATTTGCCTGGAGGCGGACTTTACTATAAAATCACCGGACACACGCGGAGCGTCGCGGAGTGCGGCGAGTGTGTTGTTCGTGTTTGTCGGTCTGAGGAGCTGCAGCGACCAGTCTCTTTACCCTGTCCATTTGCCTGGAGGCGGACTTTACTATAAAATCACCGGACACACGCGGAGCGTCGCGGAGTGCGGCAAGTGTGTTGTTCGTGTTTGTCGGTCTGAGGAGCTGCAGCGACCAGTCTCTTTACCCTGTCCATTTGCCTGGAGGCGGACTTTACTATAAAATCACCGGACACACGCGGAGCGTCGCGGAGTGCGGCGAGTGTGTTGTTCGTGTTTGTCGGTCTGAGGAGCTGCAGCGACCAGTCTCTTTACCCTGTCCATTTGCCTGGAGGCGGACTTTACTATAAAATCACCAGACACACGCGGAGCGTCGCGGAGTGCGGCTAGTGTGTTGTTCGTGTTGCTTGTGTAGCGGTGGGACGTGGAGAGACTGAGCTCGTAGTCTGCAATACATTGCAGGTAAGACCCAACTAAGCTCGTAAGAAACTTAGTGTGGAGTACAATCTTCTCCGTGGCTCGTGTGCATATCCAGGCGCTATAAACTTAATCACATGCCCTAGCGCTCCTCACTAACTTCAGTGAAACTGCGGCCGCGACTGCGGGGCGTTGCCCTTTGAACGGCCTCAATTCACAACGTAGACTCATCAATCCTCCCTCTCGAGATCCTGCCGTGACTGCGGGGCAAGACCCTTTGAACGGCTGTGACTCGTGCACGTGGGGGTTGCATTTTGGAATGATCGTGCGACGACACGAGTCAAAATAAATTAAAAAAAAAAAAATAATAATAATAAACACCTTCAAAATAAGGCATTGGTGTCATTACCATTTAATACTAAGTACTTGAAGAGTGTGGCTGCTGGATGCAAACCGGTGGATATTTTTTGCAATCCAAAATGTCCACAAACTTGAAAACATCAAGTACGTCTCTGACTTTGAAATCCACACCTAAAAACATCACGAAAGTCAATATTTTGAAGAGAAAGGTGCGCAATCAATCCTTGGACACGGTCAATAAGAAATCCTGCGAAGGAGATATCCGCGACTTCTGCAAATTGGCGAAACTTAATAAGGAGAACACCCCTGTCACTCACGATACCTCCATAACGGACACACAACTCAGAACGGCTGTGGAACAACTATCAACAGATACAGAACACATTACGATCAATTTATCAAGTGTCCACAGCTCTCAACATAAACTCGAGAAATATAAAGTTACCAAAAATGGGTCACTTGATGTATGTTTAAAACCAAGGCAGCTAGATGTGTCAGTTACTCTAACTGAGGATCAGGTTCAGTCTGACAATGGAAAAGAAAAAACATCCAACTCACCTAATAACCTAGAGCTTGACAAAGTCTCTGAGGGTCTAAAAGATGAGAGACAAAAGATCACCCTATTAGTACCAAAGAACAAGGAGTCACAGTATGGTGAACAAGGGTTGTGCTTGAATCCTGATTACCAGTATAACGAACAAAATGTCATTTCAACCAAGTCGGTTGCTATCGACCTAGAAGAGAGAAAAGAAGGGTCGAGCTTACTTTTGGATGAACTGTCAGCCATAGCTTCGTCATCTATGTTTTCGGACCAGAATAACAGTCTGTACAAATCACCAAGCTTATATGACAATTCGGAAAACACGGTACACATGTCCTTAGCTGGATTAGCAAATGAAGGGAAAGTGTCTCCCCATTTTAACAACAAAAAGTCTCCATGTGCAAGATCAATACAGGAACCACTATCCCAATACAATATGTTGGAAATTACCCTTAATTCAATGCATATGACAATAGTCACATTAACGAAGCTCTTTGAATCTCTGGACTCCAAACTAGTAACACAAGCCAAGCAACTGGATCAACTAGTTACATGGATGCACAATTTAACAACTAATCCAGCCATTGTGCCTAGGAGTCCAAATAAACCAATATTGACTGCTGCGTCCAAAGAAAAGGCTTATTCCAAATTACCGGAAATTAATCATGTGATGAAAGAAGTTCTTCTTCAAGATTCTTTACACAAATCTGTCATGATTATTGAAAATGCGATAGAACAATCGCAAGACCAGATTCAGGATGCGGTATGCATACCTGTCCAGCAAAGGGATGACGCACCCTCCATTGCGCATACGCAATCGAACAATGGTAAGTCAACTACTGCCATAAAAGACAAGAAATCGTCAGAGACTCCTAACATAGCAATGTACAATCTATTTCAAAATACCAACTCAATGAAAGATAAAACCAAAGACTGTGGTTTAAATTGTAAAAAAACCAAAAACCAGGAGCGACTGGCAATACGTTCAAGGGTCAATATTAAACATCTTATTAAACGGCTCATTCCGAAAATGAAAGTCAACTCAAGGATACCAACTAACAAGCCCGCCAAAAATTCTAAAAGTAAAAGTATTGGGTTACCATCTGAAATCTCTGACAAAATTGTCAAAGACTATCTACCGTTAAATCAACTGATTGCCACTATAGAAGACAATGAAGTGTCCAATGAAACAATAAAAAAAGATGTGCGAATCGATTCAGTGACGGCTCAACTTCCAACTCAAGATGCTCAAGCTCAATCTCTAATAACTAAACAAGCAAGCATCACCCAGGCGTTGACCCCCTGCAACTTAATGTCGACAACACAGACGGTTGGTGACCCATCTTTGGGTAGCTGCTCTAAACGAGATGCATTGAACAGTGTCAACCAAGATGGAGAGAATTCTTCAATACTGGCCGATATTAAATCTCAGATTGAGAATTCGATAAAGAACTACCTTGAGCTGCAACAAGCAATGAAAAGCACACTTCAGCCAAAAAACAATCGGCTAACCGTGCCAACACCTATTATAAGTTCTCTCGATGTGAATTCCCAATCTTTACAACAAGATCAAGCTACTCAAGGAATTAATGTGAATTCTCAATCTCTACAACAAGATCAAGCCACTCAAGCAATTCGACAAGTCCGAACAACTCAGCAGTCTCAACTTGCCTTGTATCACCAAGCGGTGCAGCAGTTGTTACCAAGCACTACCCAAAATGCCAATTTAAAGCGTGATACATCAAATGAGGAAAGAAACCATCCTCATTTCCAAGAGTCTTTTACTCAACAGGAGATAACTAAAAAGTCCAATAGTCATCATCTCCAAGGCAACCGTGAAAGACAACATCTTGAAATATGTGAGAAACAGCATTGAAAAGAAGCTAATATAGACACGCAAATAGCGAAAGCAATTGAAAGTTACTTTAGCTTGAATATCAAGCATCTACTTCCATTTAATAAATCTACTACAGAAGTGGATCGAGATCTTACAGTAACCAAACAGCAAGAATTTGGAAAAAGACAGGAACCGGCTATTCAGAAAGAGAATAGTGCCAGGGGTGGTATTGGATCTAAGGCAATGAATAAACATAAATGGAACAATCATCATAGACTGATCCTCAAATGTCGACCGGCTCCATACCCGGACTATGTACTCAATCGATCAAGCATTCTAGCAATCTGTGAAGATATCGATGCGCTTCATGACATAACCTCAATTGATATCGCTCAAGTCGAATTTCTCAAAGATCACGATCAATCTATGGTGAGACTTTGGCTTCCTTCAAATCTGACAAGAAATGCGTTATGGCAAGCCCGAATGGAACTATTTGCCTTGGGATTTGTGTTAGCCAGAGATCCCATGTGCTTAGACGAAAGAGGGAACATAACCCTAGAATCCAAAAATAACTACATGGAACAATATGACCAGGAAAATTGTATCCATACTACCGAAATCACCAGCTCAAAACCAGCTAAAATCCATCAAGCTTCGATCTATGACGAAGAAGAAAAACTATGACAAAGAAACGAACCAAGTACAATATCTTTAATTAGCTGGAATACATGTGGCCATAGCCATCTATTACACAAAAGTGCAGATGACTTAATACCTCATGACATCATATTGCTGCAAGAAACATGGCTAACCAAAAGACCTACATGGGAGGAACATACTGTAATATTAAATCCAGCTATCTCAAGGCAATCCGGAAGACCGTCCTCAGGGCTGATGATAATCACCAAGAATCATAAGAACTGGAGCCTAAGTGATTGGGCCTCCCCAAATCCTTACCTGCAATTGGTCAGATTGAATATGAGAGGTACTGTTATCGCACTACTCAACATCTATCGGAATCCGAAAGGCATTGGGGATGACAATTTCTTTTTGGAGCTAGAACTCCTTTTGAATTTGATCTCAGACGCATCTGACATCACTTCAATTATTGTAGCTGGAGATTTAAATATGCAGCTTTTACCTAATCACAACTTGAAATACAACCTCACTTGTCTAAGATTGAAGACCCTAATGAAAACTCGGAATCTGATCATGTGCAATGGTTCAATATCTGGCGCCTTAGTCCCTAAAATTACCTGGTCTAGAGGATCTGCTTCCTCCATAATTGACTATGTCTTTGTGGATTCACTCACCTTCCATAATGCGTTTACTTTTCAAATTCTGCCGCAAACCAGCAGTGATCATAATGTCCTGAACTTAAAATGGAATGTCAAAATGAATGTGCCAAATGCCAACCAAAGATTTGAACATATAGTGTCAACTAACAATGCCCGTTCAAGATTGGTTTGGAATAGGAAGACCTTGGACGAATACTGCACAACAATTGAAGCAAATATACATAGTGATTACACAGCACATCTTCATCTATTTGAAGTTGTCTATAAGAATCGCAAA
Organism: Ambystoma mexicanum; assembly: GCF_040938575.1. Lineage (NCBI taxonomy): Eukaryota > Metazoa > Chordata > Amphibia > Caudata > Ambystomatidae > Ambystoma > Ambystoma mexicanum. The sequence goes on from NC_090924.1 coordinate 976,862,881, forward strand.
CTTGACTTGGCAAAACCCAAGCACCAAAGCGACTTGACAGTACAACAAAAGAAAGCTACTTTAAGGAAAAATAGAAAGGCAATTCTACGTTCTAACTGCGTCGATAAATATCAAAAGGTAAAATCACTTAATTGTCAGTATACTAACTGGCTGAAAGGACATCGCTGTCTCATGTACCACAAAGATGGGGAATCCATGTTGCATAACAGTATGAACAAAAACACTGGTCAAATGTGGGCTCTGCTCAATGATGCCTTGAATTCAACACAAAAAGCAGCTCAAATAAACGGAGTAAGCGAAAATCAATGGATCAATCATTTCACCAACATGTACCAGAAAGAACTGTGTCAACCAAGTAATGTCGCCAGACAGAATTCCAACTATACTGGGCTCCAAATTGAAGAAGAGGATGTACTACTCTACATAAAAAGGCTCTCAAATTCACGTGCACCAGGGCCGGATGGTATGAGCAACTTCATGTTCAAACAAGCACCGACACAATGGGCCAAGGTCCTGACGTTAATCTTCAATCAAATCATCAACAATGTCACTATTCCAGCCTCATGGAAAAAGGCCATCATTATACCAATTTTCAAAAAAGGAGACCGTTCACTACCAAAGAACTATAGGCCCATCTCACTATTAGATGCCTCTGGTAAGTTGTTTTCAAAATTCATCTTAAGAGACTTTATCAAATGGACACTTGAGGCAGATGCTAGAGATCCCTTCCAAACCGGATTTGTAGCCGGTATGGGAACTTCCATTAACCTGCTCATGCTAACAGCCATCATTGAGCATCACAAAGTAATCAAACAACCACTATATTGCATTTATATAGATCTACGAGCCGCGTTTGACTCTGTGTCACGTGAGCTCTTAGTTCAAAAACTAACTCGATCAAGATGTCCAAGCTATATTATACATCTTTTAGAAGACTTGCATACAAATAACTCAATACAAATTCGTCTCACACAGGAGGGAAAACTATCTCAACCAATCAAAACATTTCGTGGAGTAAGACAAGGTTGCACCCTAGCATCAGCCCTTTTTAATTTTTTTATGTCTGATGTTGGCCAGTCCTTTGAAAACATCTTCATTGATCCTCCAAAATTGAAGAACAATGCCATTCCTTTCCTGATGTATGCGGATGATTTGGTGATTATGTCTAAAACATCAAAGGGCCTTCAAAAGTCTTTCGATGCAATCATCAATTACACTAATAATAACCATCTAAGCATTAATCGTGAGAAAACTAAGGTGATGATCTTCAACGGCAATCGCAAATCATCTAGAACAACGTTCAATTGGAATATCGAGGGAGAAAATCTCAAAATAGTAAGCCACTACACCTATCTGGGTGCCCAAATATTCTCAAAAGATCAAGCCATGACATACAAACAACAGCAACATGATAAGGTGATTACTTTTATTCAGCAATCGAAAATAATTCTAAGGAAATACGGAAAGTTCACTCTGGCCCTGGTCCTATCATTCTACAATCAAAAAGTCTCACCAATTTTGTTATATTCATCAGAATCAAGACCGGTCATGTCTGATAAATTTTGGAATTCCTTAGAATCAAAGTACTGGCGCAGTGTTCTCCAGTTGCCATCATCAACACCACTAGCCATCATTAGACATGAATTGGGACTCATTTCCTTACACTTTAGATACATATGGCTAATAATAGCGTTATTCCGGAAATGCTTATTGGCATGGAAAGATACAACGGTCTTGGGAATACTGTCTAATTATATCTTTGGCTCAAAAGATAGCTTCATAAAAAAATGGCGAAACTTAGTCATTGATACGTTGGCGTTAATTGATGTCTCTCTATCTAGTTTACTTCAAAATCCAGATCACATTAAAACAAGATTATTTGGAATGGATTGGAACATCACCAGAGACAAATGCACCAAGTATCGTGATCATGATCCGACAACCTTCACACATAAGAAGCACTCGTATCCAGAACGCTATCTAATTAAATCTCCATCTATCAAATATCGGAATGAGCTACTATGGCTAAGACTCAATTTATGGCCAACGAGACAGGTGTTGGCCCGTCGCAATCTCATCAATAAAGAGCAAGCGTTCTGCAGATTTTGTCAACAACAAGACACCACAAACATTGAGACATCTACTTACCGAATGTGAATTCCTTCTACATTCTCGCGTCAAATATTTTAAACATCTAACTGAACCATTTGGGGTCACTACATCTGATGTACTATGGAGAACTATATACTCTGGGATATCAACAGCTGTGTCAATTGGGGCAATGGCCTTTCTAAAGGAACTGAAGCTTGAACAAATTCAACTAGAATAACAATATGATTACCATAGTATTAAACAAAAAAATAGTGTCTCCAGAAGGTGTGACCCCTCGTTAAAAAGATATGCATATATACTTGTCATATATAATTTATGTTTGGTCTTGTTTATTCATGCTTTTTTCCTTTCTTTTATCCCTTCCTTTTTTAAAAAATTTTTTTTACTCTAATTCATCTATATTGAAAAGTTGTATATTTCAACTATATCAATAAAAAAAAAATAAAAAAAAACTCAATTGAAATTCATTAATAAAAAGATGGCTTAGCTTCATCCACATGCACAGTTCATATCTTCACACACGGCATCACCAAAAGAAAGCACCAATGTTCAGATACAATCGTTTATGTGAAGATACGAGGCAGGCATGAGGGCATTTAAAATACCTTTGTGATGTCAATTGTGATGTGTTATGTAATATATGTAATAATCTGAGATGCCAATTATACTATCATATGTTTGCGAACAAGAGATGGCAAGTGTGAGATTAGGAGCAGTGCACGGGTAATGCGGTTATGATTGCATCTACCTTAGTATGTTTATGCTTTTAGGTTTTTGCAGCATAACCTTTTGTCACTTATACAGAAGGATTTTCAGAGCATACACACACACACATACGTTTGTGCGTGTGAGATATATATATATATATATATATATTCAGTAAAAAAAAACGTTAAAGGGACTTTATGGTTAAGTTGCCCTAATAAAAACCTGTGAAATTCAGTTAAATAAAGCTTTATAAACGGGATGTTATGGTTCGAAGTAAAACCGCAAAACCCCTGAAATTCGCCAGTTATGGTAGCCTAAGCAACCATAACTCGCCCCACCACTGTGCACTGCTAACACTAACACCCAGGACATCAAAGATGACATCACAAATGTCATTGATGACATCGCTGATGATGTCACATGTCTGGCTCTCTTTTTTTTCCTTCACTGATATATCTAGGGCAGTAACAGGCAGGAACTAAAAAGTCACTATACTATTGTACAAAGTACTATGATGACAGCACAGATGACATTACATGTCTAGCTCCTTTTTTTGTTCACGGACATATGTAAGCCAGGTGGCTTTCTTCACTTTCAGTCAGGTGTTTAGGAAGTTAAAAATGCTATATTTGTAGTCCTTACCCTTCTCATATGTTCTTACAATACTTTCCTTAGGTTACAGTTACATTATATCATACAGAAGAAGGAATCCAGAAACACAAGAATCTTTTCTGTGCATGAAGTTAATTTGTTCGGGTATGAACATTTTGTGTTAATACTGCAGTTTTTGTTGCATGCTTTACGTTCCCTGCATATGCTTATATTTGTAGGTAGTGTGCTCTCTTTATGTTTTTGTGAGTAATAGTGCAATTATGCAGTAAGGGAAGATACGCAGATACTTATGTCTCACAGTATGTAAACATCTGTAATGGTAGCATTTAGAAATTTAGTATGCAACATGGGTGGATTGCAAATACTGCAACTCTGTATTGCATGCTGCAGTCAATGCCTACATTTGTTCATGAGTTCGTTCATGTACTGAAAGAACTCAGTAATGCAATGGTTTTTTTTCAGCAATGCACTGCTTAATAAACTACGTGGCATATCTTAGTTCTTCAACCATCCCTGATACTTTTCTGCCAATAATATAATGAAAATTCCTTTGTGGAGGCTCTGCATGAAAAGTGAATGCACATGTGATGTCATCAGCGATGTCATCAATGACATTTGTGATGTCATCTTTGATGTCCTGGGTGTTAGTGTTAGCAGTGCAAAGTGGTGGGGCGAGTTATGGTTGCTTAGGCTACCATAACTGGCGAATTTCAGGGGTTTTGCGGTTTTACTTCGAACCATAACGTCCTGTTTATAAAGTTTTTTTTTACTGAATTTCATAGTTTTTTAGTAGGGCAACTTAATCATAACAAAGTTTTTTTACTGAATATACACTTTCATCATGTGAATTTCGGAGATATGTACTATAATTCCCTTACTTTATATACATGTAACATAGAACATACTGAACCCCCGTCGCTAATGATATTTGAAGGGCACAGACTGAGCGCCTGTTCGCGGACGGGCGCGGACGAGGTCAACACTACCCAAACAGTCAGGGGGTATCTGAAATTGTTCTATCATGCCATATGAAAAAATGCACAAGTTTAAAAAGCAGCACATAAACACATTATAAGTAGTAATAAATAACCATTCGAACCTACACGTCTCACACATTACCCATTCATTTAATTACCATGTAGAATGAAATGGATTATACCATAACAAAAAAAGATATGCCTCCAGCGTAATTACCTCACAGAAACTGTGCAGCTGGGAGCAGCAGTAGACGAACACAACACAACGAATACAAATTACAGGAAAGTAGTAAGTGAACTTCATTTATCTTATATGTGTGTATACTTTTTGTATGAGGTGCAGAACAAATAATGTATTTCTGTAGTTTTGACACAGAAATGTGCAGTACTTTGGTGGCTGAAGGAGAATTTTCCGCATGGCGAAATGTCGGAAGATATCGATAATAATGGTACACACTTCTCTGCATAAGCAAATTAATAGTCAGTACTTTATGGGCACTTAGCATATATATATTTATTTTTAACACACCAGGTAAAAATTGAAGAAAGTCCATCAAGAGGCAAAGTGCAAGACACCCTGAAACGCATAGAAGACAAAGTGGACATGCTAAAAGAGAATTTTAATGGGTTAAGGCAATTTGTGGAGGAATACGTGAAAGGAAAAATCAGATATCACTGTCCCACCTGTACCTGTCCCCCTTCTCCATTTCCCAGTGAACTATCCCCAAACCCTCAAGAACAACATAAACGTTTTGACAAAACTTCCATCCCTTCATCCCCTCACACTCAGCCTGTGGAAACCCCTAATTCCCCTATATTTGTTTCAGTGTCTGCTTGCCCCCATCTCTCAATTGTTGTTGTTTAATAAAAAAAATGTTATGTTACTTTTTAGTGGAATTGGTTGGGTCTAATTTTTTTTATTTTTAAAAGAGTTCAAAATGTCCACGGACAGCACGCCTGTTCGGCCTGTCCGTAATTAATAAAATATGGATGTTCTAAGGACAATACACCTAACTTTACCATTCGCAACAAAGATGGAACTGTTCTAGAACACACCAGCTGTCCAAGATGTCCGTAAATCAACAGAACTGGGGCGTCCTAAGGACATAATACCTCTCCGTACTGTTCACAACCAAGATGAAACTGTTCTTAGAACACACAAGGTGTCCGGGATGTCCATAAATGAACAAAATGAGAGTGTCCTAAGGACACTATACCTGTCCGTACCGTCCGCAGCCAAGATGGAACTGTCCGTAGAACAGGCGCGGTCTCCGGCATGTCCGTAGTCAAACAAAATAGAGGTGTCGTCAGGACACTGTACCTGGCCGTACAGTCAGCAGAACATCTACGCACACGCGCACCACACTCGTAAGTCTTGCGAACATCGCGCCTGTCCGTAACTGTCAGGACCCGAACACTGTCCGTAGAACACCCGTGGGCATGCGCACGACTGTTTCTGTGCATTTAGTGTCCTGCGGGCACCCATTTCCTTCCTGGATGTGTTCATGACGTCATCATGTGACCGCACCCACGCTGAGTGTGTGTCCTAATTTGCGCACTTTGTCCGCTTCCGCAACATTTCAAAATAACTTATGCAGACATGCCAAATTATTTTACAATTCAAAATCACCATTTGACATGTCCCATACAATGGCCCTAGCTTTCAACATATTGTTTGGAACTTTTTCAACGCTTTTGAGTGATCGATATGGTCACGAGGCGCACCCCTCCACCCCTATAAAAGGCCACACCCCCGAGCTCATCTTCATTGTACTTCTGGCTATTGTAGATCGAGTTTTGCTGCCTTTAGTGCTGTAGCAAAGATTATCTCATCAACCCTAATGGCATGCATGGCTGCTGTTGCAGCATCAGCACCACCCCCAAACCGTCCACCGCCACCACCTCCCCAAGGGCCTGCAGAGGGAAATACGCGTCAGGATGTAGAGAGCGAGGAAGAAGAGGATGAAGAGAATGAGGTGGAGGACCTCCGTACTACCAGCACTCGCCGGTAGTCGTAGTTGTGACGGTTGTTTACAGTTTTTGGTAACGTACCAAAAGCACGTGTGAATCTGGTCACCTGTAAACAGTGCAACTTGGTGCTGAGTCGTGGGAGACCTGGTGCGTACAGCTTTGGTACGACAACCATGAAGCGACACCTAACTTCGTTCCACGGTGAAGTCGTTCGCAAGGTGGTACCATGTAAAGAACGTAGTAGGCCGAGTTCCTCCGCAGCATCCTCTGTGTCCGATCCTCTCACCACAAGAGACACTCCTGTGGGAGAGCGCATCCCTCCAGCCTCCGCACAGGCCATTCGCGATGCTGTTGACCCTTACCTTTCGAAGGTCACAATATTGTGTATGTACTGCAACGCAGTATTCTGCAGGGGGGAGAGTCTTCAAAGTGCTTTCGAGACTACGGTCACGGAGCACCAGAAGATCTGCTACCTACCTAAATAAGGCCCACCCTACATCTTTCTCTCTCCACCTGCCCTTTCTTATCACTGTGGTTGGTGTCCCTTCTTTACCCTCCTTTCCCCTCCTTGCCTAGTGTGTCGTGTGTACAAAAATAAAAAAAATGTAACACAACAAACCTTTTAAAAAAGGCTCTTTTCAGAGCCGCCTTTCTCAGTTTAAAAATGGAACTGTCAAGTAAATGGTGTAGGCCCCCGCGCATTTTTCAAAAAGTCTGCGGTCAGTCCTAGAACGCACAACATTTTAGGGTACAACCGTAGCAAAACCAATGCACTTTTCTCTGGGAGTAAGTGGTGGCTCTGGAAAGAGCCTTTTGGTGGTGGTTTGTGTGTTTGAAAAACGTGGATTCGTCAAAATGTAATGCAAAATTGGTGACTACGAATCCAAAAAAGCCCGCAATGCATTTTGTACATTTCGAAGAAAAATCTGATTGCCAGCATATGTAAGATGGACTCCATCTCTGCGAAAAATGAATGTGCTACGAAACAAAATATTTTCATTGTGGAAAGAGGACATGCCAACATCTCTAAGAAAGGCACAAACAGCCTTATTGACGTTGCGCCTCACTTTCTCCATTTGTGGACCAAATAAAGCAGAACGCAGCAACATTTGACTTTGTGCAATACGAGAAAAGATTACGTGGCAATTTGGAAACATGGTCATGACCTTCTCAAGTCCTTCCTTCATTGCAAATTGCAAAGAAATTCCAGAGACATGCCCTAAACTGTTTCCTCCACAATGAATGATAATTATATCAGGATGACGCTTCTCTGTAAAGTAGCACAGAGCGGTACCAAGTCCAGCCACTTCATTCCACGCACTCCATGCCAGGCACTTTCACATGAGGGAATCCAAGATCTGCAGATATACTGCAACGTTCTGCATGCACCTTCAACCAATGTATCCACGAGTCTCCCAAAATCCAGATAATCTGTGTTCGAGCACACACAGCCATAGCTATCTGTTCTCCTGTCAGGAAAAAGACGTTCTCAATAAATCTCTCCGTTCAGAACACACCCAATGAACTTTACTGACCAATACCTAGCTTCGCTCATTCTCATTTGCATGCCTCTCCACCCCAGAATCCCCGTTTGTAATACGCGATGCCTGCAGACTACCGCCATGTCCGCGGACATGTAGAGGATCTGAGCGTGACAACTGTACATTTAAATAGTATTCCCCTTTCCCCTTTAAGGCGGGCTCTGAAAAGAGCCGTTTCTTTGCAGATGCCTGACAGACACCTGTTATTTTGTATTTTTTTTTGTTCTTCTTAGTTTACGCCTACAATCATCACATAAACTTCTCCAAAGCAAGCCTTACATTCCAAAAGAACATAGCATTTCCCAAAACAGATAAACACCATCTGCTTCAAAATAATACGCATTACTGGAAACAATGTACTCGTGGCTGCAGAAAAACATACCAGCTCTTAACATGAAAGCACGCATGCCGCGATTGATGGCACACCTACCAATACTTTGATCAAGACAAAAAACAGAACTGTTGTTCCATTTTGCTCTACGGAGTAAGCCAGAAAAAATTACTTTCGCAGTTTGAAATATGTTAATGACTGCTTGAACCAACTGTTCCAAATGTCCTAACAAAGTAGGTGAACTCACGTAGCCCAAATGGCAAGCACCATAGTGCAAAACTACCACATGGGGACTGGTCATCCTACGCATATCTCTGCAAACTTGAAGAATTGCCACTACTTTGCAATCAGTCGCAGCGCTCCACACCACCTCCACTCCTCTGACATTGAAATTGTTTGCCACATGCCTACATTCTGAATAGTGCTGTAAACAATGGACAAAAATATCTCCGAGCACCAACGCCCTGACTGTCTCTACCTCTGCCATCTTCACTACACACACTCTCTTTCTACAGAAATCAACAATGTCAACATCTGATTGGCTGATGCCTACAGTCCCCTTTCCATGCTGGATTTGCTGTAAAACCCTGTATGTGGCACGCCCTACCCGCGGACAAGCGCGGTGTCCGTGCGGCATGTAACTCTTAGCCAGTCCCTCTTCCCTTTCCACATCACTCGCAAATCCATTCCCTCATTGGACACAGCTAAGCAGTCACACAACCATCGACCAATCACATCCAAGACCTCTACATCTAACTCTGTCATCAGAGTTCTGCACTTCAAATGTACTGTTGATCACTCTGAATACAAGTCACATACCATCGCAAAGCACCTACTACAAAAACTACTGTGCAAGTGTCGCGGATTTCTACTTACAGCTCCATGCATACCCACATGCATGATTACAAAGTACAGGTATGCATATTTTATTCAGAGTACATATGCAACTCGTATGATTCCATTTAAACAAATTAATGCCACTAAATCTGCATAGCCAATACATACCAACGCTCCCGCTTTAAGCGCGAGACTTCTGATTTTTCATTGAAAAATCGCACTACTTCATACTATCTCCCGATAACCTATACATGCGTACCAACCCTCCCGATTTACACGCGAAACTCAATTTTCCATTAAAAAAAGTCACCATTTTTTACTGTATTTCACCTAAATTAATGCTACTTCCAATGCGATCGTATGAGAAAAATAAATGTTCCCGATTACTGTGGTGACATCTCCCTCTCAGGTGCTCCCGATTTTTCGCATTCCTACTTATAATATGAAAGTATTCAAGTTTTTCCCATCTACTATAATGACCTATCACTTCCAAACCTCTCTGCTATGTACAACAAAGCTGAAAAAAAACAAGGGAATTTCATGAACGGAAAATTTTACTCTTTTGCGAAGCAGGTTCAACTAACATACTGCAAATAACATATAAAGGCTGCACATAGTGAAATGAAATGCACGCATACACTGTGTTGAGATATCAAACGAGAATACTCCCACGAAAGCTGAAAAATGAACGTGTACATTAACATCACTGCTTTAAACACACAAAATTACTAACTTCTTCCTTTTACAATTGCAGTTAAGACCACTCTCCTGAAAATCAACAGCATCTACACTGCAAACAACATATCCGAAGAAACCTGGTCATTCCACAAAAAGAAGTAAGTACAGTACTACCTTTATATTCTTACTGTTCCTCAAGGAGACTGTGTGGGTTATTTATGTAATTTGCGCACCAAAAAAACATTGATTTCTGAACCATTCTGCCCACAAATCCCCATTTATTAAACAAAGATTAACAGGTAGAATGGCACACAAATCCCTGTGTTTTTGGAACACAAATAACATACACAAGCCTTATGATGTTAGTACTACAAAAGAAATAGCTGTTTTAATTTTATACCATTACATTTACTATTAATGCTTCTCCTCATCACTAGGTCACTTTCTACTCTCATCTGAGGCACAGTTTAGTAATATACAAAAAGAAAAATAGGCTTCCCAACTCATTGTAACTGCCCAATGCACATTCACACACCTCCACAAACATCTTCCCCTTCAAACTCATACACGCATGCACACAGCACACATACATTGTAAAACAGACCAACCTGTTTCTTCTTTTTTTTCAACAGACCCCAAAGAATGCCTACCAAAAATCAAATCCGTAGAAAGGAACGCAGAAATAGAGCAAATGAAAATAAAAATGTCCAAAGAAAGCAGCCCTCCAGATAAGATGCGTATTGGCACTTTTTACGCAGTAAAATCTTGCTGAAACGACAACATTATTTTTTTCTTGCATACGATTTACGCTGGCTAATCACAGCAGTTGCTTGTGAATTCCCAGCCACTTTACTCCAGTAGATGGCGCTGAAACACTTCAGCAAATGCAAGCCTTGTGTGAGGACTTTGCAGTGTCATATTTGAGAAAGACATTCAGGCAGGCTGCAGAGAACGTTACATGGCCTTGAACAAGACCTGCTAAATGTGACCTTAACACAAATGTACCAAAATGTCAGCTACACTGCACACAACGCTTAGTTACAAAAACCTGTTCCTCTGCAGTGGGCCCCTACAGTGCAGTAGTCGGGCCAATTTCAAGAGTCATCCTGGCAGGCAGCATAAGAGGGTATGCCAAGCAGGAGTCAAGTTCTAAAAATAGAAGTGGGGGGTCTCATCAACAAACTTAATGAGATGTGACCTCGCCATAAATGAGCATATTAAGGTGAAATATGCATATCTCATTAAATTGACTTTGCATAACCATCCAAATTGCACAGAACGAATGGCATGTGCCTTTCATAAAATCAACACACACACAAACACCAAGAGAGGATATTTTCTTCTAATAGTGTTTTTGAAAACGTTAAAAGGTGTGCATGTTTTAAACTCCAAGAACCAATTCAAATGTTGCCCCTGGAACTTGCAGTACCGAAATGGGACATTTCATCTTTAGTTGTTTGTTGTTCTTTAGCAGGTTATTCGGGTTGTATAGTGCAGTTGTGAAGTGTCCAGCCTACAAACCTGAATACTCGAGTTCGATCCCTGAAGGTCGGTTTTAAGTCATATAAATTCAAAGAGGGTCCACCCTCTGAAAAAATAGGTGGACTTTGTGTACCCTCATCTTGTGCCCTGAAGCCAAGATTGGTTCTTTTGTTGTTGACAGCAGCGATGGGTGGTGCCATTTCAGGCAAGTACAAGTTGCCCAGCTCAGTTCTACGTGTGTAGCAAGCCAGCAGTGCTTCTCCATTAATGGCATATACTGTTCCGCAGTTAGAGCATTGTCTGTGGACTACAAATGTGTTTTATGTGCGATTTACGCTCAAAATGAAAGTGGAGCTTCCAGCGGGGAGCCCATTCTGTTCAGCTTTAAATGAAGTTTAGGGGGAAGCTTTGAGCTGTTCACTCGTTTTCCTCTTGGCTGCACTAGAGAAGCCCCACAAGGAAGTAAAGGCAGATGAGTCCCAGCGAAGGGCACAAATGTCAGGAAGCCATCACATACCCATTTGCCACACAACGATTGCCTGCAAACACTAAGATGTACATGTCCAAATGGCACTGCTGTGTAGACGTGCCATAGAGCCACCTGGCTGCAGTAGTGACACTGTCAGAAAAGTGAGTATCGTCCGCAGCTAACCACACACACACAGACGGATTGCCAAAGATGTAATTTCTTTTGACTAGCTAGGCAGTAGTTATAAAATCGTCATTAAAGGACAAGCCATTGGCTTACTCACACATTTTACTTTTCTGTCGCCATATTATTTGGGCTTATAACTTATTGAATATTAATACTTCCCATCCAGCATTAATATTGTATACTATCATCTCAAACGGATGAATCCGAGTGATTTGCCCGCGGCTGAAATTACCGCAGGCAAATTGTTTGCATGAGAAAGGTGCGAGCTACCAAAGGTTTGCACCTTCCTCATGCGAACACACATACAAACTCACACCCCCACCCGCACCCACAACACACCCATTACACACCCCCCGCCCACACCCTCAACACATCTCCACCCACACCCCCAACATAAACAAACCCCACTTACAATGTCTTCAGGCTGGGTTCATGCAGCGCCAGTTCCCTTTCACTTCCGTGATCGGGAACCAGCGCTGCAGGGTCCTTTCCTTCACTTTTTTGTTTTGTTGAAACGGTAGGCTGCGGGGTTGTCCTCCGCAGCCCCTGCTCACTATACCATAAAGTATAGTGGGCGGGGCGATGCAGGGACACCCCCGCAGCCCCTGTTTTTTTTTTATAATGCTACCACCAAAGGTTCGAACTTTTGGTGTTCGAACCTTTGGGGGTAGCATTTTTAGAACAAAAGGTTAAAAGCGAACCTTTTGATGCGGGACAATCGTCCTAAACCTAAACAGATAATGTCTAAGTGCCAAACGCATCTGCTGAAAGGAGAGCAGGCCTCTGATTAAAGCGAGAGGGCACTGGAAGGAAGCACCAATGTGCAACAGAATGGAGCAGAGTTTTAAACGTTTCATAGTGCGAGTTGCTATAATTTTATTACGAGCCTTACTTACAATTCCTTTAGAAAACCCACTTTTTTTTTTAAAGGGTCACAGCAATTGCTTTTTAGAATGAAAATGAGGGTTGGTTTTGACCTTTGAGACAAAGCACTGTGAAAAATGGAATGTGGCGCCGCGCTCGAAAAGAAAAGGCTGGGCAGGAACTGTGAACAAGTACTGATCGAAAGGGGAAACTGGAATGAGCAAAGTAGCCATCTAAAGAATGGAGGGGTACAGAGAAGGGGAAGATGAGAACTTTCTGAGGGGGATAAGAAGCAGCCAAGTACGCATTGCTCTCAGCCTGTCGGGTGCAAGGCAGTAACACTCACATTGATGACCTGGCTCACCTTGAACTTAAAGTTCAAATGACTTAGACTGGATGAATCATTTATAAGACCACTGCAGGAAACCAGCTGTCTGTCTAAACAAGGTTGAGGCTAGGACCGTCAGAATTAGTTGTCACCTGAGAGCTACATCTTGGGGAAGTCAGAAAGGTTTACTTTGATAAAAAGGGGATTAGGATACGGTGTAAGAGGGGACGGATGGATATTGATATTTTATTTGTATCTCGCTCATACACAAGTGTTTCAGAGCAGCATTGTTGGAAAGCAGCATTTTGGGTAAGGAACATGATGGGTTTGCACTGTGAGACTGGAGGGTGATAGCAAGGCACTTCAGCTAGTTGGCACTACAGCTGTTTTCTATGGCATGCTTTGAGGAAGAGATAAACTTAAGGACCAGAGGTGGGAAGGAGTCGGAAGGCATTTTGATTGTTGAAACCGAGAACTGTTCACTCGAATAGGCACACATCTGAAACTTTGACAGCCATGGATACAAGCCTTGCAGGCAGAGCACTGTTCTTCCGCCTCAACCGTTCTTGCCACCAACCTCTCCCCTTACCCCACCCACCCAAGGCTAATGGGGTTGCATAGTGTTTTGGTCAGTGTTTTGGTATTTTCTCCCCAGGTAACCTGCAAAAGGTATTTTTGTTCTTTGCTCCAGCGGCCGATGGGGATCTGCCCCTAGGGCTTGGGCAGATTGCGATGCATGCCTTGGTACCAATATACAAGGGCTAGCATAAGACCAGCTAGCAGCTCCAGTGAACAGAGAAAACTGTACACACAGTTTGCAGATGGTCGTAATGCTTCACTGACACATGCATGATGCACCTCCGAAAGTCTGCAATCCTTTCCAACTCTCTATTCCACTGCTTGTTTCAAAGGAACATATATTGTATGTCTGCATTAACATATGCTCTACACAACAAGCCCCATCTAAAACATACCTTTGTATTCCACTTCACCTGCATTTTATGTCTGTTCCCATTTACTATTAATGGCTTAGGGTTTTGTGTCTTGCCACATAAATCCAAACCACACAAGCATATAACTTTAAAAGTTCATAATCCCTCTCTGTACTTCCATGCTTACAAAGTGTCATTTGCTCACAGTCACAGTGCATTCTCCATATGTATCTTTTCACAGCTCCCAACAGATGGTCAGGCTTTGCCTTCATGGCCTTTTCTGTCACCCGGCTGTGTGCCTGGCACCAAAATAAAATGCACCTACAACATAGTTTCTAGCCAACCTGCAAATCCACTGTGTATTTTATTGTGTCCCCACTCACTGTTCTTTGAGGTGGACACCTTACACATCAGGAATAGATGAGCGGCCAGAGACTCTCACCATCTTTAATGAGGGGACTCAGAATCCCAACCAGGTCTAATTCAATGCAATTGTTACTGTACATCTGCATCTCTGACCCAAAATCAAAATCCCAAGTGGCCACCAGTTGATTACTCGGCATTTAAGAAAACAAAAACAGAAGACAAATAAAAAGCATTTCAAAGCTGCCTATTGCATTTCCATGATGGCCGCTTGTTCAATGGGTAAAAAAAACATTTGTTCGGTGAACTGCAGATTTAAACTAATCCTATTTAACAGCAAGCTGTATGAAACTCTACGAATCACTAACATCAGGATCATATATTGCAGGTTCTTTTGGAATGTTCCTCTACAAGAGTTTACAGAGATCTAACATTCTCCTTTGTCTCACGTCACTTCGCATTCGGGTACTTGTAGCCCAACCTTTATATAAAGCAAAATAACAAAAGGACTTTCTAGAATAAAGGAACAAAATAGCAGAAGAGAAAACCTGTTCTAATACCAATCAACTAAATGTATCTGAAGGGGCAGAGTACAACCCCTTAACAGAGGTGTACCTTCCCACGTCCACGTACGTGAGTGGGCTTGCAGTGCCTTTCTCGGACTTATGTTCTATGGTATAACGTTGTGTGGTTTTGTGCATTCCATAGTCTAATTATTCAGGTACTTATTCTTTAAGACGTTCCCTGTGATTATGATGTTATATGGGATACATTACTCACCGTAATCGTATTTCTGATGCTTGTATCTGCTTAGATTCACATGCTGTGGATAGGCCGACATCTAGTGGAAGCTGCAGAGTATTACAGTTTGTTTTTCGAAACTCGAAAATGGGCGTCAACACAGGGCGTGCCAGTAATACTATCCCTAGTGTGACGTCCACTGTACCCATGATCCCTCACGCGTCTAGGTCCCTCAGATTGTATTTTTTCTGACATGAGGTAGCATGAGGAGTGGCGTGAGTACAGATAATCCAAGCAGATAGATAGAAGATATGACTACAAGCATCCATGCGCCTTCTCTCAGAGGGGAGGAAGGGTAGGTCGCATGTGAATCTAAGCAGATACAAGCATCAGAAATACGATTACGGTGAGTAATGTATCCCGTCTGAGGCTTGTGGAATCTGCTTAGATCACATGCTGTGCATAGATTAGCGAGCAGTGTTAGAAGAAGGAGGTGGAATGTGAGAAGGGTCATGAGCAAATAAGTGTCTTAGAACCGCTTGTCCCACTTGAGTATCTGTCTTGGAATGGGTGTCAATACAGTAGTGCTGAGTAAAAGTGTGAATAGAGCTCCAAGTAGCTGCTTTGCAAATGGTGTCAAGGGGTACATTTGCAATGAAAGCCACAGT
The DNA here is from genome assembly GCF_040938575.1 of Ambystoma mexicanum. Lineage (NCBI taxonomy): Eukaryota > Metazoa > Chordata > Amphibia > Caudata > Ambystomatidae > Ambystoma > Ambystoma mexicanum. The sequence continues at coordinate 976,878,681 of NC_090924.1, forward strand.
GGCCCCAATGCCTCTTGTAGAGTGGGCTCTTGGCGTGAAAGGCAGAGTCTTTTCAGAAAGGGAGTAACACAGCTGGATACAGTTAACAATCCACTTAGAGATGGCACCTTTAGAGACGCAATCTCCCTCTTTACCTGTAGCTACGGAGACAAACAGTTGGTCTGTTTTCCTTAGCTGTCTGGTTTTGTTTACATAGTATAGGACCGCCCTACGCACATCTAGGGTGTGTAGTTTCACCTCAGCCAAGCTCTGTGGGTATTGGAAGAAAGCTGGAAGCTCGATGGTTCTGGTTCACGTGGAATTTAGAAATAAAGTTAGGTGAGAACCTAGGGTGTGTACGTAAAACCAGTTTATCTTTATGAACCGTAAAGAAAGGATCCTGCACTGACAGAGCCTGAATTTCACTGACCCTTCTTATAGAAGTCATTGCTACTAAGAAGGCTGTCTTATAAGTCAGGTGTTTGAGACTGCTTTTATGCATGGGCTCGAATGGGGGGCCCATAAGTTTAGATAGCACCACGTTAAGGTCCCATCCTGCTGGTGGGTTTGAAATTGGAGGGTGAAGTCTCTTTGCTCCTTCCATGAAGGCTTTAACCACTGGTACTTTGCACCACGACACCTTGTTATGGGAGGTGGTGTATGCCGACAGCGCTGCCAGGTGTACCTTCAGTGAATTAAAAACCAACCCTGCGTCCAGCAGGTGGAGCATGTATGTGACAATTGTGAAAGGAGTGCAATAAACTGGGTTGATTTGCTTATTCTGGCACCAGATAACAAATCTTTTCCATTTGTCAAAGTAGAAGTGCCTTGTGTTTGGCTTCCTAGATTCTCTTAGGATGTCCATACACCTCTGCGGTAAATTGAGATGTCAAACTCTATGACCTCAGGAGCCATGCTGCCAGGTTCATTGAATTGGGTTGAGGATGCACTTTCTGACCCTGGTGCTGGGACAGTAGGTTGTACCAGCCCGGGAGTTTGATGGGTTCGCACACCGCTAGTCTGCGTAAGTGTGGGAACCACGGTTGTCTCGCCCACATGGGAGCAACTAGGACAAGCGTCATCGATTCTCTGTTCATCTTTTTGACCACCTTCCTGATGAGGTGTTGGTGGAAAAGTGTACGCAAACATCCCTGACCAGTTCATCCACAGAGCGTTCCCCTGGGAGTCTGGTTGGGGGAACCTGAATGCGAATCCTGGGCACTGTCTGTTTTCGCTTGTGGCGAATAGGTCTATAGTGGGGAAACCCCAGTGACAGAAGAGATCTTCTATGATTTCTCTGTGTAGACACCATTCGTGTTCCTCTGGGAGGGGAACTCGACTGAAAGCGTCCGCCAGAGAATTGAGATCCCCTGGAACATGTTGAGATGACAGGAAGATGTTCCATCTGAGTGCTCATATCCAAATTTTCTGGGCAAGCTTGAACAGATTTGGCGAATGAGTACCTCCTTGCTTGTTCAGGTAAAACATGGCTGTAGTGCTGTCCGTCAGGATCTGCACTGACAGGTTCAACTGGTAGGGCTCGAACAACTGAAGCGCTCTGAATACTGCCAGAAGCTCTAGCAGATTGATATGATTCTTGGCCACTGAGTGAGACCAGAGACCCTGAGCTGTGTGGTGGAGATGGTGAGCTCCCCACCCTGACAGGCATGTGTCCGTTGTGACTACCGCCTGTATCTCGGGATCGTAAAAGGGTTTCCCCTTGGACAGATTTTCTCTTGTCCACCAGTGAAGGCTTTGTACAAGTGTTGGCGAAACGACCACTGACCACTTGCTTAAGACCACTGTTTCGCCAACCATTCTTGCATGGAACGCATGCGCAGGTGCGCGTGGGGAACCAGGTAAATACATGACGCCATCATGCCCAGCAAACGCATAGCTTTGCGTACCGTTATCTGGCGACCGGCCTGATATTGCGGAATTTGCAGCAGTATATTCCGAATTCTTTCCTCTGATGGAAAGGCCAACCCCTCTTGTGTGTTTAGGACAGCTCCTAGGAACTGTTTGGAGGTGCTTGGCACCAGACTTGACTTTTTCTCGTTTATGGAGAAACCTAACTCGAAGAGGAGGTTGATTGTTCTTTGAATGTTTGTTCTGAAAATTACTGGGGTCTCCCCCGTGATGAGCCAGTCGTCCAGGTAAGGGTACACTGGGATTGCCTCCCTGCGTAGGTGTGCCGCCGCCACCGCCAGTACCTTGGTGAATACTCTTGGAGCTGAGGCTATCCCGAAGGGCTTTACCTTGAACTGGTAGTGCTGACTGTCCACCTTAAGCGCAAGTATCTTCTGTGCGCTGGGAACATGGTAATATGAAAATAGGCATCTTTCATGTCCAATGTTGCCATGTAATCCCCCTTTTTTAGGAGGGGAATTACCTCTTGTAGAGTAGTCATGCGAAAGTTTTGGGGCTTGACATACTTGTTTGCAGGCCGTAAGTCCAATACTGGGCGCATTGTCAAATCTTTTTTTGGCACAAGGAAGTAAGTTGAATAAATACCCTTGTTTACCTGGAGTCCCGGGACGAGTTCTATCGCGTCCTTTGCTAGAAGATTGGCGATCTCTTCGAGGAGGATCTTCTGGTGGTCTAATGAATGAATTTTTTATCATGGAGGTTGGTTTCCGGGACGCTCTAACAGTTCTATCCAGTATCCTGCGGACACTGTAGACAGCACCCATCTGTCTGATGTGATCCCTTCCCAAGCTTGGGTGAAGTTGGAAATGCGTCCCCCTTCTGGGGATGCGTGAGAAGGGACCCTGAACGGAACGTCACTGTTTTGGGGGAGGCTTGCTGCTGCCTCTATTGGGGCTGCCTCTACCCTTACCACGTCCTCTTTTGTTACCCCTGCCATAACCCTGGGTAGACTGCTAGTTGTTGTTGTTCCATGGTGTACCCTGCCCCTGGGAATAGTTGGAGCCTCTTTGGGAATTTTGGCCACGTGGGCGACGAAAATTGCCATTCCCTCTTTGATTCGGGGGTTTGTTGGTTAACTGGCCCAGGGATTTGAAAGTCTCATACTCATCCTTGGCATTTTTTAGCGCATACTCTACCGCCTTGCCAAACAGTGGATCAGGCTCCACCGATTTGTCTATTAAAGATACTTGTGTCTCGGGTTTGATTGTCTTAACCAAGCATGTCTTTGGATAACAGTGCTCTCTGATATCAGTCTGCCGGCGTTATCCGCGGCATCAAAGGTTGCTTTAAGGATGCAACCGGACAAGGCTCTTCCCTCCGATGCAACTTGTGCCAACTGGCCTTTTAAAGGTTCCGGGGCGGAGTCGACGAGTGACGCGACCTGTTCCCACTGGTAGCAGTTGTAACTCACCAGTAGGGTGGTGGAGTTGGCAATCCGTGCCTGGTAGGCGGAAGTGGAGGCTACCTTTCTACCCAAACCATAGATCTTTTTGCTCTCCTCGTCAGGTGGAGCTTCAGACGATGGTAGGGGCATTCCCGCCCTCTTTCGGGTGTTTGTCACTACCAGGGAGTCCAGTTTCAGTTGCCCCCTTATGTACTGCAGGTCTGATTGGGCTGCCCTGAATAGTTTTTCGATCCTAGGGTTTACTGCCCTGGTGAGGTTGGGATTTAGAAGGGAAAGGTCTATTCTCCTCTGTATAGATCTGAGAATAAGGATGGCCTGGGCAACAGGTTTTTCTCCCACTAGCTCCTCGGCAAAATCCCTATCTTCCTGTGCTCCCTGGGTATCTATGCGGAAGTGTTCTGCCGCTCTGGGCAACACCTCATTCAGGAGAGGTTGGTTGTCAACCGGGGAGTCGGTAACTGGAGGTTCCTTGTCTACTGGGGAGTCTACCCTGTAGGTTTCTGGGTCATCCTGTTCCTCCTCTTGGTCCTCGTCATCCCCATAGTAGTCCATGCCAGTTTGGTCTGCCAACGTGCCCAAATCTGGATCCTCAATCAAAAGTGGATCCTCATTATATTGAGAGTAAGGCTGTATACAGAAAGGGTCCGAAGACCGACTTTGTGTTGGTGCTTCTACCCGGGATTTCTTACTTGGGGGTACTGGGTCCCTAGACCCTGAGGGTGTAGCCCCGTCAGGGGTATAGGAGAGGAAGTGCTCAGGATTCTTGGCATAGAAGTCTGCCAGGGATGACATCCTAGACATAACTGTCTATATCCTCACTAGACCATTCGTTAGAGCTGGGGATTACTCTTTCTTGGGAGAGTTTCCCCGTTCTATCCTGACTGGACCTATGTCCTTGTGCAGGGGTCTTGGGTAAATGATCAGAAGACTGTGACTTGTCTGTCTGTTTCTGTGGTGTAGAAGAAGGTTGAGAGTGCTTCTTCTGCTGTTTTCCCCCCTCCCCGTGGATGGAAGAGTGTTTCCCCGGTGTTTTCACTCCATCGGAGCTTTGCGACATCTGGCGTCGAGATTCGGGGGAAGTGTCCCTATCTCTAGAATGTGGAGGTTGGGACTCGGGAGCAGCCGTCACGCGGTCTGCTAACGCCGACTCCTGGAGTGCGGCCTGGGGATAGAGGTCGGCTTTGTCTTCCGACGATCGAACCTCCGTTACCTTAGGGAGCGAGGCACTTTTGGCAACAGTGGATGGTTGCCTGATGTCATGCGGCGATCTTGATCGAGAACGCCCAGAGGACACCGATTCGGTGGACCGTTCTCTGTGTGCCTCTTTCCGAGAACTCGACGTGTGCGTCGAGTCTCAGTTGGACTTCGCGTGTTTGGTGGAAGTGCTGTGGGTAGTGCTCGTGTCGCCGGGGGTTTTCCCCATAGCTGCCCTGCTGGGCAACCTTCAGAGGTTGGGGACTTGCGCTTGGCTGTCTCTCGATGCCACATTGCCCTCGCCATCCGAAAGCACAGCGTCGCTGCCATCACTGAAGGCACCCTCCGCTGTGATGGCCTCTTGTCGCCTGGCATGGTGGGCCCAACGTTTGATCGAACGGTCCTTTAGGGTCTTCGGTTCTACACACTCTGCAGTTCGTCTCGGGGTGGTCCCTCGGCAAGCAGAGGTTACACGTGGCGTGTCTGTCAACCCAAGGGTACTTGCAGTTGCACTTGGGGCAAAATTGAAAAGGGGTACCCTCCATACGCACCCTGTGGCAGCGGGCTAGTGTGTGTAGGAATATATAAGAAAATGTACATATATATATATATATATATATATATAGTGCAGAGTATGTACCACCCCCCACTCTCCCTACTTGCAGGGCCGAGGCCAGAGGCCTTCCAAGGCCCGAACCGAGGCCGGAGGACTTTCGAGGCCCAAGTCCGTCGTGCAGCTCTCGAAGGTTGTTTTCTTCTCCGGGCCAACGTCGAGTGTCGAAGTGCGGTGACTCGACGTAGGGGTGGAGAAAATCAGAAAATATTAAGATATTTGCAAAATTATGGCTAAGGCCAGGGAACTCCGTGGGATGCTTCCGACCAGTATGGTGGCAAAAAACAATCTGAGGGTCCTAGACGCGTGAGGGATCGTGGTACAGTGGATGTCACACTAGGGATAGTATTACTGGCAAGCCCTGTGTCGCCGCCCATTTTCGAGTTTCGAAAAACAAGCAGTTATACTCTGCAGCTTCCACTCGATGTCGGCCTATGCACAGCATGTGATCTAAGCAGATTCCACAAGCCTCAGAAGTAGCATTATCGTATTACAACATGCATCTGTTCCTGGCCAATAAAGTGCGTTGTTCTGTAAGCTTAGGGCATCCTGCTCAGATGCAGCATGAATAGGCAGAGAGCTAGCAGGTAAGAAAGACTTAGCTGTATTGTACATATGTCACAAGTACCAGTTACTTTTCAGGTTACATGTAATCGGGAGCACACTCACCAGCCATCCTCAGGCTTACGAGCTCGGGTCGTAACTGGCAATTTCAGAAAACTCATGCATCGTCACCCATCCAACATTCACTGAGCGTCATTCATTTAGTCAACTACATTCTCACAGCATGCAATCATGACCAGCAGGCCACCAGCGCTAGGAGACCGCAGTCATGCACTTGACTCCCAACAAGACAAAATAAACCACATTCCCTTTATATTCATTAACACTGAAAACACAGCAAAGCACTTGCTGAACACCAAGCACAGCCATGAGGAATGAGGTCCCCTCTATCAGGTACTTCATTGGGTCCAAGGGTGCGACCCACTGCTGCACGATATTGTTTTGTTTCTAACATTTTCCTATAGTTTTAACTTTATGCACCTATTAGATGTTGTACTTTTTACTCTCTTATTAAGCAGAAAACTCATTTTTACTCTCTTGAAATTGCATTTACGCTCTAACTATAAAAATAGAGAGTAAAATACTCTCACCTCGAAATCTTATCTGAAGCACTGAAAGTAAGCATCCATCTCTACCAGAGTTTGTACAAAACGTTGAAACAAAACAGCTAATACAGTCATTTAGCGAAACAAAGGAAGCTTCAACTACAGAAAGTTTGCCTCCTCTATCAAAATGTGACACAAAACAGGAGGTGGGGCGCTGTTGTGCAACAAGATGGCCGCCTAAGAGTGGAGCTCCTCTCCAGCGTATTATCCTTTTAAAATTATATCCTCTTTCTGCCTTCATCCGCGCTACCAGACCAGTGGAATCGACCATTGCACCTATCCCGCACCCACCGGGAGAAACAACGGGTGAAATCGGACCCGGCGTGCCCAGATACAGACAGGGTCACGGACAGGAGGCCCTGGGCCGCTCCTCAGCTCCGGAGTAACCAACGCGAGTGCCGCGGCTCTGGGTGGAGCGTGGGCCCTGCTGTGGGCTGTTCCGGCCCCGCGGGCGGAACAGACTCCCTGTACCCGGACTGCCTCGTGTGCCACCCGAGAGGGAACAACATTCGCTCATCGAGGACGGTGTCCTTTCTGGTAGGAGAAGCACCTTGCGTGAGACCTGAACTGCATGCGCCCTGCCTCGTCCTCCCAGCCCCGCGCTTGAGACATCCGGATTCCCCTGCACGGCCCATTACGGTCCTGATAGGGTGGAACCCCTACCGCTGGTATCGGACGCCGTCATAAAGAAGGGGGGGAACGACATGAAGAAGTAAATGTGCCAGACGCTAATCCTGTGGCAGGCTGTGAACGCGACCGCGTGGGGCACCAACGCCAGCGCGCGTAGCACAGGCCTGCTGTGGACGGGTGCCGCGGGCAAACGAGGGAAGCAGGGTGGGACACTGTGTACGACCCTGCTTGATGAGTGCACGTGGGCCCCCGAAGGGAAGCTCCTGTTGAATTAAAGGCTGTCCACGCTACAACGCTCACCCCACGCACTGCATCTTCCTCAGACCCAGGGTCGACACCACCCTTGTAACACATCACGGCTTCGGGATTAACTACTACATCAGGCCCACTCACAGTCCGAGGCGAACCACCCCTCAGTGGCCACCTACAATCATCAATACAACGGATATTAACAAGTGGACACCCGTGTGATGCCTGGGAAAAACGTGCTCAAAGGCAGGAAGACCGGGGCGATGGATTCCTTCACAAACTCACAAGCACTCTCAGAGGTCTCGGGCCCATCGACAAAATCTGACCCCCCTGCTACGGAGGACTCCAAGTTTGACCATCTTTTGACGACGGTCCAAAACGGATTCCTGGCGATAAATGTCAAACTGGACGATATTGTCTCCACGATAGGCTCCCTCAAAGCCAGGGTAGATAAGGAAAGTGCCAGAATCACGGATGCTGAAAACAGAATAAGTGCAAACGAAGACTCGACCCACCAAAACACTCATGACATTGCTGTCTTGAAAAGCGAAATGAACAAACTCTGTGATAAGTGTGATGATTTGGAGTCAAGGTCGAGAAAGAACAATATACGCATTGTCGGCTTAGCAGAATCCTTTAGCAAAGGCCCGATGGAGACCCAAATCGAAGCCCTTTTGAGGACCCTCCTTGGCGCTGACTCCTTTTCTTCATAATTCTTGGTCGAACGAGCGCATCCCACCCTAGCCCCACCGCCCAAACCGGGCCCCCCCCCGCACGATAGTGGCAAAGCTTCTAAATTACAGAGCGGTTTTGAGGCTGGCAAGGGAAAAGGGCCCATTGAGACACGGCAACGACAACATACACATATATCCGGACTTCTCCGCGGGACTCCAAACCCAGAGACGTTCCTATGAATCCATCAAACGGCAGCTGCAGGTGAGACAGGTCCCATATGCGCTATTGTTTCCAGCAAAGCTACGCATACAACACGGCAGACGTGCACACTTCTTTGATTCTCCGGCAGCCCCCCTGGCCTACGGGGAATCCGCTATTCCCCTACCTCCTGGTAGAAACGAACCTGATCAAAATCTTCTTCAGCAGCCGGTATAGTAATCAACATGGCATACTGCCCGACCGCAGCAATGAACCACCTCCTACCTCCAACGAATCGTTCATTCTCGTTTCACCAAAGAGAGGCAGAACTGTTCTTTTATTTGTGCTTCTTATTATTCTCCAACAATTAAAGACAGCCGGATGAGATGCGCTCGGCTACGAAAGCGGTGTTGCAGCACTCGCCCCCCTCCACGAGTGAAACCACAGGGTTTTAAATGGGGTTCATCATCAAGTTGGGCCAGATGGTGTGGGTGGGGGTGGGAACTGGGAATTTGGATCTGTTAGTCGGCCAGAGGTATGGTTGTTCAAGTCGAAAGCCCCAGTTGGGCAAGTTGGGAAGCAGTTTACGGTTGTGTTTAATGTTAAAAATGCTGATCCCCCCCAAATTGTCATCCCGTCCTCCCAAGATTGTCTTTAATCTATCGACATGGCACAGAGACCCCATACTTCCAGCGGGTTGACACTTAAGCTGCTAACTTGGAACATCCGAGGTCTGAACAATAGAGCAAAATCCAGTAAAGTGGGGGCATACATCAACAGGCACCGCCCGCACATAGTAATGCTTCAGGAGACCCATGCTCTGCGAGAGACTAACGAGAAGATCTTGAAACAATGGGCTAACAATAGGTATTATACCGAATACTCGTCACAGAACAGAGGTGTCCTCACATTAATACATCCATCGCTGGGGTTTGCCCCCGAAAAAAGTAAAACCGACCCGTTGGGTAGATATGTAGTGGTGCGGGGGAGAGATTGGTACTGGTCAACTCCTATGGTCCAAACACGGACGACCCCGAATTTTATGCCCATCTCCTCAACGAAATCGACACAACAACTGACACATGGGTGCTGTGGGGTGGAGACTTTAATACTATCCTAGATGTGCTATTGGACAGGTCCTCCAGTCGACAAAGGACACTCACCAGATCCGCTAACACCATCCATCAGGCCCTACAGGACAGGGCGCTGACCGATGCCTGGAGAGGGGTGCACCCTACAGACCGTCAATACACTTTCTATTCGTCAGCCCATGACTCTGAATCAAGGATAGACTACTGGTTTATATCCGTTCTCCAGGTGAGCTCCGTGGTGAGCTGTGAAATACTCCCCGTACGCTCTCTGACCATTCCCCAGTTACGCTTGAGATATCGCTCCAGAATATTAAACAACCGTCCCCGCGCTGGAGAATGCCTCCAAATATCCTGAAGGATCCTAACGTGGTTGAATCACTGCAAACTGAGATGGAGGAATTCTTTCAGCTGAACACGGGGTCGGTGGGGGAATGGGCTACGGTGTGGGCAACGTTTAAGGTCTGGGTGAGGGGTAATCTTATGTCTAAAACTACTGGCCTCCTGAAAAGTGACAGATCCAACCTGAATAAGACCGAAACACACCTGAAAACTCTTGAAAACGATTATAGTGTAGCACACGATAAGAACATATTGGTTGATATCAATGCATACCTTCTTAGATTTAATGAGCTAGCAATCCAAGAACTACAATACATGTCCACTCCGACCAGGGCCCGTAGATACGGTGAAGGAAATAGAGCAGGACACCACCTGGCACGTATATTACGAAATGAACACAGTCATGCCCCCATCACTAGCATCATGACAGACAACGTTGATCCCGTACACACAGAGGAAGAAATCAACGCCGAATTTGCTAAATATTACAACAACCTATACGCAAATCATGATACACGGAGTCAGGTAGACATTGCAACATACTTGAACGAGATAGACCTCCCTAGCCTCACACCCGAGGACAACCTTGCCCTTGAACAAGAAATAACCAAGAAGGAAATCGCTGAGGCAATTAAGTCACTGGCAGCTGGAAAAAACCCAGGCCCTGATGGCCTAAGCTCGGACCTCTATAAAACATACACAACAATACTATCCCCAATACTAACTCACATATGGGAGGAAGCCTTGAGCTCCGGCTCCCTCCCAGAGTCAATAACTAACGCAGTCATAATGGTCCTATTGCAGCCTAGACGTCCGGCCCACGACCGCTCGTCCTATCGCCCACTCTCCCTTATAAATACAGATGCCAAGATATACGCGAAAGTGCTCGCAAACAAGACTTCTCCCTAAAATGACTTCCCTAATACACCCTGATCAATGTGGCTTCATCCTGACGTGATCCACTGCCCTAAACCTGCGTAGACTGTTCAGAATTATGGCACAGATCAAACCTGATGCACAGGCAGTGGCTGTCTCATTGGACGCCTAGAAGGCATTTGACTCCGTCTCATGGGCATACATGTTTGAGGTCCTCAAAAAATTCGGCTTTGGCCCATACTTCACAAACTGCGTCAGGCTGCTCTACACCTCTCCCAAGGCTAGGGTCCTAACAAACCGCACCCTCTCTACCCACTTTACTTTACATCGTGGCACCAGACAGGGTTGCCCCTTCTCCGCCATCCTGTTCGCACTCACTATTGAACCAATCAGAAGAGAACAAGAATTGAGGGGCATCAAGTTGGCCGGCAGCTACCAATCTATCTCATTATATGCGGACGATGCCTTACTGTATATACGTAAACCGGAGAATAACTTGGAACCCATATTGGCAGTAATACATGACTTCACTCTACATTCAGGGTACAAAATCAATACAGCCAAATCTGAAATCTTCCCATTGACACAGTCCACCCCCTGCCCTTTACGCACACACGGTCTAAGATGGTCCCCTGATTACATCAGATACCTGGGGATTCTTGTATCTAGAGACAAACAGTCACTATATATAGATAACTACGAATCCACGTTACAGACGATCCACACCAAACTCCAAATCTGGACCAGGTTGCCCATATCACTGGCTGGTCGGGTAGCGGTACTCAAAATGGCGATCCTCCCCAAACTCCTATATATCTTTAATAATATCCCGATATGGCCAGGCAGACCCTTTTTTGAAAACATGCGGTCCCTGGCAACCACCTTCATTTGGAACGGGGGGCTAATAGGCTCAAATGGGAAAAATTGGTGGAACCCTACGACACGGGGGGCTTCCCTGTGCCCGATTATGAGCTGTACTACCTTGTGTCACAGGCTCATTATGCCAAATACTGGCAGAACCCCACAACAGAAGCACCACATGTCCCCATTGAACGGCACTCGGTCCGCCCAACGGACTTGCGATCTATAATCTTTGCGACATCTTACAAAGACAATTGCAAATTTGACCCCGTTGCTTGCACGATCGCAGCCTGGGCTGCAATTGGCAAGCGCCTCCACATCGATATCCCCTACGACTCCCAAGCTCCATTATGGAACTTTCCGGGCATTGCCCCCTCGTATGACCCTGGTATACATAAAGCCTGGATTCCGAACTATGACATCACAATGAAGGCTATGTTCCCCAACGGAAGTTTCGTCACCCCCGGACACAGTGGGGAGGGGCCAACTAGTCATGTTACAATATCACCGCATGAACGTGGCGTTCAAGAAACGCTGGCCTTCATACCCAGCTGAACCGCCAGAGCACCCCTGCTACCAGACACTTCACTCACAGCCCCACATTGGCGTCTCCACACTATACAACGTAGTCCAAACACACATGAAATCCTCCAATAATATAAAGTCCTCCTGGGAAGAGGACATGGGTATAACAATAGAGGAAGGAACATGGTCCAGGTACTGCCTCCTCACAAAGAAGGTCTCCCTCAATGTGGGGCTCAGACTCATACAATTCAAAATGCTCAATAAACTTCACTATACCCCAGTCAAGATGGCTAAATTCAAGGAGTCCACAAACACGAACTGCCCCAAATGCAATAACCCTCAAGCTGACTCATACCATATGTACTGGGCCTGCCCTGAAATAATTAGATTCTGGAGGGCAGTAGCAAGCATACTGGAAGACATTACTCACGTCCCTGCACAACTTACCCCCCAAAAATATCTGTTCGGCGACATCGGAAAACTCCCAGAAAAAACCAGGAGGCTGTTCAACGTCGCATGTGTGGTGGCTAAAGAATGTATTTTGCAAAAATGGAAAAGTCCCCATGCCCCCTGTGCAGAACAATTCTTAAAAACACTGGCATATGTGCACGAATGTGAAGAAACGTACATAGGACTGGTCCCCACTCCGTGTAGACCTAAAGACATTTGGTCAGCATTCAGGACTTACCTTCTCACCACCTAACCTAACCCAGGAGAGTCTGATACCAACTGAAATGAGTGCCTTAACTCCAGCAACATACGTTTAATATCATAAATTGTAATGTTGTGTTATATATGTATATGAATGGGAGAAAACAAAGTTCATAATATGTATATCCAGTAACATTGGGTGGTTCATGCGTGTGTAATGTGAATTGCAATCGAAAAATAAAGTTTAAAAAAAAAAATGTGGCACAAAACAGAAAATGCTTTGCAAGAAATCAGCTACCACTACTGCTAACAATGCTCCTATAAATCTTGATATGCTAGCAAGAAACCATAGTAAAAAAAGTATTTTAGCAAAAATGATCCGCCACAGTGTCCTTCAGAGTCTAATAAGAAGAGTAGCGAAATCATCCTCAACCCTTAAAACCTACCGTAGAAAATTAATCCTACAAGCTCTCGTAGACAGTGCAATCCTTCTCAAAAGGAAGTTATTTATTTTAGTGTTAAATAGGATGAAACCACTAACAAAACTAAGTACTAAACTACAAAAGAAACTTCTCAATAAACGGAATGTCAACAAAAATAACTTCTTAAATATTTGTGGAGGTGAATGGAGTCACACACCGACCACAGAAACATATTTTAATGAAGAAGCATACAAACAAAATCAAACACACACAATTGCCATCCATAGCAGTGGACGAGGATATGAAAAAATCAATAATACCATCATGGAACAAGAAACACTGCATACAAATGTATCCCCAGAAAACTCAGAATTACCTCTCCATTCGACTGAACCAGACCGTCCAGTATACAAATGGCCGTGCACATCAATGTGTAACATTCCTAACAAATCTTTCAAATCTTTACGCCAGTTCCTCAATCAGTATGTGAAAGATAAAGAAAAAATGAAAATGAAAGTGCTGCAAAATATGGATACCTGTCCAGTGCTCAAATACACAGGACTACAAGGACATTCATTAGCCGGCATTTCAGGACCTATTTGCAAAAGCAGCTTCCATGATATCAAAATAATATCAACACATCATTCAAATGTAAGAAATCTAGTGTATAAACTGTACTATGCTAAAAGTCCAACTTTAGAAATAGCCAATTTAAATAACACTCTTCTGCATGGTACACCCAAATACCTACAAGAAGAAATCGACCGTATCCAGAGAAAATATTTTGGAAGTAAAAGCCACTTACAAAATGCAATAGTTTTAGAACAGACTAGCAACAATTCTGCACATGGCAACCTTATTACACACATACAAGAAAGAAATACTAAAATTTAAAAGTACATCCGCTGAAGTACCAAACCATGAACTTTTTACAAAAGTAACACAAAAACTATAGACGTAACATACAAAATAGAAGACAATGAAGATTCCAAATGGTTTGAATTAGCTCTCTGCCTTTTAGCTGAAAACAAATACGAAATAAGTGAACCCCTAATATGTTGCAATTACTGCACTACAAAACTTGCCAACAACCAAACTCCTTCACGTGCTATCACAAATAACTTGGAATTATTCCCACTACCAAAACCCCTGCAACAACTCAATTTATATGAGAGCATCATAATTCAAACAGTGCACCCATTTCAAGCAATAATACGCCTTCAACCAAAAACAGCAAAATTACCTCCATCTGAATTAGTGAAAAGCATTTGTGGCAAAGTAGTTTATTTACCATTAGATCTGAAAGAAAACGTGCACACTCTAGGAGTCCAATAGAGCCGGCCGGCTCACCACTTGGGCCAATCACACAAGAGTGCGACTTGAGTTACCACGGTAACTCAGTCCAGGGTGCCTAAACCCCTTCCCACACCCCCTGTGGTACCCAGACAGAGTGGCACCACTTTTGGAGGCTTCTGTGGAGAAGCCCGCCAAAAAGTGGAACAAAGGGCTCGACTTGGGTTGGAGTCACAGAAGAGAACACAAACGCCATTTAAGAATCGAGTCTTGGCAAAAAATACCAACCAGAGAATTAATATTAATTAAATAAACCGGCGGTATGTTCGAGGCTATGAGAATTAAATAATTAAAGCTGGTAGCCTCGAACAATGGGAAAATCCCATAGGAAAATATTTGCGGTCGAATATAAAAAGTAGTTTCCACTGCCACCAGCCAAAACTCGATCAGGGGGGACGGAGACGTGCCCCCTCGACTAACAGACCCCAGGGCAATCGAATTGCCCCGACCAGTACGTCCACAATATGATGGTTTGTACTGGTTTCTGTTAATAATTTAGGACTAGTAAAGCCAATGGTGACTTTACATGCCCTGGGAGACAGTAGTCAGTCCCAGGGTATGGAGTCTATGGTGGGGTGTCATTATGACACCCCTGTGTTACTGCACGGAGGGTGCAGTGTAACACACATAGGAAAAACGCATGAGACCCTATGGAGTAAAGGACCCCATAGCCCATAAAACACATTACCAGTCAAAGGAATACCATAAATCATGTCCAAGAGTGGGAGGAAAAGAGTCTCACTCTTGGCAGGAGGAAAAAAACAAACTCCAGAAATCCAGCAAAGCTGCTAGGTTAGGAAATTCAGCCTAAAGAGAGAATTCTCCCTAACAGCGGGCATGGCGAATACATCATTAGCACCTGCCGCCTAAACAAATACAGTATTTCACCCATCTCTTACTCTCTGAACCTCACCAAGCACTCGGACACACCAAAACACTTTCCAAAACAGTATTTAGCCTCTGGTCGCCGCCGCGCTGTCGGCGGATCCAAGATGAAGGGCGCATCCAAACAATCTGACGCACATCACGCCTCACTCCAGCCAATCGTCGGACACGTTGCGTGTCCGCGGTCATGACGCGAGCCCCTTAGTCAATCGGTATCTTGTCCGTGGAGCGAACAGGGAAGTGTGACCGCGGAGCGGAGAAAGATATCACTCATTTTTTGAGACATACTTTTTGGTCGTTTTAAAGAAAACTACTGGACGGATTGGTACTAAATTTACAAAAGCACGCTTTCGCGACCAAGGTCGTCCTCCTGCCGCAAATTTGGTGAAAATACGTCCAGCGGTTTGGCCTGTAGATGTGCGCAAAGTTTTTCACCTATTCACTCTATGGGAAAAAAAGACGTTTTGGGACCCCCCCCTATATATTTCCCCCCCCTGGACCAAACATCACCAAACTTTGCAGAAGAATTCAGAGTGGCCCATATACTTTTTTGGCAACGTTTGGTGAGGATTCGTCCAGGGGGAGCGAAGTTATAAGCTGTCCAAAAAGTGCTCTTCCTATGGAAACAGCAACTTAAACATAACTACACAGCCACTACCATGTCTGTGTCACACACACACACACACACACACTTGCATGTGGGTTAATTTTCATTCCCACAATGCCCTACTGATGTGGCTCTGTACTGGAGGTGAACTTCCAGCGATGGCTAGTAGGTGGCATTGTGGCATGTGTGACTTGGATTAATCTATATATACATATATATGTAACATGGCCTGAGGTAGTGGCCCTGTAGTTATACAGAAAGAGCACTTTGCCCCCCCTCCATGGATGAATCCTCCCCAAACTTTCCAAAAAGTATATGGCCCACTTAGAATGATTTTGGTGCAGTTTCGTCCATGGGGGGCAAAATTATAGGAGGGGGTATCAAAATGTGTGGAAATCCTCATAGACGAAGTGGAAACGATTTTTTGCTCGTGCCTACAGCCAAACCGTGGACGGATTTTCACCAGATTTGCGCCAGGAGCGGTGGCGTGGTCACAAAAGGATGCTTTGGTAAATTTGCTGTAAATCCGCCCAGTAATTTTTAAAAGCATTACCAAAAAGTTGGTAAAAAAAAAGTGAAATCTGGGTCTGGTCTGCTGACTCATTTCCCGATTTGGAATCCGCAGACACACGTCTGGGCCAATCAGACATCGTACGTGCCCACTGATTGAATGGTGAAAAACGTGAGCTGCATCATATTTTTGGGAACGGTCACCATGTTGGATCCGCGGACAGCTGCCAGTGACAGCGGATAGTGCAGTGGCGAAAAAGTGTGGAAAACGCATTTGTGGTTATTTGGTGGCCAAAATGTGGTCTGGAAAGGTTGGGGGGAGTAGAATAAAGTTGACATGGAGCAGTTTGTTTAGGTAAAAAAAAAAAGGTATGCAGGTGCTGCTGAGTCTAAGTCAATTTTGCTGTCTGCGGAAATCATTTGGATGGGGGCAGGGGTTTCTGAGCAAGTCTTGTTATTTGAAGGTGTATTGTACGTACTTGTTATATGGTTTAACTCTATTGTGGTGGTTGTGGCTAGTGGCCAGATTCTTGGGAGAATATATATGGTATACATTACGCACCACAATCGTATTTCTGATGCATAGGTCTAGTGGTTACGACAGAGTATTACATTTTTTGTTTTCTAAACTCGAAAAGAGGCGTCAACCGGGTGTGCCAGTAATACTATCCCTAGTGTTTTGTCCTCTGTAACCATGGCCCTTCAAGCGTCTAGATCCCTCAGATTGGTTTGTTTCTGACATGAGGTAGTATGAAGTGTAGCGTGAGCACAGATGTAATAAAGCAGATGAGAGTAGACAAAAACAGAAAGCATCTATGCACCTTCTGCTCCACAGGGGAGAAAGGGTGGGCGCATGTAAATCTAAGCTGATGCAAGCATCAGAAATACGATTCCGGTGAGTAATGTATCTGATCCCTTCTGAGGCTTGTGGATCTAAGCACATGCTTTGCATAGATTAGCAAGCAGTGTCTGGAGAAGGTGGTGGGTTGTGAGAAGGTACAGCTCAAAAAGATGTTTCAGCACTGTTTGTTCCATCTGTCAATCTGCTTTAGAATGTGTGTCAATGCAGATATGATAAGTAAAAGTATGTATAGAACTCCATGTAGCAGCTTTGCAAATGGCATCCAGCGGGATGTTTGTAATAAAGACCAAAGTAGCTCCTGTACCCCTGGTAGAGTGAGCTCTTGGTGTGAAAGGCAGAGTCTTGTTTGATTGAGAGTAGCAGAGCTGTAGACATTTCACTATCCATCTGGAGATGGCATTTTTTGAAATGTGATCACCTTCCCTGCCAGGTGCTACGGAAAGAAATGGGTGGTCTGTTTTCCTTAGCGGTTTTGTCTTGTTTACATAGTAAAGAACCGTTCTCCTTACACCTAGTGTATGGAGGTTTTTCTCAGCTGAGCTTGAAGGGTTTTAAAAGAAAGCGGGTAGTTCAATGGATTGGTTAACATGGAACTTGGATATGAACTTCACTGAAAACCTAGGGTGTGGTCTTAATATCAACTTGTCTTTGTGGATAACAAAGCAAAGAAAGGGTTTTGCACTGACAAAGCTTGTAGTTCACTGACTTTTTATGGAGCTCATGGCCACCAAAAAAGCTGTCTTGTATGCTAGGTGTTTAAGGCTGGATTTGTGCATAGGCTCAAAGGGGGGACCTATAAGCTTTGCAAGCCCCACATTTAGATCCCGCCCTGGGGGCAGGTTTGAAATGGAGGGGGGGGGGTAAAGCCTTTTTACTCCTTCCATAAATGCCTTAATGACAGGGACCTTCATCCAGGACACCTTGCTTTGAGAAGTGTATGCAGATAGAGCTGCTAGTTGAACCTTGATGGAGTTAAATACTAGGCCAGAGTCTAGTAAGTGGACTGTGTAATGAAGAATGTGTGATGGAGTACATTTGATAGGGTTTACATTCTTTGACTGGCACCATATTACAAATCTTTTCCATTTGTTAAAGTAACAGTACCTGGTGTTTGGTTTCCGTGCCTCTTTGAGGATTTCCATACACCTTTGCGGTAGTTTTACATGGCCAATCTCTATGACTTCAAGAGCCAAGCTCATAGATTGAGGATGTGGGTGTAATGTTGTTGTCCCCCGTGTTGGGTGCGCATGTTGAAGGGGCACAGGAGTTTGATTGGGTCGCACATAGCCATTTTGCGGAGATGCAGGAACCAAGGTTGTCTCACCCATATAGGAGCAACCAGGATAAGAGTTACTTGTTCCTGGTGCATCTTGTTCACTATCCTGCTGAGGAGCGGTGTTGGGGGAAAAGCGTAATCAAATTTCCCTGACCCGCTCATCCACTGGGCATCCCCCTTGATCTGGGTTGGGGAAACCTGGATGCAAAGTCTGGGCATTGTGTGTTTAGGCTTGTGGCAAACAAGTCTAAGAAGGATAGACCCAGAAGGAAAAGATATTGTCTAAAAATGTTTTGCTGAGCTGCCATTCATGCTCTTCGGGTAGGGAATCTCTGCTTAGCGAGTCTGCTAGAGAATTGAGTTCCACTGAAACATGTTGAGACACTATGAGCATGTTCCGCTTGAGTGCCCATTTCCACATTTATCGGGGCTAGCCTGGACAGACTTGGAGAGTTTGTGCCTGCCTGCTTGTTTATGTAAAACATGACAGTGGTGCTGTCTGTGAGGACTTGGAACTGTTTGACCTGCTAGATGCACTTGAAAGGATTGTAGGGCACTGCTAGCAGCTCCAAGAGGTTTATGTGATTCTGGGCTGTGACCTGTGTCCACAGGCCATGTGCTGTGTGGTGAAGGTAATGGGCTCCCCACCCGGCGAGAGATGTGTCTGTTGTAAAAATCGCTTGCACTGTAGGGTTGTGAAATGGTTTTTCCTTTAACAGATTTTCCTTTGTCCACCAGCGTAGCGCTTGAACTAGGGTTAGCGAAACCACCACTAGATCGTCCCACTGACCGCTTGCCTGAGAGCACTGTTTCGCTAACCACTCTCGTATTGGGCACATGCGCAACCGTGTATGCCAAACCAGGTAAATGCATGAAGCCATCATCAGAAGCAAGCGCATTGTTTTGCCTACGGTTATTAGGTGACCGGCTAGATAATGAGGAGGATTTTGCACTCTTTCATTTGGTGGGAAGACTAGCCCCTCTCCCATCTTTATGATAGCTCCTAAGAAATGTTTGGTTTTGCTTGGAAAGAGACTTGATTTTTTCTCATTGAGAATCCCAAATGGAACAGGAGATTGATTGTCCTTTGGGTATTTTGCTTGCTGATTTGAGGGTATTCTCCCTGTTATTAGCCAGTTATCCAGATAAGGGTACAGTGGGATTGATTCTCTGCGAAGGTGCACAGCCACTACCGCTAGTACCTTAATGAATACCCTTGGAGCTGAGGCTATGCCGAAGGGTAGCACCTTGTATTGGTAGTGTTGATTCGATATTTTGAAGCGCAGGAATCTTCTGTGTGCTAGGAACATTGAAATATGAAAGTATGCATCTTTCATGTCCAAGGTTGCCATGATAGTCCCCCTGTTTCAGCAGTGGGATTACTTCTTGTAGCTTTGTCATGCAAAATGTTTGTGGCTTGACATAAGTATTAGCAGGGCACAGGTCTAGGACAGGGTGCATCGTTAGGTCTTTCTTTGGCAAAAGGAAGTACATTGAATAGATACCCTTGTTTACCTGGTTTGCCAGGACGATTTCTATGGCATCCTTTACTAGCAGGGCCTTGACCGCTTCTAGTAGGATGGGTTGTTCTTCTTGCGGGGTTTGTCTTTGTCTTAGTGGGTGGTTGGCTGGTGTTTGTATTAGTTCTATACAATAGCCTCTGCCACGGTGGAAAGTACCCACTTGTCTGACGTGATCCCCTCCCATGCGTGGGTAAAAAGAGAAATGCGATCTCCTACTGGAGTGGCATCGGAGGGGACCTGTAGTGGGTGGTCATTTCTTAGGTGGGGTGGAAAATCCTCTTGAGGACGAGGATATGCCTATACTTCTGGACTTTCTGTGGCCCCTTTCAAAATGTTGTTGGGAGGACTGCCCCTGCGAGGAAACCAGGATGAACTCTGCCCGCCCTGGTTGTAGTTGGAGGACCGCTGGGAGTTCTGTCCTCTAAACCAGCATGTATTATAATCTACCCTATGCACAAAGGGTTTGTTTGTGAGTTGTCCCAAGGATATGAGGGTGTCATATTCATCCTTAGCACTTTTCAGTGCGTCCTCGACCACTTTACCAAATCACTGTAGTGACTAATGTACTCTTAGTCCTTAGTCCCCTTTCCTCCATACTGTATGGGCGTCCCTTCCAAGGGACGGGAGACATAACCTTTTTCACCAGAAAAACCTTCTTCCCCTTTAAATTTAAAGGCACGCGGGGGCGCTGCCCAGGGAGCATGCGCTGCCCTGACTCTGCCCTCCGGCGCCACACCTTAGTCCCCATTGATGCGTCAACAATAGATGTAACATTGCCTAATGACACCAGTATTATTAGGGGGGAGGTTGGTGGGACGTATGGAGGAAAGGGGACTATGGACTAAGAGTATGTTAGTCACTACGGTGAGTAACTTATAATTACTCTTACGTCCCATCCCCTTTCCTCCATACTATATGGGCGATTACAACTGAATGTAGCCCCAGGGTGGAGAGGAGACCCTCCTTAAGCAAATAGGTTCTTGAGAACCGCCTGTCCGAAAGCGGCATCAGATCTAGAGCCGGCATCCAAACAGTTATGCTTGCAGAAAGCCGACGGGGAGGCCCAGGTGGCCGCCCTGCTTATGTCTTGTATTTGTATTTATTTAGATTTATATAGCGCTTTAAGCCAAAGCGCTTTACATGAGGAACAAGCAATACATAACATTGAATCGAACCAGAAAACTGTACAGGGAACAATTTACATTATTGTTGAGGTTAAGTGCATATGGGGGGGGGGTAAGTGAGAGAGGAGGGTGAGAAGGTGAAGGAGGAGGAGGATTCAATGGAGAAGGAGGAAGCGGAGAGAGCTAGGGGGGTGAATGGAAGAGGTAGGATTTTAGACAGGTACGAAATGAGGGGTAGGTGGTAGTAGAGCGATTGGGAGGGGAAGGCGGTTCCAATGGTAAGGAGCAAGAAGTTGGAAGGAGCGGAAGCGGGAAGGGGCACAGGGTGGAGGAGGGGGAGAAAGAAGGAAGAGATCTGCAGAACGGAGAGAGCGAGGAGGGGTGTAGAAAGTGAGGAGGGAGAATAGGTAGGGAGGGGCAAGACAATAGAGGGCTTTGAAGACAAGACAGAGGAAGTTGAATTTAAGCTGGGAGTGAAAAGGGAGCCATCCTGAGTCGAGGGAAGAGGAGATAGAGTCGTGAGGTGAGAGAAGGCAGAGGGAGCAGATAGCGGAGTGGTAGATGGATTTGAGGGGCGAGAGGTGGGAGGAGGGGAGTCCAAAGAAGAGAGTGGAGGAGTAGAAGAGTCTGGAGAAGATGAGGGAGGAGATTAGGAGTTTAGTAGCATGGAAGGTTATGAGAGGACGAATTTTACGGATATTGTAGAGGTGGAAGCGACAAGATCTGGCAGTGAGAGAGATGTGGTGAGAAAGAGAGAGGTGGGGGTCGATGTGGAGACCAAGGTTGCGGGCATGTGGGGGGAAAAAAAAGGGAGTTGGGAGGGGGGGGGAATGAGGGGAGGAGGAATTGTTCTGGCAGGGAAGAAGAGGAGCTCCGTTTTTTCGAGTTGAGAGAAAGGAAGCGAGAGGACATCCAGGATTTAATGGCGGAGAGGCAAGAAGAGAGCTTAAGGTGGATGTCAGGTGTGAAGGAGGAGAAGGAAAGGAAGAGCTGGGTGTCATCAGCATAGAAATGGTGTGATACACCAAAGGAGGATATAATGGGGGAAAGGAAGGAGGTATAGAGTGAGAAGAGAAAGGGGCCAAGGACAGAACCTTGGGGGACACCGTGGTTGAGAGGAAAGACAGGTGAGGAATGACCACCCCAGGAGACTGAAAATGTGCGATTAGAGAGATAGGAGGAGAACCAGTCGAGGATGGAGTCTTTGAGGCTAAATGACGAGAGAGAGTTGAGGAGAAGAGGGTGGTCAACAGTATCGAAGGCAGCTGAGAGATCAAGTAGGATAAGAATAGAAGAGTGCTTAGAGTAGCGAGCAGATAGGAGAGAGATGAGAAGAGGTGAGAGCAGTTTCAGTGGAGTGAAGAGGGCGGAATCCAGATTGGGTGGGGGGGAGGGAGTGGGTGGAGATGAAGGTAGAGAGTTGAGAATAGACAATACATTCTAGAGGTTTGGAGAGGAAGGGAAGAAGGGAGATAGGGCGGTAATTGGGTGCGAGATGGGGTTATCAGAGGGCTTTTTGAGAATTGGGATGATGGTAGCATGCTTGAAAGGAGAGGGGAAGGTGGATGTAGAGAGACAGGTGTTGAAGAAGCAGGTGAGATAAGGTATTAAGAGAGGGTAGATTTTAGGGATAGGGGAGGTAGGAATGGGGTCCGCAGGAGAAGCAGTTGGATGAGTTTTGGAAAGGAGGGTGACTTCAGGCTGAGTGATAGGGGTGAATGAGGACATGGAGAAGGGAGGGGGAGGAGGGGGGGTGGAGAGGGAGAATAGGAAGGGGAAGAGAGAATAGATTGTCGGAGGTTGAGGACTTTGTTGGAAAAGAAGGAGGCAAGGTCAGAGGCAGAGAGAGGAGAAGCAATGGAATGATCAGGGGTGGGAGGAGAAAGGAGTCGGGATAAGGTTTGAAAGATGTGGCGTGGATGGGAGGACTGTGAGTGAAGAAGGTCGGAGAAGTAAGTACGCTTAGCAGAGTTGAGACAGGAGTCATAGAGGGAGTGATAGTCGAAGTATGCAGATTTGTTGGAGGGGTTGGGGTGTTTGAGCCAAGAACGTTCAAAGTGCCTAAGAAGGCGGCGCATGGAGGAAAGATGGGGAGAAAGCCAAGGTTGAGCAGTACGGCGGGAAGGGTGAAACGAGGAGAGAGGGTAAAGATGATCTAGAGCAGAGGTGAGGGAGGAGGTTAGGGTGGAGGACGCTTCAGTGGCTGAAAGAGAAGAGAAGTGTGAGGGGGGAGGAAGGAAGAGCAGGAAGTAAGGAAGAGAGAAGGATTGAAGTTACGTAGGCCACGGCGGAAGAAGTGGGTGGAAGAAGGGGGGGGGGGAAATAGGGGATGAGGGTTGAGGGAGAAGGAGAGTAAGGAGTGGTCAGAGAGGTAGTTAGGTAGAGAGGAGATGGGAGAGGCAAAGAAAGAAGAGGTAAAAATTAGGTCAATGGTAGAACCAGATTGGTGAGTAGGAGGGGAAGGGCGAGGGGAAAGGAAAGGAGGTAGGAATCAAGGATTGACAGGAGAGGAGAGGAGGGGAGTTAGTGGAAAGATTGAAATTGAAGTCACCAAGTAGCATTAGAGGGGAGGGGCTGGGGGAGAGGAGGCTGAGAAGATGGTCAATGTCTTTGTAGAATGAGCCAGGAGGGCCAGGAGGGCAGTATACGATAAGGAAAGATATAGCGTGGGGGGAATTAAAGATGTTATACATGTATTCGAAGGAAGGGAGAGTGGGAAGAGAAGGAGGAGAGGAATTGGAGGTAAAGTGAGGACGGAAGAGAAGGCCTAGGCCGCCTCCACGACCAGAGGGTTGAGGGACGTGCTCGAAAGAGGATGAAGAAGAGGTGAGTGATGCAGGAACAGAGGTGTTATGAGGTGGGATCCATGTTTCACTGACACAGAGAAATTGGAAGTTGGAAGTTGTTGATGAAGGCAGCGGAGGACAGAGAAGGTAAACAGATGTGGAAGGTGCCGTTGATGGAGTAGACTATTAGGCGGAGGAGGCTGTAGCGGTGAAGGAAGAGCTGCACCCAGTAGGAGAAGGAGGGAGAAGCACAATATGTCCAGGGGGAGTAGGGCAGTGCTGGGCTTCAGAGTCACACAGTGGACACTGGAACTGCGGAGGCCATGGCAGACTGGTGCAGAGGGGGCGGCAGTATGCGGAGTCAGGAGCGGCCTGCGGTAGTCATCTGAGGAAGGAGAAGGCAGGTGGATGAAGTAGCCGCCAAGGCGTGAAGCAGGAAGGGGACCAAGAGCGACTGTGGAGCTGTCAGGACGGGCTGTGGAGGACACAGTACACAGTAATGCATGTGGGAGCAGTGGGAGCCAGAGAGAGCCGCCGTATGCAGTGTGATGAGATGGCAGAAGGGACCAGGAGCAGTTCCAGGGCGAGGTTTTGCAGGCTGCCGTATGTGGTATGATGAGCTGGCTGAACGGACCGTGTGCCACTCGACATGGCGTTGCAATGCAATGGCCGTTACCTTGGCCCTGACTGCGTGGGCATGCATGTTGGCTGGGAGTGGCCTGGGATATGGAAGCCTTGGAGGCCTGGTAGCCTGGCCTCGAGCAGCCGAACGCGACGAACAGGGAGTCCGACTTGCAGAAGACCTTGGTCCTGTCCAAGTAGAATTTGAGGGCACGCCTGACATCCAGGCAGTGCAGCACTTTCTGTGCATCATCCTTGGGATCGGGAAAGAACGTAGGGAGGACTATTTCCTCGTTCAGGTGAAATGCAGATGGAACCATGGGCAGAAATGCCGGGTCCGTCCGCATAACTACTTTGTCCTTGTGAAAGGTGGTATATGGTTCAGAGGCGACCAGCGCCTGAATCTCGCTGACTCTGCAAGCCGAGGTAAGACCGACTAGTAAGGCCGTCTTGATGGTGACCAGACTAATGTCCAAGGACGCCATTGGCCCGAATGGTTTGTGCGCCAGGGCGCCCAAGCCTAGATTAAGGCCCCACACAGGGTGCTGTCTCTTGACGGGTGGGTAGAGCCTAGAGATGTTTCTTGACGATAGGGTTGGAGGAGGAAAAAATGCCTTCCTCTGAATTCCTGTACGCCCCAACGGCTGCAAGGTATGTACGCCAGGTGTCGACCTGTACTCCCGAATGAGCGAGGTGCGCTGAAAAATAGAGCACGTCGTCCAAATTGCAGGCCATGGGGTAAATTCCCTTGGATTCTGCCCAGTGGCAGAACCTAGTCCATTTGCTCTTGTACTGGGCCCTGGTGGCTTTGCTCCAGGTGCACTCTATGATCTCCAGATTGGCCTGTGAGAGGCTAAGGTGCCTAAGCATTACCTGCTCAGGTACCAAGATGTGAGGGCTAGTTTCCCTGGCATGGGGTGGATGATTCTGCCTCCCTGCTGAGCCAGATGATGTGCTGGGCCCGTCGGAAGGTGTATCAGTGACACCTCCGAAAGGCTGAGAAGCTCCAAAAACCATGACCTGGCCGACCACCATGGAGCTATCAGAATTAATGCGGAGTCGGTGAGACGCCTTGATCTTGTAAATTACTCTGTGTACCAGAGGAGTGGGCGGAAAGGCGTAGGCTTTTATGCCGGTCCACTATAGGGGAAATGCGTCGCCCAGCGAACCGGGGCCCTGCCCTTGCCAGGATGCGAACTGGGGGCACTTCTTGTTGTGCGAGGTGGCAAAGAGATCCACATGGGGATGACCCCACCTGCTGAAGATCTCCTGAGTAACAAGGTCGTTTAGCTGCCACTCGTAATTGTCCGCTCCCAGCCTGCTGAGTTTGTCCGCCTCCAGGCTGGATTCCACCGGGAGCTGGACTGCCGAGAGGTAAATTTAGTTTTCCAAGGCCCATTCCCACATGCCGATCGCCAGTCTTCACAGAGGAGGGGATCTGGTACCTCCCTGCTTGTTGACGTAGTACATGCTGGTCGAGTTGTCTGTCTGGATGAGGACAACCTTGCCCTTGAGGAGTGGGAGGAATGCTCTGAGTGCTAGCCAGATGGTGTTGAGCTCCAACCGACTGATGTGGTATTCCTGCTCCTGTCGAGTCCAGGTGCCGTCGACCGAGAGATCGTCCAGGGTGGCTCCCCAGCCTTCAAGCGAGGAGTCTGTGGTGATGGTGGCCTGCAAAGGGGGCGGCCGAAAAGGCTTGAACGTCTGTAGGTTGCGGTACATGGACCACCAAGTTAGGTCCGGTGGGAGAGATGGAGGAACATTGATCATCTTCAATTGTGAGCCCCGCTCCTGATTCCATGAGGCCGCAAAGTGCAGCTGAATCCTTCTCATCCTTAGTCTCGTGTGTGGCACGGCTAACAGGACCACAGCTAGTAGACCCAGTAGATGTTGGTACTACCATGCTGAGGTGGGTGGTGGCCTTCTTGATGGCTGAGATCTTGTCTTCCGACAGGAAAACCCTCTCGAAGCACGTGTCCCAAATGAGTCCCAGGAATGTCAGAGTCTGCGTGGGGAGCAGCTGTGACTTTTTGAGGTTGAGCAAGAAGCCCAGGTCGTGTAGTGCGTTCATAAGGGCATGGGATGAGTGGTGAACCGCCTCTCGAGACGTAGCCCTGACGAGCCAGTTGTCGAGGTATGGGTAGATGTGTAGGCCCTGCGCTCGGAGGAGGGCTGCTACAGCATTCATGAGCCTGGTAAAGATCCTGGGGGCCCAGTTGAGGCCAAATGGAAGGACTTTGTACTGGAAATGGCAGCCCATGATTCTGAACCGGAGGAAAGAACGATGGGCTCCCAAATTGGGATGTGTAAGTACGCGTCCTTAAGGTCCAGGGAGCACATCCAGTCTCCCTTGTCCAATGGCTCTGCTATAAAAGCTGGTGTAACCATGTCAAATTTTTGCAGAGGTAAGGAGAGGTTGAGGGGAGGGTGGAAAGGGCCAGCACAACTCTCAGGCCTGGCTGGTTCTTCTTCTGAATGGCGAAAATCCTGGAGTAGAAGCCAAAGCCTCGCTGGGAGGCAGGAACATCCTCCACTGCCTGGCTCTCTACGAGCAACCGGATCTCTGCCAAAAGAGCTGCTGTCACAAACTGTGGGAGTGGAGGGGATGAGGGAGGAGAGGCTGGGATGGGTAGGCAGTACTGTTATACAGAGCGTCACGAGACCGCTGGTTAACTTTTCTTCCAGGGGAACGAGGAGGTGAGGCTGCCAGTCTGTCGATGGATCTTCGCAAGCTGAATAAGTGACGCAGGGTACCGATCCAACACCCTCCTGACAATATCCAACAGGACAGGGCTGAACCAGCTCCCAACGCCACGGGACAACGCTTCTCTGATTATCGTAATGTCAGTGTTAGGCAGAAAACCTGTGCAGTTCCCTTTGGGAACACTGCAAAAGATTTAGGACTACAGGTGTTAGCAGTAAACCCACTTGGTAGCAGTCTGTACCACCCAGATTTACCTGGTAGCTGTGGCTGAGCAGTCAGACTTCCCTCAAGAAGAGTTAGGCAGTATGCAAAGTATACACAATAGGCACTCAGACACAATAGCACAAGCAAACACTGACCAGAGCTTTGGTATCAAAGTATATAATTATTTATTTAAAAACACACTGTTTGAAACACTCCAGCACTCTTATTGTAAAACACTCTAAACACAGTTACTATTATGATATATACAACCCTTATTCCTTATCAGACAAGTCTTAGTTAACACCACTGATTTCCAGACAGAGGTGAGCGCTCAACTATAGATGGCACTCCAATAAGTTCATGAAAAAGGGAGGGAAAAAGGCAGAATATGTGAAGATACACCACTCTAAGATTTAGGAACACTTTAAGCAAGACAGAAGAGCAAAAGTCACTTGTGAGCCAAAGTCCATAGGCTGGGCCCACTCTTAGAGAGAGCAGAGCACAAATGCGCCCAAGATCACACAGTTACACTAGGCTTTGAAAGTCTTGCAGAGAGTTTGAAAAGAGTTTAGAGAGGCTCAGAAAAGTTTAGCTAGGGTGTCCCAGGCTAACCCAGGTTCGAAAGCCGGGGGCTAAATCTACCCCGTACAGTCGGTAGCAAGGGAAGCCAGGCGGAACACAGTACCTTAAGTGGGAAGGATCCTCCAGCGGTGGCAGTTGTTCCTGGCAGCGGGTGCAAGTCTCGGCGTCGTCCAGAGGAAGAGAAGATCTCGACTTGGAGGAAAGATGAAGGTCGTTGCACTGCCAGGGAAGAAACCAGCCGCGGAGTTTTCCGGTTAAAGGTATTACCCTTTATTTCGCGGTCGTGGTAAAACGTGGTATTCCGGTTGCCGGGGTGCTTGGCACAGGCAAGGCGGCCACGAGATGCGTCGGGAAAGCGAAAAGACGGTGAAACTGGCTATCCCCACCAGTCAAAGGAAGAAGACTCTCCGGTGGGAGATCTCCTCTGTCGTTGGGAAAAGTGGTGAGACGGTTCAGCAGGGCTCCACCGGTGGTGTCGGCGTAGCAGGTCGGCTCAGCTTCTCCCTCGTCGGATTCTTAGGTCCTTTGGCGATTTCTAAAGCTCCAGTCCCCAAAGCCCTGCTTTTATGCAGAAAACCCCCATTCACTCAGCCTAGCTGTCACTCAAACATGCTAAGTGGTGAGCCGGCCGGCTCACCACTTGGGCCAATCAGGACGGAGTGCGACTTGAGTTGCTTAGGCAACTCAGTCCAGGGTGCCTAAATCCCCCTCCACCCCATCTAAGTACCCCAGACAGAGTGGCACCACTTTGGAGGGCTTCTGTGGAGAAGCCCGCCAAAAAGTGGAACAAAGGGCTCGACTTGGGTTGGAGTCACAGAAGAGAACACAAACGCCATTTTAGAACCGAGTTTTGGCAAAAAATACCAACCGGAGAATTAATAATAAATAAATAAACCGGCGGTATGTTCGAGGCTATTGTAATTAAATAAATAAAGATAGTAGCCTCGAACAATGGGAAAAACCCATAGAGAAATATTCGCGGTTGAATATAAAAAAGTAGTATCCACTGCCACCAGCCAAAACTCGATCAGGGGAGACGGAGACGTACCCCCTCGACTTACAGACCCCGGGGCAATCGAATTGCCCCGGTCAGTACGTCCACAATATGATGGTTTGTACTGGTTCTGTTCAGAATTCAAGACTAGTAAAGTCAATGGTGACTTTACATGCCCTGGGAGACAGTTGTCCGTCCCAGGGTATGGAGTCTATACTGGGGGGTCACTATGACACCCCTGTGTTACTGCACTGAGGGTGCTGTGTAACGCACATCACAAAAACACCTGAAGCCCTATGGAGTAAAAGACCCCATAGCCCATTAAACACATCTAGAGTCAAAGGAACACACTCAAATCATGTCCAAGAGTGAGGGTAAAGTGTCTCACTCTTGGCAGGAGAAAAAAATAAACCCCAAAAATCCAGCAAAGCTGCTGGGGGACTCACTAGGTTAGGAAATTCAGCCTAAACAGAGAATTCTCCCTAACAGTCAGGACAGTGTAAACACTTACAGAGAAGGCCAGGTGAAGTCCACTGCAGAATAGGATGATCGGATCTTCGGAAGTATCTTGAAGAAGATGATGTCTAAGGCACAGATACCGGCAGGGCACAAGACGGGTGGTAGGTCAGGAAGGAAAAGGGAAGGCGGACCCACCAGGGTAAGGAAGGGCCAAAGAGGGGAGCAGAACCCAAGCCACCAGAAGACCAGACCCCCAAAGAACCCGAAGAGGGAAAGGTGAAACCCCAGGAAGATTTCAGGCAGGGAACAAC
This sequence comes from Ambystoma mexicanum, assembly GCF_040938575.1. Taxonomy (NCBI): domain Eukaryota; kingdom Metazoa; phylum Chordata; class Amphibia; order Caudata; family Ambystomatidae; genus Ambystoma; species Ambystoma mexicanum. The sequence continues at coordinate 976,908,288 of NC_090924.1, forward strand.
AGGGAAACCCAGACAAGTGTAGGAAACTAGGCAGGGTAGACCCAGGTAGAGCTCAGGCAGGTGCAGGTAGCTAAGCAGGATAGATCCTGGGAGAGCTCAGGCAGGTGCAGGTACAACAAGTAGACCCAGGCAAGGATTTCAGGAAACAGGTAGCTGTAGCAAGGAGAGCACAGGCAAGGCAGGACCCCAAGGAGCGAAAACACGGCCAGGAAACCAACCGCGTTGAGACGCGTTGGATCCTAGCCTGTGGAGCCCTAATATAGCCCAGGGGCCAAAACGTGGCTTGAATTGCAAGCCCCTGTCACAACATAGAACGCCGATGATCGTGCATGCGCAGGACACCAACAATGGCGGCGCCCAGGGAGCCGGGAGCCCGAACCGGGGGACACCGGCAAAGGCGCCAGCGTGGATAGAGTCTCCAGGAAGGAGACCGCCTGACCAGCAGACCCCCACCCCTAGAGCAGGTAAGTGGCGCGACAGGTACCCCGTGGATACTCCGGAGAGGATCCAGGGGTCTGCGAAATTCTGGTGCCAGAAATGTGCGTGGAGAGCAAGCCTGCCACCCACCGGAGACACGTGGACCCGAAGGGGCATGTCATGCCTTCTTTCCCTCAGAGGCTGAGGCTGAGGGGGTGGGGGGGGGACTGGAAAAAGCCCTTACTCCCCTTACCCCTTTTTGTTGTTTGCGCTGGCTCTGGGACGGCGAGAGGTCGGCTGCCTGGATCAGCGTTCCTGGAAGCCACAGAACCCTCCATACGTACGACCCTTCTCTGAGCGCTGCGGAGATTGGGTGTAAGGTTTGGGTGTGGTCTTTGTAAGAATGGACATGTCACAACCCTTTCTGCCCTGGCTTCCACCAACTGCAAAACACAATCACACACTCATATTTCCAGGGCCCCTTATGGATTATTCATGTCTCTCCAGTGCCCCAAGGTGCCCAGGTGGACCAGAGCATGGCGCTCCTGGACCCAATCACAACTAATATGGGGAAGACATGAGACACCGTAGCACTAGGGAGCCACAGTCTAGTCTTTATACATTCCTGGGTGTGGCCGGCTATTTAAGCCACGCCCAGGCTCAAATCCATGCTTAGCGTTGAAACTGTCTGCCGACAGCGGACGCTCACCGCGGTTCTCTGGACCCAGCTCCCTGCTCCTGCAGTTCTGCCTTCTATCTCCGGCTGTCATCGCAGCCTCACACTCACATGTTCTGTCCGCGATGCTCCAGCAGCCAGTCCCGCGAAGTCAGCTCACCAACGGCAGGTCTGCGGCCCCTCCATAGATGCGGCTCCTCCATCTGCTCCCGTTCAGTCACGCCTCCGGAACAGCCGTCATCTGAGAAGCTAACAGTTAACCGGGCTGTCTTGGTTTTAAGGTTCCAGTGTCAACAGTAAGAAGATAATTAGACAAGAGGTCTTTTGTGAACACATTGTCAGAGAGAGAGTGGTCTGGCGCCACGTGGGCGCCAATTCAGAAGGTTCTGGCTGGTACCCCTCTTATGAACAAAGAGACTGTATTGAACATTGGAAAGAAAGAAAACTACCAGTACCAAGAAGCCATAGGGAAGGCCAATATAGAGTGTTAAGATGGTCATTCAAGGGTCGAGCCAAATCCCTTGTACAATTCAAAGTCCTCAACCTATTACCGAAGTTTTGACATTGTGAAACAAGCGTGAACTGTGAATGTGTGAAACTCATGCTTGCTGTATGAAAACAGAGTGACCCAGCAAGACAAAATCACCCTTCGGAAGTCTCTAATTGAATTGGCAAAATGCTTTGGAAGGTCCAAGCCCAAATGAGGGGGACCTTACTAAAACCAAAGGGGTTCTTTAAAAAGACATTAAGACTGGTGAATAGGCAAATAAGGTGATTGTGATTGAAAAGCTATAGTAAACCAGACTGAGGGCATAAAAAAGCAAATTGTGAAGAAGCTTAGTGAATAACATTGTGATGACCAGTATGAACCCGGCTGAGGGATGTCCACAGTGAGTGGGTTGGTCTGAGCCCGACTGAATGAGGCTGATAACAGAGAAGGATCAGAGCTCGGCTGAGGGGGATCCAAGGGTGAAGGGTAATCACCCTACGCAAAAAGATAACGGAAGGAACTTCTGTTTTGAAGTATCAGGCCCTCTGAAGCAAGAGACTTTGCTTGAGATGAGACTTGGGCACAGAAGGCGCTGATATAGAGAAAAGGAACTGTAAGCTTGTGCCGGAGAATCCCAGGAGTGTGCTGTGCTCAAGAGTCCTACCTTGTCCTCTGCTAAAAATGTGGGGAAGGGAGACCCCGGCCATAACATCCTGACTTATAATTTTGGGAACACTTCTTTCTTTTCTTGTGAACACTATACCACACTATTTTGCAACATAGCGGTAAGGATTAGCAATAGGTTTCTTAGTATAGGCCCTTTTATTTGTCTAGACTCCACTTGGATGGTAATATTATTTTTTGGTTGTAGCTTGCTCCCATCCTAGATTTAGGTTTAGATTAGGTGTTTATCTCACCCATTTTACAGTTTATTAAACACCCTTGAACTGTGATCAGTTGTGTCTGTTTTACGTTGATGCCATGCCTTTCTTACAGGTGTATCACAATCTACAGGAGATTTGAACTTGAATTAACATGATTCATTGCAACACTGCAGAGTACGGTCTGCTACAGGTTAAGAAAACAAACTATGAAACAGGAAATAAAGCTAGTAAAATGCATGCACATATGCTCAAAGTAAAAACAATCTTTTCACAATTTTCGATAGAAAATGCATCAAGGTCCACTACGCCAAACCTGGGTTGGGATCTTGGCCTCCACTAAACACACTCTTAAAACATGGGACGGGGCATTAAAACACAAGGGCATCCCGCATGGTTTGGTTCCTTCCTCCCCGATCTTTCATAACCCAGCCTTCTCTCCTGGGTCCAAACCAGCTGAACTTCAAAAACTGGACTGCAGGGGGGCTTGAATCCCTAGGACAGCTTTTTGAGAATGACCAGCCCCGCTCCTTTGAACAATGCAAAGCAGCCTTCCACCTCACGGAAAAGGACAGATTCTCTTGTGCGCAACTTCGACACTGGTGCTCTCACCCCTAAACTCATCAAGCATTGATTTTCACCCCATGCCCTCTTGAATTTACCTTGAAGGATCTGCCGCTTCGGGGGAAAATCTCCACCCTCTACAAACTATTACAGGAGGATACGCCCACCACAAGAACCCCCTACATGACGCAATGGGAGACAGACATGAGCATCCTCTGGAAGACCACAGGTGGGTGGACATATGGGCTAGAACCCGCTCCTCCTCCTCCTTTTGCATCACCAACCGGGAATGTGCCCATAAACTGCTTCTGCGATGGTACTACCCCCCCGCTACGCCTCCACCACTTCAACCGGTCCCTTTCGGGCACCTATGTGGACAGCCAGGGTCGTATTTTCATATGTGTTGGTCGTGCCCAAACACACAATCCTTCTGGGCCCAATGCATCTCTACTATAGAAGACATTACCCAGGTGATGATCCCCAGAGAGCCAGAAATCATCCAGCTAGGCGCCCTAGCACTACGGGCTTACCCGAGATTGGGGAGAACTGCCAAACTTCTTACGCAACTCCTACTGGCCGGAAAAAATTACAATAGCCCACACCTGGAAGACTGCAGAGGGCCCCTCAATGACTCTGTGATGGATCAACATTGGGACATTTTGGTCGCAGAAAAAGTTACGGCAGCCAGGGCGGGCCTTTAACACTGATTTACAGACATTCGGGCCCCACTCCTAGACTATGACCGGATCTTCCCGGCAATGACCCATAAAACCTAATCAGCCAGACGGGCCCTATACTCGGGCAGTGAACTACTTACGGACGCACCCGCTCTAAAGAGTGATAAAGTCTTGGGGTTAAATGGGTTTTGCCCTCCTTTCTATAAGAAATTTGACAAACCCTTGCTGGAGCCATTACATACTCATTACATCTGGCGAGGTGGCACTGCTCCTGCCTCACTGTTGGAGACAAGAATAAGTCATCTACAAATGAGGGAAAGATCTAGGCAAAAAAGAGGAAAAGCGGCCACCACTTAGGGTAAAAGAAGCTCTTAACAGTCAAACAATAGTCTCTTTGGTTGCAGTGAATTCTGAGTGGGGTGCAACCCACTGTTTTACGCCTCAGTGCTTGGCATGTATGGAAGTAATAGAGAAAAAAGACCTATGCTCAATAGCCTTCGGTGTGGGCTGCACTCCCTAAATACCACTCGAGTGGTTTCTTAACATTTTAGATAAGTTAGTAATTCGCTTATGGTTTGTTATAATCCTAAAATAATTTGTCAAAATAATTATTTTTCAGATGCCAGATCACTGCCAATGCACTTTGGACTGCTTAGTCCTTCATCAGGGCATTTCTGTTACATTTGATCAACACCAACACATTGTAACAATTCAATCAACACATACAATCTATATCAAATGTATCATCACGTTTCAATATGTGAAACACTTGGGCCAATATTACAGCAAAAATGTAAGTATCATAATGTAAAACCACATATCACAGTTCAAATGCAGGTTAGTATACATGCAGGCCACATGACAGTGACAAACAATAGTAAAACGGCATTTAGCGAATAATAAAAAACAAACAACAAAAAAACAAAGAAAACATCAGTCAATACTAATAAGCTCTTAATATACACCTTTTCCATTAACCAAGTGCTCCTTGTTTGGTATGGATAATGTCTGCCAGGTAAAATATCACTATCTATAAAGACTCCCTCATACGTGCACATACGTGCACAAAAATCCTTAATTGTTGTGCTTGCTAGTGCTGACAAAGGTAATTCGCTAATAAAAAACGTGGTTCTGCTCAAAGATGTATCGTGGTCATGAGTTAATTATGTTGCAAGTTCATCCTCTATAGCTGCTCCATTTAGTAATAGCCCTTCGCACCGTGCTGATTAACTCAGCCTCTGTCTCAACGTTATTATCATATGAGGGCAGTAAGAGGCTTACCTATTGTTGTATACTGACCTTTCTGCAAAGTGGTGTATCAATCTACTGAACAGCTTGGATATCATTACAATAGCATTCTGCAATATTTCACAAATATTGTATAAGCATCTTTTCTCTCCTTGAGATTCGAACAATCGTGGTAAATGGAAGAATTATGTTGCTATTTGGCATAGGATCTTATCTTATAAACGCACTGGCTGATTCGTGCCGTGCTGTTTATTGAAAGGTACTAAAACATTCCTTATCGGTTGGCGTGGTGCGAGCGAAGGTTTGAGCGCAGAATCTCAAGCAGGATACCTGCAGAACGCTTGCACATTCTCATGTGTACATATGTTCCCATGGTAACAATGCTAGACATCGAAGATGTCTCATCTAGTGTTATGAGGGAAATTACAGTGGCCATCTTGGAACAGGTAGTTTAGAGTGTCCGAAATTAGAAATATGACGTGAGATAACGTGGTGTGTGTATACATCGTCAACTTAAAAAGTAATAAATCATGAGGAAGGTGTTGGTGAACTTCACTGGGAAATTAGAAAAACAAACAACGTGAAAAGTAAAAAAGGAAAGAAAACTCTTATACAGTGGAAGTCAAAACTTACGCTAATCATGATAGTAACTCTGTAATATAGTTAATTGGCCTTAGGTAAGGGTAACAAATTATTCTAGTTTCAAAGATATATTTCCTAAGATCAAAGTTCTTGAGCCTAGCTTAGCCTGAATGTGCTTCATGGTCAGTTTATATCAAACTACTTACTGCTAGCCCCAGCTAACTATGCTTGGGTAGTTTAGGACAGCTAATTATTGGTTGCTTAGGACATATGTAAATCCTACCATTGACCTAAACTGTCAATTAAAACAAATATATAAACTCATAATCAAAACAGTAGGGGAAAATATATATACAGACTGTTACTCGAGGTTAAATCTGCTGTCTTAATGGAAAGCATATCACAAAAACAGAAGCAATTACGATACCACGCTTCATTAATTCCGTTGGGACTTAAGGCATCTAGCCGGTTCATCCAATAGGCTTATCTCTGTGTCCTCAGTCTCTTGAATTCTTTTCTTTGACCTTTCTTGTCAATGGTTTCCAATACCTGAAACTTCAATTGAGAGATGCTGTGTCCTTTCTCATTGAAATGTCTTGCTACTGCTGATGTGGCATTTCTGTTCCTGATGCACGATTTGTGCTCATTCATCCGTATACGTATGTTTCCCCTACATAATATATGCCACATGGACATCGTATGCAATATATTGCATTTTCCGTGAGACAAGTAGCATATGACCTCAATAATAACAGTCTGTATATATATTTTCCTATACAGTTTTGATTATGAGTCTATATATTTGTTTTAATTGAGAGTTTACGTCAATGGCAGGATTGACATAACTCTCATTTCTGACACTCTAAGCTACTTGGTTCCAAGATGGCTGCCGTAATTGCCCTCATAACACTAGATGAGATCTTCGATGTCTAGCATTGTTACCATGGGAACGGTTCCATGTGTTAAAATCGTGGCAAAAATGGCTGTTTACACAAATAATTGCTGCAAAAAGGCAGTGGTTTTAACGCTGCAATCCATGTAAAGGATGCAGGGCACACCCCTGCAACCACCAGACCCATTATACCATTGAAGGAGAGCGGGGGACACCCCTGCAACCCCTGCTCCCCTTAAATGGTATAATGGGTTACACCTTTACCGGGTCAAACCACAGCATTTTTGCAGCGATTTTTTGAAAAGGCGACGTTTTTGCTGCAATTTTATCATTGCATACCATGGGAACATATGCATACATGAGAAAGCGTGAGCTCTCTGCAGGTATCACGCTTGAGACGCCACGCTCAAACCTTCGCGCGCACCACGCCAACCGAGAAGGAATATTTTAGTACCATCCAATAACAGCACGGCACGAATCAGTCAGTGCGTTTATAAGATGCTACGCCAAACAGTGACATTATTCTTCCGTTTATCACGATCCTTGGAATCTCAAGGAGAGCAAAGATGCTTATACAATATTTGTGTAATATTGCAGAATATTATCGATATCTAACCTATTCAGCAGGTTGATACACCACTTTGCAGAAAGGTCAGTATACAAGAATAGGTAAGCCTCTTATTGACCCCACATGATAATAATGGTGACACAGAGTCTGAGTTCATCAGCACGGTGTAAAGGGATATTACTAAAGGGAGCAACTATAGAGGATGGACTCACGCAACATAGTTAACATATGAATCCGATACATCTTTGAGCAGGACCACGTTTTGCCTTACTAATTATCTTTGTCAGCATTAACAAGCACCACAATGAAGGCGTTTTGGGCATGTAGCAGGGAGTCTTTATAGATGGTGATATTTAACCTGGAAGACATCATTATCCATAACAAACAAGGAGCATTTGATTAATGGAAAAGGTGCATATTAAGAGTTTATTATTATTAACTGATGTCTTCTCTTTGTTTTTTCTTTTTTTATTGTTCTCTAAATGTCGTTCTACTCTTGTTTGTCACTATCATGTGGCCTGCATGTATACTAACCTGCATTTGAATTGTGATATGCAGTTTTACGTTATGATACTTTAATTTTTGCTGTAATATTGTCCCAATTGTTTTCCATATTGAAACCTGATGATACGTTTGATATGAAATGTATGTGTTGATTGAATTGATACACTGTTTTGTTGTTGATCAAATGCAACAGAAATGCCTGCTAGAGGATTAACCTGTCCGAAACGCATTGGCAGTGATCTGGCATCTGCAAATAAATCACATTCATTTTAAAAATACAGAGAACGAATCATTTTGACGAATTATTTTAGGAATATAACAAACCATGAGCAAAATACTAACATCTAAAATTTTAAGAAACCACTCAAGTGGTTTTTAGGGAGTGCAGTCCACACTGAAAGCTATTGAGCCTAGGTCTTTTTTTGCTAAAAGATCTAGGCAAAAACATTGCAACAAAACTGCCAACGGTCTTGCAGGGGATTCTTTTTATCAAACACTGCCAACAAGGAGATCCCGCTCTATAACGCCCAACACCAGAGCTGCATTGTCTCCCTGCAGAGAGTTAGTGACCATATGCCCCCTCTCTTGTTGAGATAGTGCATGGCCACTGTACTGTCCATCATGATCAGGAGAGTCTCAACCTGCATCAATGTCAAAAACGCAATCAGCGCCAGTCTGATAACCCACAACTCCAACAGGTCTATGTTGTGGCTTGTCTCTGCCGGGGACAATAATCTACTCATTATCAGCTTGTTCAGACGTGCAGGTTCAACCCTTCGAGGAAGCGTCCATAAACATGGTTGCCTCTGGCCACTTTTGCCAAAAAGGTTCTTCTGCTAACAAGTGCTCTCGGCAGATCCACCAAAGGAGATACTGTGAGACCCTGTTCGGGACCTGAGGATGGTCTGTCATGATCCCTGAGAACTAACACAACTGAGATCTGAGGGCCAGCTGAATTGAGCTTATCCTTATACAGGCTTTCAGCACCAGGAAAATGCAGCATGCCACAAGACCCATCAACCGTAGAAAGTCAAGGGACAGCAGCGTTGGGACGTTCTAGAATTTCGTAACCATCTGCTGAATGTGAAGTCCCTACCATCAGGAGGAAAAGCCCTTCCAAACAAAGAGTCCAGGACTGCTCTGATGAGCTGGAGCTTTTGAGAGGGTGTCACTGGGGACTTCCTGAAGTTGGGGGAGAAGCCCACTTTGTGTAAGAAGTGTCAGGTGTGGCTGAGATGTTCCTGAGCCTGCTACGATGAGCAGGCTTTGAACAGCCGATCATCCAAGAAGGGGAAGGGATGAATCCCTCCCTGTCCTTAGACTGGCCACCACCACCGAAAGCAACTTGGTGAAGACCTTCGGGGTGGAGGTTAACCCGAAAGGTACAACCCAAAACTGATAGTGGGTACTCCAAATAACAAACCTCAGGTACTTCTGTGCTAGGGATTTATGGGCACATGAAAATAAGCATTCTGCAGGTTGAGTGACACCAACAAATCCTGGAGCTACAGAGAATACCATCCCTGGTTCCTTTCTGCCAAAGGCACTTTCTCTATGCACCTTTCACCAGTATGAAAGTAATCCCCTGCTGGAGTATGTGAGTAACCTCAGGGTATCCTCACTCCTACTCCCACTGGATCCTCTTCTCAGGTAGCCAGGGAAAGGCAATCACTTTTGGATCCTGACCCTGGGGGTGGAGAAGTGAGGGAGGATCACCTAGGTGGAGGGTCCTAGGGATTGAGAGTAGGGTACCCACAGACGAGGCAAGGTATCCCCCTTTCCCTTCTGAAAACTAACCTAACCCTCCCCTTGGCCCTTTTGGGCTACTGTAAAACAGCTTCCCTCAATGTTCCCATTCAACCTACTACAGTACTGGCACGAGGAAGAGGCGACTAGGAGTAACGAACATCAAAAGGTAATTTCACCACTTTAGTACTGAGACGAGGAAGATGCCTAGAAAGTACTATAAAGGTCAGACATGTCCCTTTAATTGTAGTCAGGCAATGCTAATTGAAAACTCACACCTGCAAACTGTGAAGTGGTTGCAGGTGTATAAGAAGGGAGGAAACCAGTAACATGGAGACCAATGGGGAGGAGGCCTGTGTGGGGGAGACCAGCAGGGAGTCCTTTCTGGAAGGAGGTAGGTGTGATGGGTCCTGAAAGGAAGCCAGGATGCCGGCAGACGACCCAGAAGATCTGTGGAGCCCAGGGCGAGTCTGGCTGACAGAAGTCCACAGGTGTCTGAGCCTGCGTGGTCGGAGAGCCACGGCTGCAGCTGCGGGCATAGGAGAAAAGAGAGAAGTCGCAGTCAGTGTCCGCGCAAGAGAAGCAGAGTTGCCAGCGAGTGCACAGAAGCGGGGCTTGCGGTTATTGGCATGCCTGCCGGAGGAGCAGAAGCGAAGTGATGCAGCTGCCCGAAAGGAACACAGAGGACCGGTGAGTGAAGAGGAATATCACTCGAAGCCTGGGCGCTCCTAGGGGCTGTGTGGAAGTGAGAAATGCCGATGACGTATGCAGAGTGAAATAAACCCGAAGCTGTGGGTTGACTGAGAATTAAGAGGCAAATTAAATAGTAACAAATAATGCACTAAATGAACATTTTACGGGCAAAGCTACAATCTGGTTAAAGATAAATGTGAAAGGGCCCATTTAAAAGCAAGATACGAAATAAGAGAGCAAGTGTGAAAGACCATGACCTAAAGGTGGGAAGAAATAAGACCAAAGCAAATTGAACTTTATGCATGAATACAGTGCTGCAAGACCAAAGACTGGATGAGGATATGTGACACATTGTGGCAAAGCCAAGAGGATTACCAGGAGAAGCCAAGTGAGTGTGAACATGTACATAAAACCAAGAGGCTGACAAAGAAAAGCTAAGTGAGGGTGAATCTGTACACTGGGGAAAATACAGTAGAACCTGTGTGGCTGAGGAGCCAAGAGTTCCTGGTTGCGTGATCTGTGATGGGTGGACCGTGTGGTCTGACTACTGCGCCTAGACCTGGGAACCCTCAATTGTGAAAGACAAAGTCATTGTTGAAATAAACCAAGAAGGAGCCATTAATGCAATCCAGAAGGAGTGTCAAGTTGACCTGGAGTTGTGTTGAACATTGAAAGATCGAAACCAAGTATAAGTTGATACGTTGGAGTCTTGGGAAAGGGAACCCTGGGGCTTTATGAACTGCAAGGTTGTCTTGATGACAGAGTCCTCAAGACCCTTTTCTTTGAAACTGCGTTGTCTTGAACTTGGGGAAGGGAACCCCAAGGATGCGTGGAACTGTTTGAACTTGGGAAAGGTAATCTCATGACTTTTGTGGAACTTTCTTGAACTTGGGGAAGGGGAGCTAAAAAGGAAGCTAGGAGCTGGAAGAAGCTCAGAACTTTGTTTTGATCACAATTTCTTTTATTATGGATATCCCTACACATTGTTTAGCTTTAGTTGTGAGGGCAATGATAGGTTTTGGACACAGAAAGACGTAAATTGAACTTTCTGACTCAGACTTTCGTTAATTTCATTAAGGTAGGCAAATCCCACCTTAGCATAGGGCAAGTTAGGCCTTCAACCATCCTGACATTTGAGTTAATAAACCATTTTATTTTGAACTTTGAATCTTTTGTCTGTGCCCTGCTTCATGATGCCTTCACAGGTAGAAGATTTGGAGCCTGCAAAAGGCGCATAGGTGGAGGACAATCTGGGTGGCACTCCACAAATGGAAGGCAGTAGCCCCGGGACACCACTTGGTGCACCCCTACATCCAAATTAATGTGACACCAGCATTAGGAAAAGGGCAAGATGCGCTTAGAGTGGTTTTGGGGTGCTGGCTGTTCCTGATGAGAGCGAGGACACAACTGTTTATGATAACCCCTTCCCTTTCTTTGTTGGCCTTGAACATTTTCTTTGACCCTGCCTAGCTGTGGTTTGGCTTTTACGATGTTGGCCAAAAGAGCTGAAGTAGTGAAAAGGTCTGCCTCCCCAACTCTGGCTGCTAATGCGTTGCTGCCTCTAAGGATTTTGCTGCAGCTTTTGAAGCCTGTAGTTGTTCCATTCGATTGTCAGCTCTTGTTCCAAACAAATTAGTGCCATCAAAGGGCATGTCTAAAAGCCTTGCTTGGACTTCTAGTGCAAACCCAGACTTTCTCAGACAAGAAAATCTTCTTGACACCAAACTAGTGTCCATGGCCCCAACTAAGGAGTCTGCTGCATCAAATCCTGATTGCAGGGCCTGGGCCTGGCATGCAGCCGCCTTACCATATGTGATCAGATCCCTGAGCCCATCTCTCATTTCACATTCTGGGATGTGCTGTGCTGCTTCCGATAGTACAGCCCACAGAGCGTTGATATATTATGCTACAGCATTAATAGCCTTCAAAGGTATGCTAACAGGAGCAAAAACTTTCTTTGCTAGTGCATCATATCTTTTCTCATCCCAGAAGTTGAAATTTGTACCAACAGACCTTTGGGGATGGGGTGTTTGGAAAGAATGTCTGGGCCTGCCTGTAGAAATATCTATGTACTTTTTTGTTAACCTGATTTTTATGTACTGTAGGTGCAGAACATCGTTTCTTTCATAACTCCAAATGTGGGTCCCTCAAGGCTGCATAGAACAGCAAAACCGGTTCCTTAGGAGGTTTGTTATCTACAATATCAGTACAAACGAATTCAGTGATTTGTTTTATGGGAGGATCCTACCCCAATGATTCTGAAACCTTCGCCATTATCCTTCCATAAGATGCATTAGGATGAGTGTACGGGTCAGGTTGTTTGAAGCTCACTTACATCCTTTATGTCCGTGACCAGTTCAGCCATCCGAGATTCCCCTGTGATTACCTCTTTGGGGGGTCCAAACTCTGAAGTGTTTTAACTCAAAAGGAATTTGGTCTTCGTCATTGTTGAAGATGGACTGCAACATTGACGTAAAATCCGTCCACTATACCAATTGGCCCTTTGACATGGATGGTGATGCGAGTTCAAGAGATGAAGAAGGGTCAAGAGCTGCAGACGATGTTGGCGCTGCTTGGAGGTTCTTCGAGGCAGACTTTGTACCCTGGCCCTTAGGAGCGCGTTATAGGTGCATATGTGAGTGAATACCATCTTTGTCAGGAGCAACGCATTCCAAATGTTTTATTGGTTCCAAAATAAAAACTGACAGTGTAAATCCAAAATTTTAAAACAAAACTCTTTTTCAATTGGAAACGTACCTGATGTCTGTCGGGCAAGGAGCGCGTCAAGGAAAAATATCTAGTTCTGATCATCTTCCTAAATGAAGATGAGGAAGAATTCTGGGAATCACTTCTAGAGTGCAATCTATTACGATATTTTTTCACATTTTTCACTTTTCTACCCAATAAAAAAGCCCTAGGCCCTGATGGCTATATAAGACATTTTTGAATATTCATGCTCATCTTGCCAGCGAATTTAACTCCATTACAACATTTGTCTCTGTCTCAGAATTTATGGGAGACTTTTTATAAATTACTAAACCAGGGAAAATCCCCTTAGATTACCAGCTCTTATATGCCAATAGCTTTAATTATTGCATTTATTCTTACTGTGTTATGGCTTGCAAACACACCTTTCACAATTATAGAATATGATAATTACCACATTCATTATAATAATTCACATTTACCTATATTAAAAAAGAGAAGAAAAGTTAAGACAACTACAACAAGAATTTAAAATATGGTTGGAAAAAGTACAAAAATGTTGGCACAGATAACATTAGGGAAGTATTGATCCCTTCTAAATTCCTAATCTAGAATGCCTCTCCAGACAAGAAAAAAACATTTCTAAAACATAGAAAACATAACTCTTGTAATGATGCAATAGCAGCACACTATCGGGAGATGTCTTAAGGTTTCGATCTCTGTCTTATTTTTAAAAATCTACAATTCCTCTCCAATTTTCACATTTTAGCCCTAATTCCTCAATTTCTTTTGTATGTAGAATGTTTAATCTAAATTTTAGGAATACTTGATGCCTTTTTTGATATGGGAATTTAATAAGATACTTCTGAAGGCGTACATGAAATGTGTTTTAAAAGTTTATATTTCATACATTCCTCTTTTGTCCTGCATCAATCGTAAGACCATATTTTTTTATTTCTTGAGGCTCAGATTAGAGCAGTACTGTAATAAATTGATGAACAGTAAACTACAGGAGGATCCCGAATTTTTCTATACAAGGATATTATTTTCCATGTGACCTTAGATTCCAAAAACAAGAGGCCGAATTCAAAATGGATAATTTGGACTGGAACTCCCCATCGCAATTTAAGAACATATATCCAAAAGGTATCCGGCTTGCCTAAGATCTATGCTCCATTGGTCAATGCTGATACTACCTTAGCTCTGTAACATTTAATAGGAGGTTGCATTGAAAAACAGACAAATTCCCTGAGCAATCCTTTGGCTTGGATAGCTAGGTTTTGATGGTTTCCCATGGAAAATGGAACCCAAGAAAGTCATCTAATCGACAACCTCTAGTTTTTCCTCTTTAAAATACCACACATATCTAGATTTTTTCCTGGATTTTGTTGTATTGATTTCAAGATCATTTCTTTTAAGATAACATTCCAAGTCTAAATAAAACCAGATAATCGGCGTAGGCCAACCATGAGACAGGAGAGACCCCTAGCGAGGGAGGGAATGATTTTGTCTCCCAGAAAGCATCCGCAATGTCTCAGATATACAAGTTAAAAAAAAGATGCCAGGATGCATTCTTGTATTAGGCCTCTGAAGGTCTCTATCCGGGGTGACATTGTCCCGTCCATATACAATTGTACCTGTAAAATTGGTGTCAGAATGCAAGTGCCACAGTGGGTAGACCAACGATTTAGGGCATCCCCACCATAAAAGTTTTTCCCAGAGACTATTTCAGCTCACCCAGTTGAAAGTCATAGTTGGGTCGATGAAAGCCAAGTATATTGGTTTCTTTTTTATCTCTCAACTATCTTGAAATAGTGATCGTACAAAACCATTCACAGAGTTCCCCAGTCCTTTCCTGAACCCTGACAGTCTATGATCGTCCTTTCCAAAGTTTTTTGCCCACTCTTGTTAAGTGGTTCAGTAGTAAAACAGAGAAGGTTTTGCTCCACACGTCGAGCAGTGCTATCAGCTGATAATACCATGGATCACACCTATCCCCCTTTTTAAAAATGGGGACCAGGTGTGATATCTTCAATAAGGGAGAAGTAGAGCAGGAAGATATTATTCGCTCAAATGAGTAGAATTAAATACACTCCCATAATTCCAGATTACCCTTCATCGTAATATTTCGGTAGACTGATGGGTTCGGGTGCTCTAGAGGGTTTGATGTGCAAAATTACTTGCCAAATTTCTTCTCTAGAGAAGCCAAACTCCCATCTAGAATCACCCTGATATGGGCATGAAGTATCATCCCCTACGGTTACTGAATATAGAGTTTTAAAATGCTCCACCCAACTTCCATTAGATAAATATGGGATTAATCAATTGGAAAGCCTGACATCCTATAGCCTACACAAGCATAGAATCGCCTACACAAACTATGCCGATGATACTCAAATCTTGATCCCTCTATCAGGCAACTACACAGCTGACTCCACCTCCCTCAACAATATCTACTCGATCATACAGGCATGGATGACTGACAAATGCTTCAATAGTGATAAGACAGAAATTCTAATTGTACGCTCTCCAAATGCCCTGAAGTCCCTGGACAAACAGTACTTACTCTCCCTTCAAGATAGATAACTGCACAATTCCCGTCTCATCAACAGTGAAGACCTTAGGAGTCTACCTTGACGACTCTCTTAACATGTACAGGCAATTAAGCGCCATACCTACTCAGCTGCCTATTCCACCAAGGTCCCGAACACTGCCAGACCCTTCCTCACCAAAGAAAATTGTTTCACAATTGCCCAAGCAACTCTTGAGATTGACTACTGTAATGTCCTATTCACAGGTACCTTAGCAAGTAATATACAAAGATTCCAAGTAGTACAAAACAATGTCTTGAGAGCAACCCTCCACATCCCAAAAAGAGATCACAAATTCTCAAGCTAGAAGAGAAGCACAATGGCACCCCATACAGGAGCGCATCAGATTTAAAACCTCTCCATCACCCACAAAAGTGTATCCAACACAGCTCCCCCGTACCTCACTTACAGAATCACTAAGACACCTACCACCAGACCTACGAGGTCCCCCTACACTGGCCGCCTAGTCGTGCCCAAAGTCAAGAGATGTAAAGCAGGAGGGCCAGCTTCCCATACATTGCTTCAAAACCTTGGAACAATCTCCCTCCTTCCCTTAGAGCGGAGAAATCTTCCTGGCTATTCCGCAAAGCGCTCAAAACACAGCTTTTTGCATAACTTGCTTCCCCCTCCCACTGCAACCCCTGCCACCCATCCCCTAGACCTGTATTTGCAATTGTACGCTGCCAATAACATGCATGATAATACTGTTATTCTTGGTATTTGATCGTATGCTCTCACTACTGATGTAATTCACGTGAACTGCATGACAAACTACGTTTACCTGACTTGTACCTGTAACAGCGCCTCAATGCCTCCGGGTTGTTGGTGTGCTTTATAAATGAAATAAATAAATACATAAAATCCTGTTACTCTATAGATACGTTACCAGAAGATATTAGATTGGTTAGCAAGCAATACTTGTAACATTAACTCTGAGTCCTTCAGCCCAAGATGATATTTATTCATTCTCAACCAGTTGTTATATTTTAACAACAAACTCTTCTTCACTCTCTTAACTTCCCCAATTGGAAGCACCCATCAGATCCACCCATAATTTGCCTCGCTCAAAAGAGCTTTTTGCATGGGATGGAGATGTACTAAAGCCACTAGATACTTCTTCATTGCAAATACAATTAAAGCCACCGCCGAAGAACATACTGTTCCCTTGTTTAACCACCCGCCACTCCTCAAACAGACGATTCAAGCATTCAAATAAGTCTAGATGGTGCAATAGGATTGGATTCCAACACACATTAATCAATATCATAGGTTCCAAACTGGGTATTAGAACATTGTCCCAATCCAGCTTAATGGCTTGAAGAAATGGCGAAGGATCAGACCACGCAGTTGCAAATAGACCAATATCACTACAGGTTGCTACTAACAAATCCCTGTAGGGTCTACCCTTCAGACACTTACAGGCTGGGTTGAGAAAGATTGTATAACCATCTCAGAGAGGCTTATCCCATAGCCATACTTCTTGTAATATTACAATATCAAAGTTCCCCAGATTAAGGGATTCAGATTGAGCCAGAAAAAGATGGGAGAAGGCCCTTGTGTTCCAGGACAAGAAAGTTATAACAAGGTGGTTAAAGACGCTGTCCTGTAGATGGCTCCAAGGACGTAGGCTGATGCAAAGCCCTCGCCAACCACAGACAATCCTTGAGACCCAATGTTGGGGTTTCTTTTAGGTTACGCGGCAAGATCACTTGTATCCTTCAAGAAGTGTTGTTCTCGCAAGTGATAACTAATGACATAGTACTGGTCAGGCTACGTGTGGACAAACTATTTCTTTTAATGGCTAAAGGCTGAGCCAGGAACTGACATCTGTCTTTCACATCAACCAGATCATACCCCATAGAGACAAGCGCGGGGCCCGCCAATAATAGTGTATCTACAACAATTGCCGATTTTATGTGTCGAATGCCCTTATCTAGTTTAGATCCATGCAAAAATTCTACCTGATCATGATCACTCAACTTTAGAAATCACAAAAAGGGACTAGAGTTAAGTAGCAATAACACATTAGTTCTGTTCACAATAACAAGGGAATCAGAAGGAACTATATGATCAAGTAATGGATCATTACTCAAAGGTTGCAATTGCAAATAGAAGGATGATTTTAATTACATAATCTGTTCAAGTGCCTCTGGTAGCCTTCGCCAACTTTTTTCAGCCAGAGTGCAAAAAAACGATGGGTCATCAGGAACAGGAGCTAATTTTGGGATAACTGTAGGACTCAACCGAAGGCTCTTACTAGGCTGAATGTGTGAAACTTGCCCCTCTACTAAGTGAGTTGTTACATCCTGGAGAATTTGCATACTGGCTGACACGCACACAGCAGGATCCTCTGCTTGAATCAAGCATAATGCTGGTGTACCGAGTTTCTATAGAGGACAGTTTGCACTCAACACTGAAGGGCTTAGTTCTTGTATTGAGAACTTTTTTCTTTTTTCCCCTGGATTTATTTTTCCTAGGTTGGAATTGCTCTTCAAGAGGTTAATTTTCAACTGAGATGGTTGCAATAGTTCATAGGAATTTCCTGGAGCTGTTGTGATAGGTAGTCAAGGTTGTTTGAATGTTTTTAGATTTTTTAGACTGAGGTAACCTTAGCTGGCATGGTTTTTTATATGTCTTTTTTTTACAAAATAAATCTCATAAATCTCTTTCGTGGAGGTAGTCAGTTGGATCTGCAAGTCGTGGCTAGTGGTGCAGAGAATCAAACCATTTAGAGAACTTGATGGTGGTTCTCTAGAGCTCAACCGAGACGCCTTGCACGATTGCCCTTTAACCCTCATGGTATCCTCATTAGATTGATACATACGAGACAAGTGACCACAAGCGTCTGTAATAACCCCACTCTCGTTGTTAGTCTCAGATGGAATAAGAATTCCAACAGCACCCGCTTTGCTTTGTGCCAGCATGAACCCTTACATAAATTATATTTTTCAGTTCACTGTAGATAAAAGCAATTTTTGGTCTCTCTGGTTGTTGTTATTGTTTTCATACATGTGGCCTAGAGAATTCAAAACAAATATAAGTGAAGTCAGCAGAGATAATCCCAGAGTATGTTGCCGATGCAAGGCATCTATCAAGTGCGGTGAAAACAACACTCCTAAATTCCACTTACTATCCATTTGCAGCACTGAATAGCGCATCATAAATTGAAGTCTGACACCTACCCCCAAATATTGGAGAGACATTGAACAAGGGTGAGAAGGGTCTGTTTGTTTCTAGCGGCACCCGTGCTTTGGAATCAGCTTCCGGCAGCCTTAAGATGCCAAAGCTTGCTGATGACATTTAAGAAAGACTTAAAAACCCTGCTATTTTCTTAATCACATGCTGTGTCTACCATTATTTTTGGCTGTAGCTATTCGCTCCTGCACCCGCACTTTCTGTTTTTATGTCTATTTATTACCTTGTCTGCGCCCTAATGCCTCCGGGTCCAATGTGCGCATTACAAATAACGTAAAGTACAGTAAATATGCCACACACATTCCACTGATTGATTTATCTTTTCTCACTAAGGAAGCTGCATGGCTTTCATCCACAGCATGTTCTCTTACATATTGGGATAGAGGAAAACCGCTTATAAAGGTCAGTGATGGCTTAGGGCTTCTGACCCCGGTTTTGGGGAATATCAAATTCACTCTGTGTCTTAATAAATAGCCATTCGCAGCCTGGGAAACAAATGGGAAATTGACGTTGGGTTCCTTATATGAAAATGGGTCCCACACTTACATTTGAGAAATGTGAAACCAAATTTGATCTCACGGAATTTCAACGCTTTAGATATCTGTGAATAAAGTATTAGCAATCCGACAAAAATATACACACGGCAGGTATCCGAGAAGCCAAAGGAATTGAGGTGGCTGCAGTAGATGGGTTTCCGGGTAAACATCTGTCCCAGTGTTATATGTTGCTCGATCAGTAAACTAGCAAGGAAATACAGTCATATATGGCTAAATGGGAACTAAATTTGGGCATAACAATATCACCTGAATCATGGTCCTATGCATAGGACAGGGTGTGAAAGGATTCAAGATACACAACATTCAAAGAATATCCATATCAAATACTACTAGGAAACCTGAAACAGGGATAGAGTGTGTCATATTGCTCTGGGGAGATAGGAGAATTGTGTGCCAGCTGCGTGGTGAGTAGTATGTGGTTAACCCCAATACCACTACATATACTAGTCAAAGGTGAAAAAAACCACTTGCACTCCAGTAAAGTTCACAATAATTGTCCAAATACAAAGTGTCCCAAAGTCTTCAACTGCTTGGTATTACAGTTTATTGGCTGGTAATTAAGTTTGCATAAACAGCCAACACGTGTTTCGACTAAAGTCTTTTTCAAGGCAAATGGGTATCTCTCTGCATTAGTCAAATGGGTTTTTTCTATAGTTTATCAATAAATAGATTGAAGCGTTCCTTTGAAGTAAGTATTAAATGATATGGATAATGCTCAAGCCAGCCGTCCCCCTCGTTGGAGTCAAAGATTTGGTGGGGTGTCCTGTATGGAGTCACTTCACGGATTCTCTGTGTGTCTGTCTCACCTATGTCAAGTGAAATACCAAGCAGTTGAAGACTTTGGGACTCTTTCTATCTGGACAATTATTGTGAACTTTATTGGACAAGCGCGGACGCGTGAGGATTTTCAACTTTGACTCAAATACTACTAGGTTGCTACATGACCCAAGAAAAGATTTGCCACTTTTATCACAATTCTCCTGCACAATGCTGTTGGTTTTGTGCACAGATTGGGAAGTTGGGTTACATGGTGGTAGTGCTTTAGAGCCCCAATTTCTTTAAAGGAATAGCTGACAAAAATCATGGATATTTTTGGAGTGCAATTACCTATGGATCCACTCATGGTGGTTCTAAATAACAACCTGGCTTTATGCGATGTCAGGCAGCATGTCAACCTTACATCACATTTACTAAATACAGCTTGTTTGACGGTTCCAAAGGGCTGGAAATCTAAGGAAGGCCGTCTATTGGATAATTGGATAAGAATTTGGGAAGCCCTTGCCATGGAAAAAGCTGTCTGCTCTGGATTCTAATGCTTTTCCCTCATATGTTTAGGTTTAGTCACCATTTCTTGATTACGTTAGAGACGAGGTAAATATGCTGCATATACCTGCGCTACTTAAAAACCTGTCACTGTTATGATATGGAGATGCATACCTGCTTATTTGCAACTCACGGTGCAATCAGGGAGTAGTATAATTGCAGCGCTGCAACAATAATAGATTGTAAGTCAAGATTCATCTAACTTATACCTGTGAGGAGATTGGGGGCCTGTTTGTTTTTGCCGTGACCTATTTGATTTATGCCTAGACTTAATTTGTATTGGTTTTGTTAGTATTTACTCTACTGTATTGAATTAGTGTTATAATAAAATAAAAGCTTGGAAAACAAATAATGGACAAATAACGAATCTGACATTGCCACCAGAACTCTAGTTTTCAGCAAACAAAATGCATTTCAGTTTCTCGAATATAAGACATGATGCCAACAAATCTTGATTTAGAACCATCTGCGGAAATATTGGCAGCAACTATGAAAGGACTATTTGATGTGTTGCCAACACTTACTGTGGAGCGATGAAGTGTCAACAATACTGGATGCTGAGTTATAGCTTCAAATGCTGCTAACGTTGTTCTGATCAGTTCTTCTGAGGCAGCCTGGCCTGTTCATTAAACAAAACAAGACATTATTACCTTCAGAGGACAAACTTTATTTACAAACATTTTTGGGTCTACAAATGATAATGTCTAAGCATTGCACACCTACTGCCCCTTCCAGGTTTGTTTCGCCGGACTCGATCGACCGGATATGGTTCTGTTGAATGGGAGAAAGAGGAGCAGAGAGTGAATATTAACTAAATTGGTTTAAAACATGACATTGCACATACCATTTCTGTCCGTCAAAACAATTCCTTTTCCATTTCTAAATAAATAAGAAGCAATTAAACTGTGCACTGAATTAGTAGCAGAAGATTAGACTGTACAAAGGAGATAATGAACATTCCAAAATGAAATGCTTCGTTAAGCGGATTCATTAGACAGTAAAGTATTTATGAAGATGGAGTTTTGTACTGTTCATCTTCTTTGACCTAAATCAAACTGTAAACAATGCACTGCCTCGGACAGACAAACAAACAAATCAACAACCCATGTAATATACCACAGTTTCTTTGGTCGGTGCTCTACGAATATAAATTCTATGATGAGGACAATCATAGGTACTCAACAATCCTGGGAGAAATAACACAAACAGGACTGTGGTCACTTAAACAGATATAGATCAAATGACAGTCATAAAGCAGTTACATGTCTTTGCATTGGCAAACTGCTTAAAATAACCCATGCTTTCTTAGTGGAGGGCAATCCTTGCTTTCTCCACTTCTGGAGGGAGAAAATGTCCCGGAATTAGGGTGGAGCGGTAAGGGTGACTTATGCCAGTTTAAAAATGCAAAGCTCATGCCCACTCATTTATCTCTTGCCCTCCCTCCCATGCTGTAAACTGAGAAGTGTGCTCCACTAGCCACACACTGCTATATACAGGTCGATGGAGTCCAAATCCTCAGGAATCATATGTCTTGACAGGCTACCCGATTCCTGAGGAATGAGAATTTGGACTCAACCACCCTGTAAATACAAGTCTATGGCTAGACGAACACACCACTCAGCTTACAACATGGGAGGGAGGGAAGAGAGGACGAGAGTTGGATGGGAAGCTGTGGACTGACATTTTAAAAAGGGTATTAGTCGCCCTTCTCGCTCTTCCCCAATTCTGGGACCTTTGATTCCTCCTGAGGGGGAGAAAGCAAGGAGATCCCTCCAGTAAGAAGGCATGGGTGTTTTTAAGTAGGCTGGCAACGACAAGTGACTACTTTATGACTGGGGGAATTCAAGGGATGCACAGCAAACATGGGTTATCCCTAGGTTTCCCAAAGCCTTAAGTATCCATGAAACACAGAAGAACAATACCAATAACATCCCTAGAATCCCCCATATTTGCAAGCTTGGAAAATCCTGGAGACTAAAGGGTGGCAGCACAAAGGAGAGCAAAAGCATTCTCAGGATTATCCGTGCCCAATGGGACACGTGCTCTCTGGTGGTCATGAAAAGAAACACAGTGGATGCTGTGGTTTACCACAGCCAACTTTTATGAGAAAACAGGGACTGAGGTAAATGGATGTTCCTCCAAGAGATTTCTTATCTATGATATCCCTATCCCAGCACAGCTGTTCACTGGAAACTTTTGCGCCGCCAGGGGGCACAGTGGGGCTCAGTGTCGGCTCTGCGTCAGCTCCGTCCGATGACCCAACACGCCCTGCGTCAGATATGATGTTGGGGCCACTATATACAGTGGTGGTGCGCCTCATAACCTCAGTTCCACACTTTTCCCCTAGCACTCTGAAGCTGAGGGACCTTAGAACTGGTGGTGTACTAGCTTCCCGCAAGAGGGGCAGGTAGGGAGGGCAATGAGCCACCTGGCACAACACCAAGCACAACACCAAGGTGAGCACAACACTAATTGAGTCCTCACTTTATTTCTCCATCCAGGGAGACCCGGTCCAGGCCCATGAAGAAGGCTTTTTTGCCGAAACGTCACGGGATATTCCAACGCATGGGCATGCCATCCATGTCCCGTACCATCACTTGATCTACATCTAGACGTAGACCAAAGACTAGGTTACCTCCCAATACTTAGTACACCTCGGAAGTAACAAGAAGGATGTACTAGTGAAGACTAGTTTGAGCCCATTTATTACAGTTCACTCATTATTGTTATGAGATCACATGGTGGTTGTTCTATAAAAACATTTAAAGTATTGAAATGTGATGTATATAGAGGTCAACCCCGGAAGCATTTACTGCTGAATAACTGTCTTGCATTTATGTATGGCATTGTCATGTTAATGTTCATTTATGAGTAGTTTGAACTTATTTGTGTCTTGTTCTTTTGCTTTTCCTTGTTTTGCTAATATGTCTGTCAAATAACAGGCAGGCGTTGCCAAAAAAAACTAAAAAATACTATGCAGAATCAAATCCGCACTCACTTGATTTTGGCTAAATAAATAAGCTAAAATTCACTTTACATGTGTTTTTTGCTGCCTTCTCAATTGAGCTAAAGTATACAGCTCCACTGATACTAAGCATCTTAAATGTTAAAATCTTTGCAGAAAATGTGTATGTAAAGTAACACAAACCTTTGTGGTAGGACGCCAACCTCCTGTTCCAAACTGGCTTACCCAGCTGACTTCACCCACTCTGAACACGCCTTAACAGGTTCTGGGGATTTTAAAGTCCCCATCAGACTGATTGGTCTTCTCACAACTAGACCGTTCACTGTCTTTGCGGGAGTCCCTTTTCCATGTTGTTGTTTGTGTTGTCATCTTCCTCGTCCCAGTACCAAAGTGGTGTTTGGTACTGTTCTTCGTCCAAGTACGAAAATGGTGTGTATGTGAGTAAATATCAATGGTAAAATAGGGACAGGATTTGTAACGCCCTATAAATTCTTGGGAGATATTTGGTTCCCTAGGAAAGGGAAATGGGTTATACCATGTCATCAAAGGGTGCCTCATCCCCACTCCCCAAGCTGCCTCGTCACAGATGATCCTCCCTCGCATATCCATCCCCAGGGTCAGGAACCCGAAAGCGCTGGTCTTTCCCTGGCCACCTGGGGAGACGATATTTTGGATAAAGAAGTGAGGACGACCTCAGATTCCTCACAGCATCCTGACCCAAAAGGAAACCAAAGCAATAATACTTAGCAGACATGTGCAAAGATGCCAACGTTGCTGCCTGGCAAATGTCCAGCACCGGGACTCACCTGTGCAGGGCAGAGGTGCCAGTAATTCCCATGGCAGAATGAGCTCTGAGACCCTCGGGCACATTCGTCCAGCAGATCGTAGCATTGTGAGATGCAGACAATGATCCACCTGGACAGGGTCTGCTTCGTGACACCCCAACCAGCACAAGAACCAGGGTAACCAACAAAAGGCTGGCCATCTTTCCTAGCCTCTCTAGTACGAGAGACATAGAACTACAGGGCCCATACCGGGTCCAACCGATGGAATCATTCCTCAGCCTTGTAAGGGTGGGATGGAAAAAAACCACAGGAAGATAGACCTTCTGAGATGGAAATCCAAGACCACTTTCAGAAGAAAGGAGGGTCTCACTCTCAATGTCACTTTCTCTTTGGAAAAAACAAAAAGAGAGGTAAAACAAACAACGACTGGAGCTCACTCCCCCGTCTTGCGGAAGTGATAGCAACCACCTTAAGGGTTTGCAATCTAACAGAACAGGAGTGAAAGGGCTCAAACGGAGCACCCATAAGAAACATTAAAACTAAATTTGAATCCCATGCCGGAACCACACACTGGAGGGGAGGAAACTAGTTACACAAAGCTGCAAAAACTGCCTAACAGTGAGGATTGCGAAAAATGATTCCTGTTCTGGGGACCTTTTCAACACTGAAATAGCAGCAAGGTAACCCTTCACAGTGCCAATCTGCAGGCCCGCCTGCGCCAAAGATAGCAGAAAATCCAAAACAGGAGACAGAGGGCAGCATAAAGGGATCCAGGTCCCTCTCCCAGCAAAGTAAAAATGTACGCCACCTGCAGGCATAAATGGATTTCATAGCAGGCCTCTGAGCTGAATGGTGCGCATCGAGGACGTTGTCTGACAAGTCCCACTTCTTGTATCTCAGCCTCTCAGTAGCCAATAACGAATGCTCAGGCTGCTGTGGTTCAGACGGAGGACCCGCCCCTCCGATTGGGAGAGCAAGACCACTCTCCTCGGAAGGCCCCAGGGAGGGCAGATGGACATGTCCAGCAGCTCCAGATACCAAGTTCTCTAGGCACAGTCTGGGGTGATCAAGATTATTGTGGTTCCGAACTGGCGCAAACTCCTAAGAACCAGCAGAATGACAGGGATAGACGGGAACATATAAAGGAGTTCGAAAGTCCACTCGAGCATCAGTGCGTCCCCCAAAACTCCTGATGAGGAAATTCCCTGGAGCAGAACAACTCGCACTTCCGGTTGGCACTGTAAGCGAAGAGGTCCACTTGAGGAGTTCCCCAAAAGGAGATCTCCGCCAGAACTTCCTGACAGAGCTCCCACTCATGGGAGGCCGATGTCTGTCTGCTCAAGGCATCCACTGAGACCTATTTGTGTCCGGCTAGATGAGCCACCGTCAGAGAAACACTGTTCTCCAGAAACCAGGACCACAGCTTCATTGCTTCTCTGCACAGAGACAAAGAACCCTTGCCACCTTGTTTGTTGAAGTAGTGCATGCCCGCTGTGTTGGCCATCAGAATCAGCACAGCGTTTCACAGAGAGAAAGGAAAGCGACCAGGGCCAGCCTCATCGCCCTCAGCTCCAGCAAGTTGATGCGTTCCCGGAACTTGGCGGGAGACCACAGTTAGCTCACTGTCAGGTCTGACAGGTGAGCACCCCAACCAGTCAGAGATGCATCCATGACCACTGTCACCAGATGCCAAGGTTGACGGACGAACGTGCCTCTCAGCAAGTTGTCCCACACGGCCCACCACATGAGAAACTGGGTCTCCTGGTTCGAGACCTGTTGAAAATCTGACATGTGGCCCTAGAACTGTGACCATTGGCAACGAAGAAGCCAGGAAAGCGATCTCATGCAGACTCTCGCCTCCAGCACCAAAAGGATGCAGGAGGCGATGAGGCCCAGAAGGCGCAGGAAAGTTGAGGTGTTCCTGTGATTGGAGGGCATTGACCATCCGAAAGATGTTCGCCACTCGATCCTCGGGTGGGAAGGTCATGCCCAGGTGAGTGTCCAAGACTGCCTCGAAGAATCGGAGAGACGGGGCTGGCAGAAGCTGGCACTTTTTGAAGTTCAGGTGAAAACCCAAACTGTGTAATAAAGTGCATGTGCTGAGTAGATGCTCCAATAGTAGCTCTGGGGAGCGAGCTCGGACGAGCCAATCATTCAGGTAGGGAAAGACATGGATGCTTTCTCTCCTGAGGCGAGCCGCTACCACTCCCAGCAGCTTAGTGAAAAGCCTGGGTGCTGATGAAAGTCTGAACAGCAGGACCTTGAACTGGTAATGATGTTGGCCCACTACGAACCTCAGGTAATTCCTGTGTTTTAGATGAATCGGCACATGGAAGTAGAAGTCATGAAGATCCAGGCAAACCAACTAGTCCTGCAAATCGAGGGTTATCAGGATCTTGGCTAGATTAACCATCTTGAACTTGTCCTTGCGTATGAACAAGTTCAGCAACCAAAGATCCAAAATGGGGTGCAAGCTTCCGTCCTTCTTCGGCACCAGAAACTTGGTGAAGTAGCACAGCCTACCACAATGTGTGTGCAGAACCAGTTTGATTGCGCTTTTCATCAGAGGCTGACAGACCTCCTCCAGGAGCATGGTGTCCATAGACAAGGGGGCTGCAGAGGGACCATGGTCCGGGGGTGCCTAGAGAAATCGGAGGCAAAGCCGCCCACAACAGATGTGTGGTAAAACCCATCACTGAGGTTTGCTGCCCTGGGATGCGTGGGGACAGAGGCCGTGGCCACAACACCCCTCTGGGCACCTCTTCCCCTACCTCTCGGGAAGCGTCTGATTCTTCCCAGGGCAGACTGGCCACAGCTTCTCAGGGAAAGGCAGTGAAGGGGTGAAAACCCATGCTGCGGAACCACGGTTGTGCGGAGGGCTGATGCACGGCAAGCCCAAAGGACTTAGCCATCGCCTTTGATGAATGAACCTCCTGGAGGGTGTTGTCACCCTTAGCTTCAAAAAGGTTGCCATCGAATGGCATGGCCAACAATCTGGTTTGGACATCACCCACAAATTCCAACGTCCTTAGCCAGGAGTGGCACCTGACCAACATTCTTGTGGCCATGGGCCTACTCACAGTCTGCTGTGTCCAGCCCTGGTTACAGCATTTGGTGTGCCGGTCCTCTGCCATCAGAGACTAGGACTTTGGATCTGACAATCATTTCTTTTTCAGGGATGTGTTCGGCTGCATTGGCAACCACTTCTCAAAAGTCTAAGTGTATAGGAGGCCTACACCCTCACCGTCCTTTATTAGACAGATACATGTGGTAATTAGGGCCAGTAATTCACTCTTCTGTTCAACATCACAAAAATCAGGATTATTGACTGTTTAGGGTAGCACAGGATATAAAAAGTATGCTTACATTACACACATACTTGCATAACAAAGACAATAGCCTAGAATATGTTAAAGATATGCAGGATAGTACATTAGCAAGATAATGAATTCATGGATAGTCAGTTCAAATGCCTGCAAATCTCTGAATCCCACAGTGTTTAGAAAATAACTGAGAACACAGTAATGAAGTGTTGTGTGCAGAAATGGGAGTGTATTTGAACAGAAACTAGTATGAGATGATTTAGCAACAAATTAGAGAATATAGAGTATTTTCACAGTGCTGTTTTGAAAGTGAAACTTGGCACACCAGGCTGGAAAGATTAGCTAAAAGAAAGCCAGGCAGCTTATCTATGTTCTGAACACCGTGTGCGAAAGAAATCAGCAACACATGTGGAATTCTCAGAACATTGTTTTGATTCAGTGTAAAAATTGCAACATATTGCATGGTCATGTGAGATTTGGGAAACTACCTAGATTTGCACATTTGCATACAGATTCATGTGTTTAAGAACTGCAATTTTCTAGTTTTTAAAATTGCCTGTCATTCAGGAAATAACTAGTCATCCCAAACAGAAAGTGTTTTGTGTCCAATGGGATGTTAATGGTAGTTTGACCTCTTAGTAGAAGGACCAATTAAAATCTGTATGGTCCACATTAGAATAAATTGTTGCACAATCCATTTTCAGTGTATAAAACCCATGATGTATGCATGGTAAGTGTGAGATGTTCCTTTTGTTTGGCTATGAAGAAGAGTGAATAAATGAATAGCTCCCTTTCTCACACAAGAAGTATGTGTTGACAACATAGCCGGCTGTAAGAGAATAATGGCTGCGAGTTCATCTTAACATTTGGCGACCACACAAGAAGGGACCATCTGAAAAACTTCAAAGACGGCAAGAACCCATGTTCCCCTGCACTGACAGACATAGGGGATTTGCGCAGAAGACAGATGGGTAAGGCAGTTGACCCAATGCTTTGGTGCATTTCCCTGTGCCTGATAGAGCAGAAAGCCAGCCAGCCAGCCTTGTAGTAATGTATACCATTGTGTGGAAAACAGAGATGTGAGGATTTATTTGTGTCAGTTTAAACATTCTTTGAAATGGTATTGTTTTGTCATGTACCAGTGATGACTGGTTTTGATGTGTTTGTCTGTTGATAGCAACAGGGCCGTATTTTTTACCAGTCAAGATGTAAATCACCTTCCGTCGAGTACAAGAGATAAATAATTCATAGTTTAGTTTAAATTAATTAGGTTGTCCCACTTTAAGTTTTGCCCTGTGTTTTAAATCTTCACAGTGGTTGTTCTATTTGCGAGCATTTTTGGCTAAAATGCGCACGATTCATGTTCAAATAACAAACAAGAGATAGCACTCCCCAAGCTGATAATACATTTATAACAGTGAAGACAGTCTTAAAATTAAATTACAGATGAAACAGGCTTGGAAAGATACAGCATTTTCTTTTCATGTGGTAGGAACAGTCTTTCCTAAAATTAGGCTCGTTTGTGAGCTGCAAGTGTAGAAATAACAGTGCCACATTACATGAGTAAACTGACTCAACTAGCTTGAACATGACGTGCCCCAAACTGGAAGAAAAGCAGAGCTTTTTTTAGATATATACAAGCTTTTAGGTAAAAATGCTAATTCTATAAATGATATCTCATTTAGGGCTAACATGCACACATTTTATTGTGTGGGCAGACTTCAAAGAAACAAAAGACTTTAGAAGATGTACATACAGTGTTTTTGTTAGGGACAGCGCAAAATTTCCTGGCGGCATTCCAACACTTCATATAGGCAGCACCGCAGTTACTGTTTTCAGTATTTAGCTTAGGCTACAAATGAAAGACTTTAAGAAATAATAGCGCATTGCCATACAGGGATTTAGTTGCAAGATTGATAGTAGCCTGCTAGAGAGACAGGCAAATACAGATAACATTTTTTTATTTTGCCGTGCAGACTTTACACAAGTGGCTGAAGGACCAGGACTACGACCTTCAACATAATAAAAGAGGGAGTACGATTGTTCATGCAGAACATAGAAATAGCTTGCATTTCCTTGTGAAACACAAGAGATGAACATAAGTTAAGCTGGGTAGCTCAATTGTTAGAACAATAGTCGCTTAGTTGCACATAAGTGATGAATTAGCATGTAATTATGAAGTTTGGAGATGTTTTAAAGAACTCCTAGGAAGAATGTGTCAGGTATTATGTATGCAGTTCAGCTTAAATGTATCATTTAAGTTTTAATTGAGGCTAGTTTCTTTAGGAAACATTATATTATAGATGCCACCAAACATGTAGGACGCTTGGGAGAAATGATATGAAGAGTTTGAATATTTAGGCAGCCGGATGGACCCGTGTTGCAATTATGACATAGAAGGAAAATGTTGGTTTTAATTTTGGTTTGGCACTGATGATAGAAATATGTAGGTAACACATTTTGAATTAAGGAGTCATGTGATGCTGAAATATACTGCGCAGAAAAATGCAGATTGCTGTATAGTAGCAGTTATGAGTTGATCATATGGACAGAATTATGAAATGATGGTTTGAGGATAAAAACAAATATTTATGATGGGAATGACACATAGGGCGTGTAAAAACAGTTATAGGTGGTATTTAGATAGAAGATGTTTTGTTTGAAAGTATTAAGGAAAGGGGCTGAATAAATTGATTAATTTGAAGGAAAAAGAAAAATCAAATCCCTTTTTTATGTGCGTGATTTGAGGCATATGGAAAAATACACTTGTGGAAGAAAGGTTGAAAACATATGGCAGTAGAGGTATAAGAGTTAAGAATGAGTAGGGCTAGAGATGATATAGGTGGGCAGGCATAGAATTCATGTGAATGATGAATTAAGACAGATTTTAAAAATGTGTAATTTGTGTTAGGATGAAATACGTTGAATGATTTTGAATTTTATTTATTTTTAATACAGAGCTTTAAGTGAACAGGCGCTGAGTGCCACTTTCATGGAAAAATAGTCCAGAACCAGAACTCCTTGAACTAACTTTCATTTTTAAGGGTTTTGTGTGAGACATACCAGCAAGAACGGTGATCCTTGAGTAGAGGAGCTCAGCGTAAGGTTCATATAATAAACACCAGTTGAAGAAATAGAAAATTGAGTAGATTTTTAGGAGAAAATATGTTTTGATATTTCTTACATGTTATGTTGAAGGGATGTGCTGTGGGAGTGGGTAAGCCCTTGGTTTTGATTTGGTGGCAGTCTCTATACTTTTTGGGAAATATTTTTTGTTTTGGCCAAAAAAAACATGTATGATTAACCATATTTTGAGCAAACTGTTTTACACTAGAATGTGTCCACTTTAAAAAA
This sequence comes from Ambystoma mexicanum, assembly GCF_040938575.1. Taxonomy (NCBI): domain Eukaryota; kingdom Metazoa; phylum Chordata; class Amphibia; order Caudata; family Ambystomatidae; genus Ambystoma; species Ambystoma mexicanum. The sequence continues at coordinate 976,939,025 of NC_090924.1, forward strand.
AATTACACAAGCGACTTCCCAGGTTTTATTAGTTATATTGGATTTGTGCCAGATACTTTATTTTTGAAAGACTTAATCATAAGACATTGGGGGTCATTACAATACCGGCGGTGGCCGTGCCGGTATAACAGGCATTGCTGCCACTGGTATAATTTTTTCCCAGCGCCCGTGAATGGGCAATTACCGGGCCATTACGGCCCCGCCGGACCCAGTAATTGCCCATTCACGGGCACCAGAAAAAAATTCTCCCCATTCACGGGCGCTGGGAATGGGGAGGACATGCTGTGTTCGCGGGTGCCCGTATGACCACCAGGTCGGACCTGGCAGAGAGGGAAGGCACCCATGAGCAGAAGTCGTAGTTTTCCGGTCCGGTAACAACGGTACAAGCAAGCTTACCGGTACCGTTGTTACCGGACCAGCAAACTTATAATGAGGCCCATTACATTAGAACACATGAGAGCACCCCTGTTTTTTTAGAGAGTTTGTAACAAGAAGAAGGCAAGGATGTATGTCAGCAGAAGGAAATCAGAAAGTGATTGAAGGAGAGAAGGAGAAATAATGATCAGAAGGGGCACAGGCATGGGGGAGCAACAGCAAGACAAAGATTGCAATAAAGGCAAAAGAAGTGCTTTAAGTAACTAGACAGTAAGGACATAGGCCAGAAGAGTAACTCAGAAAAGAAAGAGGGGTCAGGGGGGGGGGCACAGCATCTCTCCCACTGCATAGTACAGGAGAAAAAGAAATGTGCCCAAGATCACACATGGTGGTAGGAATGCGCTGAAAATAAAAATATAATTATGAATAAAAATTACATAACAAAGAAGTGTCATGTAATAGCAAGTGGCACTAGATTAAGCATGGGAAACATTTATGGGGAACAGCAGGAATTAATAAGGTTATAAGCACTTTTGCAGTAGTGCTATTAAATGTGCATGCATTGATGCAAATATTTGTATCTGGAATGGGGAAGTAATAGTAATGAGAGGAAGCATTCTCACTAGCACCAAGACTGGAGGTATATACATTATAGGAGAGGGGTGCATGATCTTTTTATAAACATTATTACAATTTTTGTAACGTATTAACAGATTTATTGAGGAGAGATTTCAGTCAGTAACTAGGGGAAAACATTAACTATTGTTAGGGATTAATTATGCAAATACACAAGGAGTGTGCCGTTGGACCCAAAAAGTATTTTTTATGGAGCACACACCCTGATTAGTATAGCTTTCAAGAATAAAGAGTATATTATTAAGATCACTTATGGGGTTTATTTAGATAAAACATTTATGGATGAGAAAGAAGGACTGGTTAGTGCAAGCATGCTAGGAAGGATTACAAATGGAAATAAGGAGGATTTGGTATAAGTACTGATCATGTTATGGATCACTGTTACACATGATGATTGGCGTATTAGAAGGAGTGAAGAAAGTAGAATTTGGAGATATGGAAAAAGAAGGCATTATGCACGAGATTTGGAAAAAACATAGGGATAATTAGATTAGAGTTTTTGTCATGATATGGTTATAAAGAGGGGGAGCAACAAACTCACGCACTCACGCACACACTGAACATATACATGAACCCATAATAGATAGCATCACCCCAACATTAAAATGTAACTTAATACATAGGCTATTGAAGGGCATAAGGGCCTTCTCTCAGATTGTTTGACAGGGGGGTGTTACATAGGAATAAGTGCTGGTGAAAAGTGAGGGGAAAGAGCATTTCACTTTCAGAATTTGCTACCCAGTGCCAGAGCAAGAGAGGTTGCCTGCAGACCACTGGACACTGACCCTGGAGGAAATTAATAGATCACAACTTCAGCTCAAACACACATGCATAGTCCCATGAATACACACACATACAATCACCAGACCAGCAACAGCCCCCGAACAAAATCAATAGATAACACACTCAGCTCCATAAATCTAGGGCACCAACACACACACTCAATCCCGTGAAAGCACAATCAACAGATCAAATGCTCAATTGACAAAAATATACATTAGGATAGTAAGAAAAAGCAATCAATGCTGCCATGAAAAAAACACACACACACAAACACTGCCCTCTCTTTACATTAGGTTCACTAGTTAGAAACATTAAGTCCTGCTAAAATGCAATATAAGAGAACAGAGTGCATATTATTGTTGGAATATATTTGTGTTGAAAGAAAAAAAAAAAATATATATATATATATATATCAGTTATATCAGTGAAAAAACTTTGTTTAAGGGACGTTATAGTTACTTTGCCCTAATAAAAACCTATCCATATTATGGGTATAAGTAAAATCAAAAAACCCTAGAAATTCGCCAGTTATGGTAAGCTAAGCAACCATAACTTGCGCCACCACCGTGCACTGCTAAGACTAACACCCATGACATCAAAGATGACATCACAAATGTCATTGATGAATTATTTCTTGCTCTACCATTACATACAGAAAATGAAGGGAATGCCCCAGAAGCAGCAGCTTCTCCACAAGTCCATGTCCACTTAGAAACCCAAACTACCACTGTACAAAATCAACTAGTGAGCCTGGAGGCAAAAATTGACCAATTAATGAACAGTTTTGGCGACTTAAAAGATTTTGTACAGAGACATATAATGGACAATATTAAATCCCACTACCCCACCTGCACCTGTACCCCTTCCCCCTGTCCCAGCCAACCATCCCCACAAATTCCCTGTCAGCAAAGACGTTATGATGCGACCTCAATCCCTTCCTCCCATGATGCCCAACCTGTGGAAAACCCCAATTCCCCTGTATATGTCTCCTTTTCTGCTACTGCTTCCCTTTCCTTATTGTGTGTATTTATGTGCATTAATAAAGTTCTATGTGTATACTGTTGCTGTGTCTGTGTTTTCTTAAATGCCCCGTTACGATTCCCCAGAGCGCGCGATGGTGCGGTATGTCCGCAAAGCTGTGACATACCTTAATCAGTTTAGGGACCCCACCTCTGTCTGGCAGACACTTGGAGGTATATGCATCCCTCCCGCCGAGTCCTACAAACAGGATGCCTATCCGGCATGTCCGCATAGCGGTGACATATTTTAATTAGTTCGGGGACCCCACACATGTCCGGTGGACAACTGGGCGCATGGGCATCTCATCCCCTGGGTCCTTCGGACACTCCGCCTGTTCGGAACTGTCCGCCGCATGTGTGTCGCACTTTTAATTAGTTCGAGGACCCCTACTCTGTCCGTAGGATACCTATGCGCATGCGTACAACGGATCCCGCGCAATAGGTGTCCGTGACGTCACCATGCAACCACACCCACACTGAGGGCTTCCTTATTCGCGAACAGGGTCTGGGCCCCCAAACAGTAAAAAAGTGCTTTTTGAGCAATCCAATGTGTTTTACTGTGTTCACCCTTTCAGTGGTCCCAGACCATGCCCCTGGCCATCTGGACACTTTTTGGAACATTTTGAGCCGAGCTTGGGGTTCGAAGTGTCCACGGACAGGGGGACTGTCCGCAAAGCACTACCGAACACCCCTATAAAAGGCCACACCCCAGTGCTGCTCCTCATTCTGTTTTTGGATTTCCATGACAGACACATTGCTGGATTGCTGAACTACTGCTCCACATTGCTTCATTGCTGGATTGCTGGGCTGCTGAGGTCCTTGATTAGCTGGATTACCAGCATAATGGCATCCACTGCTGTTACATCTACTGCCTCTGCCTCAGCACCACCGCCACCACCACCACCACCACCACCACCACAACCTTCCCAAGGGTCTGGGGAGGGGAACAGGTGTGTGTCATGACTACTGGGTTCCCCCTCAAAAGAATTTCCAAAATTTCCTGGGTGGCCGCTTACAATTCCTGGTCTAAGGATAGGTAGGGTTGGGCTATGCTACTAGGGCTCTTCCTCATCAACCAACATGGCCGCCTGATGTTACAACCCCTAGATTGGGCAAGCGGTCTAGTTTTCTGTTACTCTGGAGTACTTAAGCCCCTCTTGCTTTGTTCAACGGCGCTTCGCGTCTTCAGGTGTGTTCAGCGGATGCTTACCGCGGTTCATCCCTCTGACAGGAATTCCTCAGTTCCCTTGTAATTCATAGATACCCCCTCTATAGTGCCATGGTCCTTGTTTTCCCGTGCCATTACGCAACTACTATTCCGTGAGCTCTGTGTGGAGTTGGCGTTCGTCAGTGTGGAGTTGGCGGGAGACGCATTCCTTTTGGCGTTTCGTTTGTGAGGAGTTTTCGAGACACTCATTCCTGTTCTGTCTCCTTTCCACAGCAAGTATCATTAACCTCATTAGCTGTCTCCACTGATTATTCGTTCTTAAATGGCAAGTGCTCTGCTTGCATTCGTTCTCCAAGGGCAAGTGTATGTTTTAACCGCCCAGTAATCGTATTAGTATTACGGAGCTAGGGGGTTTAGTGTGGAGATTTTGTTTCTAGGAACAGAGGTGTTCCGCTTTTTCTGTCACAGTTAGGTACACTAATTCTACACATGAAAGTGCCTAAAAGGTTAAATGTTGCGCACGTTCAGTTTTAGACACATTAGGGTGTTTCTTGCAAGGAGTTCGTTAGCAATATTATTTCTGGCTGGGAATTGTCAGGAATAGCACTTTTGAGGTATTTCCAGGAGAACCGGAGAATAACCTTACCTCTCCAGTCACCGTTGTGTTGTTGGAATAGGTTGAATGTTTTTTCCACCTCACCATTAGGCATTTTTCTCTACACCCTACATTCCATATAGGGCTGTCCTTCTCCCCTTGTTTAGGCCACTCCTAATTTAGCCCTTCTTCAGAACACGCACCCCTGCGCAGAAGCAGGATGGAGCTAACCAAATCACCAACTAAGGTAATTGAACAATACAGTTGCTGGGATTTTTTGACCTATAATATTTTCCCTACATTAGGACGCATTCCAATTGTTCTCGTGTTGTAATTTGTTTTCTGTGGTATAGAAAGAGAGTCCAGTTGGGGTAGTGAACAACAGATAACTGCGCACCCTGAGAAGTTTCAGAATATCACGTGGTGTCCCCGAGGAGTCTAAGGTAAGCGTTACAGTGTGGCGATGCAGAGGAGGAAGAAGAGGAAGACAAGAATGAGGTAGTGGAAGTCCCTGCTACCTGCTGCCGACGTGAGTCTTGGGTGTGGAGCTCTTTACCAACGTTGGATATAAGCCCAAGGCTAGTGTGGCCAAGGTTCACTGCAATGAGTGCGCCATGGTACTCAGTCGCGGAACACCTGGGCTGTACAGTTGTGACTACCTCCATGCGGCGACACCTAAGATCCAGCCACAAAGCAACAGTTCAGAGGGTCGTCCCCTTCGAACAGGGTAGTAGGTCGAGTTCCACTGCGGCATCCTCGACACCTTCTCCTGTTACCACACAGGACACTCCTGTGGGGCAGAGGACTGCTCCAACAGCCTTGCAGGCCCCACGCACGGCAGTAGATCCTTATCTTTCAAAGGTTACTAGATTGTGTGCATACTGCAATGCAAACTCTGCAGGGTTGAGCAGTTTCGGAGTGGTTTCGAGGCTTCGGTCCGGGACCACGAAGGAAAAGTGCCCCCAACATCTTCCTCTATCCATCTGCACCTTCTTATCCCTGTGGTTGGTGGCCCTTTCCTACCCTCTCCTTGTGTGTTGTGTTTAAAAAATACCCAAGAATTCGCAAAACCTAAAAAAAGAAAGAAAAGGCTCTTTTCAGAGCTAACTTACACAGTTAAAAAATAGAAGTACCAAACAATTGGTGGAGACCACTGTGCAGTCTGCAAAGTTCGCGGATAGCGCAGTAGTCCGCAGACTTATAAAGGCATGAAGGGGGTGGCAGCATGTAAACCATTGCATTCTTTTCCAAGAGAAACTGGTGGCTCTGAAAAGAACCTTCTTGGTTTTTTTTTGTTCTTGGAAGTTTTGAAGTGGCCAACACCTACTGCACACATGCTTTCTATACTTGCAAGAATGGCTGCAAAGCACTTAGTATATAGCGGAAAAAAAGGTGATTGCCAGCATCAGTAAAACGGGCGCCATCTCTGCGGAAAATGTTGGTGCTGCAAAATGTAATGTTTTCATCGTGGAAGGGAGACATACTAACATTTCACTAAAATGCACAAACAGCCTTGTTGACATTGCGTCTGCTTTCTCCATTTGCGGATCAAATGATGAAGAGCGCAGCCACATCTGTCTCTGGGCAATGCATGAAAAAAATGACACGAGAGTTTGGAAACATGTCCATGACTTTCCCAAGTGCCTCCTTCATCGCAAACTGCAGAGAGATTGCAGCAACATGGCCTAAACTGTTCTCCCCAGAATGAACAATAAAAATGGCTGGATGATGCTGCGTCACCATAGTGGTACAAAGAGGAAACAAATCCAGCCACTTCATTCCACGCACTCCATACCAGTGCACATCCACATGAGGGAATCCAAGATGTGCAGCCACTCCACAGTGCTCTGCATACAGCTGCAACCAATCTATCCACGAGTCCCCCAAAATCCACACTCTGCCTCCTGAAAGACACAGCCATAGTGATAATCATCTGCACTCCTCTCAGCAAACAGACCTTCTGCCACAGTCTCTCCTTGCACACCACACCGGGAAATCTTATTGATCAATCCCCTGGCCTCCACAGTCCCATTAACATGCCTGCCATCCTCAAAAGCCTCGGATGTGGCACGTGCGATCCACAGACTACTGCGGTGTCCCCAGGCATATTGTGTAATTCACAGGGGTAGGGAAATAATTTTTAACCGGGGTAGGAGGCTTTATCTTTAGTGGTGGCTTTGAAAAGAGACTTTTGTTTTTCTTTTTTTTTTTACCCCTTAAGTGCCAAGGACGAGGTATCTCGTCCTTGGGATTACCTCCCTGGTACCAAGGATGCGATATAGCTCGTCCTTGGCACTTAAGGGGTTAATGAAGGAGAAAATGGTAGAAGACTTTGAATGGTGAAATACCAAAATCACCAAAAAAGGCCTTGGCACGGGGGAAAACCCATGGCAGTTAAAAGGTTAAAGGTGCTTGTAAAAAAACACCTTTTATTTTGTATTTTTTGGCAGCAAGGGGGTTTCTCTTCTTTTCCTCCTTACTGCCTTACATCAACCACTGCAAACATCCCTTAAGTTCCAAAAGAAACAAGCGTTTCCAAGAACGGTGAACAAAACGCCATCAGGAAGTCAATGTTGTCGTTGGAGAAAACAGACATTTCAGCACACTGCAAAACTATACCCATGCCTCTATCAACAATGTACCTTCCAAAATTCTGCTGGGGATTGAAGATATTGGAGTTATTCCATTGTGCTCTTGGTAGCATTTCGAAAAAAACACCTTTGCACTTGGGAAAAGCAGCATTAGTTCCTCCAACAACAACTTCAATACAGGAATCAAACTTGGGGCACTGATGTACCCCAAATGCTCTCCTCCACAGTGCACCACCAAAACATCAGGACTACAAAGAGTAGCCATGTTTCTACAAAGAGCAAGCAGTGCCTGCAAATTATGGCCAGGCACACTGCACCATAAAGGCTCCAGGCCTGGAAAACCAAGATCTGCAGAAACACCTCTTGCCTTTGCATACCACTCCAGATCAGAAACAAAGGAATCTCCCAGTATCCATACAATAAAATAACTCCAGCCATCTTCACAGCACAACCGACACAGCAATGAAAAAAAGTATTATCCTTCCTTCCTGTAAAGCACACCCTTAACACCTGATTGGCTAATCCCCACAGTACACTCCCATTTCCATGCCAGGCATTCTGAGAAGCCCTGGATGTAGCATGTGTGATCCGCGAACTACTGTGGTGTCCGCGGATCCAGTAACACGGGCAGGCCTTCTTCCCTTTCCACTTCGCACTTTGCAGCACTCTCTCATTGGCTACTGGTAAGCAGTCCCACAACCATCCCCCAATCACATCCAATCTATCTACATCTAACTCTAGAAACTCAGTACAACACTGCAGATGTACTGTTCAACACTCAGAGCACAGATCTCCTATGATTCCCAAGCACCTGCATCCAAAAGTACTGTGAAACTCTCCAAGAGTTCTACTTCCAGATCCATCCACATCTACATCCATCAACACAAACTACAGGTATGTATATGTTTTGTAATGCACATAGAAAATGAAAACTGCATTTATGTTAACAAAGAATAGCAAGTACATAGATTGCATGCATTTTAACAGGGTGCCTGCCACTTGCCCTGCATAACCTACCAAATAATCATACTGTCATTTGTACCATCTCCTCACATCAACTGACAGTTACTTAGAATGCTGTTTGCTGGCACAGTTCTTTGTACTGCCCACTAGCCTAAGAGCTGCAAAACACATATTTCAATTTCAGCACCACTACATGTGGATCTTTTTTTAATAAAAAGACACATTTCGAACATTTGCACAGCACATGCAAGTTCCAGGTCCTATGTCAAATGCCCAGAATGGACACAAAAAAGGGAAACTGCATGTATATTAGGAAAGCATGCCAACCACATGCATTGTACAATTGACAAAATGCACAATTGAGAGGAAAGCAAAGAAATGCATGTGTACATTGGAAACAGTGCTATCTGTAAATTTGGATACATAAATGCAACAACTGAAAACAATTTCTCCACTCATGTAGCGAGCATCGACGTATGAGAAACATAACAAAATTCCACACACAGTAACAATTTCCTTTCCAATCTCTACGTCTTTCTCCCTTTTTCTCACTGTACTTTGACTTCCACTAATCCATTTTCAAAACAAATGGTGCAAAAACATCCCACAAACTTCAAAGGTGCAGCCGCACAGGGCACAGTTATCACTGCAGTACTGGCCCCCATACCAACAATGCTAATACTCCGGAGTCCCCACTTGTATGCAGTGCTGTACAATGGCACACTCACACTAACTCTTCCTGCCAACAAATCCTCCTACAATCTAAAACAATGTGTTCCCCTACTGCTATTACTGAACCATTAACACACATACCCACTAACTTCTTTTGCAATTGCAGTGAAGAACTGCCTGCTAAAACCTACTCTTCACATCCAAAAAAGTAAGTGCAGTACTGTTGTAGTGTTCTGCCTGTTACTCAAATAGTGCAGTGTTGTTGTATTGTAGCCTAGACAGTGTTATCCAAGCCCACAGCACTTGCTTCACCCTTACTCACTGCACCTTGCCAGGTCCACTGTGTTTTTATTGTCATCAGAACACCAGTATGTTAACACCCACTAGTTTTATAAAAAACATTGCAATGTCCTTACTTCTTAAAGCAGATTACACTGTCATGCACACTGAAGCAAACCGTTCCCACAGAAACACACACATAGCAGTACAACCTTCCCAACCAAAAGTAACAGCCTTTTGCACAATCACACTCCTCTATGTATACCTACCATCATATTCTGACACTCATGCAAAGTACACACAAATACATTTCACAACTTCAAAACCCACACTTTCCTTTTTTCTCCAACAGACACAAGACAATGCCTAACAAAAGGCAACTCCATAGAAAACAATGCAGAAACAGAGCATATAAAACTCAAGCCATGCAAAATGGCCATTCACCTCTAGCAGACTTTGTACAAAAAATTCCAACAAAACAGCTAATACAGTCACTAAGCAAAAAGGAACCAGGTAGCAGGAAAAAAAAGTGTGACTTCTCTTTCAAAATGTAAAAGTAAAACTTAATGTATAAAGAAAAATGCAACTACCAGTAGTGCCAACACTAAATCTACCAACAGTAACATAGCCACAAGCAAGCAATCCCCAAAAAAATTGTACAAAAAATGTTCCACCAGAGAATCCTTCAGAACCTTATAAAAACAGGGGAGAAATCACGCTCCACCCTTACAACGTACTGCATAAAACTGTTCCTGGAAGCTCTCATAGACAGTGCAATGCTCCCCAAAAGGAAATTATTTATATTAATTTTAAACAGAATGAAACCACTAACAAAATTAATTAGTAAACTACAAAAATGACTTCACAACAGATGCAATAACAGCATAGATACCTTTGCAAACGTCTGTGCAGGTGAGTGGATTCACACCACCAGCACAGAGCCATATTTCAATGAAGAGGCATACAAACATGAGCAAACAAACCCAATTGCCATACATAGCAGTGGGTGGGGCATAGCAGTTCTTCTGGCACAATACCATTATGCCAGAAGAAACGCTGATTGCAAGAATATTCCCAGCAAACTTACAATCAACACTTCATTCCACTGACCAAATCCGTCCCGTCTATAAATGGGCGTGCACCTCAATGTGTTACGTATGAAAACAATCTTTCAAATCTTTGCAGCAGTTCCTCAATCAGTATGTGAAAGCCAAAGACAAATTAAAAATTAAAATATTGCTATCTATGGACACCTGTCCAGTGCGCAAATACACAGGACTACGAGGACGTTCATTAGCCTGTATTTCCGGACCTGCTTACAAAAGCACCTTGCAACAAATCAAAATGTTAGCAACACACCATTCTCCTGTATGAAATCTCGTTCAGAGACTGTACTATGCAAAAGGTCCTGCTTTAGCACGGAAACATTTAAATGACATTCTCCTACATGGTACAGCCAAAGAACTGCTTGAAGAAATAGACCACATCCAAAGCAAATATTTTGAAACTGAAGAGCACTTACAAAATCCATTAACTTTAGAAGAGAGTAGCAACAACTTTGCAGATGCCAACCTTCGATTACACATTTACAAAAAAAGAAATAGCAAAGTTTAAAAGCACATCTGCTAAAATACCAAACCAAGTATGAGTGTGTTGACGCAGAACATGTTATACAAAGACCACCAAAACTGTAGATAGAACGTACAAAATAGAAGACAATGAGGAATCCCAATGGGTCCAATTCGCTCTCCACCTTATAGCAGAAAACAAATATGACATTACTAACCCCTCAATACTTTGCACATACTGCACTGGAAAACTTGACAATAACCAAATGCCTTCACGGGCTATCACTAATAACTTGGAAACCACTCCAACAGCTTAATTTGTATGAGAGCATTGTAATCCAAACAGTGCACCCATTTCAAGCGATAATGCACCTTAAACCGAAAACAGCCAAGTTGCCTCCTTCTGAATTACTGAAAGGCATTTGTGGCAAAGTAGTTTATTTGCCATTAGATCTTAAAGAAAATGTAGACACTCTAGGGGTGCAACGCCCAATAGATCAACCTTTGATTATTCTAGTGAATGGTGTACCTACAAAAGACAAAAGAATTTGGCAGCAACTAGTAGACTTAAACAAAGTTAGAGAAGCCCTGCAATATGTTAAAGAGAACAATGAATACTACAAGGAAATAAACATTGAAGAACACCTGAGAGCAGCCACCAAAATAATTCAGGATTCCTCATCAACTAGCCAATTTGAACTTCTAGATCCTACTACAGCCTCCAATATTTTAGACCAGTATACAATTCACCCACTGCACTCCAAAGACACCATAGACTATGCACTAGAAACATATCAAATGCGACAAGCCAAAGGAACTCCAATCAGCATATGGGAAAAAAGCATAGAAGCACAAGCCTTTCCTCTACTGTTTCCTACTGGAAAAGGTGGAAGGTACGATGAAAGATGCATACAAATAACAGCATCAGAATGCTGCTCTTTACGAATGTACTCTGAAGACCCCAGATTCAGACAAAACTTTGAATACATATTCAACCTCCTCTTTGAAAGTGAACTAGGAACTCTATGTTACGGAGTTACACACACATTGGGCCTCATTACGAGTCCGGCGGTAAAACCGCCTGGTTACCGCCGGACTCGTATTACCATTCCGCCTCCGTGATTCCCGGAATTACCGGGGCATTACAACCCCGGTTTTCCGGGAATCACGGAGGCGGAATGGTGTAAATCCCCATTCCCATTGAGTCCTATGGGACTCAATGGGAATCGGGATCATGGAAACACCGGCAGCATCTCGTAATGCTGCCGGTGTTTCCTCGTCCGCCTGCATGCGGGAGGTGTTAAACCCGCCAGGTCAGACCTGGCGGGAACATCACCTCCCGCCTGCAGGGGTCGGGATCAGGCAGTCCGAAAACAACGGTGGCCGCAGGTTTACCGCCACCGTTATTTCTGGACCGCCAGGGTCGTAATGAGGCCCATTGAAAACAGGTTCCAATTTTCTAAACATGTCTGCTACGCAGCTACTTCAAAAGGTGCAAGAGAAAGATGAAGTTTTACAATCAAGTATTACAAATATATTGGCAAACATGCGTGGTACGAAAGAATACTGGTTCCGACGTCATGCAGATGTACGGTGCATGCTATGCAACCTTGGCCCACCCACATGGTTTGTCACTTTAAGTTGTGCAGAGAATGCATGGGAAGACTTGCACGATTTCCTACGCATAGGAAACAAAAAACAAAGTAGGAATAGACATAAAAACACCAGGAGAACTCTGCCTTCTTGACCCTCTAAATGTGTCAAGGTACACCCATCATCGCTTTATTGACATGCTGCACTTCATCTGTAATAAAACTATTCCTCCCCTCAGAGAAGTGGAACACTTCTTTTGGAGAAAAGAATATCAAGACAGAGGACCACCACACATCCACATGCTTTTGTGGATTAAATATGCTCCTAAATTCGGTCGGGATAGTGATGCCACTGTTTTGCAGTTCATTCACAAATATGACACTTGCATTATTCCTTCAGAAAGTGCACATAGTGAGCTACATGCACACATTTTGCGGTTTCAAAGACACAAGTGTGGCCAGTATTGTTGGTGCAAATATAAAAACAAAGATAAATACTACCCCAAATGCCGCTTTGGTTTCCCGAGTCCAGTTTCAGCAAAAGACAAGTAAACAGCTTCATGTCTTCTGTTAGACACAGTGTGAAAGGCAAATCGCCTAAGAACACACACTGCATAAAAAGAACCGAAGCATCAAAGTACATCAATGATTACAATGCAATCATTGCCCTCCTACGTAATGCAAACATAGATGTGCAGTACGTTGCAGACAATTCCACTGCAGTTTTGCACGATATGTCACAGCCTACTTAACCAAAGCTGAGAAAACAGAGCTGAATGACCTCTGGGATGACATATCATCTGACAAAGCAATGTCATAAGAATTATACAGCTTTGGCATAAAAATGGTCTCCAGTAGAGAATGTGGCTGCTACGAAGACGCAGACCGTTTAACCGGCACAGCCTTGTATGGGAAATCTGAAAAGATAGCTTGGCTAAGCCTTGGTCCTGCTGCATCCAGAAAAAGTGTTCTAAAATCGTACCAAGACATAGAAACAATAGCCAAAAACGATCCCAACAGCCAGGATATTTTGAAAAACAACTTATTGGACACATACTACCCAAACAGAAGTACTGCTTTGGAAACCGTGGGCCTATACCACATTGCCCAAAACTTCTCATACAAACATAATATTAAACCAGATGAGAAAAAAGGTAAATACATAGTCAAATGTTGTGAGGGCAGCCTGGTTAAACTTACCAAACGCAGCCCGATTATTCAAATGAAGCTATCATTAAAAACTCCTCAACATAGAGAACTTTACTACATGTCCCTACTGCAACTTTTTAAACCATGGAGAAAAGAAGATTTATTGGACACCCATGCCTCCTATGAAGATGCTTTTAATGCAAGTGAAAGCACTATGACAGATATAAAATGTACACAGTACAAAAAAAAATGTGGACAATGAACGCCAACAAGAAGAAGAACTTCAAGCACAACTAAATGTAGACACTCCTGAGAGCAGTCAACCTTCTCTTACAGGAAGCCGAGAAACACGTGGACAGCCACTCATAGCAAATGTGTCCCTATGAGCAATTTGAAGAAAACTTCTACTGAAATCGCAACTGAACAATGAGCAGCGTAGCATTTTCCTAGAAGTAACTAAAGAAATAGAACATGATGTGCAGAACGAAACTAAAACTTGTACCCATCAAAACTATAAACCTGTACTGCTGTATGCAAGTGTTCAAGCTGGTTCAGGCAAAACATTCTTAATAAAAATCATCAGCAAGTTCCTCCAACAATTGACAAACAACAACCTTTCAACAGTTCCAACTGCCCCCACATGTTTAGCTGCCTACAACACAGGTGGTGTTACTTTACACTGATTGCCACTCCTTCCAGTAGAACACCAAAACAAATTACACTACTAAAAACTTTCATCTGAAGCTGCTATAGAGCTACGTAGAGTTTTGAAACAAATGAAAATGCTCCTAATAGATGAGGCGAGCATGGTCTCCAACCTAGTGCTGGCTTTGATTCAACTCAGATTGTAAGAGGTCCTTAAAACAGACTTCAAAGAACTCTTTGGAGGAAAACATGTTATTGTTTTCAGAGATCTTCTGCAATTAACACCAGTGAAAGGTGAACCTATTTTTAAAACCTTACGACACAAACTGTGCCGTAGGACACTTGGCAGCATAGGAAATGTAAATGTCTGGCAACATTTCCAAAACAGAGAACTAACTGAAAACATGCGTCAGTCTGCAGACCTCACCTATGCTAACATTTTGAAAAGCATTCGGATTGGTGTGCTTTCTAAGGAAGCACAGCCTATCTTAAATAACAGATTAATCCATGAGCTATACAGGCATAACACATGTGCTACTGATGTCATGGAACAATTAACACACACAAATGTAAACTGTATGTCCTTAATGCCAACCCTAGCAAGCTTTGCACAATTCAATGAAACAATGTTGAAAAAAGAAATGCAACCAATAGTGCACATTTACTCCACAGACAAACTGGATGTGCACGGTATGACAGTACCTTTGTGTCAACAAGCCACAGCACAACTAAATACCTTACAAAACTATCTCCAACACAGCTGGTTTGGAGGAAATGTTAACATTGTGTTTAAACTGGAGCATAATGCTGAAGCATAACCTTGATGTGGAGAAAGGTTAGGGTAATGGAGCACTTGGTACAGTTGTTGGCTTCTAGACATACCTGTGTGACAACAGCGTTCAGTTTGTCAACATCCACTTTGACAAACTTTCAGAAGTTTTAAAGGATAGGACATTCAACAGCTCGATTCCTTCTTTTCAAAGACATGTATGTAAGCAGAGAACAGTTTTCTCTGTCTCTAGCATACGCAGTCACTATTCATAAATCACAAGGTCTAACCATAGATCAAGCATTGATTGACCTTGGCAGCACAGTCTTTTAAGAAGGCATGAGTTACGTAGCACTGTCACGCCTACGTACACTTGAAGGACTATTTCTAGTCAAGGCTGACATTCCTTGCATCGTAGAGTACAACAGACTATGTGCACTCTACACACCCCATCTCAAAATGTAACCTGTTCTTCAAAAAGGCAAACTTTGTCAAAGAAAACGAGTGCAAACACAACTTATACATGATCTCAACAGTACCACCAAAGAAATTTAAAGCAGCTGGGATCAATTACCACAACCATAGAAGGATGTCCTGAAAAGGCAAATGCATACCCAACTGCACAAACAAAGAGAATTACCTCTTCAAAAAAAACATGTGGACTATCAATCCATCAAATGACTCAGACACAGAACTGTCTGGTCCATTCAAATTTTCCAACACAACTGGTGTAAATTGCTATGCAAATGTAGCAATCAATCTTCTATTCCAATTGCCGCCAATTGTTGAAAACATTTAGTTAAACGGCATGGACCGGTTGGGTTTGCAAATGCTACTCCTTCATAGAAATGCAACAAACAATCCTGACAACACTTAGTGTCCCAGGAATAAGGCAGGAATTGGACTACTGCGTGGGAATGGTGAGATTTGCTATAAACACACAAGAAGATCCACAAGAATGTCTAATGTACTTACTGCAAGTACTGGAAAGCAAAAACAGACCTATAAATGAAATCGTCCAGTGGAAACATATATACACTCTCTGTAGCCATGTGGTGCAGGAACAAATCCCTAACAAGTGCTTTGTGTATGTAACTATACCCAACTGTGAATCCATTCCATTCCATTTCAGCAGCTGGTACAAAACGCAAACCATGGCATATTATGTAGTACTTGCAATTCAGACAATCATTCCACCTTACAGATACAATCACATAGCCAATACGTAATAGTAATGCTTTTACAATACAATGCAGATGGTACCAAAAACAACTGCAAGCTTACTAGCTTCACACACGGGCAAGTATCACTTGGCAAGAAAACCTTCACAACAATAGGCATAATCTACCACACGGGTGCCACAACCAGTGCCAGTCACTATACTGTGTACATTAAAAAGAAATGTGGGTGGTTTGAATGCAATGATACTTCCATTACACTGAAGCAGAGATTACCAGCAAATCTTGCAAATGCCTACTTAATATTCTTGAAACCAAAATGTACTCACTGATCTACAAAAGTAGCATAGCCTACTGCCCAATACCCACCATCACATAT
Source organism: Ambystoma mexicanum (assembly GCF_040938575.1). Taxonomy (NCBI): domain Eukaryota; kingdom Metazoa; phylum Chordata; class Amphibia; order Caudata; family Ambystomatidae; genus Ambystoma; species Ambystoma mexicanum. The sequence continues at coordinate 976,955,386 of NC_090924.1, forward strand.
GCAATTGCAAAAGAAAAATAACCTTCTACCCTGTGAAACTGGAACAATTTAGCATACACCAACTGGCCCATGAAGTCATCAGTGGCGCTGCTATACAGTTTTTCCCCCAATGACCCAATGATTATAGTCACAGAAACAACTGTTTAAAGGACACACTAATATTGTTTCCCACATAGTATTTAAAATAAAAAGTACCGAGCATGAGGGTCTAAACACTGTCCTCAATGACCTGTAGAAGGACCAACTGGTAGAATAAGGCAACAGCTGTCTAACAATGCCCAATGTAAGAAATACGCGACTACATGTAAGTACACCCATAGTACTGCAAACACACTTCACAGTAGTGAAAAATTTAAATCCACCAACAAGAATGAACGTGCTTGAAGACATACCCTGCAAAACTGAGAAACTGTAAACAGTTAGAATATGCCAACTGGTATCGAACTGCAACCATAATACTACAATATTACTTCCCATTACTACACAATTTGAAATCCACCAGCAAAATGTAACGTTCTTCTGAGGAAACCCTTCAACACTTATTAAGTATTAACAACCAGACTACATCAACTGGTATCTCACTGCACCCACAGTACTACAATATTACTTCCAGCGGTCACGCTGCCAAAATCAACCATCAGCAATCACAGTGCTACAAACATACCCTCAACAACTTTCAAACTAGCAGCAGATGGAATAAGCCAACAGGTATCTAACTGCCCCACAATCCTGCAATATTAGTTTGCAATACCACAATACTTAAAAAACACCAACAGCAAGCAAACGCATAAACAAATATTGCTAAAATGAGGAAACAGATAAACAGTTAGAATACGCCAACTGGTATCTAACTGAAACCATAGTACCACCACTTCCAAAAGGAAAATCATACACCATTTCATTTCCTCCTACTGCAAACAGTGCTCAAAACCAGAAGACCACATAGATATGCACCTTAAACATTCCTGTGAGTAGTGCACATGTCATAGATTTTTTTCCCCACAGACCCAATGATGGTGTGAACAAACAAAGGAACTGAGCACATTGCACAGTATACTTGCTTAAAACATAGTACTTGTGAAGTGCTAATTATGAGGGTCCACAAAGTACAAAAATGTCTGCAATGGAATGCAATACGACATTATGAAGTACCTACCCTAACATGGTATGTTTTCTTTATCACAGACAATGAAACAACGATTTCTCTGGCATTTTCACATGCCACAATATTCAAATCTGCTATTTCCACTTCAACAATATTCTGCACTGCGTTAAAAAAAGGTGCACAGCGCCTGAACAATACATACAGTCAGTAGAGTCTAGTAGCTGGTCACAATCACCACAGCATAATACAGCCATGCACCCAACAATCTCTACACTGGCCACAACCCACACACATAACCCAGCCGCCAGAGGCCCTGTCCACTTCTGTACACATAGTATTGAATTACGTGCAACCAGTCAGCACACTCTTGGGTGCAATAAGCAAGCCGCCTGTGGCCCTGTGCACTTCTCTACACATACTACTATTGCAGTACTTCAACCAGTGGGCAGACTTTTGGACTCTTGGGTGCACCCAAGACTGTAGTAGCTGGCCACAATTACCACCCACTGCACAGACTATCATACACCCAAGAATCTCGGGGCAGTCCAATAAGCCACCTACCACACACCCTGTCCACATCTGTACACATACTATTACTGTACACATACTATTATGCACCCAAGACTCTAGCAGCTGGCCACAATTACCACAGCATAATACAGCCATGCACCCAAGAATCTGCCCAGTGGCCACAACCCTCAGGCCATACACCCAAGAGTATAGGGCCTGGCCACAACCACTGCAGCATAATACAGCCATGCACCCAAACATCTGCCCACTGACTACAACCCGCAAACATAACACCCGAGGCCCTATCCCAGTTCACATACTGTTACAGTACTTCCAGCTAGTGGACAGACTCTTGGGTGCATGGCCGGGCCCACACATATAAGCCAACCACCAGAGGCCCTGTCCACTTCTGTACACATACTATTTCAGTGCTTGCAACCATTCACATTCCACTCCCCTACCCTAAAACGCCTGCGGCCCTGTACACTTCTCTACAAATCTATTACAGTACTTCAACCAGTGGGCAGACTCATGGCCATGCACCCAAGAGTCTAGTACCTGGCCACAAACACCACAGCATTATACAGCCTATACAAACATCCTCATATAATCTATATTCCACGCCCCCACCCTAATGAAGCTTGCCTGAAGTCACCACATAAGCTGCTCGCCTGAGGACCTACCTGCGAACTGCCGCAGTGTCCACTGACACCGCGGACACAACACAGTCTTCTTCCACCTAAACAAATACATCATATGATCTATCTTTCACTCCACCAACCTTTCCAGCCCCTCTACCCAAAACCAGATACCCCAAAACATATTTTACAGCCGTGTTCGCCATCACGCTATCTGCGGATACAACATAGCGGGCGTTTCAGAAAAATATGATGCACATCATGCTTCCCTCTAGCCAATCAGCGGGCGTGTTAGATGTCTGCGGACATGACTCGGCCCTCCGTGCCACTCAGGGTTCAGTCCGTGGAGCAAACCACTGAGCGAAGCCATATAACACTCATATTTTTTTTACCTACGTTTTGCCTGTTTTAAAAAAAAAAACAGTGCGACAGATTTTCACCAAATTTACAAAAGCACGACTTCGGGACCAAGCAGCCGCTCCTGCCGCAAATTTGGTGAAAATCCGTCCAGCAGTTTGAGCTGTAGGCGTGAGCAATTTTTTTCCCATTCAGTCTATGGAGACAAATTGAAAGTGCATATATGTATGGGGTTATAATATGTTAGTATAAAAGTTTGTGTTGTGTCTAGACTAATAAATATAAAACTATAGTAAAAAAAATCACCGCTTGTTAGAAGTTCCTAACCAAAAGATTGACGTCAATTAGGGGGGTAAACTCAAAAAAGAAAAGAAAGAAAGAAAAGAACTTTTAAATATAAATACTAAAGCAACACTATAATAAAAATTGATAGAAAGTGTAAATGAAGCAACAAAAATAACACCACTGCATAAGATTTATGAAAAAGGTGTGGATAAAATATTCCAATTTCAGGATAAATAAGCGGCAATTGATGATGCCTGCTTAAATTGATCAGTGTGGTATATTTGATAAAATAAAGATAAGAATAAAAGGCCAGACAAGTATTGACAGTCGAGATGGACTGGTCATCATGAGAGTAAGTAACGAGAACATTATTTTACGTATATATGTGAACAAAATTTGATTAAATGTTATAGGTGAAAAAGGTGTCATTTTTGGAAGCACGTGAGCAATGTTTATGAGAAAAGATAAGAACTAGTGGATGAATAGAAAGAGAAACAGGTAAGTACCAGTACACACAAAACGTGTGTGAATCTCCATATTTGATCATTATTAGGAGAAAGAAAGTGGTAATATGTGTAGGCAAAGAACAGTACAGATATGCAAGTATGGCCATATCTAGTGAAGAAAGCAAAGACGACCTTTGGACATAAGAAGGTGGAGAAATCCTTTTATGATTATATTAATGAATAATAGTATGTGTTGGATATTTTAGAAAAGGACAAATAAGAAAATGTTAAGTGATACAAATGTAGTGAGGGGCAAACACTGTATGCAAATATGCCACACTCGCCTGCACCACTCGCCTGATACGACAAGCGCTTATTTACAGTTTCATGGATAGGTAGATTAGGGTAGGAAGGGCGACAACATTGTTAATTATATTGCAACGGAATAAACACAGCGAAGAAGGACTACAAAAGCACAGAGAAGTCCTTTTCAATAGGACAAAAAGCGCTAAAAGACAGGCCTGCAACAAAAAATGAATTAAAGTGCACAATTGTTTCTACTTTAAAGAAAATAAATTTGCATTCTACTTGGCCATGTAGTTAAAGCAAGTTAAGGAAAAACAAACGACAAGGCCATGGCCTCTGTGCAGAAGGAACAAGACAGGCCTGTTTTAGGGAAATACATTTGTTTTTTAGCTTATCACGACTTTGCCTCTATTTGGTTTCTACAGGAAACAAAGGACACATTTATCCATGGATGGCAATAAGAAAGAAGAATAGCGCCATAAGACGATATTTTTTCTGATTTGTTATGTTGTCTGTTTTGTCTTTTATTATTTTTATTATAAAGAAAGGAATAATGTAACCCCAGTGGTGTGAAGAATAACACAACCACGTGTTAAAAGCTCTTTCAAGAATAGAGGAGAAAAGTTTCCTTTTTCACTTAAAAGAGGAGTTTGGAGATGACGTTTGAGTTTAGCAAGGCACTAAGAAAGACACAATGAGGTGTAAACCTATGAAAAAGGCGGGGTAAGTAAGAGTAAAAACAGACATATATGTGTGTTTTTGGTCCCATGTCACAGGCACACCCAGGTATAGGCATAGATGAATATAGGTGACACTTAGGTATGGATGAAAGTGAGAAAATGCAGCCATTCAATTATATTAAGGGTGAGGAAATTTAGTAGCAAGTATTTAAGAGCTAGGAGTAACGTTTTAGAGAAATAGGAGCATTGAAGTAGTAATGTTTAGATTATAGAAGGAAGTACGGATGATAAAATGCACTTATTTTTCAAGAAACTCACTCAGTTTTTTTCATTTCAGATGGACAGGGAGCACCTGCACTCCGAGTGATCGCAGTAACCGAGCCTACGAGCAGGAAAAAAGGCACTCAATGTCATTACAAGGGGATAAGGGGACCCAGCCAGATGCCCATCTGCTATTTTACTTAAAGGAAAAGACACCCTTGTGTCCCCAAGAACAGCAAATGTCCCCTTGACTATTTTATTCGAATCAGAAGATTGGGGGTTCGAGTCCTCCGTGCTCGCAAGACAATGCGTCCTAAAGCATGGCTTATAAACTAAGGAGCCATTGAACCTGCTGCATAGCAGCCAAAATAAAAATAAATAAACAATAAACAGACTTATGAAAGGTCTGTGAACTTGGAATAAAGACAACAAAGAATCAGGTGTTAGACGCGTCAATGAAAGGCAACTAAAATGACGACCAGGGAACAAACTTAGAGAAGATGGCAAATGGGCAATAAGGCAGGGACTTAGAAACATTTCGCCAGTGGGTGTAGTGGACCTCGACTCGGCTGTCGATCTGTCTTGCCCGGCCCTCGTTTGTCGCCTCCAGAAGTGACATGAGGCATCGTATACATAGAACCTCACTACTCCCAATGCTTCAGTTTCTCCCTTTTTACCCCCCACGCCTGAACGCTGCAGAAGGAAGAACCACAGGAGGAGGCTAATCAGCCGGTAAAAACGTAACAAGGATACATCCCAATAGGGTGATCGCAGGCACAATGATTGAAACAAAATATTAATTTTAAAAAAATTAAGATTGAGACCGAAGCAGTCATCTAAGAGCCATTCACCAGATGCCATCTCGTTTGGACAGAAGAGAACTGCCGAGACCGAGATTTGGTTTTCCCATAACAAGTACCATAGCTATATTACCTCTGTGCAGATGGGGCGGGAGTGCACACCACCATGCTTGTTGAGGCAGTGCGTGGCCACTGTGTTGTCCATCAGGGTGTGGACATGCTTCCCTCAGAAAGAAGGGGCAAAAGCCCTCTGGGATAACCTGATGGCGCGCAATTCCAGCCTATTGATGTGCCACTTGGCTTCTGATGGAGACAAGAGGCGGCTCACCTGCAAATCCTAGCAGTACCCTCTATATATACGACGCTTGATGTCACTTGGGAGCCGACGATCGACAGCAGGATAAGACGGATCGGCGGCCCAGTCAAGGTCCACTAGGCCCCCTGGCAAAAAAAGATTCTGACCAGCAGATGATGGATAGCGATCAAGATGAGGAATCTGCAGGAGAAAAGCAATACATTGAAAGTATGCTTAGATTACACACAAACTAGCCAAAGCCAACAGCGCTGTTGCCTGTGCCATCAGCGTTTGGTTATCTAGCATCTTCAGTTGGACGTTCCCCCATTCCTCCAGAGTGGGGGATTGGCTGGAAAAGGTACCTCTTTTTTCCACTCAGGCGAACCTCTGGAGAAGTGGCTCTTCTTCTTTGAAGAAGACAAATGCTGATGCGAGGAGCCACTTGGAGTGTGGGACCTCTTCCAATCCTTCCTCCTCTTCTTCCCTTTTTCTTAGATAGGAGCCACCCGATCTTCAGTGCGCTGATCCGCACTTTGCGACCTTAACCGAGATCGCAGAGCCTCACCCTTTGCCTTATGGACAAAGGTGAAAGTCTTTGCCGCCATTTCCTGTAGGTCCTTAGGGTGCATGGATTGTCAAGACCCACAGTCCTGTGTGCACCGCCCAAGCAGTATAGGCAGATCCAAGGCCGACATTTGTCGGCTCCAATCAGAACACAGCTGAAAACTCAGAGGCCTTAGACGGATTAGGCATGACATTGCAAGAACAATTCTTCAAGCTTGACAAGCGTGTTCCTGATTAACGAAAAAGATTGTGCATAAAAAAGGAACTAAGGTCCTGGGTTATGGCGCTGCTGTACATATATACTGGCCCTGATGTCATGTCCAAGGCGTGGCGAGTAGAGGCATCAGATGGAGCCAATGCAGATTCAGGCTGCGTACCATGGCTGCAGAAAAGTTGCCAGAGAACATCTGAACTGGGATATGGATACCACAGAAGAGTACTCCTTGCGAGGAAACACAATCCATTAGAATTTGGAATACAGCCATTTCTTAATTTCACAGACATTTCTGTTGGTTACTTCACTGGCTTGGACTTTCACTAACTGTCATTAAAATGTTTAAAATGAGAAACTTTGGGCTAAACTTTAAACATCTTTGGGGTCCAAGACTGTCAGCTAGCCTCCTTGCAAGTGGTATGTTTCTACTTTGTCTTAAGAGTTGTGAACTGGAACCCAATGCTTGGAAGCCTGTTAGAGCAAGGCATGGTATCTGTGGTGCCAAATGCAATCAATCTCCCACAGAAGGAAGCTTCAGACTTGAGAGATTTCTGAAGAGACTAGTAGAATAGTTCTTTGAAGAACCAAAGTGTGTCTGAGACCCAATATGAGAACATCATGAATATGTAGGAAACCTGAGGCAGTCAACATGTACAAGTCTTTCCCAGTGCCTACAAAAAAATGGTCGACAGACACAAATGCTTCCATCAGAGTTCATCACATTCTACTTGTTCCGGACTAGACAAATCTTTAAAATCCTGCCAGACCTACATGTAGAGTAATTTAGTTTATCTACTCGACCTAAGAAAAAATAACTCAACCCATTAACTTGATGGCATAATTTTTGTATTGGTAAATCCTTGGTAGCACATGAGGAAACTTTACCACCAATGTTAATATGCCTTTTCAATGTACTCCTGGACACATTTCGGACAATTCCCTAGATAACACAAAGAGTTCAAGATCCTCAAACTTGAAGCACCATTAGCCGAGGCTAATATGAACATTGCAATACATTTAGGTGACAGGCTTAGCATTTGCTATAGCTTGTTGGTTCGAATTAGGATTAGTATATGTGTAAAAGTTAACATTTGAGTTAAAGTTAAGATAAATGATCCATAACAATGAGTGTGAATTTGTGTCTGGACTTAAGCAAAATTAGCATAAAATAGTACAGAATGTTGCTAGAAAGAATATGGTTGGCTACAAACTGATGCAGAATTAGATCAATATGAGTAACAGTTCATATGTCTATTTAAAGAGTTAATCCCGTGTACCCCACAATGAAGCTGCTCACTAATGGCCAGTGTCTTATTGTACAACAGCGGTGGCACAGGCATGCAGAAGGGGCTAGAGGTCGCTGACTACTGTTGAATCAATATGCACACATGAAAATGAATGAGCAGGGACGTTTATGGTAATGAATGAGCTGGGAGTCCACCATCTCCAAGCTAACTATCCTTAAAGGCAAAAATTACACACATCAATTTTGTAGCTTATCAGTAGGTAACTCATCTGCCCCTTTCCCAGGGGAGTCGATGGATGTGTTGTGGCCCTAACCACATGCACCAGGCTATATTGAGCTGGCTCTCTCACCCAGCCTCTCACTTCTGATATGTCCTGTCAGGAATGTACAACAAAGAGCACATATTTCCAAGCTTTGTGTTGGCCTTGCAAAGTCCTTAACACTTGCTCTGATTTCTTTGAGTCTCTCTATGGTGCAGTACTTCCAATGGAAGCTCAACTATTCTCCGTTCTGGGTCCCAACAATCAACCTGGAGTGGATGGTCCAGGGCTTACTGCTGAAGCAGTTTAGCTTGGAAAAAGAAGCCGAGCTTGATGCTGAAAAAGAGAGTGAACATTTCAGCTAGGAAGCTGAGATTGTCACTCTGCCTCACTCAGAGTCTGGCCCGTCCCACCTGGACTGCTGCCAGCAGCTGTGTCCAGAAAGCCTTTGTCTTTCATTAACACATCATCCTCCCCACCCAGATCCAAACCCCCTTCAACCTCTCCCCGTGCCATGCCTCATCAAAGGGCCATTAAATAACTCTGTTACGGACAATATTTTCATTTTCAACCCCAGGCAAAGCTACTCTTGTATTTATTTATTATATACAGTATTTATATAGCTTTTTTATCCAAAGCATTGTACAAGTATTTAAATGGTATAAAAATCAGTTAAATGACAAAAGATGAACAACGGAATATCCCATATGACGTAAGAAAAAAAGTTACAACTTAAGTGGCAGCATCTTGGGAAAAGCAGAGCGAAGAACCCAAGGAGGGTAAGACAAGCAAACCGAAAAATAGAAACAGCCAGAGGCCAAAGCATGAACACATTTGAAAACCAAACAAAGAAACTGATACTCAGATCTCAATTTAATAGGCAGCCAATGCAATAAAGACAAATGAGGAGAAATACTAGAGAAAAAATTCAGGCCAATCCAAATTGTCACAAAGCAATCCAAATCAGAACAAATGTGCATAGTTAGGATGACCCATATATGAAGAACAATAGTTAAGGTGTCATAAAAAAAGGGTTTGTAACACAAATTTAGAGGAAGCAAAAGTTAACAAGTGACTGATTTTCATGATCTTGAAAATATGAAAAAAAAAAAGACTGAACTAAGGAAGCAATCTATGCCTGTAGAGAAAAAGAACAATCAAAGATAAAGCCCAAATTACCAGATTGGTGCCAAAAGGAAGTTGAAGAAAAAGGAAATGAAAGGAGAGAAAATAAATGGGAAAGCAGGAAAAAGTAAAAATTCAGTTTTCTTTAGGATTGAGACAAAGAAACTAGGAGAACATGAAAGAAGTAACGGCTGCAGGAGAAGCTGATAAACGCTGAGGATAGAATCATTAAATGATAGAAAACTTTAGTATCATTAGCATAAAAAGTGACCTGAAACCCGTCTTCTAAAATCAAAGCAGCAAGGTGTGAGGTGTAGAGAGTGAAAAAAGAGAATGCAAGAGAGCCCATGGCAACGTCACAGGAAATTGGATAAGAATGTGACAAAGAATCCCTTCAAAGAAACAATAAACGATCATGTAAATAACAAGAAAATCACTGCACGCTCGAACCAGAAATCCCCAAGGATAATAGACTAAAAAGCAAAGTAGGATGAGAAGCAGCACTAAGATCTAAGAAAACTAAAATAGATGAAAACTTAAGATGACAAGCATGAAGAATAAAATTAGAGAGATAAAATAACTGTAGAGGAGCAGCTGAGTGCCTCTGCAGGAAGTCCCACCCCTATTTTGCCTATATGTTGGAAACCGGAAATAGCGACATGTGCAACACCAGTAATGGTACCTATACTATGAAGAGCCTTTGAGACAAGGTAGCCACTGAGAAAACCCTATATGATGTATGCCCAAAGAGATGACGGTCTTCAGGGGGAGATGCCCGAAGAAGTGTGAAGATCTGAAAAGAGAGGCTGGTGACGTCACAAGAAATGAGTGTGATGCACTGAGAAGGATAACCAGAGAAGAGAAGGCATAGGGCCTTATTACACATTGTGCGGTAAGGGAATAACGATACCGCTAAGGGATTACCGGTACCGCTAAATTCCCTAGCCAATTACGACCCGGACTTGCCGCTATTAGCGGAACCGGTAAGTCCGTTGCCACCAATAGCAGCAAGTCCGTGGGCGCGTGACCCCCAAGTCGGAAATAGTGGCATGGCGCTAATAGCACGCCATTACAAGCCATGCGGACATGGCAATATCGGCATGGTAAAGACCCAAAAACCCCTTACCGGCATGGCGCTAATACCGGCATCGCAAACCACCCGTTAAGAGACCTGAGCAGTGTTCCCACCTGCCACAGGTGGACACAATCAGCACAGGTGGAGGCAATGGAGACTGGCAGCACAAAAGAGCACACCACACCCCTTCCCACACCCCTTCCCACACCAATACTAGCAGCATTACATGGGCTGGAGGACATGATTGCAGTGCAGCACCAACAAGACCACCATGACAAGACAGAGCTCATCATCTTAGGTACACCTGCTAATATCAACAAACTAGGACTTGAATATGCCGAATTCAACATAGATGGCAATCTCATCAGAGTATCCAGGGAAGTAAAAACCCTTGGCTTTTATCTGGATGCCACTATGTCATTCACTAAACAGGTCAACTCACTAGCATCTACCACTGCGTACACTTGCAAATTAATAAGGGCAGGCAGACCATTCCTATCCAATGACAGCTGCCTGATCCTGGCAAGAGCACTCATACTATCTAGGCTTGATTATTGTAATGCCCTCTATAGCGGTGCTAACAAAGCCATTATCCACAGGCTCCAAATCTTACAAAACAATGCCTTGAGAGCTGCCCTCGGCATTAACAAGAGAGATCATATATCAACCACTAGACGCCAACAGAAATGGCTCTCTACAGACAACAAAATCAAACTAAAGTTGGCCTCCCTAACCCATAAAGCCCTCAACAATGCCGCCCCCAGTTATCTGATGGACAAGGTAAAGAGAAAGTCCTCCATCCGACAAACAAGAACTATCAATTCCAACCATCTGATAATCCCCAGATTCAAACTCTCCACCATTGGTGGGAACAGTTTCCCGGTGAAAGCTGCCACGCTCTGGAACTCTCTGCCACACAACCTAAGAGCTGACCAACCATACTTGCACTTTAGAAGACACCTCATCAGTCACCTTAACTCCAATAACCCTTGTATTTAGCTGCACTTTCTACACCTATGTATAGATAGTGATACTTTTGTTCGTGATTCTGCCCTCGCCTCTAACAGCCCTGCACACATCTGTACACTTACCTCCTGTATAGATATTGACTTTTTACGTTTGAAGATTTGTATACCTCTTATTCCTGTAATCCTGAATATTTTTTTCTCAGGATTACCCGCCTCTAACAGCCCTGTACATATCTGTATATTTACCCCTGCATAGATATTGACTTTGTATGTATGAAGATTTGTATATTTCTTATTCCTGTAATTCTGATTATTTTTATTACTACTTCAAAGTGTATATTTCTGCAACATTGTAAGCTTCGAATTATCTTGTGCCTGCGCCCTGTTGCCCCTGGGTAAGGTGCGCCATACAAATAAATAAACAAACAAACAAACAAACAAACAACAACAGGCAGCACAGAGGAGAGGCAGGAGCAGGAGGAGGGCAAGACAGGCGCAGCAAGCACCACCAGGGCACCCAGAAATACCACAGAGGCAGCCACCAATCCCCAGGATCCAAGCCATTCCATTTAACCTAACACCTGAGCAGATACATACCCTGTACCGTCTGGACCGGGATACCATCATCAGCATCGTGGATAAGATACATGACGACATTGTGAGCCTCATAGACATCAGCACTGCAATCCCCCCCCCCCCTCTACTGAAGGTGGTGACTGTGCTCCACTTCCTGGCCACAGGCTCCTAGCAGCATACTGTGGGGGCAGATGCATGGCATCTCACAACCAGTATTCTCACGCACGCTGAACCAGGTACTCAATGCCCTCCTGAAGCTTGCACATGAACACATATTCCTGCCACAGACTGCCCGGGAGATCGCAAACACCAAATTTGCCTTCTATTCACTGGCAGGCATCCCAAGTCGCATCAGGGCCATCGACTGTACCCATGTGGAATTGGTGGTCCCACATCACAATGAAGTAGTCTACCGAAACAGAAAACAATTCCACTCCATCATTGTCAAAATGGCATGTGACGCAAACAAGATAATCACACGTTGTTGTGCCAGATATCCAGGATCAACCCATGATTCAATGGTCCTGCAGAACTCAACCATACCACGCAACATGGAGCGACAAGCCAGACAACGATCGTGGCAACTTGGTGAGTAGCAGGGCATGCACATGGTGGTGTGATTGGAGGGGGGGGGGATACATACTCCAACTGGGTGTTGACTGTCGTGCGTAGGACAAACTGACATACAGATGTACGCCAATGTCCATCAGGGAAGGCCACAATGTACTTGAGAAGACCCCACATGCAATTTGAAGCTGCACAACATTGAAAACGATCCATGTTTCAAAAGATTACACATCCATCCACGCCCACATTGCACATCATGCCACACCACATAATACACAAATCAGCAACATGCCGTCAAGACAGTCATACAGAATTCGGGCAGCACAACATCAATACAGCAATGTGCCCTTGAATGCATGCAAAGGGATCACCCCTAGCCATAGCATCGAACCACACACCTATAGCACCACTGAAGTGATGCTTCACAGCATGGCAATGTCGGAATGGCAGTACACTGGCAGTGTGGTACTATATTTGCCTGGGCCCAGGGACACCTGAGACCTGGCCTCACCCAGGACATTTCTATTACTGTCGGAGGCATGATTCGGGCATGTCCACTTGCATGGTCGAGCTCAGCTTTGCACATTACAGTCACGCAGATCATCTGCATGCATGCTGGTAGTTGTGATTTCCAATCACAATGCAAAGACGATTTGTGTGACATGTACAGGCCGCACCAGAGGTGACCGGTAACAGGTACCCATTCTTCACTCCATACAGACAACGCCGGCTATCCCCTGAAGAGGTGGCTCCTAACCCCTGCACGGAACCCACAGAACCAGCAGGAAGAGGACTACAATATTGCACATACCCGTACCCGTGTCGTGATAGAGCAGGCATTTGGCCTTTCGAAGACACAGCTCTGGTGCCTAAGTGGGCCGGGTGAGGCTCTCCTGTACGGCCTTGACAAGGTGCCGAAGATAACCATGGCATGTGTAATGCAGCACAAAATGTGCATCAGAAGGAATGTGCCTATGCCACCTGACATTGACATGCAACCACCAGATGAGGATGATGTTGATGGGGATGAGGATGGGTGAAATGGTCCGCCAGGACATGCAAGAGGCAATGGCCAGGAGGGACACGATGTGCGTCAGCATCTGATGTATCAAATTTTATGAGATACAAGGGAGAACTATTATGGATGGAGATGGGTATTGTTGCCTTGATGCATGTGGTGAGGCCCACAAAGGACCCTCTCCCCAATAAAGTACACATACACAATGATGAAGACCAAGCCTGCGTTTCAACTTCTCAACAGTGTATTGTGATCAGAATGTGAACAAAAAGTGCATGGCCCCAACTGTGCAAACGACCTTTCCCCAATCCCCCAACAACACTCCCAAAAACACCCTTTCCCCCCTCCCCCACAACACTCCCAAAAACACCCTTTCCCCCCTGCCCCCACAACACCCCCATGTGAGCCTTATAGTGTGTACGTGTGCTGCTCCACATGTGCCACCTAGTCCTTGCTGGCCCTAATCCTCAGTGCCTCCTCTGCCATTGTGTGGTTGGAATGTTGTGCGCCTCATGTTGCGCAGAGAGCGGCGCAGGGGGCTTGTTTGCCGGGAACTCGCAGAGGAGGAGATGCCCGGTTGATCCTGTGTTGGGGGTGGGTATTGGCGCTCAATGGCGTCCGCAAAAGGTGTCATGGCCTGCCTGAGTTGGGCCATTTCCTCGCAAATCCTGTTTGTGCAGGCCTCCATGCCCTCCCTTGTCTGGCTTGCATACATACTGAGGTCATCCCTCAGACGGGCTGCCTCGGCCACATGCTGCCCAACCAGCGCAGTGATTTCTACCTGCCTCTGGCTGATGGTTGCAAGGTCATGTTGCGTGCTACGAGCTGTTGGGGTGGCTGCTGCGCCCTGGTCCATGCCTCTGGCATCAGGTGAGGACACCTGAGGGCTCCATGTCCCTTCCACGGTGTGGGTGGCTGATCCTCCATGGCTACCTGATCCTGATGATGGCCTTGGGCTTGGCTCAATGGACCGTGTTGGGCTGGGGGCCTGGCTTCGATCCAGAACGTCAATTGCCTCCTCCTCGTCCGAAAGCGGTGCGGTGGCTGCTGCCTGCCAGTTGAACTGGTGGCAGCAGAGTGCGTGCCCTCTGTGCTGGTTTCACATGTAATGGGACACACTGCCGTGGGTGCAACATTAGCAGCAGCCGTGGGCTCAGGCTGCGTAGAACTGGTGCTCTTGCTGCCTTTGGCCCTCTGCTGCTGAACACTCCTCCCGGTTCCCCTTGAGGTGGTGGCGGTGTCCCCTGTCTCATCTCTCCTGGGCTTTTTCGTTGCTGGGGGAGCAGGTGTCGCAGTGCGTGGGTCTTCAGTGTCTATCTGTGATCCTGTAGGGGTCAAAAACAGGGAATATCATCGTTTACGGTTCTACGTGCCTTATGCAGAATCTTTACGTCATGCCGCTCTATGCATTGGGGCCTCTTTATTTTGGATTCTGGTAATGGGGATGTCGGGTGGGTCATGCATGAATGGGTCTGTGTTGCACGTGTATGTGGTGATGCATGCATGTATGTTTGAGGCTGGATGCATGGCCTGATTATGGACACATATTTGGGGGGCCCCTCACCCTTCACTGTGCATTGTTTGATGTATACACTCACCTCCATCGGATGAAGTGGCCACACCATGCTCCATGTCTCCAACACCCTCTACGGATTCCACACCAATTGTGGAGGCGCAGGTCTCCTCCCACTCCCGGAGTTTCATAGGGGAATCGGCACCACCTCCTGTGCCCATTGCCAGCTTGCGATTCACTGACAGTATGTTTCTGACACGGACCCAGAGGTCGTCCCACCTCTTACGGCAGTCCTTGACTGTGCGGGTGGTGGTGCCCAACGCACTGACTTTGTGGGCAACCTCTGCCCAGATGGCCTTTTTCTTGAGGAGGGTCTCATTGCTGAAGACTACATTGGCATTTGCCGCAAGTGTCTCAGTAAGCATGATCAGCTCCTCATTGCTGAATTTTTCTTTTCCCTGGCGATCAGCAGCTTTTTTGACGGCCTTGGGCATCTTCGGGCTATCCGGGATGAATTTGTGTTCGAGTTTCCTGGAAAGAGGTCCTGGATGCAGAGGATGGCAAAGGATTGTGTTTTTAAAGATGGCCGCCGTGCTCTTTCCCGTTCCTGTGCAATGATGCTATTTCCGGTTCCGCATTTTAACGGTGACCGCTAATGGCGGTGACCGTTAATAGCGGTGACCACAATTTGCATGTAGCGTGAGGGCGGAGGTGCTATCAGCACTTTAGTCGAAGCCGGTAAGGGACTTTTTGGGGACTTTTACGGTATTGCGGTAGGGACATTACCGGCATGGCGCTATGCTCGTGTCCGCGTACTCGTAATGGTACGCAATTACCGGCCTTTCGCGAGGGCGGAAATGCTACAGCGCCATGCTGGTAAATGCTGATTTTTACCACACAACGTGTAATGAGGCCCATAGACCTTATAGAATCGGATGGTGAAGTAAGAAATCGAGAAGACATTCATGTGCCGAATGAAGAATGCACATTTGAAGAAGCACTGCAGAAAATGCAAGTAGTTTTATAACTGTACAGATGCCATACCGCAAGTAGACTAAGTAATCATGAAGGCTGGCTATATGTAGTGAATAGACTATATAGATATATGTAGAATCTGGACATTTGATGTCACAATTTTAGTAAGCTCAACCCGTGGAGAATGGAGGATTGATAGCTGTGCAAAGAAATAAGGTGAGGCTGCAAGATGGACCAAAGGAAGACTGCTTGGCCTGGTGTCAAAGGCTAAAGCAGACAAAACTGGTTATCAGTACTTGAAGAACAGTGAATGTGAGACGCTGCAGCATCCATTTCTTTATTCAAGACAATTAAATGCCATAAGATGGGCCGATTGACGTCTCCTGCCACGTCAGTCTAAGATGGAAATGGAAGTGGGCATGTAGTCCTGAACCTTGATAAGAACGTGCTCACACTCTCTTATATTCCCAGAGAAGGAAAGCGACTACAAGGCTATGTTCAAAGAAAATCTAAATGGAAGAAGGCATGAGAGATGTTGGGCTAATTGGGGGGGGTACGGTCAAGTCCACCCACCGGCACCTGGGGTACCAGCTTACGTGCTACTAGAGAATCGAATGTTCCGGAAGGGTACAAGCGTGCCAACCAATTGTAGAGGGCCTTATAACGAGGGGCCTTATAGTTTGAGAGCCAATGAGATATTGTGTTTCTAATCACTGTTGAAGGTGACTTGCACTAAGGGAGGGCCATAAATTGCCCACCTGACTATAGATACCCAATCTCAGTCCAATCCCTTATAGAAAGTATACTTAGATACTCCTCTTAGTCCTATCACAATCCCCATAGGTTTTCATAGCTTGCAGCGTAGTATGACATCACATATGATGATTTTTTTGCTATAAAAGTACAGTTTTTTCATGAAATGCATTGAAACCATGCTGTGAGACGTCCTTTGATGTCCGTTGTACTCCCTGTTTTAGACAATTGAGAATAAAACAGACATTTTGCCAACTTCCTGAGTTGGTCTTCTTATTTGGTGTGAGTTATTCTCCATTCCATCCATCCTACGATGTGTTACCTTAATTAAAAGGACCATAAGGGTTCACTGGGTAGCATGTCGGATGGTTTGGTAGCAAGACCAGTAGGACTCCAGTATTTCGGACGATTGGGAACCCTCTATACCATCTAGCCGGAAGATTGTAAGGTTTCTTGTGGAGAGCGGCTGTTAGGCAGAAACCTGTGCAGTTCACTCTGGGACCACTGCAAAAGATTTAAGACTACAGGTGTTTGGCAGTAAACCCACTTGGTAGCAGTCTGTACCACACAGACTCACTTGGTAGCTGTGGCTGAGCAGTCAGACTTCCCTCAAGAAGAGTTAGGCAGTATACAGAGTATTCACCGTAGGTCAAAAGAGCACAGTAGAACAAGTAAACACTGACCAGAGCTTGGTGTAAAAGAGATATAATTATTTATTTAAAACCACATCTAGTAAAACACACAGGCACTAATGTTAAGCAGTTCAAAAACACGGTCACTAAAAGATATACACTCCCTTAAAAGAATATTAGACAATTCTTAAGTAAAGCCCCACTTATTTTCAGACAGCGTGAGCGCTTAACGCAGATGGCACTCTAATAATTCGTTTTAAAAAGGGAGAGAAAAGCAGGGTATAATTTGAAACAGATCCCAACACGTTCACAAGAACACAACAAGAGAGGAAGGCAAAGTAAACCGTGAAGTTAGAGTTCAGAAGGCCGGATCCACTTTAAGAGGATTAGAACGAAATGTGTCCAAGGTCACACGGTTGCAATGCACAAAAGTCTTGAAAAGGTTCAAAAAGAGTTGGACCAAAGAAAGGGACCAGTTAGATGGTCAAGGCGGCCAGCCCAGTCCAGAAAGTTAAGGGATTATTATTACCTTGTAGCAATCTTTAGAAAGGGAGGCCTGGCGGACACGGTACCTTAAAGTGGTGAGAATACTCCAGCAGGGGCAGTTGTTCCTGGCAGCGGATGCAAGTCGGTGCTTCGTCCGGGGGAAGAGAGGATCTCGTCGGGGAGGAAGACAGGAGTCCATTGCACTGCCAGGGAAGAAACCAGCCGCGGAGTTCTCAGGTAAAAGGAGCGGTCCTTTTATTCACGGTCCAGTGGTAAGTGGCTATCCGGTTGCCGGGGTGCTTGGCACGGGCAATTCGACCACAAGACGTCCTGGGATGAGAGGAAAAGAAGGTAAACTGGTTGTGCCCACCAGTCAGGGGAAGAAGCCTCTCCAGCCGGGAGATCTTCTCTGTCGTCGGGAAGTGGTGAGTCGGTTCCGCAGGGCTCCACCGGTGGTGTCGTCGTGGTAGGTCAGCTCAGCTTCTCCCTCGTCGGATTCTCAGGTCCTGTGGCGACTTCTGAAGTTCCAGTCCCCAAAGCCCTGCTTTTATGCAGCACACCCCCATTCACTCAGCCTAGCTGTCAATCAAACATGCTAAGTGGTGAGTCGGCCGGCTCCCCACTTGGGCCAATCACACAAGAGTGCGACTTGAGTTACCAAGGTAACTCAGTCCAGGGTGCCTAAACCCCCTCCCACGCCCCCTGTGGTACCCAGGCAGAGTGGCACCACTTTTGGAGGCTTCTGTGGAGAAGCCCGCCAAAAAAGTGGAACAAAGGGCTCGACTTGGGTTGGAGTCACAGAAGAGAACACAAACGCCGTTTTAGAATCGAGTCCTGGCAAAAAATACCAACCGGCGAATTAATATTAATTAAATAAACCGGCGGTATGTTCGAGGCTATGAGAATTAAATAATTAAAGTTGGTAGCCTCGAACAATGGGAAAATCCCATAGGGATATATTCGCGGTCGAATATAAAAAGTAGTATCCACTGCCACCAGCCAAAACTCGATCAGGGGGGACGGAGACGTGCCCCCTCGACTAACAGACCCCGGGGCAATCGAATTGCCCCGACCAGTACGTCCAAAATATGATGGTTTGTACCGGTTTCTGTTAATAATTTGGGACTAGTAAAGCCAATGGTGACTTTACATGCCCTGGGAGACAGTAGTCAGTCCCAGGGTATGGAGTCTATGGTGGGGTGTCACTATGACACCTCTGTGTCACTGCACGGAGGGTGCGGTGTAGCACACATAGTAAAAACACATGAGACCCTATGGAGTAAAGGACCCCATAGCCCATAAAACACATTAACAGTGAAAGGAACACCATAAATCATGTCCAAGAGTGGGAGAAAAAGAGTCTCACTCTTGGCAGGAGAAAATACCAAACTCCAGAAAGCCAGCAAAGCTGCTGGGGGACTCACTAGGTTAGGAAATTCAGCCTAAAGAGAGAATTCTCCCCAACAGCGGCCGATATCGAATTCTTGCAAGAAAATCGAGATGGTGGGACAGGTCCCTCTTTGACAAAGGCGAAAGTGGTTGATTGGAGGGGGGAGTCGATACCGAAGGCCAGGAGCTAAACGAGCGAATGGTGAGTAGATTAAGGGGAATGGAAAACTGAGGGAATGGGATTGTGGTAGTTTAAAAGTAACAGGGAAAAGTAACAGGTCATTTTGAAAAAGTAATGGGAAAAGTAACGAGTGATTTTTTTATGTGTAAATAAGAGAGGGAAAGCCTGAAGTCCTAACCTAAGGGTTTAGAAGGAATTGTCATACGCTTCAGTCGAAGTAAACTAGGCTACGTATTGGGCAGGTCCATATAAGATGACAATTCAAATCTTGTGATCAGGGTATTATTAGGGGTGAAGACAAAAGGAGTGATCACTGAGGATAAATGTGAATCGTCAACTAGTCTGTTTGTGTTTGTGGTAAATGAAGGTGTTGAAGAGCGACAATTGTGTAAGGAGAATTGAGAAAAGGTCAAGGAGACATAGCGTCTATCTAGAGAAACTGTCAGTACTGACTCAGAGGTAGACTGAGCTTATTAAAAAACAGGTTTTGAGAGGTGATTGTTGAAGCGCGCTCATATTTGTTTTCATAAAAAGTATTTTTGTAAACACTGGTAAGTATTGACAGTCAATTGAGACTTGTCACAATGGTAAATATTACTCCTCTGATGCATTTATATAAGACATTGCCAAAACACAAGCCCAAGCTCAAGCAGTACAGTGCAGAGAGGGTGAAAGGCACGGGAGATCAGATGTTCATGCCATGGCCACAAGGGGGAACATTGTTGAAAGCAGTATTGCAATACATGACAACATACTTGTATTCTGCGTACACAGGAAAGGAATTGGAGAAAAGGTGAGCTATTTCAGAGCTTAGAAAGATGTACCAGGAAGAGAGAGAGGTTCCGCCACCTGAGGAATGGATGCTTAACCAGTGTAAAGAGGAAGGTGTCGAGCCTTCTGCTCACCTTGCCTCATCTGAGGTAAAAAGCGATAGCACAGAAGATGTGGTATTGTATCCATTAAAGGAACTGAAAGAGGCGACGGGATATAGTAATCGATATACGAACCGCCTGCTTATAGTAGTGACGATATTCCAGAGGAGACTAAGAGGAAAGAGGAGATCTTTAAGGCCTCACAGAATAGGGAAGAGAAAAGCGAGCGATCAAATGTATTGACAGAGATAGAACGAGAGATCAAGAGATAGAAAGGAGAGAAGGATAAAGCTGACGAAGTACCGCTCGTACAGAACAAATGGATTGGAGGACAGATATTACTCAAGCTAGATGGGAAACGCATTGAGAAAGTTAGGCAAAGGGAAGATCAAGGCGAACAGCATAGGAAAGACAGGGAACGAGAAAAGAGATTGAAAGAAGATGAGCATAAAAGAAAGAGCAGACAGCGGCGAGAACAAGATGTATCCGGAGGAACAACAAAAGAAAGAAGAAAGGGCAGAGGAGCAAAGGAAATATGACAACAGACAGAGCAAGAGAAGAACGTGATAAGCAATAAAGGAAGAGAGAAGAGGAGAAAGCGCCGAAATTAAGAGAAAGAAGAATACAAAGATGAAGAGAAGACAAAAAAAAGAGCAGGGTTAAGGAGCGACAAGATAAGAAAGGAAGCAGAAAGAGTTTAATGGGAAGCAAGTAAGCGAAGAGAAGTAGATGAAGAATTAGAACAAAAAAATGAGACGACGGGAACACAATATTGATTGCATTCAAAAAGAATGAATGGAGCCAAGTTCAGTAATACAATGGAGGAGTATAGAAGAGTTCCTCCAGTTACAGTGAGCAACGGCAGGGCCATCTAGAGTGGCCCTAGAAAAGGACTTCGATGTAGGGAGCCTCAGAGATAGGATTGATAAAGCCTATAAGGATTTAAGAGAAGGTGGTAAATCGGGAAGCTGAGGGAAGGGAGACCAAACCTTAGTCTTCCAATCACAAAGCAGATACAATAATCCATTCAGTCTTGAGCATAGAGCCTTGTCTTTAAGTATACTGACCTTAGACAAGGTTGAAGGGGATGCGAGTCACACTAGTTGGGGACTAGATACGTCAGACGAGGAGAGAGAATCCTTCCATGGGGAAGATGGAGGAAGTGCATGTGCCCCTGAGGGAGGCATACAGGCAGACAAGGAAGTAAGATGGTCTGATCTAGAGCAACCTAAAGAAAGAACCCCAAATCCTATAGCATATCCAGAGCACCCTAAAGAACGATCGTATAGCAAGAAGAGAGAATCACCGCCATATGTAAACAGGTTAAGGTCATTGCCAGGATAAGGCGATCAGGAACCATTGTCCCCACTATAGATAGGCAAAAGATGGGGGCCGATTGCGAATGAAGATTTACGCAGTTTCTCTTATTGGGGGGGGCAACATCTCAGTATATTGCATGGAGGCAGATGAATAAGGATCATTTATGGTGCAAACTCCCCAGTTTAACGGCAGGTGCGGGAAAATGGATTTATGAATAAGAAAAAAGGACAGAAGGAAATACCTTAGTAATATGAGATATTAAGGGTCTCCTAGCAGCTATTCTTGGGGAAAGAGCTGATGACATTTGGGCGAGAGCAGGCTATTCAAGCGTCACGGCACAAAAAACAGTGCACGATAGAGCGCCATTTAATAATTGTAGGGCAGATGTCTGGAGAGCTCTCAGAGTACAGTATCCCAATGTATAAGACATGGGTGCGACTATAATACGTAAAATGAATGAGATTGAGGATCTGCTTGCTTACATTCAGGAACACTGGACTCTTGAAACGCGAGAGCTGTGGGGAAAAACAGTGGCAATATTTTATCACATTTTATGCCAATGATTGCCTGAGCAGGTACACAGGCAACTCAAGAAGCAAATGGGAATGGAAGCAAAGCCATGGGCTGAAATACAGTTGACTATAGTGCATTACTGTCGGCAGTTACAGGAGAAAAACAGGAAGAAAGACGATGCTAGAAAACTTGAAGAGACCAAGTTAGTTCATAAGAATTTGTCAAAATATGCCATAGAATGGGCGGTATTGACAAGCGGAGAAGGACTAGGAGTACAGCAAGCAGTGAGTACATTGCAGGTGAATAATCAGCACCTGATGGACCAAGGAGGGAGCAGGTTTGTAACACCAGGTAGGGGCATGGGCTACAGAGGAAGGGGTGGATTTCAAAACACTCAAAATGGGTTTCAGAATGTGCAGAATGAGAATCGGAGTGCGCAAGGAGGATTCAACCAAGGGGGACTAGTCAGACAGGGTGCTCCTATATGTTGGACATGTGGGTTGACAGGGCACAATGTAAGCTTATGCAGACGCCAAGGGTATGTACAAAATGGCCAGTTCTCAAGAGGGGGGGGAGCTTATCCTCCAGCATATAGCTCACAAGCTAGGGAAGCATAAGCCCAAGATCAGACAATGTATCATGTCCAAATGCTGCAAATGCAACAGGCACCAACCACCACAAACACCATTGAATCCTCTGCAAGGGCAGTCGCAGCACACCTCCATGCAGATACAGCACAATGCAAACACAGGACAATTACTGGCACATAGGATAGGAGGTGTTGTTGTGGTGGGAGGAAATCCTTTTACAGGTGCAGGGGTATGCATGCAGCCACAATAGGACAGCTCACAGGACAATTTGATGTGTTCAGTACTATCTGTGACACCAGATCCCCCCTCACCCCCCAAGAGGAACCAAGGGTTGATGTGACGATAGGAGGCAAATCTATTTTGTTTTTAGTAAACACTGGTGCGACTCGTTCATGTATATGAGAGGAAAAATATTCAGTGTCGGGAAATGCCATGAATGCTCAAGGATTCTCTGGAGCTACAAGTCGAGTTACTTTTACTGATAAATAACCAGTCTCTATAGGAGAACGTGAATGTGACATGTCTGTACCACTGTTGTATTCACGGCAGACACCAGTTAATAGACTTAATGACAAACTTAACATGATAATTTCTTTTACTGACAAAGGTACAGTGTGATCCAATCCTGGGATACACTATATAAATGTGGGCGAATTTATACTGGCATTCATGGGGCAAATGGCTCTGTGAGGTGTGCCGACAGAACCCAAAGTTTTCCTTTATGGGGTGATCATTCTGTTAACATGGCTACCTATCTTAGGGGGGGAAGGACTATAAGGATACCTGATGAATTCTTGTTTAGACCACAGGTACCTATGGACGAAGAGGGGGGACAGACCATCTCCCTAGAGGTAGATGCAGCCATAGTACGAGGGGAAATGGCAATGCTCGAAGGAACGGATGAAGAGGGTAGGCCATGGGGAACAGTGATTGCCATTGGGGAAGGGTGCAGATGGACTGACAGCACTGATGATATGTTTGGAGATGATCCATCAGATGATGCAGTGGTGTTCTTTGTGAGCATTACATATTGGATCAGAATAGAGAAAAGGGAGATCCCACAGAGCATGGCGATAGTGCAGCAGCGTGCAGCATTTTTTGACTAAGACTTTGGAGAAAGTGCCAAGCCTTTTATGGACTACAGGCCCTTATGATGTAGGCCTATTAAAAGGAGTAGGGGAGGTTAAAATAAAGCTGAAACCAGGAGCGATTTTACCTCGAGCAAGACAATACCCAATGTCGAGAGGCAGATGAGGGCATTTTATAGACTGATGGCGCAAGGTATTCTGGTATCGTCTGAATCATTGTGCAATACCGCAAAGTAGCCAGTGAAGAAATCAAAAATAGGGTTGTGGAGATTCATAAAAGACATGAGACCAATTAACCAGATTGTACAGACAGAGTTTCCTTGAGTTCCTAATCCAGCGATGATGCTCTGCAGTATCCCAGTAGAAGCGCCCGTTGCACAATGACTCACAAGATTTGACTTAGTTTACATTCCGTCAAATCCTTCTGAAACATACTAGGCTGCCCAAGCCAAACCTATTCAGCGCCTAGAGTTTAAATTAAATCAACTAACAACAAATGGGGCAGATGGCTTGGGTAAGGTGGTGAAGAGTCACAATGATGCAATAATGACAGTAGATAACAGGAATTCAGGGGCCTCAGTATTAGAAAAGCTTAAGGAACTCCATGAGGAAACACTTGAAGCTACTGAATTGGAGATTGTAATAGACAATGGCCCTCATTACGGGTCCGGCGGTAACCGTGCCAGTAAAACTGTAAGCTTACCGGCACCGTTGTTTCCGGACCAGCAAATTTGTATTGAGGGCCAATTTGTCTGTAATAGATATGGGAACACATACCACACACGTAGAGACTGTAGAAGATTATAAAGAATCAACGTGGCTAAAGCTACAAAGGGGGTAAAACAAAGTTCACTTTAAACTCAACGGAGGTCCCATCAATAGACTCTAATGAATAGGGATTGGGCTAAGGGCATTAGGTCCTCAAATCATAGGCATTTCAGTTGATTTATTTTGATTTATCCCTCCACTGTGACACTTAATTGAGAATTCTCCTTTATGTTGGTTAGACATTTCACTAGATCATGTAGGAGTTGTGTTTATTAGGAACTAGTTTGACATAACCAAGCCAAGGATAACAGGCATGTCATGGAAGATGGGGGAGAATCAGTACTGCGTGTTATCCCTACATCCTCAGGTCAGAGAATGGTCATATAGTCCATCCTGTGGTTACTGAGGTCACTTGTTGATGCTTCAGAACCTCCTCCTTGCTAAATGGGTAATTCTCCCTTTGTCATTATCTCCTTTCCCAACCAGTCTCACCTTTTGGTAACCCTCAATAAAGGTGTCATTCTTCATCCATTATATGTACTAGTGGTCTGATCCTCCATCCTCATGACATGGTTTTCTTAAACTATGCTTGTAAGTAACATTAAGTACTATGAGGCAGCACAGAACTTAGAAGGCGGATCTCACATTCTGATGTCAGGCTGAAATGGCTTGCCGGCTTCTGCCAACATTTTGGCCCACTTTTAATTTAATTTGCATTCAGTGCCAAATAACCACAGGGTCTAGGAGATGGGTGGAGTACTTGGTGCAAGGCACCAGAGCAGGTGGCAAAGTATTTACTACTCTCACTCAACCTATATCTAGCTAGGAAATGCTTGACAGAATCTACCACTGTTGACAAGAGCGAGGATGGCCTGGGGCAAATGAAGGGACTTCCACATTTATCACCTTGAGAGCTCCTCGTTGGCTATAAAGATGGGTAGCCAATGTGACTTTCCCCTTAACATTCTCTCCTCACCCTGGTTCTCATTCTACTTAAGCAACCAGCACCAAGATCCTCAAGATGTAAAAATGGCCAGTCACATGCTGAGTGCTGGAAGGTTCCATTCTCTCCTACGTGATCTTTAAAATTTAGATGAGGCCAGGCTGATAGTGGAATCAAAATACACCAGATTGCTGACAACACCAAATTATATATAAAGATCCCATCAATAAATGACACTAACTCAAATGCCCCCCTTACACTCATCCAATCCAAAATATCCTGGCTAAAACATAGCCTAACAAATACAAAAGCCCAAATCATCTCCAACAATACTAACAGAGCACACATATAGTCACAGCTTTCAGTAATCAACTTTGAAGGTTCCACGCCCTTGATTACAACATGTGCCAAAGTCCCACATCTTCTCCAATAGCAGTTTTCGGGCAACTGTTCAAGCCTTGGTGCGCTGACATCTCTTCCCGCTTACGCAAGGAAAGTCTACTATATCAGAAGTATAGTGCACAAACGCCCACTGGCTGTGTCAAATAATGACACAACGTTAACCATGGATTTGTATGGCTGTAGAAACTCAGGTTAGATGCGTTGCTGATCAACTTCCGTAGGAAGCACATAGCCCAATTGCTATTTTTTGGAGAAAAACTTGCTCCTCGGACATGAATTCATTTTCAAAGAATAGATATGTACCAGTCAGAAAAACAGTCTCTTTTTCTGACATGTGTTTCCCTGCACATTCATGAGAATGCACGGACAAATTATACATTTGTGTTTGCCCTTTTCCATTATCTGCTGCAACATAAAACCTGTCACTTTAGTCATGAGGGATCTGTGGAATCTGTCATCGTTCCATGTAATTTACTCAGGTCGCCCACAATAATTAATGTACTCTTTCCAACTCACTTCTGGCAACAGAGGAGCTGTGATTTATAGAACTGCAGCTATTTGTGACACATTGTCTGCGTAGAAGGAGGACAAAAATGTAAAACTGCGCTTCAGATTTTCAAGGTCAGCCAATGGAAAGCGCCCTGTGCTTCAGTTCTCTTTCCTCCACCCACTGAAATGTGTCACAATGATATAAGAACTAGACATGTTATTGTAGCTTTGCTCTGGAAAAGAACACCCTAGCTATAATAATTGACTCTGAGGAGTCGATTGTGTTTTCAGGAGGCTTGGTCTTCATTTTGCTTCAGTTCATTTAACAAAAATATTCAATGTCTTTTTCATTTGCCAATTATATTGAAGGCAAGATCTCTCCTTGGAGCTATGTGCTTGTGCAAGTAAAAACGACGAGTCTACCGTGTGAAGCTTCACTATGCAGCAACTAAGATAATCACTAACGGATGGAATCCACCATCGTTCTTTATTTTCTTGCCCCCCGAGAAACTGGACCGATATATAATACAAATCTAAGATCGCGCGTTTATATTTTAAAACACCAGACCTTTCATTTCATTAATAAATGTGGCTCTGGAGACAAGGAATTAAATTCAATAAAGTTGTGTAGCAACTATATACAATGGATGCCAAATCGGAATGTGACAATATCCCCACCACTAATTCTCAAAAGTGATGTTTGTTTTACAACAGACCTGTGCGCGTGTTAAACAGACGCAGGTGGCCGCGCAGTGCTGAGAAAGCCTTAAATAGACACAACGGGAACGTTTAGAAAAGGATCGAGCATAGCACCTAAGGACAGATGCCAGCGCTATGTCTGTATGATCCTGTAAATTGTGGGATTGTGCATGGGAGCATTCACAAACACCTAAAGTGCAATGAAATGTAAGAATGGCACAGTCAAACAACAACGTACCAGGGTAACGATGCCACACTTCCTTATAATAGTCAGGTACTCTCAGTGTGAGAAACACACCCGACTCCACATTTTAACACGAGCCCCAGATCTGTGATCCTTAACAGGTAAATAGAAGAAACAGAATGGGGGACGCTGCTGAGCAAGCGATCAGCCATCAAGATGGCAGCCTGAGGCGAGGCGTGGCCGGCGAGCAACGGATGCAGGAGTAATACTCCAGAGCTTCTGCGCCTGACCGCCAATGATCCTGAAATTATCCTTCTTATCACAACACCCAACATATTAAAATAGTGCACCAGGGATCGGACTATCCCCAGCGACTGATGCGAGAGGTGGTGGGCACAAAGTGAGTCCAGGCCCTCTTCTGACCCGGGTAATGGCTGTGGCGAGTGGGCACAACAGCAGCACCAAGATGGCCGCCAACTAACTGATCCAGCCCATGTAAAGGATCCATATCCCAGGCTCTGCCGGCTGAGATCTAACAGCCGGGAACGGATCACAAATGGCAAGGAGACCGGAGGTCATGGAGTGGGCAACCCGGTGCGCTGCCTGGTTCCAGCGCAATATCCTGTCGCAGGCACATCCACAGAGAGGCGATTCCTGCGTTGAAGCACAGTGGAGTGACTGTGGAGAACCTGTGCATCATTGGGCAGGTTCCGGTTGGGACTCGAGGATATTGGCCCGCCAGACTGAACTTGGAACACACTCAAGAAAAGTACAGCAGGCACTATAAACATCAGCGACAGGCTCCACTCCAGGCTCATAGGGGCGCACAAGCTTGGACGTGGTGGGTGAGGCCCCTGGATAGTGTTTTTAGAGGAGAGGCAAAGTCGAATAGCTCCAGAAGACTCCTGGAGGAAGAGTGAGGAAGGGGGATTTCAGGGCACACTCAGCCCTGGTGAAAGAGCACGTCACCCCCTATCTGAGGTGGTTGGGGAGAGACTGACTGCCTGCCAAACCCAGGCGCTCCCGGCCACATACAGGGACTATAAGCATATCGCCCCTCCTGTCCCTTGGGGGAAAAAGAAACTGGACTGACGTGAGAAGTGCCCAGAGGGGCGCAAGGATGACACGCTCAGTGCGCAGTTGGAACTGCAGACCAGTACCGCCGGACCCATGCAACAGCACCTCAACATACCCATAAGGCTGGCACCATGGTAAAGGGCCAGCAAAGAATAGAGAGCTACATAGACCATAAGCAGAAGCCAAATAAGCCAATGGAAGGAGACAGCGACATTGCAGGGGTGAGCATGGAAGCAGGTGGTGGCATTACATTGGAGAGGTTGATGGCTGCGATACAAGATGCAAGCTTATCCCTGGAAGGAAAGATACGCAAGGTGGGAGTAGATGTGTTCCTGTTAAGAGTCGACCTGCCTAAAGTGAGCGAGCAAGTGACTGAGGCGGAGCAGGGGGTGAGCACCGGCGAAGATGACGTGGCTCTGCTCAAAAACCAAGCGCAAGGCC
The DNA here is from genome assembly GCF_040938575.1 of Ambystoma mexicanum. Classification (NCBI taxonomy): domain Eukaryota; kingdom Metazoa; phylum Chordata; class Amphibia; order Caudata; family Ambystomatidae; genus Ambystoma; species Ambystoma mexicanum. Next base: position 976,983,997 of record NC_090924.1, read on the forward strand.
TCATAGGGGCAACAAAGGAATTGGAGGCCAAAGCAGAGGACTCAGAAGGCCTTTCCGGCTGGAACAACATCCACCTGGTAGATGTCCCTGGACGGGAGGAAGGCATGACTGTTGAATTATATGGGGAGAAATTGATCTGGGACACGTTGCGTGTCAGAGGCTTATCGAAGATTTTCACGGTGGAAAGGGTGCACAAAGTGCCTGGCAGGCCCCTGCCGCCAGGAGGACAGCCCAGAGTGATCGTGGCCAAACTGCTTAACTCCATGGACATACATATGATCCTGCAGGTGGCACGGAAAGCCAGTCTCTTCGAGGTCAATCATACCAAAATACTCATCTTTCTGGACTTTACACAGGAGGTTCAGAAGCAGAGGCAATTGTTTGATTCGGTGTGACGAAGATTGAGGGAAATTAATCTCTGCTTCATGACTCTCTTCCCAGCGGAATTGCGTGTGATGGAGAATGGAATATCCTCCTTCACCAAACCACAAGAAGAAAAGGACTGGCTGGAAAATGGGTTGCGGAAGGCAGTGGCGCTCCGGGGGACCACAGGTCTTCCTCAGACTAGAAACTGACTCAGGCTATTGAGTGACTGACTAGAACGGAATACTGAAGATGACTGGACGCTGACAGTGCTTGACCCGACATAGGCCTTGTTGGGATACCCACTGACCAAAGCAAGAAGATAAGAAAAGTGTGAAGGCGGTCAGAGCAAGTGGAAGGAATGGTCTGCCCCTAAAACCGAAATCCACTGTCCACACTTGAAGGATGGTGGGGGATGGAGTGCTATCTCGGTTGGTTCTGGTTGAGTGTTAAGGGAGGGGGGTGCTGAGGGAGGGGGGCGAGGGGAGAGACAGGCTGGCGGCGGGAAAAGGGGAGTTGGGAGTTCAGGGGGTGTTTCTGGGGCTTGTTCGTTGTTGAGAGTTATCACTGGACCGGAAACACATGAAAGTTCATGATGTCGGACACTATGGGACAGGGTCCCGGAGTAACAGAAGATATGCACAGATCCACCTTGATCAGCTTAAGAGGTGAGGAATGACTTAGAATAGGCACCTGGAATGTGCGGGGTCTGGGCAATAGCGGGAAGCAAATATGGGTGGGGCAGTACTTGAAACGGCACGCTGTACAGTTGGCATTTTTGCGGGAAACCCATCTGCAAGGTACGGCCCTGAAGAAACTGGAATCCAAATGGGGGCGTAGGGTGTTTGGCTCCTCCTACTCCACATTTGCAGAGGGGAATGATATGGGTAGCCCCGGGGGATCCTGTGCAGGTGGAAAGGACGATCGGTGATACTGAAGGGAGAACCATAGCAGTTGTGGGTTCATTGGAAGGACAAGACGTATGTGTGGTCAACTTGTATGCTCCGAATGTAGATGATAGAGGATACTTCCCGTCAGTACTGAAAATGACCAGGGGATTGCAGGTCTGGCTTATACATCTGGAGCGTGGGGGAGGATTTTAATTGTGTCTTGAACCAGGACTTGGACGGGGAAGAAGGGCCCCACAAAATGGCAAGCTTCTGAAGCATTACACTGGGTCATCGAGCAGCTGGACTTGGTAGACATGTTGCAGGAGTCACATGGGCTGCAAAAAGGTGCTCCTTTCAATCTAGGGGTCATGGTTCATATTCAAGACTATACAATCTGTTTGCAAGTAGGGAGAATTTCACTGGTTCGCTGATCCCGAGTATCTTGGCAAAAGTCTTTCAGATCTCTCCCCACTGGTGGCCCAGTGAGCAGCACGCTAGAAGACGTGGCGTGCTCACGATCATTGAGAAAAGTTATAATTTCCTTTTTAGTACTGAACAAAGGATTGTTAGACGATGTAGGGACACAATGGGAGGCCTTTAAGGAAACTCTTAAGGGGATATATATGTCCCAGACGGTCGGGGTGAAAAATAAAACTAAATGATGAATTGAAACGATTGGAGGAGGAGATTCAATGTTTAGAGGGGGATTTAATGAGGGGACGACAGGTAGGGGAGAATTTAGCTAAACAGATGCAGGCTCACCAGGAGGATCAAAACTCTATCTCAATTTGAACGCAGCAGCTACAGGATGAAAATACATGGGGAGGGTGACAAAGCGGGCCGTCTGCTAGCGTGGTTGATAAAACAAGAACATCACAGGGTAATAACCCAAATACAAGAATCAGCAAGAAACTTGGTGTTGTCACAACAGGGGATAAACAAGGTGTTCCAGGATTATTAAAACAGCATTTTTCGACTGAGGGAACTCATTCAGATTTGGATGCTTCAGATCTGCTGGACATAGTGAGACTGCCCAAACTGGAGGGGGAAGCCAAGGAGGGTTCGGAGACGCCCAAAGAGGGGGAGATACTACATGCAATACAATCCATGCAAACTAATAGAGCTCCAGGGAGTGACGGGTTCCCAGAGGAGTTTAATCAGGAATTTGCAGATGTTCTGGTCTCCCAATTGAAAAAGGTGCACAACAACGTATTCCGCAAGGGTATACTACCTGAGACAATGAGAGCAGTAAGAATCACTGTGCTTCTAAAAAAGGACAAGGACCTACCCACTGTTTCTTTTTCTTTTCTTTTTTCTTTTTCTCTCTCTCTCTCTCTCTCTCTCTCTCTCTCCCCCTCATATTTTGCAGGGCCTTAATAAAAAAAAACTAGAGTACTGGGTTGGTGCAAATAACATCCTAACTAAAACTCAACTGGGCTTTCAAGCAGGCCCCTGGTAAGCGCGCACGTGCTAAACTTCCACCTGATTGTGACACATTCCGCACTTATCAAACAATAACCTATTTATTTAGCCTTCATTGACTGGAGCACAGCCTTTAACAAGGCCAATAGGGCCAAACTAGCGCTGTTCAAAAATGATTAGATTGTCTGGTGGATTTGATAAATATTTGTGTAGATATATACAAGGACACCAAGGCATGCATTAGAAATGGTGACAAGGGTAGATGCACCTCTTATTATTCCATTAATATAGACGCTCAACAGAGATGTGTGCTGGCGCCTCTTTTGTTCTCTCTATACATTAATGAGCTTTATGATAGCCTGGTTCATTTAGGCACAGGGGTGCCTAAAATCGGTATCATGCCACTACCTGTCCCGGGATATGTGGATGACACTGTACGATTGGTCAGGACTCCACATGCTTACAACTTAATAATAATCAACATAGCAAACAACTAATAATGAATTAGAACAACTCTGACATAGGAAATACTAACAGTATATTGCAGGATCAATTGTCAAACCCCTGCCCTCCCTGCCCAACTTTACCACCCCCTTTGCAGGGGCCAACCCATCACATTACATTAGACCAGAGCCAACGCCCCATCACAGAGGTCTGTACCCCCAAGGCATACATCTCACCAGACAGTGCCAATAAAACACTGCAGTTGACACTATGAGAAAGACCTCTCCACATTCCACAGGGCAACATTATGTCGGGAAGCAGAGTACAATAACACAAGAGAACAGATTGCATTAGGCACTCCAGGATCCTCAGGTAACAGAGGGGAAAGACACTGCCAACTATACCTCATATTGCAACCCCAAAGGACATCTGGAAAATTCAAGGTCATTGTACACAAGTTACTTTATTATTATTATATTTTGAATGTATTAGTCCAATACCTTAAGTAAATAGATCAGAAGAGTCTTCCACACATTGGCCGTGCCACTTTAGAAACACAAAACTGATGTAGTAGTTGCTGTGTGCAAATATTTAGCTTTTTTTTTTTTAACATGGTGGCCCTTCGTTGAGACACGTGTTTCGGCACATACTTGTGCCTTTTTCAATCAGGGCTATTAACAGATATGTTTATCTAATAGGGATTCCAACAAATCATATGTAACAAAAAACCACATATTTAGTTTGATCCATTCATGAAGTATGCCACAAAACAATATATATGGTCAAAAAAAGTCAAATAACGATTTGCCACAGTTCAGGTGTAACAAAAAAAACACATTTATTTGATCCATTCATGAATTATACCACAAAACAATAAATACGGTCCAAAAAGTCAAATAGATATTTACCACAGAGAATTGGGAGGGAGGAGTAGGGTGGATGATGAGGTAAAAAGAATGCACAAATGTAGAAAGTCACAAATAGGGGAGAGAAAGAAAAAATTAAAAAGAAAGAGAAAGAAACCATAGAGGTCACCATTAGTTCTGGTATGATTTATATGCAGTGCCCTTTTAAGGGGCCATGTCTTATCACATCATTAGTGCAGGTTAGTTCCTTACCAATAATGGCTTTCAGGTTTTGTTTGGGATCGTGCTGATCTTTCATCAAAAATTGTATGATGGGCGCGGGTTAAATCCCTCCTAAGAGTTAATATAGTACAACTCAAATTTGGTCTAATATTCTTTTTACATTGAGTTTGATGATTTTGGTTTAATTTTATCATTTGTCTCAGTCAAAAAACCACACGTTATATCCCCATATGCATTATTTTTCTGTTGGTCTCCTTTTTAGATCACAATTCTAATACAGTACGATGGACTGAGTAATTTCCAATATAATTCTTGTATATTAACTCCGCTCATTGTTTTAGTCATGCGCTGTGCATGCAAATGCAAAATCGTATTATTTGTAACCCTGCGATTGCCGCGTATTGGCGTGAGAACGGTATAATCCGGTCTTTTTTCTTTACGTTACGTCTTTTTTTTTGTACGTTAGTGAGCCCAATACACAATGTGTGGAATCCTCACATCTTTCTATCTGTTCATAAGGGCTTACCTACAAACTCTCCGGACATGCCTCTCGCATTGGCAACAGCGCGTTCAAACCCGGTGTTCTTTTTTGTCTCCCAAAGGACTAGCGTTGCCGTGGCAACATTAGTCCTTTCTCGGTTTGGACTACCTGACATTTCTGTGCGTCATTTTTGGGCTCAGAATGCTGTGTCTAGTATCAAAGCTTCTCTGATTTTTTCCCAAACCTTTCATACTCGAGTTCTGATGACATATGCATTTTGTTCCTAATAAATGTATTGCACATTATTGTTCCAGTGTGTCAAATTCACGCATGTTTCTTTACTCCTTTTTGTGATTCCCTCGGCTTTGATTACTTAGTCACGTTTTTAGGGCATAGAAATAACGTGCTATTATGATTTAAACAAGCACTACAACACAGCAATAGGTATGACTGTCCATATATCTTTCGGTGCCGTAGTAGCCATTTGAAAGTGTGGTCTATGCATCTTGCAATGGTATGTTTAATACCATGTTTCATTTATATTGAGTCTTTTAGATCATGCCTGTTGTGGCATCCTGTATTACATTCCTATGTTTAACAATGATTATATTGTGTGAAGCTTGGGCAAACTTAGAGTGACACATACTTGCGAATTCGTTTTTCTAGTCTTAGTTACTGAATCTACGTATAAGGTTTATTTTGTGCCATATGCTAATGTCATATAATTTAAACTTCGGTTTATCCTGCTGAGCAGTGACACATACTTCTTCATTGTTGTTGAATGACAAAAATGTAGCAAGGAGTAATAAGCACTGGTTTGTGCCATTTGCTAATGTCATATACTTACATCGGTTTATCTTACTGTACAATAGCACATATTTCTTCATTAATGTTAATGCCAAAAAATGGCAAGGATGGAATTGAGTTATACAAACTTGTCTTTTTGCAATGTTTTACAAAAGTCTTCAGGATCCTGTGTCCTTTGGTTGGTAGTTACTACAGAAATACCGCCATCTCATTGTCCGTGTTGAGTCCCAATCTGCAAATTATGCATGCTTCTTCTTGTCTCAGGAGTTTTTCTTTGTAAAACATTGGTTTATCTTACAAACTAAATATGTGGTTTTTTGTTACATATGATTTGTTGGAATCACTATTATGTAAACATATCTGTTAATAGCCCTGATTGAAAAAGGCACAAGTATGTGCCGAAACACGTCTCAACGAAGGGTCACAATGTTAAAATAAAAAGCAAAATATTTGCACACAGCAACTACTACAGCAGTTCCGTGTTTCTAAAGTGTCACGGCCAATGTGTGAAAGACTCTTCTGATCTATTTGATTACAACGGAGCAAGGGGAACTCTCCGTACTTTCACAGCAATGCGACATTTCTCATTGGGCGCAGGGCAACTTAAGTTGATATCTCAAGACCCCAATCCCATAAAGCAATATTTTAAGTATCAGGAAGTTCAATACTGCTAAGATTAGACCTAAAGGAACCCCAGTAGTCTTTGTGCCGGGAGGCTGGGACCACTACCTCTCTGTACGTGTCTTCCAGCATTCTGCATCAGGTAAGATTACCTCTTAGCCAGTCATCTACCACAGGGCCTGCAGGGATCATCAACGCATTGCCACCCATCTCTTAACCATTAGGAGTGATATGCTCAGAAATCTGCAGTCCCTTTTCTAAGTGTCTTGAGTGAGGCCCAGGAGGGACATTACCAGACATAGCGTGATGTTATTGCCCAGGGTCTTTTGAAGAGTCCTGCAGGACAAGATGGAAATGTGAAATCATGTAGGATCCCACACCCATGCATTGCAGTATATTAAACAGAAACTCCCATCTCAAGGTGTCAAAAGCTTTCTGAGCATCTAAGAGCATGGCTACTGTTCGGAAGTCTGGGTCTATTTGGGAGAGCATAGCAAACAGTCGGTGCAGGTTGAATTGTGTTCACCTGCCCGGAATAAAACCACACTGGTACGGGAGAACCAGTTTGCACATCAGGGGGGGACAGTCTGTTGGCCAGTAGTTGGGCCTGGATTTTTTTGTTATCAATATTAAATGATAGTGGTCTGTACGAGGCGCACAGCCAACTGTCCTTCCCTTGTTTGGGGATTAGTGTTACAACTACCTCTCTCATCATGGGTGGTCTGCTCTATCAGAGCTGTTTGGAATAGCTCAACGATTAGGGGGGCAATCACTAGGCGGAATAATTTATAGTATTCTATAGATATGCCATCAAGGCAAGGAGCCCTATCACTCGCCAATTCTTTGATGGCCCTCCTGACCTCAGCCTCCATATTGGGGGCGTTCAGTGGAGCCCGGTGTTCCTCAACTATCCAGGCCAGCTCAATCTAGGAAATTTTTTAAACTGTCATTTGGGCAGGCTGTGCAGATCACCTGTCTTATGTGGGACAGTACTTGACAAATGCTGCCATAATGGAGTCTTGGTACTTGTGCCGTATACCATCACCACTCTCTCAGTTATCAGCATTGGAGGATTCTCAGACCGGATGGTCCAGGAGAGGAGCCTGCCAGGTCTATCTCTCTCCCATGCCACCAGGCCGAGAACTTATATCCCCAAACCCTTGCCTCTCTATTCGCCACCTCCCTGAACTCTCCAAACCTGTCCCTTTATTTAGCCAGCGTGCTACTGGTATGGTCCAGGACCTACTGCGCCTCAAGCTCCTTAAAGGCGAGTTCCATTCTATCAAGGGAACCCCTCAGAGCATTGAGCCCACCATTCTCCTTGGAGCTACAGATACCCCTCAAGCAGGCATTCTAGGTCTCCTGCAAAATAACCACCTTAACGACAGAGCCCTTGTTAATATCCACGAATCACCCCATTTCAGTCTGAAGGTCAGCCCTGAACGCCATGTCCCGTACAGAATCCGGTTTGAATCTCCAGCCCCTACCCATCAGGCGAGCATTAGGAACTTGGAAGCCCAGCATAACAGGCGAGTGGTCAGAGAGAGTATGTGGTAAAATATTACATTGTGCCACCCAAACACCCAATTGCCTAAACACCAGTAATTTGTCAATATGGGAGTGAGAGTCGTGTACCTCCAGTGTACCCTCCCAATATCCAAACCATCGTCTGGGTGATTACCTGCTGTTGTGCTGTGGCTGCTTTAAGTGGTGTGTGAGTGACTTGTGGAAGGCGGAAAAGCGGAAAAGCCAAAAAGTCCTATTTGTTGTTCACCCAGACACCCTTGCGGCGCTAAGCCCGAGCGCGCAAAGGGCATCGTCTGGGTGATTACCTGCTGTTGTGTTGTGGCTGCTTTCGTTGTAGCCTGCAGCCTGAACCTGCATCTGCGAGGTCGCTGAGGAGGAGGACGCTGAGGACGCGTTAAGTGGTGTGTGTGAGTGACTTGTGAAAGGTGGAAAAGCAGAAAAAAAAAGATCCCCGTAGCGCTGCCTGGCCCCGCCCCCTGCCCGCTCCCCCCGCTCCACCCACAGGAAGGAAGTCCTATTTGTTGTTCACCCAGACACCCTTGCGGCGCTAAGCCACAGCGCGCAAAGGGCATCGTCTGGGTGATTACCTGCTGTTGTGCTGTTTGGCTGCTGGGCTGCATGCTGTGGCTGCAATACATTTAGTTGGTAGCAGCCGTGCGAGGCAGGACTACGACAAGAGTTCTTGTACAGAGGAGCTGCACGACAGTATGAAGACTGCTGCTGTCCACAAGGATGCATCAGGAACCGGCCTGAGAACTCGCCTTCAGGTAAGGCAAAGATTTGCATCTCTCCCAGAAGTGAATGGAAGTCCAGAGCATGCACTAACAACAATGCCAATACTCAAACAATCCCGTTTACCCTTCGCTAAGAAGCGTAAAAGTCTATCCGTGGGGGCAACCACGGCCGATACGACGAGTGACAAGCCTCAAATGCCTGACATAGCAAAGGAAGATTCTCTGCGACTGGCACCAAAATCACCTGTTTTACCTATGGCTTGCACAGTACCCACTCCAGGAGTGACCATGAGTCAATTCTCCATGCCCCTCGCAACTGTAAGATTGCAGGAGGTGGGCATGGGCCAGGAAGAAGTGGCAGACCAAACTATTGGCGAATCAGAGGAGATCAGCCAAATGGACGGCATCACCCCCCTAAAAGAGCAAGCGAAAAGCTCGGGTGAACTAAAGCAACTTGCAGGGGCTCTACTCGAGAAAGTCTTAGTCACTCCTGCTAATCTAATACTTGAAGACGATGGAGATGTTAGAACCAATAAGCAAGCCTGATGCTAGGAGTGACTCGCTCAGCACGATCCCGCTTCTAAACTCTTCAATGAATGAAAATGATTCCCTAAATATGCTGATTAATGAATTACCTAGCGGTACAATTACACCTAGAGTTGACATATGCAAGGCTATGCTGGATGATCATATCAGTCCAGTAGAGGCAATTAATTCCCCTACCCAGACCATAAATGAAACCGCAAAGAGATCTCTACTGTCAGAGACGGTGTGGGAAAATGGAGATCAGTCGGACATAAGTGAGATGGGAAAATGGGATAAAGCCACGCAGGAATCCACTAGTGAAATGGGAGAAAAAGGTCAACATCCAGGATCCTTGGAGAAAATACCAATAATTATCGATATCTTCCAGCCATACAGGGAAGATCATAGAAACCAGATGCTAGAAAAGAAAACCATGATAGACTCTGAAAGAGCAACCCCACCTAGTACCTCTGGTACCAATGAAAATACAATGCTGCCGCCAGTCAGCTTGAGTAACTCAAGCTTAGCTAATAAAATCATGCAAGATCTTACCCTACTGACGGGAAAAATCGAAAGACAAAAAAGGAGGAGTTTCTCGCTAATAAGCGAGAGGATGGCAGTACTGGATAAGGAACAAACTAAAGGGAGCTCTTATGAGATTGAGGTTGTAGGACCTGGGACATCTGCAACTGAACCCCAGAGAGATCATCGGCTAATAAAACCGCCACAAAGATCATCAATTGAAAGGGCAAATCTCTATCTTGAAGATTGATCGAAAAGCTCAAAAAAACAAAGACTCCCATTGGAACCACAAATGATAACGAAAATGACTCAGACGCCATGGTTGGAAGATCAAACTCAGTGTTCTGAGACCTCCTTGAAAGAACATATTACACATTTAATCAATGATGCCTGTAAACATGGAAGAATAAAGGACACGGAACATATCCAACAAGTGGTCATGAGTTCATTGAATCTCACACTGGCACCTTTCCTAAAATTGTATGAGGCGGTAAAAGACTCCGTTCAAGAGGTGACCTCTACAAATATACAAATAAAAGAGGCAAATATGCAAATGGCTTTCTCCTTGCAGAACCTGAACGTAAGAATGGACAAAGAAGCTGAACAGACCCAGCTTTGGCAAAATCGCCTCACTGAATTAGCAAGGAGAGATGCTAATGACAAGTCTTTATTGACGGAAGCGGTCTTGGAGGACTGTAAGTGGATGAGAAGTCTGCACAAACAGAATAAAGACTAGGACCACTTGGGAGAAAATCCTAGTCGAGGAAAAGGTCCCCTGAAATTGAACCAAGGCAAAGTAACAGACCCTAAACAAATAGAGTCTATGTCTAAAGACGTAATTCTGATCTCCCCCGGATGCAAGGGGGTGGGAATACGTGATCCAAAAAAGCAGGCAGAGAAATCTAATTTTGCCATCTTTCTAGGTGGGGCTTCCAAGGAACAGCCTCCAGAAAATCGAAAACAGGTGGGGAATAAATCGGGTGAAAATGGGAAAAAAAACAAAAATGAAGTTCAAAAGCGAAAAACAAACTGTTCTAGAGCATTCCTGAGGAACTTAAGAACACCACCAAGATGAGAAAACTTTCAACAGTCAAAGAAGCCAAGAAGAGAATTGATAATGGGTGGAATAAACAACCTGGAGGATGAGGATGGAAATGAAGCGAGAGAAGGAAAACATTCTGCCCCTTTAACTGAGGATAATGGGGATGAGTCAGATCAACAAGTAGATCTAAGTGATCTGATTGACTTCATGGATGAAAATAAGGATGATGAAGAGTGGGAAAGTATCAGCCCGTCAGAATGGAAAAACCATGAACAACTGGGAGATTGCGGAGCGGAGAGGGCCTCAAATCCCACAGACTGCAAGAAACCCCAACGAGTCGTCCTGCCTAAAACCGCAAAGGAGTCAGGGAGAAGGTCCGATCCCTTGGAAAGAGATGATGCTAATGAGGTTGAAGACTCCCCCCCCCCCCCAACTTCAAAACTCTGGAACAAAAAAGAAAGGAGCTAGTTAACAAAGAAAGGAATGCACAATGTCAACCTGAAAATACCCAATCAAAACATGACGGTAAAAGTAGAGTCAAAGAATTTGTAGAAGCCAAGGAAAGGCAAAAATCGCCCGTACATCCTCCGAGGAAAGCTCCACCCAAAGGATGCTATCTGAAGTTAGAGACTGCATCCAACGGGCCAAGAAGGGCGTTGCTCAACAGGAGCTACTTAATGTCGCTTTGTAATCAAACCTCAGCCTTACGTATGATCTCTACTGAGGATATAAAAATTGTTGAATTCCCAAGAGAACAGAGGATGGACCAAGTCATACTACATCTCAATTCAAATGATATCAAACAGAAATTCTTGGAGGCTACTGATATTTTTTTTAAAAAAGGGCTTTCGATTGGCGGAATTGGAGGATGACTACAAGCCAAATAATACAAAAGCAATAACAAAAAACGGAAGAAAAAAGTTAAGGATGAGACTCCGTCCTGCAACAAAGAAAAAACCATGGAAAAAAAGAGGGATAGAAATGGACCAGAAAAGGATGTTAAGAGGAAAATGAGCTTAAAAAAAATGAAACAGAGGGGAAAAAAAATCCCAAAGACCGTCTTTATATCAACAAAGATGATGTCGAAAAACTGAAAACTCTGAGGTTTACGGTGGATAATTCACAAAACCCAAGGAAAGGTAAAGCCAATGAGAACAATGCAGGAAATAAAACAAATGTCTGGACATCTATGGTAAACAACTCCATCTAAAAAAAAAAACAATAGAGTAAGGAGGATGGAAATAGATCTGTTCTCTGCGCCTCATGGAATACGAGAGGGTTTCACCATTTGTTCTCGAAGGACAGCTCTTTTCTGGCCAAATATGATCTTATTTCCATTCAAGAATCCTGGCTGTGCGACCCCCCAGTGTGTGAAGGCTATGAGGTCTATTTCAATCCAGCAAAAAAGGGACTGAAAGGCTGACCATTTGCAGGACTTATGGTATTAAAAAAATTGGACAGCCCCTTGCAAATACTTGAACACGAAATCCAAACCCCATATGTACAAATATTGAAAATAGCATCTAAAACGGAGAACCATGAGGAGATGGCTAAAATGCTATTGATTAATGCATACTGGAGGGAAAATATGCCTAATCCAGGGGCATATTTAAAATCTATCATGAATGCAATTGACAAATCCATGACTGAGGAAAAAGATCAGCTCATTCTGTTGAATGGAGACTTAAACATCAAACTCCTAGATAAAGGAGGTCAAATCAATGAAACAGAAAATCTACTAGGAAAAGAAAGTCAATGGATGAAGGAAATGGGCATACGTATGGCTAAACAAAAGGTGATTTACTGGGGGACAACACCTGGCACAATGGAAAATTGAAAGCATGCCTAGATTATTGCTTTGTAGGAAAAAACACACTCGCCTGGATAAAATCTTTTCAAATAATTAGGCAAGCGAATAGCGATCATTCTCTACTGGAAACTGAGCTTGCATGGGACTCAAGGTCAATCTTGAAGAGTGAAAGAGTGATGGAAACAGAGATATCATGGGGGAGAAATCGGCTGCGACTCAAGGATCAGGCTATACCAAAACTTTGTGATCAAGTACGACTCAACAAAAGTGAAGCAGATAAAAAAGCAGCATGCCTTTGATGAACTCGTAGTCTCCAGACGGAAGTTATATAGAGCTGACCTCAGGTGTATAAAACAGTCAAATAGCCTAGAGAAATGTGAGCTGGTGAGGAAATGCCGACAAACCTATAAGAATTGGTTGCGATCAACTTGCTATTTAAGAACCCAAAGAGATGCAAAACAAATGCTGGCGGCATTAACAACAAATAATACGAGAAGTACCTGGGATCTAATTAATAACAGAAATCTAAATCAATCGGCTATAGGTGTTAACCAAGTCTCTGAGAAAAACTGGTTCGACCACTATACTGCCCTGTTCAAAGGAAATACTAATGAAAAAGTAGTAGAGAAAAGAATGGAGAATGCCACCTGGGCGTTGAATTTTGACAGAGAAGACATCCAAATGCTTATTAAAAAACTAAGCTCTTCTAGGGCAGCCGGCCCGGACGGCGTCTCTAATAAGATGCTGAAAGAAAATGTGGAAGGCTGGTCTGACCTAATATATGCTCTCATCAAGCAAGTTGTGAAAGCCAGACAAACTCCAACTACGTGGAAGGAGGCTTACATAGTACCTATTTTCAAAAAAGGAGACCGTGGGAACCCAAGAAATTACAGGCAAATTGCGCTATTAGATTCCATCGGTAAGCTCTTTGCATCCAGCCTGTTAAGGGACTTGAAGAAATGGGCTGTCCAAACTGAAATCTTAGACGAGAGACAAACTGCCTTTGTGAGTGGTGTTGGCACTTGCCTTAACCTGTTTTTTATCAATATATTAAAAGCAAAGGCATTAAAAGGGACAACAGCGATCTACATGGCCTTTATTGATCTCGAACAGGCGTTCGATGGAATAAATCAGGAGCGCTTGTTGGCTAAATTGAGAAACTGGGGATGTCCAGCGGATCTACTGGAGGCAATCCAGGCCCTGTATACGGACACTTCGATACGAGTGCAGATTACTGTTAATGGAGGGTTATCTAGGCAGATTAAAACAGCCTGGGCATCAAGCAGGGATGCGCACTTGCCCCTTTTCTCTTTGTATTATACATGGCTGATATGAAGATATCGCAAAATCAGATTCGTGCCTTCCCTCCGAAGGTTAATGGGATGGACCTACCATCGATGCTATACGCGGATGGCGCTGTGTTCATAGATCAGACGCCCATAGGACTCCAGCGTAGGATAGAGGCTTTCAATGAATATCTAAAAGCCAATGACATGAAAATCAATGTAAAGAAAATCCATAATTTTGACTATGAAATCAAGTCGTGGAAGGAAGACAGCAGGGAAAAGTCAGACATGGTCAATGGAAAAAGAAAAATTAGCGGAAGTGGATACTACGATATACCTCGGGATAAGAATCAACAAAAACTGTAACGAACAGGCACACTATACCCTGATTAGAGAAAAACCTACAGCTTTGGTCAACCAAGGCATACTTTTACATCATAAGTATGGAAAATTGTCTCTGATGCCGATAATAACCTTTTATAAGCAAAAGGTAGTGGCCGTTATCACATATGGAACCGAGGCACTTCTAGCCTTAAGATGGGAAGTCTGGAACCTATGCGAATCCTATTTTTGGCAAAAGATCCTGCGTCTTCCGAATTCGCTACCATTGGAACTCATAAGATCGGAATTAAGACTCCAATCCATTACCTCAATCGCGATGTGGAAGTCACTTTCTCTATATAGAAAGTGTATTCTGGATAATCCATCCCAGCCATTTAGAATCCTAGCAAGGCAAGGGGAATCCAGTGGTGATATAATTTTACAAGACTGGAAAATGGGATGTGAGGCAACTCAAACACCTGGAGATCTCTGAAGAAACCCTGAAGAACGACCCAGACAAGGCCAAAAGAAAAACTCGGGAAAAAGACTGGGAGGAAACACAGGAGAAGAAGCTATCGCAAAACTTATGTCATAACGTTATCTGGGAACGTAAAGCTTTGAACATTCTCCCACCGTACCTGAGAAAATTCCCTTCACAGCACTATCGAGGACTGCTAATGCGATGCAGACTCAACACATGGCATTGTAGAGAAATAAAATGGCGAAGAAGGCTTATTGATAAATCAATAGCCTACTGCAGATTTTGCAGAAACAAGGAACAACTAGAAACCATAAAACATGTGTTGTTAGTGTGCCCAAACTTGACATCGAAACGGCACATGTATATGGGAAACTATACGAGCTGGATCGAGGAGGAGAATGAAGAAGAATATTGGGAAAGACTTAACACAGCTGAGAAAGTGGGTCGAACTCTGGATGCATTAAAATTTGTTGAAATTTTAAAATTGGATCAGGAGGACGGGGATCCTGAAGTGGAAGCCACCCAAAACTAGGTTGAGCCGACTTGAGGACTTGGCCTGGGGGGGTTTATCTACAGAATTCTGAACCTGAACTGAACCTAATTTGGGTGGGTTGCACCTCCCAAGGGAAGAAATGTTAAAGGTTTAACTTTGTCTAAACAATAAAAAAAAATAAAAAAATATCCAAACCAAGAACATAACCTTTGGTGATCCAACTGGGTCGAATTTGGGACACGGTCTTGGGGGCGCATACAGAAGGAGCCCACCTGGGGAACCATTCAGATCATAACATTTCAAATAAGATTCTAAGGAGCCAGTGGTCACTGTTGCAGTCTCTGAGGACTGTGCGCTTGCAGTGATGTTTATTGACTGTGTTCACCCTTCACATAGTGTCGACAAACTTAGAAGATTCTTCAGCAGACGCAAAAAAAGTGTGCTCAGTCCTCCCAAATTACTTTCAGCTCCGCTGGGAACAGTATCTGGTACTTTGCATTCTTGGCCTGCAGTCTGCACTTTACATCGAGGAATGTCTGCCTGGCTGTCTGAACTGCCACACTGAAATCCAGATATATAGAAATAGCAGCATTATCAAATCTCTGCTCCCCCTGTTCTCTTGCTGCCTTGAGTATCAAGTCTCTATCACTATAATTCAACACCTTACCAATGACAGTAATGGGAGAGCACCCAGCCTAGGGCCAGACGTACAATGCACCTTATCAGGAAATGGTCTGAAAATATTGAGTGGCCAAGCATGGTAGGCAAATGCTTCTCAACGAACAGCTCAAGCGAGCTGTTCGCATCTGCCTCCAGAAGGCCCACAATGTGCATGTTGCTGCGCCACGCACTGGACTCGAGGTCATCATTCTTCTTTTGCACTGCCTTCATGTCCTTTTCCAGGTGCACCACTTTACCCTCCAGTATATGCACTGCAGCCTCAGTTAGGCCGATCCGAGTCTCTGCGTCACTCGTACGCACACACAGGAGCTCGATCTGGTGTTGCGAGCTTTTAAGGCTGCAAGCCAGGGCATTCATCTTCTGATCTAGCGTGCCCAGGGTGCCCCTCATTTGCATCATGATGTTCCTCAATTCTACAGTATGCAGATCTACGGTGGACTCGGGCGCAGCCGGAGCCCCAGGGGTCACTGAGTTGCCCTTCATCTGGCTGCAACCAGCAAACGCGTTGAGATGGCTCTGCTCCTTAGAGCCTGACCCTGGCATTTTGCCTGCGGGGAAAGAGTGGAGAGAAAGGCAAATTCAGACCCCCGGGCACATTGTTGCTAAGCAGAGTATTACTTGATGCACTCCAACTCAGGGTATCCCTCCATATCAGTCCGGCAGTATTGTTCGACATATTAGTCAGGCAGCACGAGGGGCCTGCAAACACCCTCAGAGCTTGCAGTTAATGGCGTCTCTGCAGCCCGAGTGCCGCCTGTGGGTGCTCAACATCTCAGGGATGGCCGCTCTTATCAGGGCGCTCTGCAAACCTATGCGCATCTCAGCGGGAATGATGCTGCATGAAGCTCCGGTCCAGCAGGTAAGTGGGGAGGGTGGGAGTGTGGAAGGGGTTGGGTTTATTACGGTGGGGGCTGGGTGGGGAAACAGGGAGAGGCTTCCTGCTGCCTCCCCACATTTGGGGAAAAAAAAGATGGCGCCACCCACGGAAGGGCCTCGAGTGCCTGTAACAGCAGGCGGAGAATGTATATTCTTGCCCATTGTCCAGCGACCTAATTGGCTAATGGCACTTCTGCAGGTGTGAATATCGTATCTTAGACAGGCCATGAATATTAGGAAAATACACCTTGCTATGAGTAATATTAATTATGACTGATACAATTCATACAATAAAGATAAGACAATATATCAAAATAATAGTAATGATTATTCACTGATGTCTATTGTATGTATTTTATGTAATAATTTACCATTTTTAATTCCTTGCATGTATCATTCTGTGGTGTTTTTATGAAATTTTCTATTCCAAAATAAACTCAAACTTGACCTGATTCCAAAGATGGTTGGCACCGGATATAAATATTTAAAGGCAAGGAATCTATGCGTGGAGGGCATCCATTAGAAATATATATTAACTGGGTTTATTTTGCACCTTGCACCCCTCGTTGTACCTTTCATTGAACTTGTCCATGTTCTATTATTATTAAAATGAAAACAATGTTGATAAAAACACAAGAGTAAGGTTTTTAGCCTTAGAAAAATGGGAGAAGGACAACACTTGAAATGCTGCTTTCTTGGAGAGTCCATTTTTAAAGTTTAACAACAATTGAAAAAGTGATTGCAGAAAAATAACAACTGCTCAAGCAAGAAACAAACTGAAAAGCTAAATTGTGATTTCTAGATGGCCGCCGGCACTAAGTAGACGTGCCGACGGCGCTCTGAGTCTGAAAAGAAAAAATGGCCGGTCCACCACCCCAAAAGAGCTCAGAGAGGGCAGATTGAAGGGCAACAGGGAAAAAACACAACTACCTAGGTGCATCCTGGAGACAGGATACCGGAGAGCGGTACATGGAGCGGGTTGAGGAAGTGTGTAGCGGCGACCCTGAGGAGAAGCGACAGGGACGGGGAGCGCGGCTGCAAGGAGACAGCAGCGGGGAGAGGATGCCGGTTGATTGCATACAAACCGGGGCACCGCGGCCGACTGGGAGAAGAACGGATCAGAAGTGTACCCAAGGAAGAACAGAGAAGCAGGAGCGAAGCCCAGCAGAGAACCGCGGCTGCAAGGAGTTGGCACCCGGGGAGAGGAAGTTGGCTTACAGGCCACGGCATACCGGCTGACTGGGAGAGGGACGGACCAGAAGAGGACCCACGGAAGGCGAGAGAAGCAGGAGCGGTGCCCAGCAGAGGACCAGTGCAGGCAGGCGGAGGTTCCACCACAGCGAGAAGGGCAGGCGAAGGAACCGGAGACCCACAAGGACAAACAGAGGTAAGGTGGTTAGTCCGGAGGGCCCCAGACAGTATGGGTGTCGGCAACTCTGCTGCATAGAGTAAGGGAGGCGGAGGTGGGTCCTCTCGGGATAGCAGATCATGAGGATGGTCCTGCAGAGATGCCCTGGTGGGTGGGGAGCCTGGTCTTGGAAGTTTCCAAGGAGCCAGCTGAGAGAGCACTTTTAGGGATTACAGGCGGGTAGTAGGGCAACTTGGGGTTCTCAGAACAAAGAAAGCGGAAGGGACACTACTATTTGCCAGACAAAGGTATTATGCAAAAGCCAATAAGGTGGACGCTCGGTTAGCACGGTTACTAAGGGGAGCAGGGGGAAAAAACATGATTATGGCCAGAAAGAACGAGAGGAGCGAGCGAGTCACCTGTACTGAGTGCATACAAGAATGCATGGCTAGATATTATGAAGTGTTAGACACCTTTTGTGTGGAGTCCAGGGGGGATTAAGTATCTGAGTGTCCAAATCACACTGTCTCTGTCAAGGTGTTATGCAGCCAACTACCCACCCCTATTGAGGCTAATCAGGAAGGACTTCCAAAAGTGGAGGAATCTCAGGATCTCCTGGGTGGGAAGGTTGGCGGCGGTTAAAATGGTCCCACTCGCTCCAAAATGGCCACCGGCAACGAGGAGAAGTGCAGACGCTGCTCCCGGGCTCTGAGGCCTCATACCTGGAGACACCACCACCCCCAGGTGCAGGAGGCAGTACTGGAAGCGGGGAGACATAGCGGAGCAGTGTTGGAACTCATGGCCCCAGTTGAAGTTGGAGACTCGGGATTGCTGCGGTGCAATCTCTGGACTGGGGCGGGCGGCCCCACACCAGGCAGAGGGGCGCTCGACCAGCGCCTCTGACGGGCTCCCCGTGCGTGGGCAGGGAGGCCCGGTAAAGCTACCAGTGCAAAGCGAATCACAGGCTGGCGTGGTGAAGTGAGGACTGCGGCGAGATCAGAGGCGGTGCCCCCCTCTGGATCCCCATGTGCGGACGAGGTGAGGAGGCTCCCGGCACGGGGTGCTACGAAGCGTGAGCGCGAGGAGGGAGCCCCGGCGCGCAGGTGACATCCGTGGATGGGTGATCCGGGAATTGCACTGTGGCAAGGACTTGGAGTGGCCCAGCAAGAGGCGCAGCGTGGGATCCCCTGCAGCGGCGGGGCTCGGCTGCTCCGAGGAGGGGCTGCAGAGGAGGAGCACCAGAGCGGCCGGTCTTGGAGTCCCAGAGACGACTGGGGGGCGCAGCGCAGGCAGGCCGCTTGGAAGGAGGAGGAAAGGAGGATCCCCCCCCTCCAGGCCGCAGAGGAACATCTACGCTTTGGGGTGGCGGGCCCTTGCGACGGAGGGGCCGTGGCTGCCAGGACCCCCAAGGAGTAAGCGTTCATCGTGGGGAGGCAGAGGCGGCTGGCACCAGCGTCCCGCTGAAAAGAGCAGGCAACGGGGGAGGCAGCGCAGAGGAGGCCCGGGCAGGCTATAGGAGGAGAGAGGGCCAGCAGGGCCAGGAGAATTGGGAGAAGAAGATCAATGGACCCAGCCGGGGTTGGTAGTGCCCCTAAGGAGAGCAGGTGAGGCCCCTGCATAGAGGATTGGGGCAGTGGCACCCAGGAGGCAGGGCAGCCATAGGAGACTGTGGAGTGGGGCCCGGAGGGGGCATCTCTCCCAGAGGACTCCGCTGGGGAAGGTGAGGACGGCTATCCCCCGCCAGCAGCCGACTGTGGGAGTGGTCCAGGGAGAGCAGGGAGGTGGCTCAGAAAGGGCAGGCTGAACTCCCCAGATGAAGGGGGAGGGCCGGGCATCAGCGCATTAACCAGCCATGGCCACCTGCAATACACTAAGGAGAAGGCACGCTTGCTCAGGGGTCCCGCAGCAAGCTTAGATGTCCTCCAGGGCTAAGGGGAAAACGGTGAAGACCGGCCAACGTGTGGGAGATCCTCTAGGTAACCTCCTCACCCTGTGGACCGCAATGGAAGCCAGGGAATAATGGTCAGCTGAAAGAGCGGCTGGTCCAGGAGGTGGCTGCGGACTCGGCGCAATTGACAAGACAGGACCTCAGAGGTGAGATGCAGGTCCTGAGAAAGTCTCTAGCCAGAACATTCCAGGACCAATTTCAGTTGGTGAGAACAGATCTGAACGCAGCGGTAGGAGAGTTGAAACAAGAAATGGCCCAGCTAGGGGAAGAACTGACCTACTTGAAAGAGGGTTGCAGGAAACAGAAAAGGACACAACGGCTAACAGTGAGGCGATCGACCGATTGGACCTGGCGACGCGGAACTTGGAAGCTCAAGTGGAGGACGTTGAAAATAGATCTAGAAGGGTCAACATCAGGGTTAAACTCTTACCGGAATCGGTGGCGACCGGGACCTGAGGGGAAAGTCCAGAGGATTTTTACTGAACTATTGGGCGAGGGGGACCCCAAAGCGATTGAATTGGACAGAGTGCATAGAATCTGTCGTTCCCCCCCCCGGGGCCCTAATGCCAGGCCACGTGATGTTCTGGCTGCATTTGCCAGATATGGACAAAAGGAAGCGGTGCTGCGCGCGGCGAGGCTGCACGAACTGGTGCACTATAAGGGCCAAAAGATCGTCTTGTTTCAGGACCTGGCGAACAGTACACGAGTGAAAAGAAGGAGCATGGGTGCAGTCCTAAGAGAACTCACCACAAAAGGAATAAAGTACAATTGGACTTTTTCCTTTGGGTTATTGTTCGAATGGGATGGGGTTCAGAGGCGGGCTATCACACCGCAGGAGGTGGCAAACATAATACATTTGGAGCTCGACGGGGATGGGGAGGCCCCTGGGGGAGAGCCTTCGGCCGCTTTGCGGCAGAGGGAACGGGCCAAACCATGGGCCTGGTCAACGGTGGGGGAAAGAAGTAGAAGGAGAGCCACACTGAGGGGTCGCCCAGGGGGGAGGGGGGAGAATGATCGGGAAGGAGTAAAGGAGACAGCGAGTGGATCAGGGTAATGAATGGGGTCTGAGTCATGGTAGATTCTTAGAAGGGGCTGGTAGGAAATAGGCATCACGCAGAGCCATGAAAGGGGGAGCGGTAAACATCTTGGAACAAGCAAGGACAGATGTGTCCGGTGGGGGGTAACGGGGGATGAGGAGTCGGTTAGCTCTCCAAGTTGGGGCCCGGAGGGCGGGAGAGGGGGGGCTGGGGAAGGGGAGACCTCAGAGGTGCCGAGAGGGCAGAGCTTGCAGAGGGCACAGGGCCACAGCTTGGGGGGTGGGTGGAGAGGGCAGTGGGGAGGACAGGGGAGTGCAATGGCAGGAGAAGTCCTCTGGGAATGGGACAAGGGAGCAAAAGCGGGGCGGTGCTTTTAGTTGCTCGATGGGTTCAGATGGATGACACATAATGTGAGGGGGCTTAATACCCCCACTGAAAAGAGCGAAACTAGAGAAGTTTACTAAGACACACCCCCGGATGTCCTGGCGCTTCAGGAGACTCACCTTTTGAAAAGGGACAAGGGCCGCCTGAGACTTAGGGGCTTCATCCAGATACACTTCGCGTCAGGGCCCACGAAGGCGGGAGGGGTGGCACTGGCCTTTGGGAGGAATTTTGACTTTAGGAAATAAGATGTCATCAGGGATAGGAATGTTCTGGTGAGAGGAGAGCTCACAGGCATCCCCTATACCATAGCTTCAGTGTACGCGCCGAACGTGGGCCAGGATAGTTTTATGCGCAAGACTTTGGGGGTCCTTGAGAGCTTTGCAAGGGGGCAAGTCATTTTAATGGGCAACCTTAATTTGGCCTGGGACAGATGGCTGATCGGTCAACATACAATGGGACGGGGGGGGAGCAGTTGCATCTCCTCAACTTTGAGAGCGGGTGGAGGAGGCGGGGCTAAGGGACGTGTGGAGGGCCTTGAGGGGGGAGGAGGGTCACACATTCCTCTCAGGGATTCACGAGTCCCAATCAAGAATTGATTACATATGGGTCTTGGCGAGTCTGGTGGGAAGGGTGGAGGCGGTGGGGACTGGCCCCTTGGGTATAGCAGATCATAAAACAGTGCAAATGAGGATGGGCCTGGGGAGGCTAAGCCCGGGGGTGTGGAGGTGGACATTTCCGGAGGAACTACTGAGGGACCGGGTGATCCGGGAAGAGATCGGGGGAAAAATAAGGGTGTTCTTTGAGATGAACAGCAGGACTGACACTAGCCTGGGCACAATATGGGACGCCTTCAAGGCTACATTGAGGGGGGAGCTCATCGCCCTCAAGGCAGAAAGGAACAGACAAATGAGGCTCCTGGAGGCGCAACTGGAGCGGGAGGTAGAGACGGCAAGACTGGGGTTGGGGGAGGCACCTTCCAGGAAAGTATTCCGGGCATACAGGATAGCTGAGGGCCAGTTTGGGGTTTTGAGGACCAAAAAAGCAGAGAAAGCTATGCCTATGGTCAGGCAAAAGTACTACGTGAAGGCCAATAAAGCTGACTCATTGCTAGCGCGCCTACTGAGGGGAACGAGGGAGCAGAATATGATCATGGCACTGCGGGATGAGAATGGGTTCAGACTCACGCGCTCGTAGGATAGAAAAGATCGCTTTGCACAATTTTATAGTACCTTATATTCCTCTCAACACCCCCCTCCTCAGCCTCAGAGGGATTTTCTTGGGGCTTTGTGTCTCCCTGGTTTATCTCCGACCGTGAGGGAGGAGCTGGGACGTGACCTCACGGAAGACGAAGTGAGGAACGCAATAGCATCACTGCCCCGCAATAAGGCCCCAGGGCTGGACGGCTACTCAGCATCATTCTATAGGACCTTCACCCAGATTCTTATCCCCCACACCTCACGCAGCTATTTAACTCCTTCAAGGATTCGGGGAAAATCACCTCGACAATGGAGGAGGCTAAAATCACACTCATCCATAAGCCGGGGAAGAACCCGGAGGAATGTGCCTCCTACAAGCCTATTGCGCTCATCAATATAGATGCGAAACGATATACTAAGATAGTGGCTAAGCGGCTTGACGGACACCTCCCGGCACTGATCCACCCGGACCAAGCGGGGTTCATCCTGGGGAGACAGACGTCGGATAACATCAGGCGGGTAGCCCATTTGGTAGAAAAGTCACAGAAAACGGCCACTCCGGCGGTGCTCCTGGCCTTGGATGTGGCCAGGAGGGGGCATCTGTTGACCGGGTGGAGTGGTTGTTTGTTCCAGATTATGGAGAGGATGGGATTGGGCGCAGATTACATTAGGATGGTCCGAGCCAACTATCACAGTCCATCCGCGCGCATCGTGGTCAACGGGGCACCGTCAGATCCATTTTGTTTGAGGCGAGGGATCAAGCAGGGGTGCCCACTCTCTCCCTTGCTATATGCAATCTATTTAGAGCCCCTATTGCAGGGGATCCGGGAGGCGGAGCACATCCGGGGCATACCGTGTGGAGGGGGGTCAGCACAAGGTGGCGGCTTTCACCGACGATAAGCTCTTCATGCTTACTGACCCGAGGGGGTCCATTAAGGTGAGTATGGATCTGCCGTCGAAATTCGCGGAGGTATCGGGTTTGCGGATAAACTTGTAGAAGTCAGAGCTTATGAATCTGTCTTTGGACTATAGGGAGGCTGAGGAGCTCAAGGAGGGAAGTCCCTTTAAGTGGAGCCCTGGAGGGATAAGATACCTGGGGTAAAAATTAGACCGGCTTTGGAGGGGTGGTACGCGGAGAACTATGTCCCCATAATAAAAGCTATTAAAAAGGACCTCCGCAAGTGGGGAAGGGGGGGGGGGGCTTAAAATGGTGATTCTGCCCAGGCTTCTCTACCTCTTTCAGGCTATCCCACTCTCGGTTCCCGCTGGCTTTTTTAGAGAATTGGACATGGCGGTAAAGGAATTCATATGGGAGGGCAAGAGACCACGATTGGCTAGACGTCTGTTGATGGCTGCGAGGTGGGACGGGGGCCTGGGGCTCCCGAACTTCCGTCGTTATTACGAGGCAGCACAGTTGCGAGTGATTAAAGAGTGGTTCTCGGAAGAGCACGGGAAGCAGTGGACTCAAATGGACAGGGCGGTGGCCCAACATCATCTGGGGGAGGTCCTCCGGCTCCCGCACCACCTTAGGCCACCCCATTTATATCTTAGCGTCATAACTAAGAGCTTGGCGGACATTTGGGATGGTGCAGCAAGAAAGTTGGGGATCACAACATTCCCCTCCCCTTTCACTCCGATATTTCGGAACAGGGACTTTACCCCAGACTTGGAAAAAGGGGCTTTCAGGAAGTGGGAAGAAGGGGGGTGCAGAGTTATTAGGGATATGTTTTATGGGCAGATGGTGAAATAGTACTTGGAATGCAAGAGAGAGTTTGACCTGGGGGAAGGGGAAAGGCATAGGTATTTCCAGATCAGACACTGGGTGATGACTGAAGAGGTGAAGAACGCGGCCACGCGGACCACGACTCAGTTCGAGAGGTTCCTCTTAACGCATGAGGGGTCTAGGGGGCTAATTTCAGATCTTTGCAAACTTCTGGGAGATGCGGCCCCTAAAGCTAATTGGGCTTACATGGAAAGATGGGAGGAGATTCTGGGGACGAGAATAGAGAGAGAGGATTGGGAGAGGTTGTGGAGGGGTCTCCCGAAGTTGGCAAGAGCAGCGCAGATACAGGAAGCTTCGTATAAATAAATCTTTGGTTGGTAATACACCCCCTCTCGACTGCATGCGATTTTCCCAGCAATGTCTAAACACTGTTGGAGTGGGTATAGGGAGGAAGGGACGGCTGCTCACATCTGGTGGGATTGCCCCAGAATTAGACCTTTCTGGAGCAGTATCGCACTGGCCCAGGAACAGGTCAGGCCAGTTTGGAGAGGGAGAGAGGCGAGATCCTCGGGCGATCTTAATGGGGAGGTTAAGGCTGGGGGATGGGGATACGGGGAAGGGCCGAGATAAAGCAAAGGTAATGTTTACACTTGCCACAATGTTCCTCATTGCCCAAAGATGGAAGAGGCCCGAGGTCCCGACAGAGCAGGACTGGCTGCGGAAAATGTGGGCATTTGTGGCTTTGGAATGGGTCACGTATGCAGTTAATGATGATTACTGATTACTGAGAGCCAGTGGGCTGCTCGCCTAGTCTGAGAGGTGTGATCACGTTTGGGGATGGAGAGGACGGCGCGGAGTGCGTTGTTTTGAACTGTTTGGATCTGCTTGATGTTTTTAGTTTAGGTGCCTGCAAAGAGGGCATTACAGTAATCAAGTTTTGCTCCTATTGCGCCACAAGCGAGGGACCAGTGATTCTCGGAGGTGAGGAAGAGTTTTATGGCATTTATCAGTTTGGTAGTGTGTGCAGAGGCGATGGCGCTGACCTGTCGTGACATTGAGAGGGTCGAGTCAATGTAAACTCCAAGGGTTTTTACTGAAGTGGAGACTGGAATGATAGAGTTGTCAATGGTGAAGTGGCTATATTTTTGGTTAAGCTTAAGCAGTATTTCCTTAGAGCCAAGAAGGATGATCTAATATGATCTGATGTAATAAGTGAGAGATTGTCGGTCTCAAAATAATACCTCCAGGCGAAGTTAACTTTTTCAAAATTGAGTATTAAAAACAAGCGTCAAGAAGGAATAAGTGGCCTTCAAACTCAAAAGGTGAGAACTTAATGTGTGCCCAGATATGTCTGGACCAAAAAGTAATAAGGTTGTGTTACAAAGGTCACACAATGCCATTTGGGAACATCAAACATCAAATATAAAAACAATTATAATCATCCTATTGGACTCCATTCTGGATAACAATTGCTAACGCGTTTTGGATTCATCAAAAATCCATCTTCAGGACCTTGGAGCATACAGTTCCTTATTCTTTAAACAATTGAAGACGTGGGTTATCACCTTAAGTCCCTTTCTAAGTAGTTCAGAGTTATTGTCATCAAACCCCGGCTTCCTCCAACTTGGTGCTCACCTGGGCAGAGAAGAGTGGGCTGTCATTTCAGGTGCAGTGGTAGCCGCCGCCTGTATGTTCTGCGCGCAAAGCGCCGACCGTCTCCCCAACTTACAACAATATTATGAGGCAACACAATTAAGGGTAATCAGGGAATTGTTCCACAAGGGGGAGGGGAAGCAGTGGGTCGCTATGGACCGAGCAGTGGTACAACATGAGTTGAAAGAGGTGCTGTGGCTTCCGAAGCAGCTCAGACCGAAACAAATGTATCTGAGCACCATCATGAAGCTAGTAGCAGATACTTGGGACAAGCTGGTGAGGACACGGGGGATCACAACATTCCCATCCCACTTTACCCCCATTTTCAATAACGGGGATTTTCCCCCAGGGATAGAACAAGGAGCTTTTAGACAGTGGCGGGAGGGAGGATGTATGACAATACGGGATATGTTCCAGGACAAGGACATCTGATCTTTTATGGAATGCAAACTCAAGAGTTTACAGTGGGGGAGAGGGAGAGTATCTTTTGACGCACGATGGGTCAAAAGGTTCAATATCTAATCTGTATAGAATAATAGATGAAACCACCCCCTTAGCCAATTGGCCGTACATGAATCGGTGGGAGCAAATACTGGGACAAGAGATTGGGAAAGTTGTCGAGAATGATCCCCCAAATTGGAAAGGGCATCCCAACTGCAGGAAGCAAGGTACAATATCCTCTATGGATGGCATTACACTCCAGCTCGACTTCATAGCATATACCCAGATGTGCCAGGGGAATGCTGGAGGTAATGTGGGAGAGAAGGAACGGCAGAACACATATTTTGGAGATGCCCCAAAATAGAGCCCCTCTGAGGGAGGTACAGCAGGCGCAGACTCAGGTATTTGGAACAGGAGGAGGCAGACCCCCAGAACATATTTTGTTGGGCTTAAGAGCTGAGGGTGAGGAAGTAATCTAAAGGCCAAGAGAAAGCAAGAGTGGGATCATATGATAGGTTATTTATAACACGCTTAATACCCAGAGGCTTCTAAGCGCGGACACGGGGATCGAACCTGTGTTGCTACGCATCGTCTTGCTTCCAAGGTGAGCACGTTGCACCTGGTCTTAACGTTAGCAGCAATGACGATCATTGCACAGAGACGGAAGAGCTCAAATATCCCCATGGTACAGGACTGGCTGCGTAAAGTTTAGGACTTGGTGGCGCTTGAGTAGGCCATGGACGCAATGAATGACAACCTGCAAAGTTTGCGAAAGATTGGAGAGAAACATTGGCATTCGTGAAAGACGATTTTCGGGCACAATGGTGCCCACAAAGCCTCAAGCATTTGGATGTTCAAAGTGACCCGCACCAGAGACTACCGAAAAGGGATAGAAACTCTGCAAAACCCTGGGGGTGGAGGGAGGAGGGAAGTGGGGAGGGGAAGACGAGGGGGTAGAGGGAGAGGTAGGGGGGGCACGTTTAATTCAAAATTCAGAGAAAGAAACAAATTGAAAGGATGCATTCTGTGGGATAGTGAAATCCCAAAGTGCAGTAAAAGTATGAAACTAACAGAGGCTGTATTCGAAAAAACAGTGTACACTCCTAAAGTGCAACTAAAGCTTGGCTTGCCACATTCAGTGGCACGCTCCTGAGGTTCTACATGGAGCCTCTAACCCTGTTCAGGCAGAAGGACTACGACAATGGCATCCTGAGGTGGTATTGTTGGGCCAGCTTGTTGGCCTCTACGGAACATCCTATAGTCACTGTGGCTGCACTGTTCTGGATCGTGCCTGGCCCTACATGGAAATCACCACACCAGCATTTTGCCCTCATCCTCACTGCCTTCACTTGCCCTGGGAAAGATCAACACCATTGCTCTATTCAAGATGGCCACTTGAATGCACGTTTCCAAAGATGGTAAAGGATTGGACTCTGTGTCAACTTCCTCCCGCTCTTACCTTTTGGCTCTTCTCCTTACCCACAACACAGGTGGGATTTGTTGAAGTACCCTGGCTGGCTCTGCGGACAACCAATGGAGTGACTAAGGGAGCGGGGTGCATCCCTGAGCCAGTTCGTGATGGTTTTGGGGCAGAATGGGGAAGGTCCCCTGGTCAACTTTTCCTTGTTCAGTAATGTTTGGAAGGGAATCATCACACTGACCGTCAGGCCTCCTTTTCCTGTGAGCGAACCTAAAACCCACAAAGGGGTGTCTAGCAGTCTCTGTTGGGTCTCGCAGGTCCCCCAACCTCCCATTACATTTACATGTTTTGCAGACCAGTCTGAGTCTGCATACTCTTCTGCTAAATCATAGGACCCACAAACGTATCAAGTGTTCAAGAACACTATAGGAACAAGTAAACAGGGTTAGAAACACTCCGACCTCCCATCCCCACACTATACCTACCAGCAAAACAACATGCCCCATGGTCATTCCTTCCATGCACAGCACTCACAAGCCACACTGACTTCATATGAAATCCAAAATGGACACCGGGACCAATATAGGATTAGGCTAACCCCCATGCCTCATCTGACCCTTAATGAGGCTGAAAGCACCAATCAACCCCAGACACTCAACTGCAAATCACAGCTCAGGAACCTTGCCCCAAAGTCCAAACCAAGGGAGACTCCGCAACATAATACAAGAGCTGCCTTACAGTCATTGAGATGTTGGAGCAGGTTGTGGTTGGCAGTTGGAGGAGTTTGGAGCGTGATACAAGGGGTATTGGAGGCTATTAGAGACAACAGGGGGCAAAGGAGCAAGGAGATGGTGGAGATGAGGTAGTTATGTTAGGAAGAAGTTGCACAGGTCTGGAGGAGATGGTAACAGCCGGAGGAAATGGCAAGGAGCAGGAGGAAGTGGCAAGTGTCTGGGGTAGGTGACAAAGAAATGAGTAAGAGTAGGATGGAATGAGAAGTCTGGGTTGGCAAAAGGCACGGCAGGTGGAAAAAGGTAAGTGATAGAAGTAGTGAGGACAGAGCAGAAGCAGCAAAGAACTTAGAATGAAGCAGATCCAGGGGAGCACCTTTGAAGGGAGCTAGCAGAGACTCCTGGTTGCAACTTTGACACCTGCAGAAACTCTCATTGTACCCACACCTGATGGAGGTGATGCAAAGATATGCTACTTTGGGATCTGAAATTTGTTACAAGGGGCCAGTCTTTTGTCTTGCACCAGGATTTTCTAAATGACTGTTGAGGACTCTTAAAGCTAGATATTCTTGGGAACAGGACCCAAAAAAGCCCACATTTAGCTATTCGATGGGGAGTGGCAACCTCCCTGGGACGAGATGATGTGACAACCCAGTGCGAGAAGTCTTGTTTTGTTTTCCCAGACTTTTCTGTTCACTGTAGTCACATTGTTATTGATCCCTTTTGTCCTCTTACACAAATAAAAACTGTGAATCACAATTTTATGATGTCAGTTATTTTATGTCCCACCCGTTTTATGTCACACCCAGACTATGACAGTTTCTACATCTGGTGGGACCACTTCTACCGTATGCAAAACACCTCTGATATACTTCATGTCTGCTCTGCAAAGAAGCTATACCCTAGGACTTTGTTTGTGGTTCTTTCCATGATGTATGACTAATTATTCTCTATTTCTAGCCCTGCAGGAGTTAAACCTTCTTCTCTCTTCACTCAAGAAGAACATATCTCCCGGAAGTGAGGGATACGCTACCTCATGAAACCGTGCTTATCCTGGTCACTATCTAGTCTCTGCCTTCTCCCATCATGATGGGACCCAGATGAGCCCAATGGGCCACCGCCAATCCAGCCACGAATACTCTGTATCCTCATAGAAACAAAGCAGAACATTGTATTTTGAGTGACAAAGTACAATCCAAAAGCATAACCAAATAGCATAGTACCACCCCCTCTGCTCCACCAATCCCACACCCAATATTTCCTGACCCAATACAAAATCGACAAGAAAAAATAAGAATGAGCAAATTAGTCTAATCAAAGGGTAAGAGGACCCAGAGAAAGAAACAAAGTGAAACAATGCAACACGGGAAACAAGGTACAAGCCTATCAAACAGCCACAGGCAAGTGGTGAAGCAACCGAGAAATGCAGAAATTGGGCAAAAAATATCCCAATCCCAATAATGAAAGATGAACTAGAGGGAAACGCTGCATTCTGGGAGACAGAGGCAATTCCCAAATTGTAACAACGTGAGAAACCTGAACAATGTGAGAGACTGAGATGGGAGACAGGGAATGTACCAAAACAGGAATGAGAGGTCAGGACTATAAACACAATCGGACACATTATTTTTGCTTTAAAAACGTAAATGTTTATTTCCAGTTAATTCTTTGGGACAACTCGCCACAGTGCAATTCAATAGAAATTTGCCAAAATGAACACAGTGGCATTATGGCATAATGTACATAATGGAATAATGGACATAATGGGGGTGGCTAGTTAGAAAAGGGGCACGTTCTAGAATGCAATTATTTTTAAAATTCTGTTAATTGTTCTACAAGTAGCAACACATCGTAATAGGCAATTGTCAAGTGTAGAATATACACAAATCAGAACCGATATAACAGAATTTGGGATTCCAGACACCCTTAACGTTGAAGAGAACAAGCTATACATTCACACATACATGGTAGCATATTTGTACAACAAAATGATGCACATTTCCCTCCCCTTTCCATCTCTTCCCCTTGCTCCCCTTGATACTTCTAGAATGCAATTTATACGGCATACTATTAAAACACTGCAAAATACATTCTAAAAATCTTTTACATACGTATCAATAAAAATGGATTCTTGAGCAATAACATTTATCTTCATACTGCATTGGCTAGAAGTGCCTGAGACAGAATGTACCTTAAGTAGGATTTAAAAAATGCTACAGACATGGGGGTTTGATAGCTGCAATTGTGAAGCATAAACTAAGTTGATATTATTTTATTTTACTTTGCATTCTTTTCAAAAGGCATCAGTTGCATTGCCTAAATGACCTCCATTTATAAATCTATGATTGTAGGAGCTTTATCAGCATATTTCATTTTGTTATAAAAAAATACAAATAGGCTGAAAGATGGGCTCAAGTTCTCAAGCCACAGATATGGGCTAAAGGAGCCATTCAGATGCAAAAAAACGTGGAAGACATGTTTAAGATCATCCCACGTCCCATTCAGCACCACCGACGTAGTGCCTGATAGCCCAAGACAGTTTACATAAAATATATTAAACTGTTTTATTTTATAAGTAAATAAATATAGGTTTATTTCGTTGGCATATATAAAAGAATAAAAACTTACTACAATTAATGGCACACTAGTCGGGAATACTTTCCTATTTATTTATCAATTGGGAAAAGGAACAAGTTACTTACCTGTAACTGTTGTTCTCCAGCATAGGATGGCATGGATTCACATGCTCATGAATATTCCCCGTCGTCAGGCTGGGAATCCTCGGTAAAGAAAAAAAATCATTTCTGAACTGTCTTTCTCCTAACAACCATATTGTCCCAAGCCAATGACTGCCCTCCACCTAAGCCACTCCTCTGGCAGCCATCTTCAGATTTGGTAGCACGTAAAGTGGCAGTAGGACCAAGAGAAGAGCCGCAGAGGGGTAGATGGGAGGGTTGGCATGTGAATCCATGCCAGACTCATGCTGGAGAACAACAGTTACAGGTACCTAACTTGTTCCTTCTCCAGCATGGGGTCTGGCATGGATTCACATGCTCATGAATAAAGAATACTTTGCAGTACACACATGCACAACCCCGGGAGGTGGCAAAGGCTCAACATAAGCATCTCTTACCTCCTCACCAGGCTCACCTTCAAGCGAACAGGTTGCGCAGCACTGCTTGGCCGACTCCCTGGAATCCCAGTCGACGCAGTAGAATCTCGTGAAGGTGTGCGTCGACCTCCACGTAGCCGCCCTGCAGATGTCCAGCAGGGAGGGGCACAGCAGACAGGAACGCCGTAGTTGCAGCGATCACTCTGGTCGAATGGGCTCCCGGACGGCCAGGCAACGGTCGGTTTGCCAACCAGTGACAATGGGTGATGCAGCCCGAGAGCCACTTGTAAATGGAAGCCTTGCAGAGGGCCTTCCCATGGTTCACAGGGCCAAAGTTCACGAAAAGTTGGGACGTCTTCCGGAAACTCTTTGTGCGGTCCACATAGAACTTCAGCACTCTAGCCACATCTAGCGAGTGCAAACTCCTCTCAGCCGGCGACGAAGGCGTCGGGAAGAATACAGGTAACACCAAGGGCTCGTTTAGATGCAAGTCCGACGCCGACTTGGGCAGGAAAGATGGGTGCATCCGTAGCACTAACCTCATCTCGTGGAATGACAAGTAAGGTGGTTTACACATGAGAGGGCCTGGATCTCCCCCACTTGTCGTGCAGAGGTGATGGCCACAAGAAAAGCTGTTTTCCACGACAAAGATTTCAGCGGCGCCAAATGCATAGGCTCGAACGGAGGAGCCATGAGCCTAGTCAGCACCACATTGATTTCCCATGCCGGGGCTGATGCCTTCACCGGTGGGAACGAACGGAACAGTCCTTTGACGAACTCCTTAACCAGACAGTGTGAACATAACGACGACCATCCTGGAGATCTGGTGTAGTGGGAGATAGTTGCCAGATGAACTTTGATGGAGGCATGCGCCAGTCCAGACTTGGCCAAGGAGAGCGGCAGCACCAGCGGAGTCATGACTCGTAGAGGATCGATCTTCTGTTTACGGCACCACATGGAGAACCTCTTCCATCTATGTCCATAGCATTTAAGAGTAGACGATGCCCTCGCCTTGGCAAGGACCTCCTTGCAGTCCGCTGGTCGATCGTAGCCCCCAAACTCGAAAGCTGCAGGAGCCAGGCCTTCAGGTTAAGCTATCCTGGGTCTTGGTGCAGAATTGCGCCTCCTTCCCTGGCGAGAAGATCTGCGACCATTGAAAGCTTGACTGGAGGGAAAGATGACATGCTGAGAAGGTCCAGGTACCATATCTGCAACGGCCAGGGGAGTGCGACGAGGATCATCCTGCACCAGGACCGTTTGAGTTGATAGATGAGTCGAAGAAGCAATGGCAGTGGAGGGAACACATACAGAAACAGGCCGTCCCATGGTAATGAGAATGCGTCCCCCATGCTCCCCGGCTGGGGAAACCTGCAGGTGAACCTCCGGCACTTGGTGTTCGTCGCCGTCACCAACAGATCTGAGGATTGCCCCATCTGCGGAACAGGTGATCCACTTGGTCCTGCCGAAGTTCCCACTCGTGGCAAGTGTGCAGCTCCCTGCTGAGAGAGTCGGCGACAGTGTTCTTCACTCCTGCCAGATGAAACGGGATGAGGAACATCCCCCTGGGCTATGGCTCAGTGCCATAGGTACTGCACCTCTTTGGAGAGCGCCGGGGATCTGGTCCCCCCCTGCTTCCTGATGTAGAACACTGTGGTGGTGTTGTACATGAAGACCCGTACCACCTTGCCCTTGAGGGATGGAAGGAAGGACTTGAGGGCCCAAAACACTGCCCGCAGCTCCAACACGTTGATGTGCAACGTCTTCTCCTCCGGTAGCCACAGGCCTCTTGCGTGAAGACTTCCGGTGTGCGCTCCCCATCCTTCCAGGGAGACGTCCGTCGTGACGTCACCTGGTGAGGTGGGGTCTGGAAATCCACGCCTGCGGACAGATATGCGCGCACTCTCCACGACGGTATCGCTTGACGGAAACTCTCGTTGAGTGCGATGTCCTCGTAGCTTCCCAACACTTGTAAGCCAACAGGTGTCGAGGAACTCCTGCAGTGGACGCATCCGTAGCCTGCACAGTCGAAAGAGGTATATGCACAACAACATCATGCTGAGCAGAGACTTGATGGACCTCACCCTTGTGTTCTTCAGGGCAAACAGCCGTTGTAACTTACCCAAGATGGCTGCTATCCTCTCCTCCGACGGAGACGCCAGGCACAATACTGTGTTGAGTCGGGATACCAGGAACAGCGCGTCCTGCGATGTAGTCAAGCAGGACTTTGCACAGTTCACCGAGAACCCCAGCTCTGACAGAAGGCGGATGGTCCTCATCGGGTGGCGGCGCCAGGCATTTTGTGAAAACCCTTGGCGCTGACTTGAATCCGAAGGGAAGGGCCTTGAATTGGTAATGCTGCCCTTAAACCACGAAGCGTAGAAACTTGCAATGTCCCTTGTGAATGGGGATGTGGAAGTAAGCATCCTCAAAGTCCACTGATGACAAAGTCCCCTTCTTTTAGCTGACCAAGCACATGCTGAAGAGTCACCATCCGGAACTTTTGGGACTTGATGTATTTGTTCAGACGACGGAGGTCTAGGATGGGCCTCCAGCCACCGCTCTTCATTTTTACGAGAAAATAATCCGGAGCCCCGAAGCCTCTGAGGAATGTGGTTTTCTTGCCGGGCCACCGGCGGTATAGGGGGACACTTCCGTTGAAATTCCAGGGTGTGTCCGTGGGCGAGAGCGTCCAGCACCCGACGGTTGGTGGAGACTGTCTTCCACACGCCGATGAAATTCGCCAGCCGGCCTCCCACCGGGGTGCACGGGTGGGGGCCTGTTGTGATCCCAGCAAAGGGACAGTTCCTATTCAGAAAAACCAGGGAAGCAAGGAACTTCATAGCAGTCAGTGGGTCAACAGTGGCTTCAAGCCTGGCACAAATGGCATTTGTCTCATTCATAGCATTGCACCCATAGGCTCACATAGCACTTACATTTGTTTTCTCCTACACTCAACATGGCTGCCGCCAAGTCCATTGTTAACTCACAGCACATACTACACCTGTTGCAGAGGGAGCTACTTAAGCCCCGCCTCCGCTGGAGGGCTCGCTTCGCGTCTTCTCCGCGACAGTGGGTAACGCTACCAGCGATCTCCTGACAGAACCTGTCAAAGGAAAAACAAAGTTAAGTTTCCACAGAAAATCAACAGAATTCCATTGTTGTAGTTGTAAAGACTTACCGAACCAAAGTTTTTCCGAAGCGTTTCCTCAGTCAGCAGTTTATTTCGTATTCTCGCATCTTCTGTCAGAAGTTCCGTCGCAGCCGCAGCATCTTCCTCACAGCAGACTTCGTTCGCAGTCGCAGTGCCTTCATTCAAAGGTTTTCTTCAGCAATCTCTGCATCGCCTGAAGGTATTTCATCTACAGCTTTCCAAAAATCTGCAAAATAAAAGGTATTTTCGTTAATGAATGAACTTGTGAAAAAGAAAAAAGATGTTTTTACATATGTTGCTTACCTGAAGTCCCAGCAAGTTTTTCTTCGCTTAGTTATTACCACGCTCTTCTCTGAAGGCTGCAATTACTCCGGTAAAACGAACTTACGTTTATTAAACATTTCCTCAAACCGAGTATAGTCGCAGCCATACCGCAGCATCTACCCTTTTCTGAGAACCAAGAACCTGCAAAATAAAAGGGAGCATTTTAGAAAGAGAGATCTCTCCAACCTAGGGACTGCTCAGAATCTGACGAACTATATATTTTTCACCAAAAACTCACCCAAGATAACTCTAAAAAGCAAGAACATTATTCTGCCAAAAATCTTTTGAACACTGCAGCCTCTCAAGTTAACAGTTTTCAAACCAACACGCCCCTGTAGAATACAGGATGGCGAGCTCCACAAATCATAAGCACAGTTGAGAAGGGAGGGAATTATCAAAAGGCACACTGCACAACAGTTTTTTCACGCAAATAGAGATTACAGTAGTTCTATTGTTATTATTGTTGTTTTCACAAAATAAGAGCCCAGATAACAGATCCTCTAGCTGAGAAGGCACTATGCTCCCGCAGAGTCCCAGGTAAGCGTTACAGGGCCCGACGCCACGGCCGGTTCAATCCTGCTCGGACGTCGAGGAGCCGCTTTGGGGACCCTGGCGACAACGATGTCCTCCTCCGAAGGCCTTGGAACGGCCCCTGTTGCTCTCCTGGGCCGAAGAGCGGGAGGGTTGACAGAAAAACGAGGCACCTCCACTGAAACCTTTGGAGGATCCATGGAATTTGCTGCATGAGGTCCGAAAGGACGGCCGTCGCTGTTGAATCGTGCTCAAGGCACGAGCCGTCTCCGTGTCAGTCTTGATGGCCTGGAGAGACTCATCCATGGCCTTCCCGAACAAATTTTCCCCGTCTAAGGGCATGTCCAACACACTCGACTGAACGTCCCGACGAAAATTGGTGACTTTCAGCCAGCCCCATCGACAAAGGCAAATGCTGTTGCCCATTTGGCGGAACCCTGTGTCGGCGATGTCCGTGGCCACCGTGATGGTGTGGTCCGACGCCACCTCGCCTTCCTGCAGAATGTCCAAAGCTTCCGACCTCTTGACATCGGAAAGGAAGTCCTTGAAGGGAGCGATCTTGAACCACAGCTCCCGGTCGTAGCGGGCCACAATGTCGAGAGCATTGGCGGTCTTGATGGTCGTCGCCGACGATGAGATAACTCGTCGCTCCATGGCATCCAACTTCTTCCCCACACTGTGCGGGGGTGGGGGGATGGAGGCCGCCAAAGAGGAGGAGGAGCCTGAAGACTTCTTCGTGGCTGCTGCCGAAACCACAGAGTCCGGCGATGGTTGGGTCTGCAAGCACTTGGGCGCAGAGTCCGGCACCCTGTACTTCTTATCGTAACAGTCCCTCTTCGCCGGGGCCATGGAAGGGTTCTTCATGAGGGCCAGCGCCTCGTCCCAAATGTCATCCACAAGTGGGACCAAAAGGACAGTCTTCCTCTTGGCCTTGCGGCGCTGGTATATAGTAAACCTTGCCCGGATGGTCCGACTTCCTCTTTGATGGAGATCCCGAGCGCTGGCTGGTGACCGAAGCCGCTGGAGATGCTGTAATTGCCCTGGCCGCCAAGGAGCCCGTCTCAACGGCGCTCCCGGTGACAGTGGACTCGCGGTGCTTGGCCTTTTGTTGGGCCCCTGTGGGAGGGGCACCGTCAAAGGTCTTAGACGACCGCTCAGTTTTCTTGGTAGCAGGGGAGGCATGCTGCTGAGACCCACCCAGAGCAAGGGCCTTGGCCTGTAGCCACTCCTTGAGCTGCTGATTCCGATCCTTCAGCGTGCGGGAAACCATCCCCTGACAAAATGCACAGTCCTCTTCCACGTGCGTTGGGTCCGGGTACAGGCAGTAGAGACACTTGGAATGCTTGTCGTCTGAGAAGATATTCCGCAAGCCGCAGTCAGAACAAATCTTGAAAAGGGGAGCCGAATCCTTCTTTTCCTCCGACATGTCCACGCAGCGTTGGCCTTGAAGAAACTTCTGGAATCCTCCACGAAGAAACTCGACGAAATTCACCCTTGAGGGGCGCTGAAGAATCCAAAAAAACGGGTCCCTGTAAATCGGAAGGTAGATCGATGGAGCGCGAAGCTCGATTGACCGAAAAAATAGAGTAAACTCTTTCAAAAAGCGCAAAACGCAGTAAAAGCTCTAGAGCTAAGCACAAGGACTCCCAACACTTGAACTTGCGGTAAAAATCTGAAGATGGCTGCCAGAGGAGGGGCTTAGGTAGAGGGCAGTCATTGGCTGTGGGCAGTATGACCCAGAGACCAGTGATTGGTTGTTAGGAGAAAGACAGTTCAGAAATGAAACTGATTTTTTTTTCTTTACCAAGGATTCCCAGCCTGACGACAGGGAATATTCATGAGCATGTGAATCCATGCCAGACCCCATGCTGGAGAATATTTGTTTCATCTTGGGATTCTGATGGGAATTCCCTTGTGATTTATGGAAAAACTGGTACCCATGGTTTGCTCAACAGTACCCCCAGCCAACTGCCATTTTTGTCCTATCCTATGTCTCGACTAAGACTTTAGAGAAGAGGGATGTGTGACTGTGCAGGAAGCCTAGGTCGCACAGCATGCAAGTGCATGTGCTGCAGACCCAAGCCTTGGCACCTGCATGTTCAGAAGTTTCCCAACATGTGGATGTCCTGAAAAGATGGCAATGCTGCATAAACATTACACTGTGTTGTACTACATGCCCGTGACACAGGCATATACAGGAAGGAGCTGTGGAAAATGTAATAATTCATATCATTATTATTAGGGTGTTTATTGAGCACAGACTTGCCTTTGGGAAGCAACAGGGTGCTTTACAAGTCATAGGAGGAAGGACACACTTAGGGAAACAGAGATACAAGGGAGTGGGATTTTAACAGTGAGGGAGGACAGGCAATTTGGCAGCAGGTGATCTACAAGCAACTAGGGGAGGAAAATGGGGGAGAAGATCCCCAGTCCCAGGTTAGGTTGGCAGTGGAGGGGGTGTGGACCTCATTGTTGGGAGGAGACATTCCTTGAAGAGGAGGGTCTTGAGCTCCTTCCTGAAATGTAGAAGCGAGGTGGTGACTAAGTGAGCAGGCATGCCGTCAGTAAGTAACATGTTCGGCTGTTAACATGACAATGCCTGGCAAAGCATCAACATCTATTATTATTTACGTAAGCAAGAGTACTGGGAAGCATTAGCTAAAGCGCTATGTAGGTAGACCCAACAAGGAACAACAAATTTATGGAGCGAAAACCATTAAAGCAAAAAACCGACTTTGAAATATTTTCTCCCCGTCAACTTTCAATTATTGAAGATATGGTGGCTATAAACAGCTAAAGACAAATGTAAAAAGTTACTTACAAGTAATGTTCCAAAACTGACGAGAAACTCTTCTGTTACAATTTGTGTACGGAATACCTAGTCAAAATAGAATTTAACACATCAGCATGAATTTTATAAAATGCTTTACATCGATTTTTCTCAGAAAAACATGAAACAGATGTTTCCTAAGTTAGATATTGCCTCTGGCAGAGTAGGCCTTTTTACTGATGCCTAAACTGCCAGCGGCCTTTACATTAACATTGCTTCAATATATTTTATTTAGACATGCTGTGGTCTACTCTTTGGACAAATAAATGCTGACAGTTAAGCCATATTAACAACGTGCCTTCATGGCTCCAAATATGTACTTTGATGGCTTTCTGGTAAATGCTAAACTAAACTGTGCTAAAGTGGACTACTCTGGTCTACCGGATTACCAGCTTGATCGCGTCTGAAATTAGAAAATTTTAACTTAGTTGGTGGATTGTGGTCCAACACAAAAAGAAAATGCTTGCCAGTTGCGCAAAAACCTTCCCTGGGGGAGTCGGGTTTGAAATCCTTTGCAAAAGCCTTCCCGTCTGTTATGGAGGTTTGTAAGGAAAATGGACTGGTATTGTAGTCAGTAGATCAGATCCCTCCCATCAACCAAGTCAACTAAGCAGCCTATCATGAGCTACATTACATTTCCCTTTGGGGCAATACAGTTGGAGTGCGGGTGCTAGGTTCTGGTAAAGAGATATATACATATATTAATTAATTAGTACCTGGGATGTCACCAAATGAAGCACAATTGGTGTCATGGGAAGGCATACTTTGAGCTGCTTAGCTTGAATCGTTGATGGGTGCTTACGTCCTGACACAGTAGCTAAGGCACCAAGAACATCACCTGTAAGAGAAAGGGCACGTACATTTGTACCGCTGAGACAAAAGAAACAATCTTTCAGTCATATCACAGAAATTAAGACATTATTCAGTCGTTTAGATAACAATGATTCAATCTATAAAGATGTACAAAAGCTTGATTGAATTCATACACCCTTTACTGGTATCTAAACACAAAAGCCAGTAGAATTCAGAATACACGGATGGCGGGTCAATGCTTCAAACTGCCTTGCTGACACACAGAGATGTTCCCCTTGACAAAGGCACAGGGAAAGAGAGCCAATCTGGATAACCGAGAAATGCCTCTATTCCGCTGAGTTCAACATGAATAGAAAGTAATTTCAGATGAACTGGAAATGAGTATCAAGAATTTCTAAACAAAAGTTGTAGAAGTATGAGCAGTGCACAAGTGACACGGACCATGCGGTATTGGCGGAAATGCATGACAATAACATAGAACTTTATGACAGATTCCTATCCCTTTTAAGCACTCTAATAGGTGTCACTATTACCCAATGTAATGGTACTAAATGTGTCGACCTCAGAAGGAAGAGAGGCCTAGCCAGATTCTAACCTTTTTTTATTTTATTTTTTATTGTCATTTGGTTTATAAAATGTAAACCTTTCACATACAAAACAAAGAAACTTATGGCATACATATACTGAAACATACTCTTACAGTTGCACCTAAGATAAAAAGCTAAGACCAGAAATAACAAAGCAAACATATGAAATATAAAAAGGAACGCATACATACTAATGCAATCTACCTTAGTTCTTCCATAATCTTGAACACCTCTATAAAAAAAACTATGCAATGCCAAAATCAATGACACACTATCTTCCCACATCAAACTTGACCAAATAATTTCTCCCAACCAGAGCTCATCCTCTGATGCTACCATTTTGAAATGATCTTTTTTATTGTTGAACATTCTAAGACAAAATGCCTAAGTGTTTATGGAGTGTGTGGACACTTGCAACGTCTACAATTCAAAGTCAGATTCGATTCAGTCTGATTCCAGCAGCCCAAATGTTCCAGAGTGGGCAGCTGGTTTAAGTGAAAACGCAGGTAAAAACAGCAAACCTTATTACAGGGAAAGAGATGCATTTAATTTGGTAAAGCATCTCTTCTCCTTGAAAATCTTGCATATTCTTTATAAAATTGAAAGGAATTTAAACTGTCAATAGTTATAGACCAGTCCAGAATGAATAATTTAGACTTTGTTTTAGTTCAGTAC
The DNA here is from genome assembly GCF_040938575.1 of Ambystoma mexicanum. Lineage (NCBI taxonomy): Eukaryota > Metazoa > Chordata > Amphibia > Caudata > Ambystomatidae > Ambystoma > Ambystoma mexicanum. The sequence continues at coordinate 977,024,315 of NC_090924.1, forward strand.
AAGTTCCTCTGCTGATGATTGGATGTCATATAAAAGCTTGATCGCCTTCTCTTTAAACAAATGTACAGATGGCAGGGACTGTGTTTTTAAATATTTCAACAAGATCCAAATACAGTGAATTTGCTGGAGGTTGTGTAGCAAAACAGTCGTCTCCATAAGACCCAGTATTGCAGCAAGATCAAGCCCAACTTGTGTCTAATGACTACATTTGGGATCGATTTAGACAAGCCCAAGGTTTCCTTCCAGATTATGCTCTCTAAGGAATTTAGATACAGGCCCAAATCCAACAGTCATATCCAGACTGTAGAGGAATGACGGTACCACTTTGGGAAAGTAGAATCGCATTAATACGAGATGCAATAACTTGCACAATTGTTTATATACTCTTTTTTGCTGGTATATCAATGGCCGGGATTTGGCTCTCAAAGAGCTCTGCCACTCGGCGATTGATTTACTATTGTTCATATTTTACCCCACATATCTGATAGCAAGAACTCTTTCCAACCATTGCTCTCCCACCTTCCAATACATAGTTCTTGGTCTGTTTTTGGTAGTAAAAGTTACTATTTTTGATTTGTCTGCGTTCACCAGAAGATTATTTTCAGTAGCATAGTGGAAAAAAAGGTTGAGCGTCCTCTGCAAACCGATTAGTGTTTTATTGAAAAATATCAGATCATCAGCAAAAGCCAACCAGTCAAGCTTAAGATGACACAGCCTGACTGGATAGGTAATGCCTGATGACCATAGTCCGCTAGTGTCTGAGATGTAAGCCTTAAAGAGGGCAGGGGCCAAGACACAGCCCTGCTTGAGGCCAACATAGGTCTTAACTGTTCCGGTCGCCATGTCCCCTCTTGTCAACCTCACCCTAATGGAGGTACCATCATGCAAAGCTGCCAGGAGTTACACCAGCTTCAAAGTTACACCCCACATTATTAATGTTTACCCTGTCAAAGGCAATGCTCATATCTAAAGATGCCATAAATGTAATGTTCATAGGGCCTTTTTTAACAGCCGCTTGAAAAGGTGCTATAATCATGGCGTTGAGAGCAGTGCCCAAACATGGTCTAAAACTCACCAGAAAACGTGTAATAATCCGCAGATACGACAGCCAACTATTTCGGTCTCTCAAATTGTATTCACTCAAGGATGCTAAATTAGCTGGGGTGACACAATTTTATGATAAGATTGTGGGGTTGATAGAGCCTGTAGTTTGTCAATGATACGTAGATTACATTGTATGGGCTGTATCAAAAACAAAGGTGTCAAGGGTGCCTGGCCGGGACGACTTGGCTCCTGTTGTCATCAAGAACGATCCAGATCTTTGGGTTGGACCCCTTCTGGCCTTGTTTAGGTCAAATTATGCCACTTAATCTTTACCAACGACATGGCTGGAATCAATGATTCTCCCAATTTTAAATGATCCAAATAATTACAGGCCGATCACTCTACTGGATGCGTCAAGAAACATCCTTTTTCACTCTAGAGCCACCAACCTTAAGTCTAGTAAGAGCCCAACAATCAGCCGTATTGCAGTTCTTAAGCATTTCTAGAATTTTCTGATTGTCATTAATATGTATCTGTAATAATGTGATGTAATTTTTCCTGTGGATTCCAAATGTACACTAATGCATCAGCTGCGTAGAGGGAGATGATCTGCGGTTCAGCTGTCAACTGGACCCCACAATGTCTGTGTTTGACTTTTATTAAGTCTGCCAAGGGTTAAATTATAATGGCAAATATTAGAGGCGACAGGGGGAAACCTTGACGGGTGCCACGACCCATCATAAATAGTCACAAGAGTAGTAGCCCATTCGTATTAACCCTGGCCGCTGGAGCAGCATAAAGGAGGTGTAAGGCCTTGAGGAACTCCTGACCGAACCCGCACTTTGACAATACAGCGTATATGAACCGCCAAGAGATGGAGTCGAATGCCTTTTGAATATCTAATGTGGCTGCTAACACATGAGTCTTAGGGTCAATCTGCGTCAGCATATTAAAGAGGCGCCGAAGGTTAAGTGCCGTCGATCTACCAGGGATGAATCCCGATTGATCAGGATGGACAATGAACGGCATAACTGGAGGAGGTATGGGGCAAGAGTTTCCTTGTACACTTATACAATTCAGCAGTTAGGCCATCCGTAACCGGGGACTTCCCAGTTGGCAGATGTTCAATTGAATTAGTAAAGTCAACTATCAAGATTGGGAGATCCAGGAGGGCTTTGGTGTCTTATGATATTTGACTGAGTGGGTCAGAAACCAGTCAATCTCTTCCCACGTACATGTGTCTTTGTTGGTGTAGAGGTCCTGATAGAACCCTGCGAAAACCATGTCAATGGCCACAGGTGTGTGGACCAGGTCACCTGATGTGTCCCATACGAGTAGGATACAGCCAGTGCAGCCTTCCTGCCGTGCCATACAAGCAAGCAGCCTGCAAGGTATATCCCCCTCTCCATATTTCCTAGTGGCCATAGGAGTATTACAACATTTTACTTTGCACTCTGAATGGATTCTAAAGGTATCTAATGCCTCTTTAGTCTGTGCAAGTGTGGTTGCGGGGTGGTCACCAATCAATTCCCGCTCTAGTTCACGCTGTTTATTCTCCCATTGTGTTATACTATATCGAATTGCCTTGAGGACACTAAATTCTGTCGACATCGCGATCCCCACCGAAAGTAAACATTAAAGGCTTCCCAGACTGTACTAGGCGAGGGCACTGATCCTACATTCTAGTGTACGTGGTCGTCGATGGTGGATGTAAATGCAACATCCTGCAGGACTAGTGGTTTAAAGCGCCAGATGCTGCGAGGCCTAGCGAGCGTAGGCCGTGTCAGGGAGATACTAACTGGAGAATGGTCAGAGTAGGTGAGAGGAAGCATGGCAACATCCCTGACCCCACCAAGCCATGTGTTAGAGATAATTCACATGTCAATGCGGGAGAGGGAGTCATGGATGGAGGAGTACAAAGTATATGCGCGGTCAGAAGTATGTAGTGCTCACCAAGCAACCACGAATTCTAGGGAGTTCATACCTTCTTTGATAGTGGAGGCGGCTCGGGTGGGGGCTCTGTGAGTGCATGTGGATCTAATTCCAGGTCTAGGATGGTGTTAAAATCTCCCCCCCCCACAAAATAGGGACCAGTGGATACTGAGCTAGTTCATGTAAAATATCCACATAAATTTAAGGGTTGTTCACACTGGGACCATATACATTTATCAACAGCATCTCCCTGCCTGCAAGAGTCCCATACACCAAAACATATCTGCCCAGTGTGTCCGCTCTTGTGTGGCTGCATTGAAATGGGATAGATCGATGTATCAATATCATAACCCCCTTGGACTATGAGGAGTAGGATCTATAGAATCGATTCTTCCCCCAGTTTCTGGCAAATCCATCGCAAATTGGTGAGAGGGCATGTGTTTCTTGTAAATACAGGATTTGGACCTTATGTGTCTCAACATGCAGGTGTATTTTCTGTTTAATTGAGTGACCCAGGCCCCGGAGATTCCAACGTAGGCCAGTTATATCTCCCATCTGGATGCAAGTAGATCTACATTGCCCACCCTCGCAGTGTCTAGATCAAGCCCTTCCCTCGCTGTCAGTCTGCCCCTCCCACCCATCTCTCCATTGTATGTGAGCGTTGTGCGTGTCAAGTGCAATTTAACCAACTTTAATAACCCCAACCATCCCTGCAACCCCCAGCCTCACTCCACTAGAAACTTGGGAGATGCATTCCCACATATACCACCCCAACTTATCAACGCAACATTGCATGGGGGAAGCCACCACTCAGACCCACCGGTTCAACTTAGGACTTAGGTACAGATCGAAGGATAACCAACATATATCAGTTGAAGTCATGTGTATCTTGTTTGAGCACAACATCAAGACTCCTTGCTCACGAGCTGCAGGAAGAAGCGCATCACGGTCACTGTAATTGAGGATGCGGGCAATGACTGGTCGTGGAGGCGCACCGGGTCTGGGCTTAGGTGCCAGGGATCTGTGGCCTGCACTATTGCAAATTGTGGCGATAATGTTGGATTACCGAGGAATGGGAGTAGGATAGACTATCCACTGCTCCAGTGATGTTTTCGTGTTCCTTTCGGTAACGCCAATGATGCTAATGTTATTACAGCGGGAGCGTGACTCAAGGTGGTTGTTGTTCTTCTCCATCTGCAGCACCCGCCTGGACAGAGTGGGAAGCTAACTTCTCATTGTGGACACATCGTCCTCCACAGTGCCCACGAGCGTTTCAGTCTCCGCTAGCCGATGCTCTTTCTTGTCGATGCACGTTTTTATAGAGTAAATGGAGCTGGTCATGTCATCAAGTTTGCTGTGCACCTTGGTGAACCCCTCTTGCATGCACGCCATCATGCATTTAGTTTCGGTGGGTTCCATTGGGAATGCTGCCGCCTCTCTGTGGACGATACACCATCTGTCGATTGCTTGGGGCGGATTTGGTATATTCATTTATGGAGCATTGATTTTTGGCACTCTCTGGCAGGCTCAAACGGTGGAATGGGATGCCATGCCGCCAACAATGAGATTGCCGTAGAGCTCTCAGCACAGAAGATGGGCTATGTAGCCGATGTGATGTACTGTAGCAGAATAACAGTAGTGGTCCAGAGTGCTCTGATATTCCGTTGGGAGTGTTAAAGGCAGCACAGTTCCGTGTTCGCCGATTGCCCGTGTAGATAGTCCGGTATTTGGGGGCTGGTGGGGCCTTACAAAGTGTGATAGGCAGAGGTTTTATGGTAGCACAGTTTAATTCAGGCTTGGAGTGGAGCTCCTCAATCTCGAGTACCAGTGGTGCAGCAATGTGCCACCCGGTGACTGCCCCCAGGGCACAGGCTGGATTATGTGGTTGGCGTAATATGCAGCACCTGATAGGCAATGATGGTCCAGTTAGGGGTCCGCCGCTGCTGGGACAGGCCAGTGTCATGAGAGACCTGTCCAATGCTCCATGTAATGGTCTGGGGAGGCGGGCCGCCTTAAGAGTTTAATTAGCTGGGTAGACAAGATCAGGAGAAGAGTGGAGCCAGATAGCAGGCCTGAGGCTGAGAAGGTTGCTAAAGAAATGGCTCCTGGCAGATGAGTGAGTGGACAAGCGCATCTCGCCTCATGCTAGACTGCACCTACCTCTACCGGCCCTTGCAGACCAACCATCCCCGCCGGTCTCGCCTGTCCAGATGGTGCGCAGCGATAGGGATTGAGTGTCTTGTCAGCGCAGCAGAGCTCCGGTGTCCCTCAGCATGTCCTCCCCTGTGACGGCAGGGGAGCCGCAGTGATTTTGGACAGCAGATCCGTGTAGGTGCGCCTCTGGGCATGAAGGAACCGCCGCAGTTGGCACTGCGATTCTGGTCCCGTAACTTGGTGCCGGGACCGCGTATTAGCCACCAGGGAACGATCCAGGCAACAGCGCACAACACAGCAGATAACAATCCCCAGGGGGGGAGGAGAGAATCAGCAGGGCTCAGGTGTATCAAGGCAAGCCGTACCAGTAATGTTGGTTGTGTTGGCCGGTCGTTACAGCCTGCCGAGGCATAACAGATGCGTAGTGCGCGCTGGGGTGTCTGGTCCTTGCTCTAAGCTCCATGATCTTTGATCTAGACTGGAATGGACCGGAGTCCCACTAGAGACGTCGGAAGCACAATATTTGCGTCAAGTTACTGCAGGATTAATGGAAGCAGGAGAACTTTCGTCCCCATCGACTGCAGGCTTGGGAGCTCTAAGCTAGAGATGCCATCTTGGTCACAGTGCAACAGCGCTCCATGGGCATTAATTCTAAGCCATTTGTCACAGGTTGTTGTTGGGTGTCACTGAGACCCCCCGTCTTAAATACCAGACTCCACTCTTGGCGAGTCAAACACACTGGAGAAGCACTCAAATCGGTAAAACATTTTACTAAGACTGTAGGACTATTTGTTGTTTGTCTAATCTAGATGGGTGTTTGTTCATCTCTGTTTGGCATTGTCATATTTAGATTATCTATGTCCAAATCAAGAGCCAAGCCTTCAATTTACATTTTCATCCATTATTTTTGGTGCTGCTAACTTAATCCAACAAGGGCTGTATTTTATAATTGGATATTTCAATCTTTTTTTAATTATCTTGAACAATGTCCTTAATGATGTCGTATAATATTAATAATGTCTCAAGAACCAAGTGTAGGGCTGAAAGAGAAGGCGGGCCCAGTCTTTCCACATTAGGCAGTACATGCGAGTCGCAACTCATTTGGCTGTTTCTGGGAGTAAAGAATCATTTGTGCTTGTGGTTTTTAAAGATGTCTTTCTCAGCTGGACTTGTGTATCCCAATCCAACACACCTCCTTGATTTAACACCTCAGGTGGGATACCATTCGCAGTGTAATCAAGCCCGCTTTTATCACCAAGATCACCCATTTCCCTACACAGACGCAAAAATGATTCATCGAGGACAATTGAATTATCCTGGTTCTTGTAAATGACAGTATCCGTCCTGACTCCTAATAGGCAGGCATTGATAGGAAACACACCAGGAGCTGTTGTCACAGTTGTTGCAGTTAATCTGTCACCAGTATCAATATTTTCAGTTAAAGAATTTTAATGAGGAGCGACAACATCAACAGACACCTCAATAGGTGCAGAAGATGCAAGGTGATTTTGATTAATTATGACAGTTCCAGTGCGGACATCTGTGAATATGTTTGTGGTCTCACATCCAGAAACTGATGTTGTAAGGTGGGTCAAAGGACTATGCTGGTCATACACTACCTCTGGTACTTGACAAAATGAAGTGATTTGTATCCGTTTGTTTGTTTTAGGTTTGGAATTCCCCGCCCCCCCCTTAGCCAACGGATCTTGGTTGGTTAATGCCACCAAGGTAGTCAAAGGGGTTTCAGAGGTTCTATTTATACCACTTTCTTATAAATCTACCAATTTACAGATTCAAGGCAAAACTGCCCCTAATATGTAGGAACAATTTCAGATGAGGAAAAAGCAAGTCGCAAGCGATATCTCAGACTAAATGATCACAGTATAACTTTTTTAAAGCGGCAGGTGAGTTAAATGTAAACGCTTTCAGTCCCTCTTGCCAATAGCGCCGGGCTCCTTGTTCGAGTCGTTCAATTTCTCCACTGGAAAAGAAACTTCTGTCACCAGCAGAGATAAAATCCAGGAAGCCTCAGCTTCAAATGTGAATTAAAACTCATGCGACCCAGAACAATTTGGTCTGTCCTTATGAGATTTGAAGGCGGCAGTCAGGATACTTGTGACCTAGATCCTCAAGTCACAAGCCTACATGAACACAGGAACACTCAGCCTCACTCACACAGATGTGAAGGGGTAAGCACTTAACCCACTATGCTACTAGTTAGAAGTATTCATCGGACCAAGGTTTTAGCCCCAAAGACAGTAAGGGTCAGGAAAGGATAGTGGCAGAGGTATGTGGCATGTCATTCAAGGGGAAGGGGTATACCTTTTGATTTTGGGAGAAATGGTGGCGCTTTAGCTTCACCTTGTGGAAAAACATTGCTACAGAGATGAGAGAGATGACTAAGGTTGTCATGAAGATTATTTGGCTGGCATGGCAACTAGCACTGCTTTTGGAGATGGAGGAAATATGTACCAGTAATGTTCTTTCTATGGATTTTTCTCCCAAAGATTGCACCGGAACACAAAAGGCGAGGGAGGAAAGCAATGAACGAAACCTTTCAAAAACTGCCATCACACAAACGGGAACGAAGGAACCCTGTTCTGGCGTCCTCTTAAAAATTGACAGTGGGCCGCCAGAGAACCCTTCACTGTGCCTACTTGTAGATCCTGATTTAGCTAGGGCCAAATAAAACTCCATCACCAATGAAGGGGGGCTTGATGTGGGGTCCACTCCTCTCACCTTGCACCAGATCACAAAATGTTTCCATCTGCACGCATAACGTGACCTAATGGAAGCTCTGCGTGCAGCCAACAGCACCTCTAGTACCTCTTGATAGAGGTTCCACTCTTCTTATTTGTATTTGTATTTATATAGGGTTTTACTCCAAAGCGCTACACATTATAACAAGATACAAAGTAGATTATAACAGTAGAAGCAATTATAAAACATGAGTCAAACCAACAAAACAGTGACTAGAGCAATTAGCCTGTAAAGGAAACGACAGGTGAGTGTAATAGGAGAGGAAGTAGGTAGGGAGAGGTAAGCAGGGGAGAGACATGTGGGGGAGAGATAGAGCGGTTTCAGGGTGGGGAATGGAGAAGAAGAGATTTCCAGGAAGCACGGAAGGAGGAAAAGGTGGGGATGGAGCAGATAGAGAGAGGTAGGGAGTTCCAATGTAGGAGGGCTAGAAGCTGAAAGGAGTGAAAGCGAGAAGAGGCACATGGGGGCGCGGGAACAGAGAGTAGAAAAAGGTCAGCAGAACGGAGGGAGCGGGAAGGGGTGTAGAATGATAGGAGAGAGGAGAGATAAGGGGGAGCAAGGTCATGAAGAGATTTAAAGACAAGACAGAGGAAATTAAATTTGAGTTGGGAATGAAAGGGAAGCCAGCCAAGGTAAGAGAGCAAGGAGGAAATGGAGTCATGAGAAGCAAGTAGACAGAGGGTACGGATAGCAGAGTGGTAGAGGGATTTAAGGGGGGGCAAGATGAGAGGCAGGGAGTCCAAAGAGGATAGAAGAGCAAAAGAAGAGGCGAGAGAAGATGAGGGAAGAGATTAACAGTTTAGTGGCGTGGAAGGTGAGAGAGGAGTGCACTTTACGAATGTTAAAGAGGTGGTAGCGACAGGCGTGAGAGGTAAGTGAGATATGGTGGGAAAAGGAGAGGGAGGAGTCAAAGTGGATGCCTAGATTGCGAGCGTGGTCAGAGATGGGAAGATTAGAGGAGGGAAAGTGAATAGAAGGAGGAGGAGAGGGAGGGGGGAATAGTGTTGGAGGGAAAGAATAGGACTTCAGTTATATCAGTGTTGAGAGAGAGAAAATGGGAAGACATCCAGTTTTTCTTACCTAAGCCTCTCAAGAGCCACGCATGCAGGAGATAGTCCACCTTACCCAGGAGGGTGCAAGCGCCTCAGGCCAAGCAAGGGCAATGCAGGTTCCCTCTGGCAGGTATATGCAAGGGAGGAGAGAGGCAGCGTTGACTCCCACTGCGCCCCAGAAGCCTCTTTGAGCTCTCTCCAGATACTTCACCAGGGATCGCTGCTGCACCACCAGTCCCAATGACTTGGCTGTGAGCTTAGAGTCCATACATTTTTCTAGGGACTCAATGGCCTTGGATGCAAAAAGATGTTCCCTATCAAAGGCCATGTCAAGCAATTTTCCTTGGACATTCAGGGAACCCTGACCCCCCGAAGGTACGCCGACCTGCACAAGACTGCAGGAGTGCCCATCGCACAACCCATGCAGTCACTCGCGTCCAAACCTGTTCGGAGCGCATGGCAGGCCATTTGCTTTCCGACAACCACTATGTCGAGGAAACCAGCTTTGACTTCCCCCTCTGGCAGGTGGTCAGGTGCCTCTGAAATAGTACACCAGAGATTGTGGGAGAACTTAGAGGATGTACACGAGGCATTTGCTGCCTTCAGGGCAATACTCCCCAAGGCAAAGACCTTTACCAAGGTGTCGACTTTCTTCCGACTGCCTGGCAGTTGGAAGATTCGATTTCGACGTGGAGGGACTAGACATCACAGTTCGGGACCCATGTGAGATCACACAACCACCCCTTTCCATAGGTGGGTTCCTGTTCTTCCACCTCAGGAGAATACAACATTTGGATATAATACAACCCATATTTACGAAGGATACAAGGCATTTACTCGGCACTGCCCTCCACAATCCATCTAATACACCCACCGGCGAATGCTCCACCTTAAATGCCCCCACTTCAGACATAATCTTAAGGACCCCTTCTCAAAAACTCACCAATTTGGTGCAGCTCCAAAACATGTGCATATGGTTCTCATTTTGGAAACAACACCTTAAACATACATAAGAGTCATTATGATACATTGCACTCAATCTCTCAGGTATGTAATACAATCTGTTCAGTAGTTTGAACTGCATAAGTTTAAATCTGGCATTCAATGACACATTTCTGGTGAGAAGACATATTTTCTTCCGTTGGTGATCAGTTAACAACATGCCCAAATTGTCCACGCACTGGGTTCTAGTGCTGGGTACAGGGTATTGCCCCTTACTCAATACCATGTTATACAGTGTAGAAAGTAATTTAACGGCAGCCCGTAAAAATTCCGTAGAATTAACAATGAGCGCAAGCTGCGCACATTCGGGAGGTTCAGAAGGGTAATCATCACACCATGCCGCTACAGCTGCCCGAACTCTATAATATTGCATCAGGTTCAGTGCAGTACTTCCTGCAATCCGTGACCAATCAGAGTGTAAGAAATTCCCCCTATGGAAATCTGTCAGCCAGTGGCCGAAAGGCCAGTCCTCCCAACGGGTTGCCAGAGATCCACACCACGTACGACCCAGACCCGGGAATTTGCATAGGGGAAACTAGGTATAGTATGGCTGGATAGTGCCGGTTCTGACCAAGATTGTATGACAGGTGCCCACCGTAGCCAACACCAGATCATTATGGGCCGTCGTCCCTGTAACTTGTGATCTATAATCAAAATTTCTAGGGTCTGCCTCCCTTGCTGCAAGTTCCTCCAGTCTAACATGAGGTGGTTGAAAGTCGCCTCCGTACCAGTAGGTGGCAAACTGGGCCTGGGCTGCCAGCCAGTAAACCTCGAAAATGCGGCACCATGAAACCTCCCCTGTCATATGGAAGCACAATGTCTGTCCACCAGGCCATATAGGTACGTTAACAAATGTATATAATAGATTGGGAAGGAGAATCATCTTTACCAGCGCCAGTCTGCCAGCCAGTGTAATGGGAAGCAACCTCCACCATGCCAATTTAACATCTACTTATTGTTATTGCGCTAGATTATTTTCTTGTAAAAGGGAGGCTTTATCCCTGGTCACCACTACCCCTAGATATGTTATTATATTTGGGGCCCAGTGTAGAGGATATTCATCAATAGGTTCTCTCATGCACTCACTTAGGGGAAAGATATCTGACTTTGTGTAATTTATCACAAAGCATGAGAATTCACCCACATGCGTGATGTCTCGAATGAACGGGTCAAGGTTTGTCTGAGGGTGTCTAATGTACAAAAGGACATCGTCCGCATACAAATAAATGATTTCTTGAGTTAGTCTTATACTGCGTGGTATATGACGGTCCTGGATAAGGTCCGCCATGGACTCGATGGCCTGTGCAAACAATATAGGAGACAAAGGGCAGCCCTGCCAGGTGTCACTTCCTAACACAATTAATTTGGAGAGGCCCGAATTCATACTAAACCTAGCCAATGGGAGGGCATACAGGAGACTAATATATCGGAGCATCTCGGTCCCCAGACCCATCTTCTCGAGTACTAAGAACAAGTATTTCCACAAGACCATATCAAATGCCTTATGGGCATCAAATCTCACCACCACCGCCTCAGCCGTCGTGTTCAATCTGGCCAGCATGTTAAATAAACACTGAATATTAAGTGACGTGGACCTGCCAGGAACAAAACCGGCCTGATCTCTATGGATCATGTGGGGCAGTAAAGGGAGCAGGCAGTTCGCCAATGTTTTAGCATACATTTCCAAGTCCACGTTCATCAATGAGAGGGGACGGTAAGAACCACACTCATTAGCTGGCTTGTTTGGCTTGAGAAGAACAAGTTACTTCTTACCTTGTAACGTTCTTTCGACGGGATGTTCCTCCGACGTATTCCCTATCTTAGATATCTCTTTCCAGCTTTGCTGGCCTCGGAAATTTTTTCTCTAGAGGGCGCTGCGCGTCGACGTCCGCTGAGTCGATGTCCCTCGACAGCCGTCGTATCGACGTCGACGTCACCCTGCCTATAAAGGCCGCGTGCAGCATCCGTTGCTCAGTTCTGTTTTGTAGCCCACAATAATTATTTGTGGACTACACTAATCACCCTGAAGGAGCGTAAGCTGCAACAACAAGGGAAGTAGTACTGTGGGGATGGATGGGAGGGTCGATAAGGAATACGTCGGAGGAACATCCCATCGAAAGAACGTTACAAGGTAAGAAGTAACTTGTTCTTCGAAGGGATTGTGTCCTCCGACGTATTCCCTATCTTAGATAGGCTCCCATAGCAGTATTCTGTTATTGGAGGTGGGAGTACTGACTTCATGCTTCCACTTATTGATGAATAGAGTGCAATACTGCCCTTCCAAACCTAGTTTCCTGACTGGAGGAGGAATCCAATTTGTAAAACCGTGTAAAGGTATGGACGGACGACCATGTGGCAGCCGCACATATGTCTCTAACCGGCACTCCTCTTTTGAGGGCCGATGAAGCTGCGATACCTCTGGTCGAATGAGCCCTAAGATTTTGAGGGGACTCTTTTCCTGCCAGTTTATAACATTCCAAAATGGCTAAAATGATCCATCTGGAAATGGTCTGCTTAGTTATCGGTAACCCCAGCTTGTGACCTGTGCAACCTACAAACAGCTGGTCTGCTTGTCTTATCCTAGCCAGTCTACTAATGTAAAAACTTAAAGCCCTTCTTGGGTCCAGCCTGTGTAACCTCTCTTCCTCTTTCCCCGGATGGGGAAGAGGATAGAAAGATGGAAGGGTAATCTTCTGTGTGATATGAAATTCAGAAACCACCTTTGGGAGGAAATTAGGCTTCACTTGCAGAACAACTTTGTCTTTGTGAAAGATTGTATAAGGGGGTTTACAAGAAAGAGCTTGTAACTCGCTCACCCTTCTAGCAGATGTAAGTGCTACTAATAAAACAGTCTTAAGGGTAAGAAATCTTAACGAACAAGAGTGAAGTGGTTCGAAAGGTGTGCCCATCAGGAAAGTTAGGACTAAATTTAAATCCCATAGGGGAACCTGGAATGGTCTTGGGGGATAAACGTTAGTTAACCCCTTTAGAAACTGTATTACTAAGGGTAATTTGAAATAGGATGGTTCTTCCGCAGTGCGCTTAAAGATGGATAGCGCTGCGAGATAGCCCTTGATAGTGCCAACTTGAAGGCCTGAATTCGCTAAATAAAGTAGGAAGGACAAAACCATTGGTGTACCACATGAAAAGGGATCGATATTCTTTTCCCTACACCAGCTGCAAAATCTGTTCCAACGGCAGCGGTATAAAGATTTTGTTGCTGGCCTTCTTGCCGAAAGCAACACCTCCATAACGTCATCAGGGAGGTCCCAATCCTTGTACCTCAGCCTTTCAGAAGCCAAGCGTGAAGGTTGAGGGTTTTGATGTCTGGATGGAGAACCTGACCTCCCTTCTGTGAGAGCAGATTCTCTCTGAGTGGAAGTCGAATTGGAGGGCAGATGGACAAGTCTAGAAGGTCCGGGTACCACGTTCTCCTGGCCCAATCCGGGGCAATTAGGATCATGGTTTTCCGGAATCTTCTCAACCTCCTGATCATTTGAGGAATGACAGGAACCGGTGGAAACGCGTACAGGAGCGGAAACTCCCAGTCCACTATGAACGCGTCTCCCAGAGCTCCTCTCGGGGGAAATTCCCTTGAACAGAACAGATCGCATTTCCTGTTGACACTGGTGGCGAACAGATCCACCTGAGGGGTTCCCCAAAGGGCGAAGATCTCTTGAAGGACTTCCTGAGCTAGTTCCCACTTGTGGGAGACTGTGCTCTGCCTGCTCAGAGCATCCGCTGTCAAGTTCTTCTCTCCGGCTAGGTGAACTGCCGATAGAGAGATTCCTTCTTGGATTGCCCAAAACCAGAGCTGCATCGCCTCTCTGCACAGAGGTAGTGATCCTACGCCTCCTCTTTTGTTGAGGTAATGCATGGCCACTGTGTTGTCCGTCATTATCAGGACATTCTTTCCTTGTACAGATGGCAGAAAAGCCTTCAGCGCAAGTCTGATGGCCCTCAGCTCTAACAGGTTGATATGTAGTCTGGACTCCGATGGAGACCAACGACCGCTGATGGTCAAGTCGTTGGCGTGGGCTCCCCACCCCGTGAGTGAGGCATCCGTGACTACTGTTATCTCTGGCCAGGGTTGCCAAAACTGCTCTCCTTTCAGAATGTTCTCCTGACAGGCCCACCACTGAAGGTCTCGAGCCACCCTGTCGGGAACCTGAAGAAGATCTGTCATTCTCCCTGAGAATTGTGACCACTGAGTTCTCAGTGCCCACTGGAGGGATCTCATTCTCAGGCGAGCCTCTGGCACTAGGAAAATGCAGGATGCCATGAGGCCTAGCAACCTCAAAAAGTCGAAGGCTGGGAGACGTTGGGCATTTTGAAACTTGGTGACCATCTGGAGAATATCTTGAGCCCTCACCTCTGGTGGCGAGGCTTTTCCCAGGGAAGTGTCCAGGATCGCTCCGATGAACTGGAGTCTCTGCGATGGTATCATTTGTGACTTCTTTAAATTGAGGGAGAAGCCCAGTCTGTGAAGGGAGTGGCAAACATGATCTAGATGGATCTGAGCTTGTTCCGAAGATACAGCTCTGATCAACCAATCGTCCAGGTAGGGGTGGACGTGAATTCCTTCCCTCCTTAGACTTGCAGCCACTACCGACATTAACTTGGTGAAGACCCTCGGGGTGGAGGTCAGCCCAAATGGCAACACTCGAAATTGATAATGAGAGTTGCTAATTGCGAACCTCAGGTATTTCCTGTGTTTGAGATGGATTGGCACATGGAAATAAGCGTCCTGAAGGTCCAGAGATACCAACCAGTCCTGGAACTGAAGGGCCTGAAGGATCTGAGAAAGAGTTACCATCTTGAATTTGTCTTTCCTGAGGAATTTGTTCAATTCTCGCAAGTCCAAGATGGGTCTCAGTCCTCCGTCTTTCTTTGGAATGAGAAAGTAAGGGGAGTACCAGCCCTTGTTCCTCTCCGCTACAGGTACCGGTTCTATGGCACCTTTCTCTAGCAGGTCTAAAATTTCCTGCAAGAGGAACGGGTCTGGAGCTTTTTGAGAGCTGATCCCCGGTGGATGACTCTGAGGTATGTGTAGGAGAGGCAGGCAGTAACCTTGTGCAACTGTCTCCAATGCCCAAGCATCTGACGTGATAGCCTGCCATTCCGCCAGATGTTGAGTTAACCTGCCTCCTACAGGTGTCTTGTGAGGGAAGTCCTCAGAGTGGTTTAAGGGGCGGCTGATGCAGATGCCGATGGTAAAGAGGCACCTGCTGTTGCTGCGGCTTTTGAATATCTACCCCGTCCACCTCGGGTAGTTCTTCTTTGTCCCCTTTGAGCCGGTCGTCCTCTACCTCTTCCGAATGCGGAGTAGAAGTGAAAGGACTTGCCACTCGCAGAGGTTCCTGTGGGACGAAAGGGTGTCTGACGGATTGCAGCGCCTAGGGATTTTGCTGCTGCCTTTGATGTTTGCAGTTTTTCTAAACTGTCATCGGCCTTTTTCCCAAACAAAGACGAGCCATCAAATGGCATATTCAAGAGCCTGGCTTGCACATCTGGGGCAAAACCAGACTTTCTCAACCAAGCAAATCTCCTGGTTGTTGTACTTGCCGCCATTGCTCTGCTGATACTGTCAGCCGAATCAATGCCCATCTGGAGGGATTCGCACAAAGCGTCTTTACCGTCCTTTATGATATTTAGGAACGCCTCCCTTTCTTCTCCCTCCGGGATGCAGTCAGCCGCTGTAGAAGCACACTCCCAAAGTGTATGGCTAAATCTAGCAAGGGTGCAAGTAGCATTAATAGATTTTAACGCCATGCTACATGCCGAAAAGACTTTCTTAGCCATAGCATTGTATTTTTTATTGTCTCTGTCCTGTGGGATGGTAGGGTAAGCAGTCTTGATGTCAGTAGAAGATGCTGCCTGTACCACCAGACTTTCTGGGGATGGGTGTTTGGACAAAAACTCTGGGTCTGCAGAAGATACCCTGTATTTAGTAGACAGTTTTTTATTTACTGCCGGGACGACATCTGGGGTTTCCCAGTTCGTCATGATTTTTCTTTGAAGAGCTTTATGAAAAGGTACTACAGGATCCTCCTGTGGACCTTTATCAAGAATATCCGTGAGGTCATCCTGTTGGAAAGCCTGTGAAGGTGTTGACCACCCCATAAATTCTGTGATCCTGGCCATTAAGGCTCTATAAGGGGTTTCAGCATGCTCACCCGGGTCTGGCCTAGCGAACTCCACCTCTGGGGAAGTGTCTAAACCACTTGCCTCATGTAAGGAATCATGGAGTTCCTTTAATCTGCGTTCCTCTGAGGATAACTCCTCTTGAACTTGGGTTGCAGATCCCTGCAACTCAAATGTCTCTTCTTGGTCTGATAGTTCTCCCTCTTCCATAATTGAGGACATTGTTCTCAATTGGTCTGAACTCACAAAGGGTGTGAAACCCATCTCCAAGGCAGAGGGTGCCAAACATGTTGTAATCGGCCTCGAAAACGTCGATGTCGTCGACGCCGACGGCTTTGAACGTGGCGTCGAAAACAAAGGTGGAGGCCTCGAGGTCCTCGATAGAATTGGAATTCTGCTTGAGGATGTCGACAATCTCGATGACATTGTCATCGAAGACCTGGGAATAGCCACTGGGTGCGCCGTAACCGTGACTTTCCTTGGCGTCAACGCCGGTGTCGAGGATGACGTCGAGTCGACAGACCCGTGTGTCGAAGGTCCCTTCGACAACGGCGTCTAAGACACCGACCTCGGCGTCGACGGCTTCGACGGAACCTTCGAAGAAGGATTCGAGGTCTTTGCTTTACTCGAGGGTTCGTGACGCGCTCGAGAAGCTTCCTTCGCCGGGTACTGCGACTCGCAGCGTTTTGGACCTTCGGGTCTTTCGACCAGAGCATCGCTCTCGGCAGTCTTCGAGGGGGTCGAGGCCGCTTTCTCGAAGACGCTCATCATGTTTTTTCGGAATTCCTCCCATTCAGCCCGGGAACTATGTTTCGTGGGGCAAGGGATTCTCTTAGGTGAAACAGAGGAAGAGGAGGACGAAGAAGGGGATCTTCGGCGTCTCCTTTTCGAGTGCTTCGATCTCGAGGAGTGATGGGACCCGCTTCGAGACCTGGAGCGCGAATGGTGACGAGGAGACGAATGTCTCGACTTCGTTGAAGAAGAAGAAGCTTTAGAAGTCTTACCTTTTTCCAGCTTCCCCCTACGCTCCTTCAGGGCCTTAGCTGTCATGGACATACAGTCCTCGCACTCCGAACAATGGTGTTCAGCTCCCAAACACCACAGACAGACCCTGTGAGGGTCAGTCAGCGACATCTTTTTTCCACAGTCTCGGCATTTTTTAAAGCCGGACCGAGGGGTTGTCGGTTCAGACGAGGAAGCCATCGAGTATGGATCGAATACATCGAGGAAATTGGAATAAATCTCTACGAAACTGAGCAACGATATTCCGAGGCACTGAGTAAGCGCGGAAAAACGGAACTGAGCAACGGACGCTGCGTGCGGCCTTTATAGGCAGGATGACGTCGACGTTGATACGGCGGCTGTCGAGTGACATCGACTCGGCGGACATCGACGCGCAGCGCCCTCTAGAGAAAAAATTTCCGAGGCCAGCAAAGCTGGAAAGAGATATCTAAGATAGGGAATACGTCGGAGGACACAATCCCTTTGAAGAACAGTTATAGTAGCTTCCCGTCAGGATTCAGGGAGGATCGAATTATCAAGAGATTCTTCCCATACTTACAGGAGATGCGGGACCAGTAGGGCACTGTATTCCTGATAGAACTCTGAGGTTAGTCCATCGGGACCAGGAGTCCTCCCTTTGGGCAATTCCCTGATCACTGCCATCAATTCCTCCCTCGTGATGGGAGCATTTATAGAGTCCCTACCCCCTATGCTCAAACAAAACAATAGTGTGTCTTCAAGCAAAGCGTATACCACTCGATCCCCATGAGTTGTTCCCTCTGTATATAAAGCCTCATAGAAACTACAGAAGACCTCCAGATTGTCATTGTCTATCCATTTGGTTACTCCTTTGTTGTTGAGAATGGAGTCAATACAGGCTGGTCCCCTCTTTGCCTTCACAATCCCGGCTTCCCGGTCTCTCTCCCTGGCCATATCTTCGGGCTCTACCGGATATGCAAAATATCTAACCTCTCGTGTAGGGTGGGACCTGTACTGTTCCAAATCTGCACGAATTAACGCTAATATAGGGGGCTCCAGAGATCAAGCTACCGCCAAACTTGTAATGAGGCCCAATATCTCCCAGGGCGTCTGGGTTAAACCACCACGACCTGCCCCAGTTATGAGAAGTATTCAGGACTAGGGTCAACACCACAGGAGAGTGGTGTCACGATGCCCGCTCCCGGGGAGCCGGCTCAGGCCCTGCATCCCCGAAAGCGGACATCAAGTCCCCGGGGAAGGTCCCAGCAACCCCTTATAGAGGCCCTTTGGACAGCGTCCTGGCGCCTATGGCGCCAGGCTCATAGAAAACGTCAGTCCTGGCGCCGTAGGCGCCAGGCTCATTATGAAAGTGTTTGGGTGCACTTAGCTGATGCAGACCATGCTGCAGAACCCCGGCCTCCTTGAGGCCTGAAAGGAACTACTTTACCTGTGGGACTCATTTACCACCCGGGCGTGGTCGGGGAAGGATACATACCTGATTGGAGGAAGGACACATTCTAGGAACTTCTTCCAAGGCTATTTAAACCACACCCGATCAGCCACACGTGCTTCGCGTTGTTCTGCATCTAGCAGCTGGACGCTCACCATGTCTGCTCCTGCATCTTGACTTCTGCCACACCTGCCAGCATCCTGAATCACCTGCAAAGGAAGGGAACAAGAGAACAGCAGCACAAAAACAAAAGCACATCGCATCGATCGCTGCAGCGCCGCATTCTACTCACCTTTACAGGGCGCCTCCATGTTCAGCAGCGACCATCCGGATTCGCAGTCGCGCCCCCGCGCCTAGGGAGAAAAAGACAAGAACAAAGGTGAGAGAAAGAAGGGAAAAGGGAAGCTAAAACTCCATGTCAAGACTTACCTGTTGGGTCATTCCCTTTTCATTTCGGGTCCGCGCCGCATCCAGGCATTTTCGGACCCCGGCCCCTAAGGGGAAAAAGACATCAGCGTTAATGAGTGAATGAAAAGACATTACCAAAACACTGATTAAAGACTTACCTGATTTCCACAAGGATTTCACCGCTCACCTCGGGTCGGTGCCTGTTCCCCGGCATTCCGTACCCCGGCCCCTATGGGGAAAAAGACACTAGCATTAGAACATTAATGCATGGACACAAGGGGAACCACTTATAGAAAAACTTAACTGGAAGCCAAGCAAGTTTGGTTCTCACCCATCCGAAAATCCAGCGACGTAACTGGATACCAACGCGCCCCTGCATCAGAAGCAGGATGGAGAGCTCGTCCTTCCAGACCCTAAGGTGAGACGCTACGGGGAAGCACAGAAGGGTTTTGAGGAGGGTGAGAGGGGTAAGGGGGAGGCCGATTGCATTACCCCGCAGACAGTTAACCCCCTACTCTCACCAACAGAAGGATACTTCTGCGAGTCAGACAAGCCAGATCTGGGGCCCGGTCCAGTCCGTCTTCCGAACCCTGCGCATCACCTTAGACGAGGTCACAGCAGCGCGAACCAGGCCAGCGCCCCCGTGGGAGTCAGGGGAGCGTTACAAGTGGTCAGAGTGTTCGTTGCTAAATATCTGCATTAGTGGCATTGCCAACTAGAGAGCCATATCATGGACTGATGAAAAAAAAGCATACACCTTGTAGCATGGGTGCAACAAGCGCCAAATGTCTCTCAGAAATAAAGCCTGGAGACTGTACCCGTGCGATCAAGTGTTTGGTCCAGTATCAGATTCATGCCCCAGACAATAGGAACCCCTACATGAGCAACCAGTATCCCGGCCACTGTGTCAAAATATTCCGGGGTATCAATGTTCTGGCCATGCATGTTGACCAATAGTAGTTCAACCCCCTCTTTAATGCAAAGGACGATCACATGGCGTCTTTCAGTGCCTACTTACACGTTCCTCTCAGTAAAACGCACCGATTTATGGATAAGCATCATAACTCCCAGAGACTGCGTAGAATAAGAGATAAAGTATCTATTGGTCCCCCAGTGGGCTGCAACACCCCGACATGTATCCAACAAAGCGTGTGTTTCCTGCATTAGTAATAACTTAACTTTGTGTTTATTCACATATGACAATCTTCTGTGACTTGGTGAAATTCCCCAACCCCCTAACGTTCCAGCTCATCATGTTGGTCTGAATTACATCAGTATAATTTTATTATGAAGCAATTTGTCATGCACGTCCCTGTCTTCAACAGTCCTTGAGTCCAATATGATTGTCTGTGAGTGCCCGCTTACAAAGAACTTTTTATTTTCCGCCCACCCAACCAGGTTCGCCCATTCCATTCCACAACTTGGGCAACATTGGGTAACCACACAACTATACAGTACTGTGAGAAACCTGAGGGTATTCTCCCAAGTAAATCTGAAGAATCCCTTATTCAGGTGGCCAGGGAAGGGCTGGCGCTCTCAGATCACAACCCTGGAGCTTGACCAGCGAGGGAGTATCACCTGGGTAGGAGAATGCAGGGTTACACTCGGGGGAACACCTGGTGAGACGCAGTATCACAACGAGGAAGAAGGTGAGGAGGACGAAGTCCCTGAGGCTATTATAGGCTATTCCCACTCATCGCCCCTTCCACGCAATGAATCTCCCTTACCAAAAGGAAAAGCCAACAAAACCTCTACATTTGTTAAACCTATTAGGAAAAGGAGAAGACGGGTAAAATCAAGAGAGAACACCTCAGGAGTGCAAGCGGGCTTAATTAAAATGCATTCCTTCACCACAACATAACTTTTCTCTTTATCCTGACAAGGATTTGTACGAATCTCTGGTGATTTCTATCCCAAATCACAACTCCCATAATCCCTGTTTTCAATCAAGAAATCAACTAATGTTCAATCATTTTGCAATCCCACCTTCTAACAGATTTAATTTTTTACCCTGAGTCAGGAAACTACCTTTCCCAAAATACAAACCACTTAAACCCAACCACAGTTGCATTGGAAAACTACATCTCCCAGAAACCGCATCTCCCTGTTGATCACCTAAGTACTCCCCTTTTACAACAACACACACCTATTCTTTTTCTGACAGCAAGTTATATACATTTTCTAAAAATCCGGTAAAACACTACCACTGTCACAATCCTTACAATACCACTGCTATGGTAAGGAAAGAAAGGACATACATGGGAGCTTTACCTTTTGTGACCTGCCATGGCTCTTCCCCACTAACAAGAGTCAGGCAAGTCAGGCTAAGAAAGCCCAGAACCCAAATCTGCAGATTGTTAACTCTCCCCACCTGGATAAAAGGCAGAGGTCAGATGCACAAGGGAGGCAAGGCGAGCAGAGTGGCAGGACAGAATTCCCTTGGAGCAGTGGCGACCCTGGAGGCAGAGCAGGGCCGGCCAGCTGGTGAAAGAAAGGCGGTGGTGCTATCCACTGCAAAGCGATGGACGCAGCAGAAATTAAAGGAAACTCCTATGTAATGCACAAAGCTAAATCGGTGCCTCTTTCGGGTGGAAACGAGCGAGTTGGAAGGAGAACAAGCAGCGCTGTGTTTGAAGCCATGACATAAAACGGGAATTAAGTTGATAAACTGTATCCTTCACTACCGGTGAGTGAATTGTGATGCAAGAGGCCGGCTAGCACTAAGGAGTAGAAGATACAGTAGCGTTTGAAGGCTGCGCGTGTGCCATTGTAAACCGCAAGAGATAACCTGAGACATTGTTACCAATTGTGAACCTGACTGAGGGATTGTGAAACAAGTAGAAGCAAAGTGAATAGTGAAGTTGTCCGGTAACCGATTGTTACCTTGTTGAAAGACTCCTAAGGTTGAACTGTGCAAGTGTGAACCTGACTGAGGCCTTAGGAGAGGCCAGCGTAAGATGTCAAAGGAGTCCTACGAGGGTAAAACCGAACCCCTCATACAGTCAAAAGTCTTTGGCCCTTATTACGACCCTGGCGGAAATCGAAAAACGATGGCGGAAATGTAATACCGCCATCGAATACCGCTCGGTGCGATTATGATCCGTCACCGTAAAGTACGATGCCATTAGCGACACCGTAGTGAACGCCAACGCTAACTGCACCAAGTACGCGCACGCGCGCCATGCAAAACCGTAATTACCACCATGGCGCAACGGTCCGCGAATTCTGACCCTAGCGGACATTTACTTAACGCCATCAAGCATGGAGGAAAGTACCATTCCGCCATGGTGAGAATTACGGCATCGTGAACCAACCGTAAATGGCCCTACTGAATGCCTGTACACCACTCCCTGCCCACATTGCACAACTCCTCGTAGGTGCAATGAAGTTACACAATGCAACCAGTGAAATGTACAAGTCACCCATGCATGCCAACGAACAAATGAATGTAGTGGCTCCAAGTGCCTTGTGAGTGGCCATCCATATTTGGCATGTCACCATTGCCGTACTGATGCAGCACAGGCATGTGAAGGTTCAAGTACAGCAATATGAACTGAAATATGAGAAAACAACAACAGGCCCCCATCGGTTGACACCAGTGTAAGGCAACATTCAAAGCAGTATCCTGAGGGAGACTGCACCAGCCCTGTACTCTTGCCAGTAAACAAACCAACCATCAGCATAAGCATGTACCACACAAGTTGGCAGAGTGACTGAGCAGCCAGGCTCATCTCAAGAGGGGCCAATGGGAGCTGCAGGGCACAGATGGCACGAATGCAGAAGCTATTCCAATGGACATGACCTCAGTCTCCCTCCAAGAAACGCACGCAAACACAGGCACCCATGACCAGCCATTTTCTGATAATCACATCATTCCACCAATCCACCTGGCTGACCGGCATCTGCTACACAAAAGCTAATCCCCCGCCCCTGAGCATGACATCATTAAAACAGTCATAATGGCAGCCCCTATCCCTGACCTTACTGGGCTTCGTAGGTAAACGCGGCCAGTACAGTACCACGCAACTATACTCAGAAGCCGGAACCCAATGCAGATCTTCTCACAATACATCGCTCCACAAATAGGAATATGCTACATTACTTGCAAAGAATAACGCTACACGGTTAATATCAGAATACAATTTTAATGCACATCAAATTCACCAAGCCCATACAGCTATTAGGTCATAAACTCCAAAATATTTTTCATTACTGTGGGCTGCATCCGCAATAAATGACCAGCTTCTTCTTGTGTGACGCCCTGTTCCTTCATGGTACACAGGGGCTACATTCACGTTCACAAAGGCAACATGGAAGCGCCTAGAACCGCAGGGCCGTCCCATTAGGTAGGCACTAGTCCAGCTGAAAGGTTGATATGTTGCTCCTAGCCACTAGTACTGCGTAAGGGCATGTGGCCCATTGGCGATCGTCCCATAAGATCGTAATGGTGCTCCACTGATTAACTCGAAGCAGCAGGTGTCGGGAGTAAAAGCCATCTGCAGGAGTGGCATACAGATGGCAGCGGCAAAAGGGGAGGAGATACCTGTCACCCAAATGAAATGAAAAAGGATAGTATGGGCATCAGAACTTCATCTGTATTACTCACTTCAATGATCACACTAAATCTACAGCCATATGCATGCTAGCCCACTCAAAAGGATTATTTCCACCCAAAAATCACTTGCGAATCATAACTATATAAATCGAGGTGAAAACACTATTACAAACGAGTGTTTGTGTGCATGCGTCTGTTAAAACAGAATCCATTAGATGGGATTAGTAACGTGCATAGACACAAGTGTTTGAAGGCGCGTCGAGACAGGGAGGGTTCAACAAGGGCAGATAGACGATGGTCCCACTATGGCAGCTCTGCATCACATAGCGCAGGGGAAGGGGATAGATTCCAAAAAGCCATGTACATGGCAAACTCTCAATTAAATCATCTGTCCATGCATCCATACATCATTCCCTCATCCCGGTATAAAAACGCCTGATAATTTACTCACATAACATATGAAATTTCCATAGAGTCTGTGCGTAATGCAGTCTGCAAAATCCACTGTGCTCCAGCCCGGAATTCTAGTATTGTGAAGTAACATGTATTTGGGAACGTCCTGCCTTATCGTCCACTACGCTATTGCGCATCCCATACTATTCATATCAATCATTGCATTCTCGCCATGGCCCCTGTCCAAAGGACATTAAACAATAGAACGTTATATTTGCAGTCAGACCTGTGGGCGTCTCCTCGCCGCTAGCTGAAAACCGAAAGCGCTGTCCTTCGAATTCCTCATTTGCAACATCACGTCGAAAAGGCATCTGTGACCGCTTGAAATCACAAATTCATCCATGTAGTGCGGCAGTGTGTGAAAATGGCAACTGGCTTCACTCACAAATGGGACGCCCCGCCCGTCGGTGAACCGCGGTACAGTGCTGCATGAGGGTCCACCGTTAATCGAGTACTACATTCCACTGACCCTTCACAAGTTTGTTCGCAACTGCAAAGATAGTATGTGAAACAATGGGACCATAGCAGAATGAACATATAAACCAATATTTCACTGCCATCGGGATTAAATACATGATTGTAATAGCAAGATGCCATGCGTCAAATTGCAGCGTTGTGTGCGGGACGTGCTCGCCCAAAGGGGATTGCAGCTGGCACAGGTGGAATGAATCACCACAGGTGGAGGCTATACAGCCTGAAAACACATAAATTGCACACCCAACCCCCTCCCACAACCACACCCACTCCAAAATGCTACCGGCAGGACTAGCGATGTTGGCCCTGGGGGACCTGATAGCACTGCAAGTACTCCAACTTCAAGAAGAAGACGAACACCAACTACTACAACAACCGGCCGCACAGAGGAGACGCAGGAGGAGGAGGAGGGCAAGGCAGGGCCAGCAAGGCCCACCAGCACAGCCACTACCACCACGCAGGCAGCCCGCAATCCCACGCCTCCGAGCTCATCCGTTCAACCTCACTGCTGAGCAGATCCACACCCTCTACCGTTTGGACCGGGACACCATAACCGCCATTGTGGACATGACACACGCTGACCTTGTCAGCATGATAGATAGCCCAACCGCCATCCCACCCCTACTGAAGGTGGTGTCTGTACTCCACTTCCTGGCCACAGGCACCTACCAGCACACAGTCGGACAGTTGCATGGCATTTCACAGCCACTGTTGTCACGGACACTATTGCAAGTGCTCGATGCCCTCCTGAAGCACGCAGACGACTACATCTCTTTACCACGCTCGGAGCAGGAGATTACAAACACAAAAGTGGGATTCCATGCACTTGCCGGCATACCGGGTTGCATTGGTGCTATCGACTGCACCCATGTGGAATTGGTTGTCCCACATGCCATGGAGGTCCAGTACCGCAACCGGAAACAATATCATTCTCTTAATGTACAAATGGTGTGTGACTCCAACAGGATCTTTACACATTGGTGTGCCCGATTTCCTGGATCAACCCATGATTCTATGGTCTTGAGGAACTCTACAATACCACGCTACATGGAGCGACACGCAGGGAACAGATCCTGGCTACTCGGTGAGTCTCATTTCATGCATGATAATGTGGGGTATGTGATGCGGCAATGACCTGGCAGGAAGGGGGGGGGATGCGTACGTGGCAATGTCATTCCACAAACATCCTTTATTGTCCACATACAGGTGATGCCGGGTATCCACTGAAGAGATGGCTCCTTACACCACTCCGGAACCCACAGAACCAGCATGAGGAGGACTACAACCATGCCCACTCACGTACCCGTGTAGTCACAGAACAGGCATTCGGCCTACTGAAGGCTCGTTTCCGCTGCCTCAGCAGGTCTGGCGGGGCACTCCTGTACCGCCATGAGAAGGTTGCAAAGATGGTCATGGCATGTGTCATGCTACACAACATGTGCGTACGTAGAAATGTGCCCATGCCCCCTGACGCAGAACTGCAAGCACCTGAAGATGGTCATGATGAGGGTGGGGATGTGGCAGCACCTGAAGGAGTCCGCGAGGCACAGGAGGCCCGTGAAATTCGTCAGAATATCATAGATTCATGCTTCTAGCACTCACGCCTGGTGGCTGATACATGGACACGGGACTTGTGGCACTGTGTGTGTCTGGAACATGCACAATGTGGACTGTACGCCTATAAAGGCCTCGTACACAAAGATCAATGTCCACACATCTCATTGGATGATTATGAAATGTTTATAGCATATGTGAAATTATATTACACACCCCATCGACCCGCCACCCAAGAATGCCCAACAACCCCACTCCAGTAGATGTTTCTATGGCTGCCTTAGAACCCCCACATTCATCAGCATGCTCCTTGAGGAGCGTGGCCAGTTGCTGCTGTTGCACGATCACCTCTGTTGCCTCTGCTGGGCCATGCCCATTTGCGGTGGTGTCACAGAGGGGCTGATCACCTCATGTTGCCTTGCCACAGGGCTTGTGGGGGATGGCCAGTCGTCGTCTTGTGGGTGCCCCTGCGTGGTATCCTCATGGTGTACGGGATGAAACAAACAGGGGGTTTGAGACAGGTCATGGATGGGTCCTACATCGACAGCACCGTTTTCTGTGTCGGAGCATGCTGGCATTAATGCAGTGTCACCTATGGTGCTGCTGCCACCAGAAGCAGTGCCTTCTGTGGCATCCATTGGGGGGACCTGTGGTGCTGCTGTTGTGGGCATGCTGGCTGCTGGGGTGCCTGTTGAAGTCCCCTCCTGTGTGCTGCCACTTGATTTGTGCTGCTGCCGTGTCTTGATCCGTGCAGCTGAGGTGGAGGGTCTTTGGCCGTTGGTCTTGGCCCTCTTTGCAGGTGTGCTGGTAGGGGTGTCCTGTAGCTCGTCGTTTGAATCGGACCCTGTGGTGGAGTAAAGGAGGGCGAGCGTTATTTATGGGTCTGTGGAAATTGGAATGGCAATGTATCACATGCATTGGGGTGGTACCTGAGGGTGATTTGGGTCAGGGCCTTGGAGGTGGTTTCATTTTTGTGTGGATTGAGGATGCAGTTGTTTTGCAGCCTGCAGTTAGGGTGTGCATGCTGCACGTGTAGAGGGTGTTTTTAGGATTTGTAATTATTTATGTATTTAATGTGACTTTTAAACTGCGCTATCAGGCCAATGTATGTGGACGTTCTCCTGGACATGTGTTTCTGTTGCACTATGTGGACACATGGTACTTCACATGATTGGACATTGTGAATTTAGCATTGTTTTATTTGGCCCACCTACCCGATTCTTCGGATGTCTGCACTACTTTCTCCATCCCTCCGACTCCCTCTATACTCTCCATTCCAATGGTGGAGGCACAGATTTCTTCCCAGGGGGTCAACTTGATGGGTGATTCCGATCCTCCCCCGGTAGCTGTGGCAATGTTACGGTTGGCTGATAGTATGCTCCGTACGCGTATCCGCAAGTCGTCCCATCGCTTTCTGCATTGCTGTGGGTTGCGGGGTGCGGTCCCCACCGCACTTACCCGCTGTGCCACCAGGGCCCATATGGCCTTCTTGTTCGCAAGTGCCGTCCTGGTCATTTGCGTCGAGAAGACGACGGCAGCATTCTCCTGGAGGGTCTCTGTGAGCACGGTGAGTTCTTCATGGGAGAAGTGGACCTGCCGCTTGCGGTCGCATGCTTTTTTAGCAACTTTTCCCATTTTGATTGTTTTAACTAGGGTGGCTAACGGGTTGGGATGTGTCTCAGGGTCGGATTTTTGATGGTTGTGTTGGGATTCTGATTTTATAGGTGTACGGCGTGCTGTTTCGCGTTCCGGCCCCATGTTTTTACTTCCGTTTCCCTATATTTACGGTCACCGTATTTTGCGATTACCGCTCATTACGGTGACCGCTATGATGAGTGGCGGAATTGCACCTAGGGCGCCGTACGACGGCGGTGAGGGGCGTTTTGGGGTCATTTCCGCCATCGCGGATTTTGCACTTCCGCCATGGCGTAATGCTCGTGCCCGATGGGTCAGAATTGGCCGCACTTTACTCCATCGTGCAATGGCGGAAACGCTATTTACGCTATGGCGGTCAGGTCAGTTACTTTCCGCCAGGGTCGTAATGAGGGCCTTTGACAAGTTGTGTAATGCTGAACTGTGAACGCCCAACGTTTTTTTTAACCCGACTGAGGGAAGCTTAAAGTACATCGAAATCGGTCCGAGCCCAGCTGAGGGAGACTAATTGAAGGGATCTGAGCCCGGCTGAGGGGGATCCAGGGTGAACCATGAGTCACTCGAGAAATAATTCTCTGATCTTGCTGTGAAAGGGATCCAAGCCTGGAAGACGGAGATCCAGGGTGAACACCCTACATGTAAGCATACTGTGCTATTGAGAAGACAAGCGTGATCCTGACTGAAGGATGCCATTTGGAGAGAAACTGTGCTATTGATTTACAAGGTTTGAGACCGGCTGAGGGGAACCCATGGAACTGTGAATCAAACTGTTTGTTAAAGGAACTTTGAGATACGAGCCAAAGCTGGGGAAGCGTGCAATACTGGGAAACTGGGTCGAAGTGTTAGCCTGCTTAAGTGTGCCCCACTGCCAACAAGCTCTGCCTGCCCCCCCATGCCATTAACGGGGGGAAGGAAGTTACTATTACCACGTCCAGTTATCCTGACACTTCTTTTCAGACGCACAATTTTTTTTTATACCATTTCTCATTGAAAACCCGGACACTACTTTCTTTGAGAACACTACCCTGTTGTGTTGAAAGCTTAAATATCCCTTGCCACTTT
Source organism: Ambystoma mexicanum (assembly GCF_040938575.1). Taxonomy (NCBI): domain Eukaryota; kingdom Metazoa; phylum Chordata; class Amphibia; order Caudata; family Ambystomatidae; genus Ambystoma; species Ambystoma mexicanum. The sequence goes on from NC_090924.1 coordinate 977,052,993, forward strand.
TGTATTAGATTGCGGGCAGGGAATAGGTTAATTTAGTTTAGGTCTTTTTGATAGACTGACTAGGACTGTCTTTTCTTTTTGTTTGACTATTCCCATCTTAGCAGTAGGGCAAGATAGGAGTTCTCCAAGCCTTTTGAAACTATTGAATAAACACCTTTGAACTTGAACCACTTGTGTTGTATTCTTACTTCTGATAACCATGCCATCCTCACAGTACCTGCCCCGACTCCCATTGCCACCCACCGCACCAGCAGTGTAGTACCTCGCTCTCTCATCCTCCCCCTTCCCATTCCAAATCCCCTTAACCAACCATAACCATATCAACACCAACAAATACCAAGTCATTGCAATGGGGCTTACTGTTGCTGTTGTGGCTGAGCTTGAGCTGTTACAAAACCGGATATGTCATAGTGACTTAAATTGAACCAACAGGTAGAATGTCCTCATAATCACGGTACAATGTCCTCAATCACGGCAGGGCATAGAAACAAAATGTCAACCCGGAGACTGATTGTCACCCACCACATCCCTATGATCTGGCAAAAGGATCTATTTCACAGCTTCCTCAGGGACTGTAAAGAAGTAGAATTTCGCACAAAACTGAAAACGGATGTGTGCCGGAAACAACATAGCAAAAAGGATATTGCGTTCCCAGAGTAGTTTCTTGACTCCAGTAAATTCACTTCACTCTTGTTGGACTGCCACCGAAAAATCTGGGAAGATACAGATAATTTGGGACCCTAATCTCAGTTCTCTCTTGTCTCTGGCCAGTTTGAGAAGATGATCACTGTCCCGATAACTTGCAATGATGGGATGTGGAAAATCCCCAGGTTTAGGTCTGGGCGCCAATGAAGATGCGCTCTCTCTACTGTAAAAAAGGTGCACAATTGCGGGTCATCAAGAAGGTCTTTTAATAGCTGCTCAACTGCCTGCTCTGTACTGCCAGATCAAGCGTTCTCCGGAACCCCAACAAAGCAGATATTATTGCTCGGGACCAAGATTCTAAATCCTCACACTTATTCTTGACGACTCATGTCCTTCCTCAGTGTAGTCACTGCCGCATGCAGCCCCTGCACCTTGTCTTCCCGTGACCCCATTGGCAGTAATGTCGTCTAGTATTTCATGCACTGTTGCAAACCCCCTTGTCATGGTTTCCATCATCTGTTGCAGATCAGTGGGCACAGTAGGATTGCCAGGGTGAGGCGCTAGATGAGCCTGTGGTGGTGCCTCTGGTTCCCGATGAGGAGCATCCTTAGCCAATCTGTCCATTGCCCCTGCTTTCTTCGCCGCATTGGCCCCTTTCGTTATGATGAAGGGTAATTCAGGGCACAAAGGAGACCGGAAACAGTTATCTTGCGAAGAAAATAAAATGGGTGGGGTAGCCATTTGCCAACGCCTTCTAGATAGAAGTCTTCAGCAATATGTCCACGCCAGATGTGCACTCAGGGCTAGGACTCCCCACGGGACGTGTGGGCAAACGGCCAGCACTTCAGCTAACTCCCCACCCCAACTCCACCAGTAGGTTCTTCAGGGGAGCAGAACATGAGTATCACATTAGGTGCCGCTCCAGCACAGGGCAAATGGACTCAACAACCCATCTGACAATTAGTATGAAGCACCCAATGATGGCCAACAGCAGTGGCAAGAAAAACGGTCAATGAAGGGTCAACCACTGCACTTCCCAGCACTTCAAATAAAGCAAGTAGGGTGCACAGGCAGCTGCACTGTGTAGAAGGAGCAAGCGCAGATATGCCTCATACAGTTCAACTTAGATGGCCAGCTGGGTCCTCCAGAATTTCAGTGTAAATGGCCTGCCATCTGCCAGAGGGGAGTCTCGGCAGAGCCACCACCTTGGGGTGTGGGGGCCGTATGGTTTCAAAGGATATTCAAAGTGTCCCTTCTAACATGTGCAAGTAGGATCAGATGCTGGGCTCCCGTATGCAGCGTTGCCTGTAGCCGTTAAAGCCACTCAATGGGCTACACCAAGGCGGCATCAAGCAGTAAGTAGGTTGTACAGTAGTGCTGGCAATCTCATAGTGGACTTCATCACGGCAGTTTGGTTCCCGGATATTGGATATGTCCCTCAGTAAGTTTACTGTCACGGCCCGGTTCCTCGGTGCTGCAGCTGTGTCCCAGTGGGTTACGAGCCGGCCCGCAAACCATGCTGGATGCCAAATCCTGCTGCAGGCCCCAAACTAGCTGCTGCACCCAGCGGATCACGCAGCAGGTCCGGGCCAACCATGTATTAGGGCGCCGCAGCAGCAAGGAGGAGCAAATTAGACCCGGCAGGGGTGCCGGAACCTCCCAGGCGTCACCGCTGGGTAGTCCCTGCAACGGAAGGCACAGCCTTCCCGCTCATGATCGGCACAGGGCACGCCAACTCAAACACTCCCAAGGGGTTCCACATAAAGCACTCCCAGGATGTTGTTATGTTACTTTGCATTTATATAGCGCCTTATGTACCATTGGTATGGTCTCAAGGCGCTGGTAGGTTGAACGCCATCGGGAACTGAAGTTCAGGTCAGTAGAGAGAATAGAGAGAGTCAAAAGATGCGTCTGAGCACCGGATATTTGTGCAGCTGGTGTGGCATTCGTGTGATCGCTGCTTCTTAGCGGTAGGTGTGGAGGTTGAGAGATCAAGAGTATGTGTTCATTCTGTCAGGTTGTTATCCAGACCGATTTTGGCTGCGTTAGGCCTGAGGAGAAACGCCTAGGCTGGTGGGTGTGTAACCAGCAGTGTTTAGTTAGGGTGATAGGGAGTATGTGGCAAATGATGGTATGAGAACAGCTATACCGAATGGTGTCAATAGTATCGCTGTGTGCCATTTGAGTGGTGGTGTAGAGAAGAGAGTTAGCGTGGAGATGTGAGTATGGTGGTTTCCATTAGGTCGAGCCCACTCCAATAGTTCCATGTACTCCATCCGTTCCAAGTACTCCGACTGTTCCAAGTACTCCGACCGTTTCAAGCACTCAAACCGTTCCTTTCAGTGCTCTTCCAGACATACCAGGCTCTCCAAACCCTTCCATGTAAGTCACGCCATGCACTCCAATCCGGTCCATGCACTTGCATCCGTTCCATGCACTCGCATCCGTTCCATGCACTCACACCCGTTCCATGCACTCGCATCCATTCCATGCACTTCAATCATTTTATGCACACCAACCAATTTATGCACTGCTCCTTTCATTCGTTCTAGCCATGTTATCCTTTTTCTACGCATCATCCATTCACATATAATTCATCTTCACACGTTTCACCCACTTCACTGGTTCCACGCACTTCACCGGTTCTGAAGCATCATCCGTTTATCCATCCACCTACTTCATCCGTTCTACCATTTCACCCATTCCATCCACATACTTCACCCGTTCCATACGCATACTTCACCCTTTTCTTCCACATATTTCACACGTTCCATCCACATAATACACCCGTTCCATCCCCAATGCTTCACCCGTTCCATCCCCAATGCTTCATCCGTTCCATTTACATGCTTCATCCGTTCCATTTACATGCTTCATCCGTTCAATCCACATTCTTCACGCGTTCCATCCACATACTTCACCTTTTCCCTCTACATATTTCACCCTTTCCGTCCGCATATTTCACCCGTTCCACCCTGTTCATCCGTTCCACCCATTCACCTTTTCCCTCTACATACTTCACCCTTTCTGTCCACATATTTCACCCGTTCCACCCAGTTCATCCGTTCCACCCAGTTCTTCCGTTCCACCCAGTTCTTCCGTTCCACGCAGTTCTTCCGTTCCACTCACATACTTCGCATGTTCCAACCTCATACTTCCTCTGTTCCAACCACATTTTCATTCGATAAATCCACTTCACCCGTTTTATCCACATACTTCAATCGTTCTATTCAATATATTTGGCCCATTTTGTCCACATATTTCACCCGTTCTTCCTCATACTTTACCCGTCTCGTTCATATATCACCCGTTCTTCCAGATCTATCCTCCGTTCCTAGTACCCACTTCACCCGTTTCTTCACCTTACTACACCCATTCCTTTCAACCACTTCACCCGTTCCCTCTAACCACTTCACCCGTTCCCTCTAACCACTTCACCAGTTCCCTCTAACCACTTCACCAGTTCCCTCTAACCACTTCACCCGTTCCCTCTAACCACTTCACCCGATCCCTCTAACCACTTCACCCATTCTATCCTCATACAACACCCGATTACTCCACACTCGACGCCTGTTCCGCACTCGACACCCTCTCCGCACTCTACACCCGCTCCTCGCTCAGCATTCCACACCCGCTCCGCACCCACCCAACACATCGGCTTAACACCACCACATCTTGCAGCTGCTCAACACCATAAATCTGCTCAACACCCTACATCCGTTCCATTCTATTATCCATTCACACCCTATGTCCACTCCCCGCACTCACTCGCTCTGCGCACTCACCCGCTCAACGAACTCATCCGCTCTACGCGTTTCATCCACTCCACCCACTTCATCCGTTCCACTCACTTCGTTCATTCATCCTGCATTATCGGTTCAGCCTATGTCACTTGTCGCAGGCACTCGATCCGTTCCGTGCTCTCCATCTGTCTCATGCACTACCCCTGTCTCGCGTACTTGAATCATCTATTCTGTACTTTCCATTTATACCATGCACTCATACATTCCATGCCATCTGTCTGTGCATTCAACCGTCTCTTCTATTCATCTTTCCATCCTCTTCACTTTATTCCTTTCGTCCATTGCAATCATTTCATCCAATTAATTTATTTCAATCGCTTTACTGCTTTCATACAATTTATTCTTTTATCCACTTCACTGCTTTAATCTACTTTATTCATTTTATTCTGTTTGTCCTTTTTAGTTTACATCGCTTGGGTCTTTTTTTATTATACCCATTCTAGTTTGTTTGTCCTTTTTTGCTAACCAATAGAGGTTATTCGTTTTCGATTTCTTGCTCGGATCATGATGATGCATTGCTATTTATGATCAAGCATTTGGCAAAGTCATTACGATGCTGTTATCCAGTTTGAGTTAGTTTGAGTCTGGGGTCGGTTTTAGGGGAAGAGCTAAGTTTTCAGTAATTTGCGGAAAGACATGAGGTCTTCAGTGAGTCGGAAGTGGGATGGGAGTGTGTTCCACAGCGTGTGGGCCAAGGGGGAGTGCATTCCACAGCGTAGGGGTGATGCTGTTATCCAGTTTGAGTTAGTTTGAGTCTGGGGTCGGTTTTAGGGGAAGAGCTAAGTTTTCAGTAATTTGCCGAAAGACATGAGGTCTTCAGTGAGTCGGGTGGGAGTGCGTTCCACAGTGTGGGGCCAAGGCTGAGAATGATGATCCGCCTAACCTGACCTAGTTTGGTTTTGGTATGACTAGGAGGCTGGCTGAGCTTGATCTTAGAGTACGTGCAGGGTGATAGGGTTTTAGTTTGTCTTGAAGATATTGAGGTCCGGTTTTATGCAGTGCTTGGTGAGAAATGCATAAGGTTTTGGAAGTCACCCTTCGGGCACCCGGAAGCCAGTGCAGAGTTTTGAGGGCTGGGGAGATGTGGTCTCTCGGGCCAAGCGCTATTAGCTGTTTGGCTGCAGCGTTTTGTGCTCGTTGTAGTTTAGTCAGTTGGTATGCGTGGACTCTGAGGTAGGGGGGGTTAGCGTAGTCCAGTCTTGATATAACAATTAATTGGACCACAGAGAGTCTGTTGGGAAAGGAGAGGTATGGGAAAATGTGTCTAAGAGTTTTAAGGTGGTAGTGGCAGGACTTTGAGATGTTGTTGACTTGCAAGAGTGTTCGGTCAGAGTCTAGGGTGCAACCAAGGTTTTTTACTGAACTAGAGGGGGTCGGTGAGTTGCCCATGGTAGAAGGCCAGGGTAGTGGGTGTGGAAGAAGTTTGGTGTTGCCGCATAGCATGATTTCAGTTTTAGAGGGGTTTAGCAGGAGGTGGTTTGTGGTCATCCAGAGCTCTACGTCGAGGAGGCAGGAAGCAAGGACAGGTCGGCAATTGGGTTTTGAGTTCAGGAGTTTTAGAATTAGGTGAGTGTCATCAGCGTAGTTGTAGTACAGGATGTTGTGTGAGCGAATTATTCGTGGGAGGGTGGCCATGTAGAGATTGAACAGGAGGGCTGATAGGCATGCTCCTTGTGAAACTCCTGTGTCGACTGGTCGGGCTTGGGAGGAAAAGGTGGAGAGTAGGGTTATTTGGTTCCTATTTTTGAGGAAGGATGCTATCCATTTGAGAGCAGTTCCACGAATTCCTAGGGAGTGGAGGCGGTCAAGGAGGATTGAATGGTTAATTGTGTCGAAGGCAGCGGATAGGTCAAGAAGGATTAATGCAGCGCATCCCGCAGAGTCTGCAGTGTTTTTAAGGTCATCCCAGATTGAGGTTAGGGTGGTTTCAGTTTCGTGTTGGGCTCTGAAACCTGATTGGGCGGGGTCTAGGAGATTGTTGGCTTTGACAAAGGCATTTAGCTGGGAGTAGGCGGTTCGGTCGATGAGTTTGGCAAGGAACTTTGTGTTTGAGATGGGGCAGTAGTTTTTGGGCTCGAGAGTGTTGAGATGATTCGGTTTGGCACGGGGGATTTGAAGGTGTGGTGTGGGGGGTGAGGAGTTTCAGTTGTGGTCGGTGAGAAATTGAGTGAGAGGGGTTTCAGGCATGGGGAGAGGGTGGTGAATGGGGGGATGAGGTGGTGGGTCGAGACAGGGGAGGCGATGAGTGCTGAGAGATTGAGGAGGACCAGGTACGCTTCTTCTTTAGAGTCTTTGTTGCGATTGGTGTGTGGAGAGGGTAGAGGGGTCAGAGGGGGGAAGAGGGATGAGGCTTCCGTTCTTGCAAGGGCTAAGCGTGCAGTTTTTAGGGAGGGGAAGGAGTGTGGTCGGGGGGAATGATGGTGGGGGTTGATGGGAAAAAGCGCGGGGCGCATGATTGCTGGGCAGGGTGTGCCTGGGAGGCTAGTGAGGGGAGCGGGTATGATCAGAGTAGGCTGATCGGTAGAGGGATGCGGAAGAGCAGTGGTCTTAGGGTGTCTGGTTCGCCATCATGCACCTCTGGCTTGGTGTTTGGAAAGGAGATGGGTAGGGGATGTGGTGGAGGGTGGGATGATTTGGGCAGGAGGGACCGGAGGAAGGGCTGGCGGGAGGGGCGGGCGGGGCACAGCAGTCGTTTCCGGTAGACCTTTGTGGGTTGGGTGCACTCATGGTTAGTAACTGTGATACCACTGGGCGAGTTATTCAAGGTTTCTGGGTTCAGCTAAAGGGGGTGATATTATTCATGTATACTAAGTTTTAGTAATCTAATTGGAAACTAGGCAGCAGATATGTCTTTAGGCAGTTTTGAAATGTAGTTAGACCATAGAATATCATATTAGTCAGACTATCAGGTTGCAACTACAGCCCAGTTACACTGTTAGGTAGACTTTCTTCTAGCAAGCTGGGATACAGGTATGCTATTAGGCAGAGTTTCAAATGCAACAACACCACAGATTCTTTTTTTTTGTTTGTTTTTTTTTTATGGGCACTTTTAAGTGGAATTTAGGTGAGCTTTCTAAATGCAGTTGAGATACAGATATGCCCTGAGGTAAACTTTCTAAATCCAACTTTCAATTGTAATTATGACACAGATATGTTATAGGGCACAGTTTTTGATAGCAATTATGACATAGATAAGCTATAGGGCAGACTTTGTAAATGCAGTTATGCCACAGATACGCTGTAGGGTAGACTTTCTAAATGCAATTATGGCACGTATATGCTATAGAGTAGAGTTTTTGATTGCAATTATGATATAGATAAGCTATAGGGCAGACTTTCTAAATGTAATTATGCTACAGATATGCTGTAGGGTAGCACGGGAGGCTATTAGGCACACTTCTAAATTCAACTTTGCACAGAGAGGATATTAGGCACACTTCTAGATTCAACCAGGGCACGCTATTAGGCACACTACTAACTTCAACTTTGCATAGAGAGGATATTAGGCACAATTCTAAAGTCAACTTTGCACAGAGAGGATGTTAGGCACACTTCCAAATTCAACTATGGGAGGCTATTAGGCACACTTCTAAATTCAACCGGGGCACGCTATTAGGTACACTACTAAATTATCCTTTGCACAGAGAGGATATTAGGTATACTACTAAATTCAACTATGGGAGGCTATTAGGCACACTTCTAAATTCAACTTTGCACAGAGAGGATAATAGGCACACTTCTAAATTCAACTTTGCACAGACAGGATATTAGGCACTCTTCTAAGTTCAACTTTGCACAGAGAGGATATTAGGCAAACTTTTAGATTCAACCAGGCACGCTATTAGGCACACTAATAACTTCAACTTTACACAGAGAGGATATTAGGCACACTACTACACCTTTGCACAGAGATATTAGGCACACTTCTAAATTCAACTACGGGAGGCTATTAGGCACACTTCTAAATTCAACTTTGCACAGAGAGGATATTAGGCACACTTCTAAATTCAACCACGGGAGGCCATTAGGCACACTTCTAAGTTCAACTTTGCACAGACAGGATATTAGGCCATCATCTAAGTTCAACTTTGCACGGAGAGGATAGTAGGCACACGTCTAGATTCAACCAGGGCACGCTATTGGGTACACTACTAACTTCAACTTTGCACAGAGAGGATATTAGGCAAACTTTTAGATTCAACCAGGCACGCTATTAGGCACACTAATAACTTCAACTTTACACAGAGAGGATATTAGGCACACTACTACACCTTTGCACAGAGATGATATTAGGCACACTTCTAAATTCAACTACGGGAGGCTATTAGGCACACTTCTAAATTCAACTTTGCACAGAGAGGATATTAGGCACACTTCTAAAGTCAACTACGGGAGGCTATTAGGCACACTTCTAAATTCAACTTTGCACAGAGAGGATATTAGGCACACTTCTAAGTTCAACCACGGGAGGATATTAGGCACACTTCTAGAGTCAACAGTGAATTCCCGCTTTTTAAATGCTTCTATATCACAGACATGCTGTAGAGGCAAACTTCTAAATGAAATGTTACCACAGTATGAAGATTTTTACAATAGTTTAGCTTCTAGGGTTCAGTGGTAGGGTAGTATGGCTGGAAGTAATTGCTTCTGTCCCCGCCCTTGCCACACTTACTTATTGTTGTCTTCTTGCTTCTCCTGCGGATACCTGCAGATACAATCAGGAGCCGTAAAAATGGAGCCGTCCTTTGCCTTGGGTCCTTAGCCGATGGGCTGCTGGGCAGAGGGCTGCCCTGGGAGGACTGGCAATGAGTGGGAATCTTCTTGTCAGGACTAATCAGAGCGGGGGGGGGGTGAACCAGGAAGCGGGTGCGGCGAGGGAGCGAGGAGCAGGGATCGGGGCCTGACAATTTTGAAATTTTACAGCAAATCAGCGCAATCTACTTACTGAGTGGCCACGGTGGAAGTGGGGCTCGAGGGGGCATGCAGGTCATTAGACCTTGCCAAGCAGGGCCTACTGCCCAATCAGAGTGGGGGGGCGGTCCAGGAGGTGGGAGGGCGGTGAACCAAGAAGCTGGTGCGGAGAGGGAGCGAGGAGCGGGGCTGGGGCCTCACAATTTTTACATTTTACAGCAAATCAGCGCAATCTACTTACTGAGTGGCCACAGTGGAAGTAGATCAGGTCCGGAGGACTCCCGATCGAAATTGCTGCCTCAGTAAAATCTCTTATTCAGTCACTATGACGGAGATTGTAGCTTCGCCACATAGAGCTCGAAGACTATGCAGCCATCTTGGTTGGCTGCTTAACAGCGCCCCACAAAATAAAGTTCTGAGCTTCTACCAACTCCCCTTCCCCAAGTTCAAGGCAGTTCCACAAAGTCTCAGGGTTCCCTTTCCCAAGACGACAACACAGTTCCAAAAGATGCTTGTGGTTCCCTTCCTCAAGGCAAAAACAAAGTTCACAATGTCTTAGGTTTCCCTTTCCCAAGACATCAGCCTGTCCAGCTTGCCAATTCACACTTAGTTGCAGTCTCTTAACACTCAAAACCAATTTCATGCCAACTTTACATTCCTCCCGATTACTTGAAACTTTACACAAATTGCGCTCTTCTGCTTTCACTTCAGGAATCTCTTTCATATATGAAGATTTGCCATCTGTATGCTTCCGTGACTTTCACAAACAGGGTATCCTCGGTCCACCCATTACAGGTCATGCAACTGATAACCTTTGGCTTTCTAGCCCACACAGGTTTTTCTGTCACTGCCCCTGTGTTTTGGTTCACATTCACTTTGGTTTCTCCTTGCCAGTCTATTGGCTTGCCACAAATTGCTTTTCTCCTTGCCACTATCCTGGCTTTGCCACAGTGTACTTTTCATACAGTTCACTCTGTGGTGCTCACTTTCCTTCACCACATTACTTTCACACTCTTCATTCGTGCATTACTTGCTATTCACTTTATCTCAAAAGGTTTGCTCTTTGCCTTTCAGTATTTAGTACATGTGCTCCACACATGCTTTCGTTCCATTCATTGGTTTATCGAAGCTTGCCTTTAGTTCAGTATTCAATAATTCTTAATTCACGTTCTTTCACTTAAAGTTCAACTTGCCCGTATAGTTCAATACAACCCCTCACTTTGGGTTCACTTTTGCTTCCACATCTCATCTCGTTCATCCAGCAATTACATTTGCCCTGTAGTCGCCCCATCAGCACCCCAATACGGGTGTTTCCTGTGATTCACTCACCGGTCCCTGGCAGCTCTTACGGGCATGTCTGATCCTTGCTCTCTGCTCCTCGTACCCATCTCTGTAGAGTTGCGAGCAGTGCTCGAACTTTGGAAATCTCTCTGTGAGTTGCTGGCAGCTCTGCTCTCCTCTCACGGATGCTGCCAGTAGCTTGCAGCACTGGGGTCTCTTCCGTGCCCCACAGTTCCGGCTGTGGGCACCCGACCACGGAAGCTCAATCAGCTGTGAACTGCTCACAGCCCGCTCAAGGCTTGGCGTTGCAGTCTCTCCTGGGTATTTGCCGGCATCCTAGCCTACAGGCAGGACCCTCCTCGGCAGCCTTCTATTGACAGGATTTCTCTCCTCGTAGGCCTGAAACACCTGGCCGTGCTTCTCTCCTGCTGGTCTCCCTCTCCTGATCGTCGGTTCCAACGTGTATGCACCTGCAACCACTTAGCAGGTTACAGGTGTGAGTCCTTAAGTCTATTTGCCTGACCATAGTTACTGGTGTTCCCTGGACATGCCTGACCCTCAAAACAGTCTTCAGGCCTCTTCCTCGTGCCAGTACTAGAGTGGCATGAATGAGGCAAAATGAAGGGAAGTGATTGACAATAGCCTATAAAGGCAAGGAGTGGGTAAGTTTAGTTATCACAAGGAAAAGGGATATACCATGCCTTACCTGCGGACTTCTTCTCCCTAATTCCCAAGGACCCTCCCACCCAGGTGATACTCCCTCGCATCTCAACCACCAGGGTCGGGATCTGAAAGCGATGGCCTTTCCCTGGCCATCTGAGATGAGGATTCAAAACTGTGATTGTTCGGGGCTGCTCGAGGAACCTCTTTGCCCGAGGGGGCTGCCGACGGCTTCGGCACAGGGGGGAGCTTTTTCCTGCATGGTTTCCATTGACAGTGTTTAACCCTTCCTGGCTTCTTTTGTGCCTGATGGACTGGGCACAGTTGTAGCCAGTTCGGCCAGTGGCGTCACAGCGTTAGCCGTACCAGCCAAGGCCTTCTCGAAGACATTAAGCGTTTCCTCTCTAAATTTCTCCCACTCCTTCCTAGATGCACCCTTCGCAGGGTATGACTTACCCTTTTCATCTGATGAGTCGGAATTACATCTTTGCTTTTTCTTGTGCGACGATGAGGAGTGCTGCGATTCGAGAGTGTGAACCTATCTTCGACTTTTTATGGCGACGGCCTTCACAATGTTTCTTCGGGCATCGGATCCTCAGTATTCTCCGATGAGCGAAGGAGAGATTTTGTCGGGTATTTGGACAGCGGTCAGCCGAGTGCCATTTTCCGCTGAGCTTTCCCTCACTGCTTTCGGGTTCATCAAAAGGCAGGAGCAACATGTCATCCCCTACTACAAGACACCATACCCATATAGTGTGGGGGTCCATGAGGGACATTTTCGAGTTGAAGTCCATACAACGTTTGAACCCATATGGTTTAGGCCCCGACATACTGATGCAGTAATTAGAATGTATGATCGAGCGTGCTCCGAATTGCGTGTCGAGCGTGCAGAAAAAAGGTACTGAGGTACAGGGGCGTGGTGCATCCTTGTATATGACGCCCACTGTCACGCCAGAACAAGGATTGGTCCGGACATATATGAGGTGGTCATCAATGAAATTGAGAGGCACTGCGCGCCCTGTGAAAAAGTTTCACAGCAGCTGATGCTGTCATAGTCCATCTTAGTCATCCTCCATCATAGTGCTTTGTCCTAGTCATTCCCCTTCATCACAGTGCATTATAGCCCTCCTTTGTCCTAGTCCCTTGTCCTAGCCATTATCTGGTGTCCTCATGCTTCTCCTTTTCAGGTTTCCTTCATCAAAGTCCTTTATGAACTTCTATGTTAGTCCTGTAGTGCCAGAGTCCCTGATCATAGTCGGTCATAATCCTTTGCCGTAGCCCTTGGTTGTCCTAGTCTTTGGTCTTTCTGCATCTTTACTTTCATTGACTTTGTCCTAGTCTGTCTCCTCCATCAAAGACCTTTATCATAGTGCTTCTCTATTGTCTTAGTCAGGTCAAAATTTATCAGTACAGCACCAAGCTTTGACAAAAACAGAAAAAGAAACATTCACAAAACACTAAAATTAAAAAGAATAAGATATGACATTCCTTATCTCAATTTTAACAACATTACTCCAAAAACCTAATACAATCTTAAAATTAATCTTAAATAAAAGATCTTAATAAGACTAAGCAGGCGTTTAAAGACTTAAATTCACCATCACCAACAAACCCCTGGTTTTCGATCACTCACTACATTTGGTACACACTTGAGTCTGATTTTTAATGGTAACGATAGGCAACTGAAAAAAATACTACAGGCATAGAGGTTACCCATAGGAGAGCTGCCTGTGTTTTACGAATAGGTGAATAACCATTTATTTCTCTGCTTCTTCTAACTTAGGCACAGGAACACAAATTTGGTTGGTGTGCTTACTGCATCCAAAGAGGGTTTGAAGGTGTAGGGTGAATGACCCAAAACCCGGACAATAAAAACAGTGACAAACAGGCTAAATAATCAATACACCGTTTTCAAGGAAAACACTGTTTGCGAGCAAAACAAAGTTTTATTACATGCAAAAGTATCAGACTGTCCCGTACAATCGAACTAACAGAGCTCCCCTGACCCAAAGAAGTTACATGGTTTGTAGCAGAAAACTAACAAAACTACACATAATAAAGATTACAACATGATCCTGCACTACCCCTTGGCTAACACCTATAAACAATTCTAATTATCCCCTAAAGTCCATTACTCCACTGGTCACTCATTATCTAAAACACATTCCCTTAAACACGTGGTCTACTACATCAACACTGTGAAACTTGGGAGTTGATAACCACTAGGTACGTGGATATAATTAATACATTTCTTAGACGAGTAAACATTCTTGACCATCATGTGACATGCATCCCTGCGTCGGATCCTGATAAAAGTGTGAATAGCGAGGTCAACTCTGCCTTGATAATACAATGGGCCTTCTCATTATACCAGACACTGTGGTAAGAACAACCAGCTCCCTGACCTTCTAGATACATTTATTGGCATCACCTCTGTTCCTCCCATGCCAAATGCCCTAGCACGTCTCCCCTCAATATCTTTCTGGGCACCCAGGTGCCAATGAACGATGTGATCGGGGCACAACTCTTGTCCAAATTTCGCTTTTTTTAAAATATGTTTGGTTTATTTCAAACCATTAATACAATGTTCATCCATAAAAAAAATACATTTTCAGCATTTCCTTTCCAATTAACGCACAAAGAAAATTAAAACAAACCTTCCAAATTCAACCTTCAAAAGTTACATTTCATCCTTTTAGTAAATAATCAACCATCAAGAGAAGAAAGCATGGAGAACACCAATAGGATCCTGCCCCGGAAGTAACCAAAAATTACTAACAATAACCCACTATAGGTGCTGCAGATCTCCCGGTCCGCCCCTCTCGGTTTGAGAGCTCTATCACCCCCCCCCACTACAATGGTTGCTTTATTATCCCCTATTAAAAATAGTATCCACCATTCCTTGGGTGAAAGTGACTTACATCCTTTGGTGATCTCATGAATATACTTCGACCTCAACCCATTTAAGGCTTTACAGTCTAAAATTAGATGCTCAAGCAACTCAATCATTGACTTCTGGCCACAAACGCTGCAGTCAGAACTAAGGCTGCCCAACATCCTTCTATAGCCCAGGACTTCCCCCGTTGGTAAGATATTCAACCATAATCGTAGAAAGAGGTTACAATACCATGGACAGGGGAATTTTGTCAAGTACATCAATAATCGGTTTACTCCTCTATCTTCTAATCCCAGGTTCAGAGCTAGCTTATATTTTGATCTCTGTGCTAGCATGTCAATCCAATCTTGATGTAGTATTTGCCGTTTAACTTTTCCTGGATTTCTCAACAAGACATCTTCAGAAAGATCAGGATCTTCTAACCAAGAAATACAGCCCCCTTTCCAAGGGTTTAGGCAACCATCCACCTCTGTGATAGAGTCACATTTTATTATGTCAAAAGGGAGGGGAGCCTCTGAGTCAATACATTTCCCAGAGACTGCCATCTACTCAGTGATCGCAATGACTGGAGACCCAACTCAAATCTGATCATTACGTTCGGGAAGGAGTGGGGGAGTCGCAGCACTCTTTTCCAGAAGTAACCTTCTATAATCCTCCAGAAGTGTCTGGGTTAGATCCACCTGGTCTCGGCACGATAGATCAAGATCGGCACCACCTTTTGTTTAAAGAAGGTAATAACTGGAACAAGGGAAAATGTCCCAAATCTTTTATGGAGGAACCCCCCTGCCCTGGGTCGTTAGTCTTTTCATTTTAATCTGATATTCTCTATCCATTGTTTTGCACTGGCGCTACAATTCACAGGGACCCCCAGATAGGATAATGAATCCACATGTTCCAAAAAATCTTTGCCCACGCTCCATCTGAATCCCAAGCTTCTTTTCCCCTTTTTAGGTTCTATGATTATTATTTTGGTTTTCATGACATTTATCTTAAGACCATTCAGCTCAAAATATTTGACCATTTAATTAAGTCTCCGCTGAAGACCAATTTACGTCTGGTCTAAGATAACAATGTCATCTGCATAGAAAATCCAGGGAACAGGTTGTTTGTTAATTCTAGGGAGAAAGACCTGCACTGTGACTTGTCCCTCCTCGATATCTGTCAAATAAAGATTAAATAGGGCTGGGGCCAAGGAACACCCCTGTTTCAAACCTCTAAATGTGTTGATTTTTTCAGAGAGTTGTCCCTGGGTGGAACGTCTGACCCACACACTTGTATTCGAGTACAGAGCCATGATTGCCTCAACCATCTTTCGGGCAGCCCCAGGATATAAACTTTCCCGACAGCCTTACTCTGCTGGTCCTGTTAAAGACCTGCTCAAGGTCTATGAACGCTACATACAGCCTAGATTTAGCAATAAAAGTTCTAGTCTTTAGGGTATTCAGCCAAAAAAGGTTAGGGCTGGTCCCCACACCCTTGACAAATCTGGTCTGCCTCAGATGGTGGCGCCCAGCGTCTCTTGCCCATCTAAGTAAATGCCGGAGCAGGATAGAAGCAAAAATCTTTCCCAAGGTATCCAGGAGGGCGATCGGTCTGTAATTTTTTGGGTCCTCTCTAAAGCCCTTCTTATACACCGGGATAATCAGAGCAGATTGCCAAGACTCTGGCACCTCCCTGCACTCTAGGATTTGGTTAAACAGTAGGAGACAAAACTCTGCACACAGCAAAGGATTCTGCATAAGAATGTTATTATTAGGGCCAGCTGCCCTTGCTGTATTATGTTTTTTATTATCAAATCCACTATAAGATTTGTATCAAATTCAACGGCCCATTATAAACCTCACTCCTACGCTTTATAGAGTTTGTTGTCCTCTTCTTTTCCCAATACCTGTCCAGAGTGTCTGTGCCAGATTGAATCAACATCCCTCGATAACCTTCTAGCAAAATTCTGGAAAAAGTACTCTATCCAATTAACTTCCAACACTGCAGGTAGCATACTTGCCAATTGGTATACCTCATTATTCTTTAGTAGGTCCCAAAGGTCTCGCGTATTTCTTTTAGCTATTATTTTTAATATTTCTTCAGCATCATACTGAAGCGGTTGGGCCAGGGAGTAGAGCAACCAATTGCGATGCTGCTGTTTTCTTTTTTTAATCTGGCCAAATCTATCGTCCGTCTCCATCAGGTTAAGCCTTCTCAGATCAGAATGGACGATTTTTCTTTGTTCAACCAGCTCTTTGCTGGTGGTGTAATCTAGTTACACCATGACAAAGGCCTAACATACATATGGATTGAAACTGTAACAGTATTCCTTCGTAGTTCAAGGTGGCCCCCTTGACCAGGGCCAATTGTTTCAAGCCCTACACTACCACAGGAACTTCTCCAGGCCATATTTTGAGCCTATTACCGGTTTGGTTTACCTGGACATTCCCTGATTTCGTTTTAGAGGCAGAGACACCACTCTGGTTCAATTTAAGCTCAAGCAGCTGATGAGCACCATTCCCCATGGGAAGTATCACAAATTTAGAGACCCAGTTGAGGATATTACTGGATACCAAGTAATAGACTAAGCAGGAGCGCTGATTGCCTCTGGACCATGTGTACTTGGCCGGTATGTTTCCCCTGGTTTAACCATTCAACATAAGAATATCACGTTCCTTGAGTTCGATTGTCCAGAACAAGGCCTTATTATCTAGACTAGATGATGGTAGCATCTTACCCTTGCTATCAAATTCTTTTAGGTTGAGATCACAACAGATTATAATATGCTGATTACGATCTTTCATAAAAACCTTGTCAATTAAGGACAAAATCATGTTAAACGGGGTGACATTCATGTACACTGGGTTCCAATATACATTGAAGATTACCAGGGACACTTTCGGTAGATCACTAATTCGCTCCCAACTTTGATTAACCACTTGGACATACAGGTTCGGATTTATAGTTTTGAATATATTTATCCCTCTACCCAGCTTTACCATGGTAAGCAGTCCAGATGAAGGGCATCCCAACATATTTTTCTTTCCTGATTACACCTAACCTCATAGCCATCACAAATTGGTGGACCACAGAACCAGGTCTCCTGCATGTAGATAATATCATACTTTTTGAACATCGACCCCTCCATATAAAAAAAGGTGCTTGTGGCCTCTTGTGTTACAGGAGCACCAATAAAGCAGCTTCCAGTCCTATTTTTGTAAGCATTAGTTCTCAGGTATTTGGGCTAGGTCGCTTGCCAGACAAGACCAATCATGACCACTTTTGCCTTGTGATTTCCACTTCTGGTCGATCTTTATCATTATTTTACCATGAGTGGAACAATCAGCAGTGATTTTGATTTTTAACAATTGCAGCTCTCTGGCTCTCGGGGGAGGGGCGAGGGGAGTGGAGGTAGTGGATAATTCAATGTAGCTACTTGGGAGGTCATAGGTATTTCATAGTAGATTTTCTCCAGGGCGGTTTTCTTTTCTGCTCTCCATTTAGACTTTCTATGATGGGTAGGCCCAGACTTCCGCCAGTTACCCTGAAAGGGGTTTTTCTGAAATTTCAAAACCCATGGGGAGAAGATCTCCCGTAGATTCCAACATGTTTCACACTCATCTAGAATGCAAATTAAGAGTAACCCAGTTCAGACGTGTTTCATTTACGAACTGGACTATCTTTAGATCCTCACATTTGATGTTCCTTAGCTTCAGGGCACAATGTAGGAGTCTTATGACATTTTCCCGATTGAGAATTAGACCATCCTTGGTAGAGATAAGTCTTTCTATTGTAACTACCAAGGAAGGGGCTCTGTCAGAGTACCCACATTTTGCAGATTTTTCTTTTGATACTCTTTTGGTGGAAGGAGGTTTCTTTCCCCAGCCCTACATCTTTTCCAATTTAGTATGAGTTGTCGTCCTGTTCCATTTACCTCTAGAGTACAGAAATCTGCAAAGACCAATTTCTGATCAACTTGCAACCTCAGACAGTTATTTAGAGATCTAGGAAGTGTGGAAGTATTTTCTTCATTAGATAGTGGTACTTGGATCAACAATTCTTCACCGTAGATTGTTTCATTGGGCGCTTCTTCCTCATTAATTGTCGCACCTGAGTAAGTACATACATCTAAACAGAGAAGCATCTCTTGATCCTTTACCACCTTTTCCTTATCTAGCTCTCTAGTTGAGTCTGTTCTCATCTCTCCTTTTTGAACAGGCAGTGGGTTGTTTCCTTTCATCGATCTTATCTATTTTGGTTTTGCCATTGTGGGTGTTCTCAATTTACGCATGAACGCCCTTGAGAAGTAAGATTTTGGTTCATTCACATTAGACTGATTTTGGGGATTTTATGGCACAATACCATCTCCTTTTTTGCTACCTCTTGACTCTTTGGTTTTTCGAAGATCACAAAGGGTTTGCAGCCGGTAGTCTTATGTATTACCCAGTTGGCTGCTTCACTCCTCCTCGTCCCTTCATCCGCTTCAGCCACTGTTACGTCCACTTCCTTTGGAAGATTATTCCAATATTCCAAGGATTCTCCCTAATTTATGCATTTGCATGGTGTTTATTACACACTGGATATGGATGTAACCCTGGTTGAAGCAAGCTAGGCGAGGAGTTTCGTAAAGTCGCAATCCCGTTCTCCATTATGGGATCTCGCAATTGGTCAGGTCTCATCACCGAGGCCAAGTCCGAGGGTCTAGTTGAGAAATGTTGAGGCTGCATAGATTCTCTGCGGGAAGAGTTGCAGGTTGGTTGTTCTTTGGACCTATAAGTATTTTCCTAGGCCTTTCTTGCCCAGTTCAAGGTCTCCAGAATCGCAGTCATTACCACATTTCTTTCATTCGCTTCCCTTCTAGCTAGATCAAATAGCCTCCCCTGCCATTGAGATGAAGTTTCGGCTTGTCTAAACAACCTCTTACAGCTTCCGAGAAGGATTTTACCAGAGATAGCTTTGTATTTGTCATTGCTAATAAAATAGCTTGATCTTTAATTGTCTCATTCATGGACTCGTATAATTTGACAAAAGGGTTCAGTGACATTGTCAAGCTTGACATAATAATAGACTGTATGCTTTACAGCAAAGGAGCTGTCTAATGATAGGCCCTAAAGGTCCTGTTTTGAGAGTGCCTGACCCATTTGTAGTTCAGATTCCGAAGAGGATGAAGAGACCGATCTCTAAGAACTTTGCTCCCTCTCCTCGGTGGACTCTAGAGGAGTCAGAGTATAAGCATGTATCCTCAAAGCTGGCTCCACCTCTAATGTATTTTCTAACAGGGTAACGTTTGGTTCTACCCGTGTATAGCGCACCTTGTCTTTTAACCATGGTACTTTTAGAGTCTCGCGGCTATAGAGAATGTTGGGACTAAAGGCAAATGGGTAGTAAATCTATAAAGATGTTAACTCCTTGTGATTAATGAGCTTCCAAAAAAAATGTGTGTGCGTAATCAGGGGAATCAGGGCATGTAAATACGTCTTCCAGATAAGCATAGTCCATATCATATATATAACTGAAGCATATACAAACGCACCAAGAACAGTACTGACTCATAAAACATCCCAAAACAAACATCCCCCCTCCCCTGACGCCCGATTTAGCCTGACACACATCCGATACACAGCCCCAACGCTAGCAATTGTTCTTGAACGGTGCTGCTAAGTTCGGATGTCCCCACCTCTGTGTTTAGGATTCTGAGGTATCTGAGTCTGAAGACTCAGTGCTATTTAGCAAGTATAGTACAGATGGCCCCCATATGTCGGGGGGCGAGCATGGTGAGGTAATGTCTTTATGAATTAGCTGTCCTCGTCTTGACAGTATAGGACGTCTTTTTCCATGCTTCTATTGTAGGTAATGGGCCTCTTCCCCAATACATGGCGATTCTCCTATGTGCCAGTACCATAAGAAGAGATAACAGCTTGCATGTTGCAGGTTGTAAGTATCTGGTCAACCCAATAAGGGCCCCCAGTGGGAGTGGTGTCACTGTTTCCTCGATAATGTCTGCTATTGTTTGTAGAACAGCGGTCCAAAAGCGATACACCCCAGGGCAGCTCCAGGCCAGGTGAAAGAAATCTGCGTCTGTGGCGTTGCATCTCTCGCAATGAGCTGATAGTTCAGGGTGATATCTGCGTTTTTTGACTGGTGTATAATAGGTTTGGTGCACAAAGTTGAAGTGTATTAGTTTGTAGCGGGTATTTAGTGTGACCTTTTGGGTCTGTCGAAGAACGTAGGACCAGTCTTCTTCAGATATTGTTTCTTGGATGGCTATTTCCCATTTTTGTTTCACCCAGGGGTCGAATTTCACTGTATCAGTAATGAGAGTTTTATACAAATTCGATACTAGCCTACCTTCTCCCTGAGCCTGGATTACCCTGTGTAGTAGGTCCCATGTTGGAGACTGGTTGGGGAATGAAGGGAATAGCTCGCGTAGAGTGTGGCATAACCTAAAATATAAGAATATGTCTAAAGCAGTGTTTCCTCCTCGGTCTTTGGCCATCTGTGGGGTAAGAAAGCTGCCCTCCCGGAATAGGTCACCGAAGGACTGTACTTTGATTTTATCAACCCAGGTGAGGAATACTTTCTCATTCGTGAGGGGTATGCCCAGAATAAATTTGATCGGCAACAGCGGGGAAAATCTTATTTCTATCTTATATTTGCGGCCAATCTTTCTCCAGATCGCATACGTGGACAAGACCGTGTTAAGTGTGTTGGGAGGTACTGGAATATGGCAGATTATGATGGCTCTTAACAGATTGGGGATGCAAGGGCCCGTTCCACCTGTACATGTGGTCGGACGAAATGTGTTGTGTACCAGTGGCTTAAGAATTGCGCTTGGGCAGCCCAATAGTATTTCTCAACATCTGGGAGTGCTAGGCCCCCACCAGAAGTCGGCGGTGTCAGCGTGTTGTACGCACTCGAGCAGGTTTCCCCGCCCAGAACAGGTCTAGTATAAGACTCTTCACCCTTTGAAAGAAGGACTTTGGAAGGAGCAGTGGCACGTTTGTGAATAAATAAAGGAGTTTGGGGAGAATTACCATTTTAGTCAGTGATGCTCTGCCCCATAGTGTTAGTGGAAGCGATTTCCATCTGTGAACACGTTCCTGTAGTGTGTTCAGCGTTGTTACGAAGTTGTCCCTGTATATGTTGTTGTGGTTGAGGGACATATAGATGCCCAAGTAGCGGACCCTTGAGTTCTCCCATTTAAAACCGTGATCGTCTGAGAACACGGTAGTGCCTGGTGTCAGCGGGAATATTACAGACTTCATGTGATTTGTCTTAAGGCCGGACACTCGGCCAAATTTGATCACCTCACGTATTATTGGGTTAAGGTTGGTCTGTGGATCACTCACGAATAGCATAACGTCGTCGGCATAAAGGGAAACTATTAATTTGTGAGGGCCCAACTTGAAACCTCTGTGTATATGATTGGCTCTCAGCCGCGAGGCAAGAGGTTGCATTACCAGGGCGAAAATGAGAGCCGAAAGTGGACACCCTTGCCTGGTTCCCCGCTCCAGCTTGATACATGCAGATCTAGTGTTTCCAATGGTGATGTGTGATCTTGGATCATTATATAACAGCGACACTAGCTTAATAAAGAATTTACCCAAGCCCATGTGTGTGAGTGTCGCAAAAATGAAAGGCCATTCCACTGAATCAAACGCTTTCTCTGCGTCGAGTAATGCCGCTATTGCCTGTTGAGTCGGGTCAAGGGCTTCTATGACCCCAAAAAGCCTTCTAATGCCATATGTTGTACTGCGCCCCGGAATGAATCCGGCTTGGTCACCGATTACTAGAGCTGGCATTAAGGGGAGTAGATGTGATGCGAGGATCTTCGCTAAAATCTTATCTAGATTAATTAGAGAAATCGGCCTATATGATGCACAATCTTCTGGTGGTTTACCAGCTTTATGAAGGACTATGACATTGGCCTCACGTAGTGTCGGGGGGAGGCACCCTCGCTCTACTGATTCTTCGTAAACGTAGAGGAGAGGGGCCACAATGTCCGCATGGGCTTTATAGAATTCTCCTGTGAGTCCATCGGGGCCTGGCACTTTCGTGTTTGGGTGAGACTTGATGGCTTCTAGGATTTCTTCTAGTGTTATTGGTGCATTCAAAGTATCTCTTAGCTGGCTTTCCACCCAGTACAATTCGGTATCGTTTAGGAAGTCCTGTATTGCATCTGGGCTTTTGCTGCCTTTGGAGCTGTATAGGTTCTGATAAAAGTCACGAAATGAGTTGGCTATTCCTTCCTCCGTATAGTGTGATGAACCCTGTGTGTCTCTAATCCACTCCACTCTGGGAGGGCTCTTGTCGATTTTTAATAGACGAGCAAGTAATGCGCCTGATTTTTGCCCATTCTCCATATTGACGGATCTGGCTTTTATACCCCAAGGATTTCAGTTCTCGTTCTGCTGTTTCCTTGAACACTATTAGTTCTTTTTTAGTGCTCCTAGGACGTGAGACTTTAGGGTGATGGTGTGTTCGAGCTCTAGATCCTTCAAGCGCTGTTCACTGGCGGTTAGCTCTCTACGTATTAGTTTTAGCATGCCGCACTCCTTTGCCATACACACCCCTCGTATGTAGCATTTCAGTGTTTCCCATACGGTTCCAGCTGTGTTTACTGAGTCTTGGTTGATTTATAGAAACAATGTTAATTCTTGACGTAGCTCTTCTGCAAACACGATATCTGTCAGTGAACCTGGTTTGAACCTCCAGTTGAGGCCAGGTGGCACGGTGCCAGAGAGCGAGACTTCAAGTGTCACCATAGAATGGTCAGAGAAGGTTTGTGGCAGTATATGGCTCGCGCCCCACTTGAATGGGCCATGTGTAGAGGCCAGGATATAGTCAATCTGTGAGCTGGTGTTATGGACGGTTTATTCCCTTGCGTCCTGGTTATATTGCCTCCACATATCGGATAACTCAAACGTTTGGCAGATCTCTCTTACTTGGAGGCATGCCTTGGAGGGGTTTGTTGCAGTGATCTAAGATTTATCGAGTCTGGGGTCTAATGTTGTGTTGAGGTCTGCCCCCCACATGATAGTTGCAGCGTTGATTTTCCCAAGTTGAGTCATCACCCAGTTGAAATTACTTGGTCCGTCGGTGTTTGGAGCATATGAGTTCACTATCACCACCTCCTTCCCGGCCAGTATCCCCATCACTAGTAAGGCTCTCCCCTCAGAGTCCCCTCTCGATTCAATCAGGCTGAATTGTGCCTTTTTTTCAATTAGGATTCTTACACCTCTTGCGTAGGATGAATAGGAAGAAAAGTATATATGGCATCCCCAGGACTTGACCCAGTGTTGTTCCGAAGTTGGAAGGAGATGGGTCTCTTGCAATATTGCGATGTTGATTTTGTGTCTATGAAGATATTGGAGTAGTCTCCTGGTTTTTGCCGGATGGTTGCCACCACGGATGTTCCAGTTGGCGATTTTAAGCAGTGTCACTGGCATCTCAATGAAATACAGGGCGCGAACGTAATCGGAGTGTTTGACTGTGACTGGCGGTTAGATGTGTGTGGGCAACAAACCAAGTTTGGATGCAACATCATAGCTCTCTTATGTGTGCTCGTTGTGCTGTGTGGATGATCAATTGATGGCGTCTTCACGGGCGTCGTTAAAGAACTAACTTCCCTCCCTTGCATGGGCAACTCCCAACTGGCCCATGATGCACCCACCCTGATGAACATAACTGCAAACATTGCAGTGCTTGGGGCGCTAGTGGCCCTCCAAATGGGGAATGGCTCCCGGTCGGTCAGTAGTTTGTTTCTGTGGTGCGTGCCGGGTGTAGGTCAGATGGTGGAGTAAGACCACCTCGATGTGTTATAGCTCTCGATGGTTACAGTGGGTCTTGTCTCACTTGGTTTTCGCGTCGTGGCCTCGGGATGTTGGGCGTGGGTCTACATCCGGCGCTGTCCATGTATTCGTTAGCTTCTTCGGGTGTATTGAAGAACTGGACTTTCCCTTTGTGCTGAATGCAGAGTTTTTCTGGGAAGAGCATTGAATAGGGTATCTGGTTCTACTGGAGCCTCCGCTTGACTGCCATGTATGAGCGCTGTTGTGTCTGGACTGTTGGGAAGATTTGGATTGGATCACCATCATATTGTAATTTCCCTTTCTCTCAAGCCGCTTTAAGTATTGCGTCTCGGACCTTGTAATTTAATAACTTTGCGATGATTGGCCGAGGGGTCGCGCCTGGGATTGGTCTGGTGTTTGTGATTCTGTGCGCGCTTTCAACAACAAACAGCTGAGAGAAAGTCTCTTTTCCAAACAGTTCAATACACATTTGTTCTATGTGGTCTTCCATTTTGGTCCTAAGTTGTTGTTCTCTTACCCCGAGGAGTCTAATGTTATTTCTTCGAGAGTGCCCTTCCAAGTCTTCATTTTTGGCGCAGACTGCTTTCATTTGGGGTTCGAGAGTAGAGACTCTAGAATTCAGGGCTACCGCGCCGTCATCGAGGTCGGACACTCGCTGCTCGACGTCATCTAGTCTGTGTGTTTGTCCAGGGGATGTTGGATTTGATCTACCTTGGATGCCAGATTGTCCAGTTTACTCCCCAGTCCACCAATGCCAGTTTTCAGATCCATCAAGATCTCTCTTATGTCGAGACTTGGAGTGTCTGATTCTGTTGGGGCCGTATCAGGTGTTGGTGATGCAGGTCTGCTGTGTGGCAGGGATTTGTTGGAGGAGCTGGCTTCAAAGTTCAGCTTTTTTTGAGACTTTTCAGCTTTCCATATTGTTGCTTTCGAATCGGTTTACTGTAGGTGTATGGTAAGGGGCGGTTCAGGCAGTTGCTATTGTTGTTGTCAGACGTGACACGCGGTCAGGACGCAAACGGGAGCAGCCCGAGGGGCCCGATAATTCACACGGCTGGGCTACGTGTGGTATCACTCCTGGTGCTGTGTTTCCACCACAACGGTTGGTTTGTGGGGGGGTCGTATGGTTCGGGCGCCAAGGCCGACCCGACACCTGGTTAGGGTTATATCACCACTGATACGGGCCCTGAGTGGTTTTTTGCTAATCCCGCAGCGTACCTCGGATTCCCCACAAAGAAGCAGCTGTTCAGCTGGTCGTGGTCACCTCCTTGTGGCGGCTGTGCGACTCTGCGTTATCACCACAGCTGAGTGGGGGCATCAGGAAGATTATGGCCTAGTGAGTCTCTTGTTTGCTGGATCTCGCCGTAATGCCGCCTCTGGATTGTGGTCAAAGGGACTAGGGGTCTTAAAAAATGTTGACAGATGGACACCGGGCACTCGCGTGGACTTATTCCTGCAGTCTGAGCCCTGGTCTCTGCTGAACACGGATAACGGGAGGGTGGGTGCTGGGGGTTATTCCGGCAACGTCACAGGAGGGAGTAGACAGATCGGGGTATCTCGTGGCGTTCACTCCGGCAATTCTTCACTAGTTTGGAGTTGTGCTGCGTATTCCGATCTCGTGGGTTGGATAAGGTGCCTTTGTTTAAGCCGTTGTGGTTGTTAATTGTGGAAGGGCATTGGCGTGGTTCTGTGAAATACGGGAAAGTCTCACAATTTATGTTGGATGTGGAATTTGAGGATTATTGGAGGTTTTCCTTGCCGTGAGATCGTGCACTCTGCAGGCGGTAGGTGCACTCCACAGCCAGACTTATTTTGAGTGTCCAGAGTCGCCGCGCTGGTAGGAGAGTCAAATGAGTCAATTGATTATTCCGTAGTCTCGGTGGCACACGCCGCTTATGTACAGCACGTGGGTGCAGGGCTGAGAAATGAGTGGGCTGCTGGCAATCCGGAGCGGCTGACGGATCTGGTGTCTCCTGTCCGGGGCGGGTCTCCCCAGGTCGTGTTCGCACCGGCAGCGCGTTAGTGGGGAGTCACTGTGGGGTGATATGGAATAGATGCCCTTGCCCTCAAGACTCAGCGTAGCGATGAACAGAGCCCAGGTTTCTGGGCTCTTTGAGGGCTTAACACAACCCGAATGCCATGCAGTCTTGAACGGAGGTTCCCACGAGGCTGCTGCAGCTCTGACAGGGAGTCGGGGAGGTTGGGCGGGTGAGCCCGCACCCTGAAGCGCCGTTGTAGGGCTGGGTTGCCTTTATGTGATGTGCACGGGGGGTCCGCCTCCCCGCCGGGCTCACTCCCACGGGACGCTCATGCTGGCCCGTTGCTTGGCGAAAAGGCTACGCCCGCTTCCATTCTCCTACCTGGATGCAGAATCCGAAAGCCGCCCGAGGTCAGACCGGACCCACTGCCCTACACCAGGCCGCCGCGGGGACGGAGACCGCCCTGTCTCTGAAAGCGCTGCTAGGTCGCACATCCACCTAATTCTTGTGGCGGTTCGGTGTGATCTGCCAGGCCGTTAGAAATCGCGGGTTTCTCGCTGCGGGTGTCGGCCCGGTCCTTAACGCTGCCCCTCCCCCTTCGGACAGCCGCAGGCAGTTCAAGAGAAGCAGGTGCCGTATCTCGGCAGATCCATGGCCGATTAAGGTGGGGGTGGGCTCAAAATGTTCCTTCGACGTGCGGGATTCAGCCCATCGAGAGTGTGAAGCGATTTGTCACCACAGAAGCTGCGATGTATGAGGATTAATTAAGGAGCTGCAGAGAGCTCTTTAGGGAGACGCCATCTTGGGTGGCTCTCTAGCGCCCTCGTCCATATCATATTTGGAGACATCTTGCCACAATATAGATTTTTGGCCATTTGCCACTCCTTCTGATTTTGTCAATTCCACTTCTACATCCTCGTAAACCTTGTCTTGTCCCATCTGGTCTGTATTAGACAAGGGAGGTTGAAGAATTCCTGCTAGTTCCTTAGAAGTTTTCTCCGTAAGCTTTGGGCTATGATGAGTTCTAGGATCCCCACTTAGGTTCTGTGGATTTATCTCTAGTTGAGGTCACCCCTCTCTTGATATGGCATTTGGTACTTTCAAGATAGAGAGTTGAAATATGTTCGTAGTACCAGTAACAACGGTGACCGCACCATTAGGTCCCCCAGGAGATTCACACAGATCCTCAGGGTAGTTGCTTGACTTTCACATGACCCTGGGAGTAGTAGTTTTCCCCATGGGCTGATCAAAATATCAAAGATATCCAAATTAGATTGATTCACATTCAAGTTCACAGGTGGAGGGACCCCAGGGAAGTTTATGAGGTGACGTACAGGGTTCTGAGGCATAGGATGGCACTTCATCACATATCCTTCCCTGTCTATGGGTACAAGGCTGCTTCAAAGACATGAGGCAGAGCTTATTCATTACTCCACTCCAAGCGTGCCAGATACCAAGTAGCACGTATAGTAAATCGATCAGGATCCACAGAGACACAATGGAGAAACACAGTGGAGCAACCAGTCTGCAAATAGCAATTGGCACACTAGGGGAGTAAGGAGAGAGCGCTGAAGTCGAACTCACCAATGTTGGGTAGCAGTTGCAGATGCAATTAGTATTTCCAATCCCTGAGTCGCACTTCCCGCTTCTGCGCTACCCCAACTGCCCAGACTGCAAGACTGCTTCACTCTGTTACACTCCGAGGAGCTTGCTAGTGAGAGTCCACTAACTGTTCAATTAGCGAGAGCCGGTATATAACACAGTCCACGAATAGCCGACCTGCTCCGGAAGGGAGGGGTGGGGGCTCAGTACCTGCCTCCCCTTCCAGGAGACTACTAGAACTCACTGCACACACCGGTGTATACACAAGAGGCACTCACCAATATGGCTTCTAGTTCAAATTTCCTTCTTGGCCAAGGAATATTAAACTCCTGCAAGTGACCTCTGTCCCTTGCCTCAACTGGCACAACGGTCCTTGCCCATCCTTTGCAGCGCTTTGCGCCGGAAACAGGTATATATTGGCCTTCAAGGAGGAGTCTTCTTCCTCTCTGCAGTGCTGCAGTAGTAAACAGTAAAGAAGGACCTCCTGAAGTTTTTCTTCAACTTTTCCGGTGTCAATATGTAGCATGCTAAATAGCTCAAACGAAATATACAGACATGGTTTCACAGAGCAGGGTCTCCTGCCACAACTGTTCTTGCCCGTCCTTTCGCTTATTTATTAATCCCTAGAGTCTAGCGTCTGCAATTCAAATAGGAGGGTCGTTCTTCGGGTGAGGGCAGTAGTGCTCTAAATCATCAGCAGGACTCTTGGCATCACAGACCCCATGCCCTGCTCACATGAATTTAACCTTCATAGGGTGCATCCCTACCCTTCCTCCCTGGACCCAACATTCTTTTCCCAACTCCTCTGAGCTCTGCAGCTGATTAAATTAAATTGAACACAACTTCGGATATTGAATATCAAACTAAATGAAAACTTGAATTTAAGCATATTGAAAACTAAATTGAACACATTTTTATGGGAAAAGCAAATAGCCGATGACAGCCAAAGGGAAAGTGCCCATGTGAAATTAACACACAGAAGAGAGCGCAAGTGGGACAGATTTCCATTGGAAGGTGGGGCATGAAAAAGGCCACCTGAAAGTGAACTTTATGAACAGATGCAGTGTGGTAAGGCCAAAGACTGGCAAGTGGTGTGTGACTCGTTGTGGCAAAGCCAAGAGGCTAACTAGGAGATACCAGAAGAGTGTAAGCCTACATATAAAGCAAAGAGGCCAACAAAAAGGAGCTAAGTGAATGTGACTCTAAACACAGGGCAGGTACAGAGGAACATGTGTGGGTTGAAGAGCCTAGGGATCCTGGTTGCGCGACCTGTGAAGGGTGGGCCGTGTGGTCTTACATCTGCGCCTAGACCAGCGAACCCTGAATTGAGAACCAAAGATATTGTGAAATTAACCAAGGAGGAACACTACAAGTTACCTGGTGATACAATCCAGACTGACCTCAAGTTGCGTTATATTTGTTTTGAAAAGACTGAAACCAATATAAATTGCTGAGTTAAAATCTTGGGGAAGGGAACCCTGAGACTTAAGGAACTGCAAGTATTGTCTTGAGAACAAAGTCTCAAGAAACTTTTCTTTTGAACTGCGTCGCTTGGAACTTGGGGAAGGGAACCCCGAGAAGTGTGTGCAACTCTGTTCCTTTGAACGTGAAAAGGGTAATCTTGAGACTTTTATGGAACTTTCTTGATCTTGGGGAAGGGGAACTGAGGAAAAAGCTAAGAGCAGGAAGAAGCACAGAACTTTATGTTTATCACAATTTCTTTGGGGAAGGGGACCTGAGTTTATTGACATCCCTACACATTGTTTAGCTTTAGTTGTGAGGGCAAGCATAGGTTTCGGATACAGACTTATAAGTTGAACTCTTTGACTCAGACTTTCCTTAGTTTCGTTCAGGTAGGGAAATCCTACCTTTGCATAGGGCAAGTTAGGCTTTCTACCATCCTGACATTTAAGTTAATAAATATATTTTGTTTGAACATTAAGTCTGTGTCTTGCTTCATGATGCCTTTACAGAATATGTACACTTGTTCTGAAAGTTAATGGGGATGACAATACACAAACTGTCTTAATAAAGAGAGCGCAACAATAAAACAAAAACAATGTAAAAGAATCAAAACAGAAAAAAAAGAGCCCAAAGGTGCTACCGTCACCAAGAGATCATTACATAAAAAACCCTATAAAAGACAAAATCCACATATGAAACACGCCACTAAAAGACAAGGAGTTGCTGGACTGATCGCTATTAGTCTCCTTCATGTGGGGTGGATTTAGCCTTAATCAAAAATAATGTAGAAGGCATATGTTCATTTCGATTGACCTGGAGGAATAGTATAGTGCAAGCAGTACAATGGAAAGTACTAGTGTTCTTATGGGTCAGTATCGTTACTGCGTTTTTTCCAGCTTGTCTTCTTTGAGAATTCCCTGCCTATTAGCCTGTGAACTTCCTAATTTCTATGAGCTGGTAAACGGAGATCACTTCTGTTTTTCTTGGTGCTCAGGAACTCAGCCATACATTTCCAACCTGATGCAGTCACTTGGAACGTTGGGTGCCGTTTTTGCATTGAGATGATGAAGACTCCAAGCAAGCAAAATGGACCCCAATTCCTGGACATCAAAACGATGATGCATGCAGAGGAACACAAAAAAAAAGATTACCTTCAAATGGTGGCCCAAGTCCACACAGTGCCAAATAATCAGGAGGCTGACTGGGCTCAAACAACTAAAGGAGATCTCCAACAAATTCATCTCAAGCTAAGGGGGAGAGTGAGGCGAGAGTGCTTTGCCGTCTTGATCCTCTGTACACAGCGCTGAAGCAGTCTGTCTCTAGTGCCTGCTAATTGCTGGAGGTGTGCCAGGAGTTGTGTCTACATCAACTGAGCCTCCACCCCGAGCGGAGCGAGAGCGGAGTCAGGTGAGAGTGTTTTGTCGTGTTTGGCAGGTCGCAGCGGGAGCGCAATCAGCCAAACGAGGAAATTACACCTGCTACAGACGGACTAGCTCAAGAGTGTCTGCTGAGTACTTGGCCTCCTGTGAAGGTGTAAGAACACTTTGTCATGGAAAAGGAGAGACAGCCACCAGGGGACTCAGGAGCCCAGTCACAGACATGCAGCCAGGCCCCACACCTACAAAATGGAGGTAAAGCAGAGGGGGCACATGTATGTGCGAGCGACCTGCATTGCGTGAGCCCCCCCGACCCCCTACTACAGTAGTGACTTTGCCTCCCTCCCCTGTGTTTAATGTAGCCCTCCACCACGAGCCCATGGTTAGGCCCCCGAACTCGGAAAATAGGGCTAACATGAACAGAGCTGAAGAGCTAGAGCTGTCTTTGTATGTTCCTTTGTACGCACCCCTTAATGAAATAAATCTGCCCTCTGCTATATCGGACACTTCTTTAAACACTAACAAAGAAAACCCAGACATACGAGATACAGGGGAAAAGTTATCTTGATGCCATGCCGGCAGGTCACCTGCCTCTGGTCTGGATGAAGACCTGCTGTTAAACGGAACTGCAGCTGCCTCTCCCTAGTGGAGGGTGGCTCTTGTGGGGACTGTGCGACAAATAACGAGGGGGAGGGGAAGAGGTGAGACCCTCTGCGCTGCCACCCCCCAGGATGACAGTGCCTGCGCAGGATTGCGACCTGCAAACTCTCCTTCCGGCATTGGCTATACCTAGCACGTCCAATGAGAAAAGAATAAACGAGGTGCCTGTTAAATCCAGGAGTAAGTCACTGTGTGACCGTAAATCCATAAAGTGCCATTTTTTAGCGAAGGTACTGGCTCCTGTACCCAAGAATAAGGGCGCAGCTCCCCCTCCTGATGAAGACTGGGGCAATGTGCGAGATCTAGATCTGCTTGCAGCCTTGGCCCATAATATATCCACTCATAAGGACCAACTCAAAAAAAACAACTTCAACTAAAGAAGAACGACAGGAGGGGGCCTGGAAACCATCAACGGAGGAAGAAAGCGTGACCCCAGTCATCACCAATAAACAGGATGCAAATGAAGAGGCAATAATTGCATCAATGCTCTTAGATAGGGAAGAGTCAACGCAACCTAAACTGAATTCAAAAGCAGGAGGGACGAGCAGCTGGACCGAGACAGACTCGGCTTGTGGAATGGGAAAAGTTCATCAGGGCGCACAGTCTAGATAATCTATCACCCCTTGACATTAACACCTGTGATCGATTTGACAGATTGAGTAATGGAGAAAAAGGGTCTCTTGTTGAAACGGAGTATGGGAGACATTTGGGCTTTGGACCCCCATTGAAAAAAACTAAACTTAGTTGTCAAGCCCTACACAAAGTGCACCTGTCCTACATACATACAGATAAAACCCAAAGCCAGTGTAGTCTACAGCGAATACAGGGCACTGATAGCTGCACAACAAATCCATCTACTTCCAGTGAAGAGTCGGAAGATGTGGAGACGGTACCATCTGAAAGACGGCAAGCCCCCATGCGGACCAGGGGCCCCTGCAGACCTCAGTTACAGCACAAATTACAGATTCCTCGGCCATTAGAGCAACAGGATTTTTCATTTGACTGGGAGTCTCAATGAGCCCAGTTACAATCATCAATCGGTTCAACAGTAACAATCACCTTGGCCCCCTTTCTAAAACTGTATGAAAATTTGAACGAGAACTACAAGGACCAAGCTACCCTACTGCCGCTAATGCAC